>NC_052148.1:34682463-35282463 GCF_902713615.1 Scyliorhinus canicula | reverse complement strand
GACAATTTGATTTTCTTCAAAGAATCACAGGAATTATCTTCTGAGACAATAGCCTGAACACAACTTTAAAAGTCAAAGTCTGAAGTCAAAGTATGAAAATGAAATAGGAATACAGAACTCTTTTCTAATTCTCTTCCTTTACTTTCTCTCTCTCTCTTTCTTCTCTTTCCTTTCTTCTCTTTCTCTGTCTCTTTCTGTCTCTTTCTTCTCTTTCTTTCTTTTTCTAAAATGGTGGCCAAATCATCCATGGATATACTATTTCATATCTGTCTTAAGCGATCCGATCACACCCCAATATAATCCTAATTGGTTTAAGCTATACTCAAAACACATTTGATTTGATAACAAGCCGTCCATCTTCACGATGTAACGTTACTTCCAATTGTTGCTTATCTGCAACAATGGAGACGTTATGTCATCTCATCATACTATAATTCCGAAAATATAATTGAAACTGTTTTTTGACACAGTCTAAAATGTTTCGGCTTGCATACGTTATGGAATGTGGTTCAGTCTGTTATCACAAGTGGCCTGAAATCAGAACAATGGAGCCTTTAATGCTTCCACCTCATTGCCATGGGATTCAGCCCTTGTCCTTGAAAAAATGTGATGTTTTTATCAGTGGTTCTGTGTTTTCCAAACTCATGACTGAGTTTGGAAATTGTATGTTTCTTTCATTTTAAAACTGGGAATTAATATTTATGCTTTAAACAGCTTTTTTACCTATATTAAGTGTATTTAAAATACCTGACTTCTACAGGATGCCAGGGTACCCACTTTCCCAGACCCCCCCCCCCCAAAGTACCGTTACACTTTGTGGAAACCAGTGCCAAATGGCGGCATGGGAGGTCTCCCAGGCGTAGGCATTTGATTCCGGGCCTTGGGATACTCCAGTGCAGGCATGCTTGAGTGATGCTAACTGCTCTCTCAAATATGCAAATCTGAATCCTCCCCCAGTGAGAGTGAGATCCACGTTGGGACATCTCGCGAGATCTCGTTAGAAGCCTCTCGCGAGATTTAACGGTCTCGTCACATCATTGAGTCGGGCGTGACAAGGCCTTACGATCACGCCCAACTATTCTGACCACATTTCATTTCCAGAAGTTAAGTTATTTTAAATTCTTTGATGGGAAAATGGGCATCACAGTCAAAGCCAACATTTGTTGTCTATTGATTGGAATGGCTTATTAGGCCGTTGCAGAGGGGCAATTAGGAGCTAAGCACATTGCTATGGGTGTGGAGTCACATGTAGGCCAGAGCAGGTGAGGATGGCAGATTTCCTTCCTTAAAGGATATTGTGAGCCAGATGGGCTTTTATTACAATCAGTGATAGTTGTCCTGATCACTATTACTAACTAACTTTATAATTGAGTTTAAGTTCCACCAGTAGCCATAGTGGGATTTGAGCCACTGTCCCCAGAGCATTAGCCTGGGCCTTTTGAATGCTAGGTCAGTGACATTACCACTCTGCCACCATCTCCTCAAGTAAAGTGTTGTTGGAAACATTGAGACGTAAAAATAATAACAAGCCATTCAGCCCCTCAAACGAGCTCTGCTATTCAATTAGATCATGGCTTATCTGTAGCTCAGTTCTCTTTATGCACCTTAGATACCTATCCTGTGATATCCTTTCTTAACAAAAATCTATCAATTTTAGTCTTAAAGGCTTTCATTGTCTGAGCATCCACAAATATTTGGGGGATAGAATCAGAGTGCTGCTCCCTTTTCATGAAAGGCAGCTTCCTTTAACGGAGTCTCGTGAGATGTCACAATCTGGATCTCACTGTCGCTAGGCGATATCCAGATATGCATATTGAGATTATCCATTAGGGACTTCCGGTTGCGGCTATGCGGAGCTAAGCCGCACGTTCGGCAGCTCCCGCTACTTAAGGACTTTTGGGCCGATTTGAGGGCCCCAAACGGCGCTGTTTTGACGAATCCCGGTGGGGGAAGGCGTCTAGAGGAGCATTCCCCATAATTTATGGTGCTCACCCGGAGTGGGGCAAAGGAAAAAGCTTCAGCAGCTCCCCAAGAAAAGCGGGGGAAGAAGGACAAAATGGTGGCCGGCGGAACACCCGAGGACTGGTGGAAGTGGGCGCAGGAGCAGCAGGCCTCTCTTCTGCGCTGTTTTGCGGAGCTGAAGGCTGAGCTGCTGGACTCCCTGAATGCGACTCCGAACAAGCTGCTTGGGACCCAGGCGGCCCAGGAGGCGTCCATTCGGGAGTTGCAGCAGCAGGCTGCTGAGAGGGAGGAGGAGGCCGTGGTCCTCGTGGGGAAAGTGGCACTTCACAAAAAGTGGCAAGACCGCTTGGAGGAGCTGGACGTTCGCACGAGGCGAAAGAATTTGAGGATACTGGACCTGGCGGAGGGGCTGGAGGGGTCGGATCTCCCGGCATATGTGACCACGATGTTGAGCTCGTTGATGGGAGCGGGGTCCTTCCATTTGCCCCTGGAGCTTGAGGGAGCTCACAGAGTGCTGGCCAGGAGGCCTAAGGCAAATGAGCCCCCGAGGGTGGTGCTGGTGCGGTTCCATCGATTCAGCGACCGGGAGTGTGTGCTGCGCTGGGCCAAGAAAGAGAGGAGCAGCAAGTGGGAGAATTCGGCAGTGAGAATCTACCAGGACTGGAGTGCGGAGATGGCTAAGCGGCGGGCCGGGTTCAACCGGACGAAGGCGGTGCTGCATGCCAAGCAGGTCAGATTTGGAATGCTGCAGCCTGCGCGTCTGTGGGTGACATACAAGGACCGGCACCACTACTTCGAGTCCTCGGAGGAGGCGTGGGCCTTTGTACAGGCGGAGAAGCTAGACTCGAACTAGGGCCTGGGGACACACTAGTTGCTGTTTTCGCTGTTGCTGTTCTTTAACTTTGACATGTGTGTTTTTTATGCTGGTTTTCTTATTGCTCTGTTTCCGGGTGGGTCTGTTTGTTGGGTATGGGTGTGGGGTATGTGGGGAATGTTGGGGGTTTGTATTTTATATGTTCTCTTCTGTACGGGCTGGGGTTTGGGGTGAAACTGGATTTTGGGGAGCTGCGACAGAAGAGTGGGGTGTGGCAGTGTGAAAGCGCGGGCTTTCCTCTGGTTTCCCGCGCCGAGGGGCGGGGGCGCGGAGCTGGCGGTGGGGGCGTGGCCTCTACTGGTTTTCTTTCCCGCGCTGAAGCGGTGCCAAGGAGGTGTGGCAAGAGGGGGATGACCCCATGCCGGGAGGGGATGGGTTTTGGCGGGAGCTGCCGGGGTCAGCAGAAGTCAGTTGACTCACGGAAGTACCATGGAGGGTGCGTTGCGGCTAGGAGGGGTCCTGCTGGAATGGTCAGGAACGAGCTGGTGTGGGCCGGGGGGGTAGAGGAGAGGTGTTATCACCATGGGGAACGGGTCGGGTGGGACGAGCTGGCCTAGGGCGAGCAGTCGATAAGCTATGGCTAGCCGGCGGGGGAGGGGGCGGGTTGCCCTCTGATCCGGCTGATTACCTGGAACGTGAGGGGGCTGAATGGGCCGGTTAAGAGAACTAGGGTATTTTCTCATCTGAAGGGGTTGAAGGCAGACGTGGCTATGCTCCAGGAGACCCACTTGAAGGTGGCGGACCAGGTTCGTCTGAGGAAGGGGTGGGTGGGGCAGGTTTTTCACTCAGGATTGGATGCGAAGAACCGGGGGGTGACAATTCTGGTGGGGAAGAGGGTGGCGTTCGAGGCGGCTGAGGTGGTGTCGGACAAGGAGGGCAGATATATTATGGTGAAGGGTAGGCTGCAGGGAGAGAAGGTGGTGCTGGTTAATGTATATGCTCTGAATTGGGATGATGCCGGCTTCATGAGGCGCTTGTTGGGCCGCATTCCGGACCTGGAGGCAGGGGGCCTGATCATGGGGGGAGACTTTAACACAGTGCTGGATCCCCCACTGGACCGGTCCAGTTCAAGGACGGGTAGGAGGCCGGCGGCAGCCAAAGTACTGAGGGGATTCATGGACCAGATGGGAGGGGTGGATCCCTGGAGGTTTGGGAGACCGAGAGCGCGAGAGTATTCCTTTTTCTCTCATGTCCATAGGGTTCATTCACGAATCGTTTTTTTGTCCTGAGCAGGGGATTGATCCCGAGGGTGCAGGATGCCGAGTATTCGGCCATAGCAATTTCAGACCATGCTCCGCACTGGGTTGATCTGGAGATGGGGGAGGCGCGGGACCAGCGCCCGCTCTGGCGCCTGGATGTGGGGATGCTGGCTGATGAGGAGGTCTGTAGGCGGGTCCGGAGAAGTATTGAGGGATACCTTGATACCAATGACACCGGGGAGGTCCGGGTGGGGATGGTCTGGGAGGCTCTGAAAGCAGTGATCCGGGGGGAGCTGATCTCCATCCGGGCCCACAGGGAAAGGAGGGAGAGGAAGGAGAGGGAGAGACTGGTGGGGGAGCTCCTGGATGTGGACAGGAGATACGCGGAGGCACCGGAGGAGGAGTTGCTGGGGGAACGGCGTAGTTTGCAGGCCAAATTTAACTTGTTGACCACCAGAAAGGAGGAGACACAGTGGAGGAGGGCGCAGGGCGCCGTATATGAGTATGGGGAGAAGGCGAGCAGGATGTTGGCGCATCAGCTCCGTAGGCGAGATGCTGCTAGGGAAATTGGTGGAATGACGGATGGGGGTGGGAATGTAGTGCAGAAGGGGACAGAAGTAAATGGGGTCTTTAGGGACTTCTACGAGGAACTGTACCGGTCGGAACCTCCGATGGGGAGAGGGGGAATGGAGCTTCATGAACAGGCTACGGTTCCCAAGGGTTCAGGAGGAGCTGGTAGAGGGGCTGGGGGCGCTGATAGAGTTGGAGGAGCTAGTCAGGGGGATTGGACAAATGCAGTCAGGTAAGGCCCCGGGGCCGGACGGGTTCCCGGTGGAATTTTATAAAAAGTATGCGGATCTGGTGGGCCCCCTGTTGGTGCGAGCCTTCAATGAGGCATGGGAGGGGGGGGGGGGGGGGGGGGGGGGGGGGGGGGGGCTTTGCCCCCGACGATGTCGTGGGCACTGATCTCTCTGATCCTAAAGCGGGATAAGGACCCCTTGCAGTGTGGATCATACAGGCCTATCTTGCTCCTCAATGTTGACGCCAAGTTGCTGGCGAAGATCCTGGCCACCAGGATAGAGGATTGTGTGCCAGGTGTGGTACACGAAGATCAGACAGGATTTGTCAAGGGACGGCAGCTCAACACGAATGTGCGGAGACTGCTAAATGTTATCATGATGCCGGCAGTGGAGGGGGAGGCGGAGATAGTGGTGGCGCTGGACGCAGAGAAAGCGTTTGATAGAGTTGAGTGGGGGTACCTGTGGGAGGTGCTGGAGCGGTTCAGATTTGGGGAGGGATTCATCAAATGGGTGAGGCTGCTCTACGCAGCTCCGATGGCGAGTGTAGTTACAAATGGAAGGAGGTCGGAGTACTTTAGGCTCTACCGTGGGACCAGGCAGGGTGCCCCTGTCCCCCTTGCTCTTTGCACTGGCGATTGAACCTCTGGCTATGGCGTTGAGGGAGTAAGGGAGATGGAGGGGCCTGGTGCGGGGTGGGGAGGAACATCGGGTATCGCTGTATGCGGACGACCTGCTGTTGTATGTGGCGGATCCAGAAGGGGGAATGCCGGGGGTGATGGAGCTGTTGGTGGAATTTAGGGGCTTCTCGGACTATAAGTTAAATGTAGGCAAGAGCGAGGTATTTGTAGTACACCCGGGAGATCAGGAGGAGGGAATTGGGAGGCTTCCGTTTAAGAGGTCAGTGAAGAGTTTCAGATACCTGGGGGTGCAGGTGGCCAGGAGTTGGGGGACTCTCCATAAGCTTAATTATACCAGGCTGGTGGAGCAGATGGAGGAGGAATTTAAAAGGTGGGATATGGTGCCGCTATCGGTGGCGGGTAGAGTGCAGTCCGTCAAAATGACGGTTCTCCCGAGGTTCTTGTTCCTCTTCCAGTGCTTGCCCATCTTTATCCCTAGGGCCTTTTTTCGAAAGGTGACCAGCAGCATCATGAGCTTTGTTTGGGCGCATGGGACCCCGAGGGTGAAGAGGGTCTTCTTGGAATGAGGTAGAGATGGGGCGGGGGGGGGAGTCTGGCGTTACCCAATCTCTCGGGGTACTACTGGGCGGCCAATGTGTCGATGGTGCGCAAGTGGGTGATGGAGGGGGAGGGGGCAGCATGGAAGCGGATGGAGAGGGCGTCCTGTGGAGATACAAGCCTGGGGGCCCTGGTAACGGCGCCGTGGCCGCTCCCTCCTACGAGGTATACCACGAGTCCGGTGGTGGCGTCTACCCTCAAGATTTGGGGGCAGTGGAGGCGACATAGGGGAGAAGTGGGGGGCTCGATGGAGGCTCCATTAAGGGGGAACCATAGGCTCGTCCCGGGGAACATTGATAGGGGATTTCAGGGTTGGCACAGAGCGGGCATCAGACAGCTGAGGGACATGTTTATTGATGGGAGGTTTGCGAGCCTGGGGGATTTGGAGGAGAAATTTGGGCTCCCCCCGGGAAACATGTTCAGGTATCTGCAGGTAAAGGCATTTGCTAGACGGCAGGTGGAGGGGTTCCCTTCGCTTCCCGCGAGGGGGGTGAGTGACAGGGTGCTTTCGGGGGTCTGGGTCGGAGAGGGGAAGATATCTGATATCTACAAAGTTATGCAGGAGGTGGAGGAGGCATCAGTAGAGGAGCTGAAAACTAAGTGGGAGGGGGAACTGGGGGAACAGATCGAAGACGGGACATGGGCTGATGCCCTGGAGAAGGTTAATTATTCCTCCTCGTGTGCGCGGTTTAGCCTTGTCCAATTCAAGGTGCTACACCGGGCCCACATGACCGGGACGAGGATGAGTAGGTTCTTTGGGGGTGAGGACAGGTGTGTCAGGTGCTCGGGGAGTCCAGCGAACCATGCCCATATGTTCTGGGCATGCCTGGCACTGGAGGAGTTCTGGAAGGGGGTGGCGAGGACGGTGTCAAGGGTGGTGGGATCCAGGGTCAAGCCAGGATGGGGACTCGCGATTTTTGGGGTTGGGGTGGAGCCGGGAGTGCAGGAGGCGAAAGAGGCCAATGTTCTGGCCTTTGCGTCCCTAGTAGCCTGGCGAAGGATTTTGCTACAATGGAAGGATGCGAGGCCCCCAAGCGTGGAGACCTGGATCAATGACATGGCGGGTTTTATTAAGCGAGAGAAGGTCAAATTTGCCCTAAGAGGATCGGTACAAGGGTTCTTTAGGCGGTGGCAACCTTTCCTCGACTTTCTGGCACAACAATAGGGTACTGGGACAGTAGCAGCAGCAACCCGGGGGGGAGGGGGGGGAAGGGGGAGGGAAAGGGCGGGGGGGGGGGGTGGGGGGGGGGGGGACGATGACTATGTTGTTTATTTAATTTTAATTTATTTTTAAGTTCTCTTGTTGGGGTTGGGGGGGCGGTGGGGGGGATATGATACATGCGTTGACACGGTCTGGGGGTGTTTCAGTTGTTATGGGTTATTTTGTTGCATTCTATTGTTTGTTGTTATATTTTATATTTTCTGTAAAAAATTCCAATAAAAATTATTTTAAAAAAAAGAAGGTGCCCAGATGCCAAGTTGCTCGTGCCAGGGGCCGGGGTGCCTTGCCCATAAGGGGTAGGGTGAGGGGGGCGGGAAACATGAGGACCCCAGAAGCGGTATGTTGGGTGAGATGGGGGGGGTCCGGAGGCCGTGGTGGTATCACTGAGGAGGGTCGAAATTTCCACTCCAGTCCATCAGCAGTCTTCCTCTACTGGCAAGCTGTAAATGCAGCCTCAACAGGGCATTCCTTGCCAATGCCAAAAAAACAACAAGTGCCTCAGGCGCTGAGAAACATCCGCTAAACGTGCCCAACCGGGCATAAAAATGTTTTGCTTGAATTGTACCCTCTGTATCTTCGCTATCGAATCTACTTTACATTTTAAACACTGGTCAATCTTCTGTACTCAAGAGAATGTAAGTTATGTTTATACAACCTGTACTCATTGGTTAACCGTTATGGGCAACCTAGGCTAGTGAGTAGGCCGCATGAGTGGCCCTCCTTCACCTCAGTGGGCCACAAGTTTGAAATCGGGCCTGTTCACCATCTGTGACCCAATGAATAAGATTGAATGCATTTAATACACGCCAAAGAGAAAATGCACATTGGTGGAACTGTGGCCAACTTCAAGAGGTAAAAGCTGAATAAATATTTACTGCTTGAGTGGAAGTGCCTGCAGAGGGAATGCACAGCTCCCATGTTGAGTGCAATCAGCATGCACCTCACTTTACATTCCCTTTCTTTACGTGTGTATCACTTCAGTCATACCGATAGGAAAAAAGTAACGTGGGCGGAATGTGGCAACTCTGCTTATGGGCAATAGTCAAGAAAATGTGTGTGAACAGCACTCAGAATCCTGATGGGCCACATGTGGCCCCCGGGCAGCATGTTGCCCACCATTGCTCTCAGTCCTGGGTATCATCCTGATCAATCTGTGCTGCACCCCTTTCAAGGTGAGTCCTTTCAGCGACAGTGAAGGAACAGTGATATATTTCCAAGACAGGAGGGTGAGTAGCTTGGGGGAAACATGCTGGTGGTCATGTTCCATGTATGTGCTGCCCTTGTCCTTCTAGATGGTAGCAGTCATGTGTTTGGAAGGTGCTGTTTAAGAAGTCTGCAGTGCATCTTGTCGATGGTACACACCACTGCCATTGTGCACGATGGTGGAAGGATCAAATGTTTGTGGATGGGCGGTTAAGCTGTCAATCAACGGGCAGCACGGTGGCGCAGTGGTAGAACTGCAGTCTCACGGCGCTGAGGTCCCAGGTTCGATCCCGGCTCTGGGTCACTGTCCGTGTGGAGTTTGCACATTCTCCCCGGGTTTGCGCGGGTTTCGCCCGCACAACCCAAAAACGTGCAAGCTAGGTGGATTGGCCACACTAAATTGCCCCTTAATTGGAAAAATGATTGGGTACACTAAATTCATTTTTAAAAAAAGCTGTCAATCAAGCGGACTGCTTTGTCCTGGATCGTGTTGAGCTCCTTGAGTGTTGTTGGAGCTACACTCATCCAAGCAAGAGTGTGCATTCCATCACATTCATGACTTGTGCCTTAACATCACATTCATGACTTGAGTACATAAACGATTTGGAGGAAAATGTAAGTTTGCAGATGACACCAAGGTTGGTGGAGTGGAGCAGATAGTGTTCAGGATTGTCAGAAGATACAGCAGAACATAGATAGGTTGGAGACTTGGGCAGAGAAATGGCAAATGGAGTTTAATCCAGAAAAATGTGAGGTAATGCATTTTGGTAGGAAACATACCATAAATGGTAAAACTCTGAGGAATATAGAAATTCAGAGATCTGGGCCAGCAGGTCCAGAGATCTTTGAAGGTGGCAACACAAGTGGACAAGGTAGTCAAGAAAGCATACAGAATGCTTGCCTTCATTGGATGGGGCATTGAATATAAAAACTGGCAAGTCATAGAACATAGAACAGTACAGCACAGAACAGGCCCCTCAGCCCTCGATGTTGTGCCGAGCAATGATCACCTTACTCAAACCCACGTATCCACCCTATACCCGTAACCCAACAACCCCCCCCCTAAATAGCTGGCGTTTAAAGCAGACCAAGGCTGGCCAGCAGCACGGTTCAATTCCAGCCTCCCCGAACAGGCGCCGGAATGTGGCGACTAGGGGCTTTTCACAGTAACTTCATTGAAGACTACTTGTGACAATAAGCGATTTTCATTTTCATTTCATTTCATGCTACAGTTGTATAGGGGCTGGTTTAGCACAATGGGCTAAATGGCTGGCTTGTAATGCAGAACATCCAGCAGAGGGCAGCAGAGCAGAGCTTCTGATTGGCTGTTCCGGGGAGATTTGCATACGTGCAGTGCGGTCAGCGTAAGTTGAAGGTGCACCTGCACCAGTGACCCGAGGAGTTCGACGGAAGGTGAGCATCCAGCAGAGGGCAGCAGAGCAGAGCTTCTGATTGGCTGTTCCGGGGAGATTTGCATATGTGCAGTGCGGTCAGCGTAAGTTGAAGGTGCACCTGCATCAGTGACCCGAGGAGTTCGACGGAAGGTGAGCATCCAGCAGAGGGCAGCAGAGCAGAGCTTCTGATTGGCTGTTCCGGGGAGATTTGCATACGTGCAGTGCGGTCAGCGTAAGTTGAAGGTGGTTTGTGAAGGGGCTGTTCTCGAGTGACAGCTTTACCCGAAACACTACTTACGTAGTGTCTCCCACCCATCCTCCTCCTCTAACCAAAAAAAAGCTCTGTCCGTTGGATTGCTAAACTAACAAGCGTTTTATTTTTCAGTTGTTGGGAAGTTAGTCCAGTGGGAATGGAGGCTAGGGCAGTTGAATGTTCCTCCTGCAGAATGTGGGAGGAAAGGGTCACCTCTAGTATCCCTTCTGACTACATCTGCGGGAAGTGCACCCAACTCCAGCTCCTCGAGAGCCGCATTAGGGACCTGGAGCTGGAGCTGGATGAACTTCGGATCATTCGGGAGGCGGAGGAGGTTATTGAGAGGAGTTATAGGGAGGTAGTCACACCTCAGGTAAAAGAAGAAAGTAGATGGGTTACCGTCAGGGGAGGGAGAGGGAACCGGCAGGCAGTGCAGGGATCCCCTGTGGTCGTTCCCCTCTATAACAAGTATACCGTTTTGGATACTGTTGCGGGGGACGACTTACCAGGGGTAAGCAATAGGGCGCAGGTCTCTGGCACAGAGTCTGTCCCTGTTGCTCAGACGGGAAGGGAGAAGAGGAACAGAGCACTTGTCATTGGGGACTCCATAGTTAGAGGAACAGACAGGAGGTTCTGTGGGAACGAAAGAGACTCACGGTTGGTATGTTGCCTCCCAGGTGCCAGGGTTCGTGATGTCTCTGATCGTGTTTTGGGATCCTTAAGGGGGAGGGGGAGCAGCCCCAAGTCGTGGTCCACATAGGTACCAACGACATAGGTAGGAAGAGAGATGGGGATTTGAGACAGAAATTCAGGGAGCTAGGGTGGAAGCTGAGAGCTAGAACAAACAGAGTTGTTATCTCTGGGTTGTTACCCGTGCCACGTGCTAGCGAAGTGAGAAATAAGGAGAGAGAGGAGTTGAACACGTGGCTACAGGGATGGTGCAGGAGGGAGGGTTTTGGTTTCCTGGATAATTGGGGCTCATTCTGGGGTAGGTGGGACCTCTACAAACAGGATGGTCTTCACCTGAACCAGAGGGGTACCAATATCCTGGGGGGGGAGATTTGCTAGTGCTCTTCGGGGGTTTTAAACTAATTCAGCAGGGGGATGGGAACCTAAATTGTAGTCCCAGTGTACAGGATGTTGAGAGTAGTGAGGTCAGGGATAGGGTTAAAAGTTCGAAAGAGGGCACCGGCAAGCAGGACGCTGGTTTGAAGTGTGTCTACTTCAACGCCAGGAGCATCCGGAATAAGGTGGGTGAGCTTGCAGCATGGGTTGGTACCTGGGATCTCGATGTTGTGGCGATTTCGGAGACATGGGTAGAGCAGGGACAGGAATGGTTGTTGCAGGTTCCAGGATTTAGATGTTTCTGTAAGAACAGAGAAGATGGTAAAAGAGGGGGGGGTGTGGCATTGTTAATCAAGGAAAGTATTACGGCGGTAGAAAGGACGCTTGAGGACTCGTCTACTGAGGCAGTATGGGCCGAGGTTAGGAACAGTAGAGGAGAGGTCACCCTGTTGGGAGTTGTCTATAGACCTCCGAATAGTCCCAGAGATGTCGAGGAAAGGATTGCAAAGATGATTCTTGACAGGAGCGAGAGTAACAGGGTAGTTGTTATGGGGGACTTTAACTTTCCAAATATTGACTGGAAATACTATAGTTCGAGTACTATAGATGGGTCAGTTTTTGTGCAGTGTGTGCAGGAGGGTTTTCTGACACAGTATGTAGACAGACCAACAAGGGGCGAGGCCACATTGGATTTGGTACTGGGTAATGAACCCGGCCAGGTGTTAGATTTAGATGTAGGTGAGCACTTTGGTGATAGTGATCACAACTCGGTTATGTTTACTTTAGCAATGGGCAGGGATAGGTATATACCGCAAGGCAAGAATTATAGCTGGGGGAAAGGCAATTATGATGCTATTCGGCAAGATTTAGGAGGTATAGGATGGGGAAGGAAACTGCAGGGGATGGGTACAATCGAAATGTGGAGCTTTTTCAAGGAACAGCTACTGCGTGTCCTTGATAAGTATGTACCTGTCAGGCAGGGAGGAAGTTGTCGAGCAAGGGAGCCGTGGTTTACTAAGGAAGTTGAAGCACTTGTCAAGAGGAAGAAGAAGGCTTATGTTAGGATGAGACATGAAGGCTCAGTTAGGGCACTTGAGAGTTACAAGTTAGCCAGGAAGGACCTAAAGGGAGAGTTAAGAAGAGCGAGGAGAGGACACGAAAAGTCGTTGGCGGATAGGATCAAGGAAAACCCTAAGGCTTTCTATAGGTATATCAGGAACAAAAGAATGACTCGAGTAAGATTAGGGCCAATCAAGGATAGTAGTGGAAAGTTGTGTGTGGAATCAGAGGAGATAGGGGAAGCATTAAATGGATATTTTTCGTCAGTGTTTACACTGGAGAAAGACAATGTTGTCGAGGAGAACACTCAGGTTTAGTCGACCAGGCTAGATGGAATTGAGGTTCAAAAGGAGGAGGTGTTAGCAATTTTAGAAAATGTCAAAATAGATAAGTCCCCTGGGCCAGATGGGATTTATCCTAGGATTCTCTGGGAAGCCAGGGAGGAGATTGCAGAGCCTTTATGTCGTCTTTGTCGACAGGAATAGTGCCGGAAGACTGGAGGATAGCAAATGTTGTCCCCTTGTTCAAGAAGGGGAGTAGAGACAACCCTGGTAATTATAGACCTGTGAGCCTTACTTCGGTTGTGGGTAAAATGTTGGAAAAGGTTATAAGAGATAGGGTTTATAATCATCTTGAAAAGAACAAGTTGATTAGCGATACTCAACACGGTTTTGTGAAGGGTAGGTCATGTCTCACAAACCTTATTGAGTTTTTTGAGAAGGTGACCAAACAGGTGGATCAGGGTAAAGCTGTTGATGTGGTGTATATGGATTTCAGTAAGGCGTTTGATAAGGTTCCCCACGGTAGGCTATTGCAGAAAATAAGGAAGTATGGAATTGAAGGTGATTTAGCGGTTTGGATCAGTAATTGGCTAGCTGAAAGAAGACAGAGGGTGGTGGTTGATGGCAAATGTTCATCCTGGAGTTCAGTTACTAGTGGTGTACCGCAAGGATCTGTTTTGGGGCCACTGCTGTTTGTCATTTTTATAAATGACCTGGAAGAGGGTGTAGAAGGATGGGTTAGTAAATTTGCAGATGACACGAAGGTCGGTGGAGTTGTGGATAGTGCTGAAGGATGTTATAGGGTACAGAGGGACATAGATAAGCTGCAGAGCTGGGCTGAGAGGTGGCAGATGGAGTTTAATGCGGAAAAGTGTGAGGTGGTTCACTTTGGAAGGAGTAACAGGAATGCAGAGTACTGGGCTAATGGCAAGATTCTTGGTAGTGTAGATGAACAGAGAGATCTCGGCATCCAGGTACATAAATCCTTGAAAGTTGCCACCCAGGTTAATAGGGCTGTTAAGAAGGCATATGGTGTGCTAGCCTTTATAAGCAGGGGGATTGAGTTTCGGAACCACAGGGTCATGCTGCAGCTGTACATAACTCTGGTGCGGCCACACCTGGAGTACTGCGTGCAGTTCTGGTCACCACATTATAGGAAGGATGTGGAAGCTTTGGAAAGGGTTCAGAGGAGATTTACTAGGATGTTGCCTGGTATGGAGGGAAGGTCTTACGAGGAAAGGCTCAGGGAATTGAGGTTGTTTTCGTTAGAGAGGAGAAGGCTGAGAGGTGACTTAATAGAGACATATAAGATAGTCAGAGGGTTAGATAGGGTGGACAGTGAGAGTCTTTTTCCTCGGATGGTGATGACCAACACGAGGGGACATAGCTTTAAATTGAGGGGTGAGAGATATAGGACAGATGTCAGAGGCAGTTTCTTTACTCAGAGAGTAGTAGGGGTGTGGAACGCCCTGCCTGCAACAGTAGTAGACTCGCCAACTTTAAGGGCATTTAAGTGGTCACTGGATAGACATATGGATGAAAATGGAATAGTGTAGGTCAGATAGGCTTCAGATGGTTTCACAGGTCGGCGCAACATCGAGGGCCGAAGGGCCCGTACTGCGCTGTAGTGTTCTATGTTCTAACAATGCCAGCAGCGTAGGTTCAATTCCCGTACCAGCCTCGTTGAAGCCTACTTGTGACAATAAGTGATTATTATTATTATATTAACCTTGGTAAGGCTGCACTTGGAATGTTGTGCACAATTCTGGTTGCCACACTACCAGAAGGATGTGGAGGCTTTGGAGAGGGCACAGAGGAGGTTTACCAGGATATTGCCTGGTCTGGAGGGTGTTAGCTATGTGGAGAGGCTGAATGGACTCGGACTGTTTTCATTAGAAAGACGGAGGTTGAGGGGTGACTTGATAGAGGTCTATAAGATTATGAGGGGCATGGATAGAGTGGATGGGCAGGCACTCTTTCCCAGGGTGGAGGGGTAAGGTCACCAGGGCCATAGGTTTAAGGGCCTTGGGGCAAAGTTTAGAGAAGATGTGTGAGGCAGATCTTTTACACAGAGGGTGCTGTGCCTTGAAATCGTTGCCAGAGGAGGTTGTGGAAGCAGATACATTAACAGCCTTCAAAAGGCATCTTGACAAACGCATGGGTAGGATGGGTATGGAGGGTTACAGCACAAGGAAGTGCCGAGGGTTTTCTCAAAGGTTGGTATCATGACCAGTACAGGCTTGACGGGCCGAAGGGCCTGTTCCTGTGCCGTATTGGTCTTTGTTCTTTGTTTGTTCTTTGATTGTAGACAGGCTTTGGGGAGTCAGGAGGTGAGTTACTCGCAACAGGATTCCTAGCCTCTGATCTGCTCTTGGTGACACAGTATTCTAGTCCAGTTCAGCTTTGGTCAATGGTAACCCCCAGACAGTGATAATGGGGGATTCATCTTGTTTTGTTTTAAAAAAAATAAATTTAGAGTAACCCAATAAATTGTTTCCAATAAAGGGACAGTTTAGTGTGGCCAATCCACCTACCCTGCACCTCTTTGGGTTGTGGGGGTGAGACCCACACAGGCACAAGGAGAATGTGCAAACGCCACACGGACAGTGACCCGAGGCCAGATTGAACCCTGGACTTCGGTGCCATGAAGCAGCAGTGCTAACCACTGCGCCGCCCCTTTGTGGCGCAAATGTTACTTGACACTTGTCAGCCCAACCCTGGATATTATCCAGGCCTTGCTGCATTTAGGCATAGATTGCATCATTATCTGAAGAGTCGTGAATGGTGATGAACATTTTTCAACCATCAGCGAACACCCCACTTCTGACCTTATGTTGGAAGAAAGGTAATTAAGTAGCTGAAGATGGTTAGGCCTAGGACGCTACCCTGAGGAACTCCTGCAGTGATGTCCTGGAACTGAGATGACTGACCTCCAACAACCAAAGAAATCATTCAATTGTATCTTAAATAATTTTGGGGGGTTTTCAGAGCCATATTCAAGTGTATATCATTCTTTGTGTAGAAAATCCTCCTGACGTTTATGAATTTTGAACTGTGTTGCTTTGTCCTACTGTTAACCCTTTAGCTTGAAGTGGTATTCTGATTTACTCACTCCTCCCTTAGATCCTAATTTTAAACCACATTGTTCATCAAGCTTGAAAAAGGTTTACAGTGCTTTAAGAAAGAGCAACAAAAAGGAATTATTAATTGGGTAGTTCTTTCTGACACAGGAAACAAGAAACATGGGATCTTGGACTTCATAAATAGAGTTATTAAGTACAAAAGCAGGGACGTTATCCTTAATCTTTATAAAGCTCTGGTTAGCCACAACTAGAGTATTGCGTCCACCTCTGGTCACCACATTTTAGGAAAGATGTGAGGGTCTTCAGAATGGGCGATGGGTGGGGGAGGGGGGAGTTTACCAGTATGTTTCAAAGGATAGGAACATAGGAATTAGGAGCAGGAGTAGGCATTCCAGCCCTTCGAGCCCGCTCAGCCATTCAATCAGATCATGGCTGATCTCTTCCTGGTCTCAAAGCCACCTCCCTATCTGTTTCCCATATCCCTTTAACCCGCTTTTATCAGAAATATATCTATCTCCTTCTTCAAACCATTTAATGACTCAGATTCCACCGCACTATGGGGCAGCGAGTTCCACAAATTCACTACCTTCTGTGAGAAGTAGTTCCTCCTCCTCTCAGTTCTAAATCTACCTCCTCTCAAACCTGACCTGTTGTCTAGATTGCCCCACAAGAGGGAACATTTGGTCTATGTTTACTTTATCAGATCCTTTTAGTATCTTATACACCTCAATCAGATCCCCTCTCGTCCTTCTAAACTCCATGAGTATAAGCCCAAACGGTTTAATCTTTCCTCATACGTCAACCCTTTCATCCCTGGAATCAATCTGGTGAATCTCCTCTGAACTGCCTCCAATGCCACAATATCCTTCCTCGAATACGGAGACCAAAACTGAACACAATACTCCAGATGCCACACCAACACCCTATACAATTGCAACAACACGTCTCTACTTTTATACTCCAGTCTTTTGCAATAAACGCTAACATTCCATTTGCCTTTTTTTATTATATGCTGCACCTGCGTACCAACTTTCTACAGTTCATGAACAAATACACCCAGATCCCTCTGCCCAAATGCATCTTGAATCTGTTTTCCATTTAAATAATAATTTGCTTTTCTATTTTTTCGGCAGGAATCATAGGGAGAGGGACAGAAAATCTGACAGATCAGCCAAAGATCCATTGACTTTGGCGGGAATTTCCTATCCCCCAGTATGAATTTGAGGAGCAGGTTGGTCATTGCTATTAATCTGGCGAAGTTTCACGTCAGGAAACTATTCACATCTCACTCACCTTTCCACTATTATTGTAAAGTAATAAGTGTTTTGCCCTCCAGCAAAACCAGCTGGTTTTTCCGGGTCTTTTTTCTTGATGACCAGGTCTTGAAAGAATTTCAAACCATGTTAATTCTGCAGTGCCGGCTGATGGTTCTGTAGCCAGATAGGTATCGGCGAAGACACCTGCAAAGACTGATGGTTAAAAAGGTTAACTCTGCATTGGCATGAACTGCTGTGATCTGAAGCAAAGAACAGAACATAGAACATGGAACATACAGTGCAGAAGCAGGCCACTCAGCCCATTGAGTCTGCACCGACCCACTTAAGCCCTCACTTCCACCCTATCCCCGTAACCCAATAACCCCTCCTAACCTTATTTGGTCACTAAGGGCAATTTTATCATGGCCAATCCATCTAACCTACACGTCTTTGGACTGTGGGAGGAAACCATAGCACTTGGAGGAAACCCACGCAGACACGGGGAGAACGTGCAGACTCCGCACAGACAGTGACCCAGTGGGGAATCAAACCTGGGACCCTGGTGCTGTGAAGCCACAGTGCTATCCACTTGTGCTACCGTGCTGCAGCATAGGGAGTGAAGTCGTGAGCTGATTGGACAGTGGCCGTCGCTATGCCTTGAACAGGCAGGCCTCTGTGTCGTGCTCCTGAGAGAAATATGACCTCTGAGAGAGTCACAACTCCTGAGCATTTTTGACTATAGAACAGTGATTGATTAGTTATTGTCCTCTGAGTACATGGCTGAGAGCATGGTCAGTGCCACCAAGTTCTTTATAAGAAGGAGAGACAAATTAACTTCTGAGCAATAACCTACAGGAAAAAACATTTTAGAAAACAGTGCCCTGGGTCCAGGACTCAGAGAGGATATCGGAAAACACCAAGAGGGTGTCTGATCACCTCACCTCTTAATGGGTGGTATTTAGCTCCAAGCCGTGAGTTTGATATCTTTTGTAGGACAAAAATTTGATGCTTTGTGTGACTCATCATGTAATGAAGTTTTGATACTCCTGTGTGGTAACTTGGTCAGGTACAATGAAGGAGATTGTTGTACGATAATTTGAGAGTTTTTTCCATAATACTAGTTGATCCAAGTTTGAGGTGCAATATTTCCAGCTGTCTTTTACAGTATAAGACAGAATTTGGGCAGAATTTCTTTTCCCTCCGGATCACTTCCATTACTCTGTCTTTCCAAATGGGGTGTCGTCTCACCCTAAATCCACCTAAATATCCTATACCTCTACCAGTGACGTACATTTCTAGGCTTGTTGTATCAACCATGGCACAGTTGGCAGCAATCAGTCTTGCCTCTAAGTCTGAAGGTTGTGGGTTTAAGTTCCCCCTCCAGAGACTGGAGCACAAAAATCTAGGCTGACACTCCAGTGCAGTACTGAGGCAGTGCTGCCTGTTGGAGGTGTTGCTGTCTTTCAGATGAGATGGTAAACTGAGGCCCAGTCTGTCCTCTCGGGTGTGTGGAAAACACCCCATGGCACTATTTTGAAGAAGAGCAGGGGAGTTATCATTGATGTACAGGCCGATATTTATCTCTCAATCAATATCACCAAATTATAATGTCTGGCAGTGAACAGATTGCTTTTTGTGGGAGCTTGTCGTGGGACTCAACCTCTAGGATGATCAAATGTCCTGGCTTAGCCGCAAGAGTCCAGTTTTTAATTTAATTTTCCCAATGCTCTGACATTACCCAAAAATAGTTCAAATGTCCTGGTTTTCACCTTTTTGTCAAATATTGCATTGCATTACATTGCGGTGGACCTGTATCCCACCATTGACTGTCCACCTGACATCGCCAAGAGAATGGTCACAAACATGTTGGTATTTGTTGGCTCCATTGCTGATGATGCCTTTTAGAGCAATCTATAGCATAGGGCTGCCAACTCTGGCTGGACATAGTCCAGGAAATGTCATCACATGACCTCCCATTGCCAACTGCCCCTCCCCAGACTCCTGCCATTTCCAAACATGTCACAGAGCCCTGCCTTCCCATGGCTTTTCAATGTTTCCCACCATTGACTTTTGAAAATCTGGTCACCCCATACGCTTCAAAAGTACTTCACTGGCTGCAACACCCTTTGGGCTGACATGTGGTTGCGAAGGTGTTATGTAAATGCAGAATTTATTTTCTCTCCGGATCACTTCCATTACTCTGTCTTTCCAAATGGTCGACTTCATTATATTCCCTTCCTCTCTTACCTATTATTGTTATTCTTGCATGATTCATAAACTTATCGGTGTCTTCTTTAGGTGCAGTCTATTACTATTGTGTCAATGCTCCTTATTTTAAAAAACAACCCCAGTTTTCAACCAACTTTTCTTCCTAACTCCTGCGCTGTTCAGCTGGACAATTTTTAACTTCCATTTTCCAGTTAGTTGCAGCCCCTTTGCCTCGCACTAGAGTGAGCTCCAGAACACTGTATACCACCCCTCAATCATTTTTCTACCTGTTCCTAAGTATGTCTTTAAGGGCCATAATTTGGTGTCTTTCTCTATGATTTATCACTATGTGGATGTCTATATTGCTCCCAAATAGCTCCCCAGGCTCTTTTCAACGTGAATACTGTAGTTCTGACTTCAGATTGATAGCAAACTATTCTGTTTATATTAATATGTCCGCTCTCAAAAGCATAAACTGTCTCGCTACCATAATCTCTTTGAGACTTCTTGCTTGGTCCCTTGGTCAGGCCATTTTATCTGCCATCACACTTTTAGTGTGCTCATCGGTCCTCTTTGCACAAGTCAGGGCTTGGATTCTGTATAATGGGCAAATTTGAGTCACCCTCCCTTCATCGTCTTTTTCTATTTATCTCAACCACTCTTTCCTTTGTCAATGCCTTGGTAGGTATGTTCCATCAATATTACCTTTCAGTAGCTTCCCTCCCTTGCCCTGAGATGTGCCATCTACGCAGTTGCATGCCAGCCACTTGTCAATAGACCTTTCTCAGTTACCACCCTGAGTGCCTGAGCTGCTCTTTAACTTGCCATTGCCCCTTTGCAACATCACACCTGTCTGAATTCCTCACTCCCGACAACTGCACATTTCACAGCGTATTCAAATTATTGTCCTCCAGTCTCTCTTGTGGGTTTTCTTTAACTGCAGGTGGTTTTTTGAAATTAGCATTTTGGATTGCATGAAACATTATCTGAACTAAGAAGTTTGTGTGTCACTGGAATAAGGAAGTCCTCAGCAATACAAATGTGGGAGTCAGCACACAGGCCAGCACCCCCCCCCCCCCCCCCCCCCCCCCCCCCCCCCGCCGCCCCGCCCAAATCTGAACTAAAAGAGCAATGTAGATAGACTTTACGCTTGATTTACTGAATCTCAGGATAACATAACAAGGTTAATTTATTTCGACTAAATGGGATAGAAATTGATATGCACCATACCCAAGAAACTGACACAAAGCAACATACGCCCAAACCACGCAGGTCTTGATTCCACCAGTAAGAGTTCCCTTGTTAAAATATGAATATCGGAGCCTAACACCTGTTTGAAGGACCCCATCCAGAAACTAATAGGTGCTGAAGAGAGCCGTGTTTGGGCCTATTTCACAAGGGACCACACCTGAAGTATCTGAGCACTGAGCCTTAAGAAGGAAATATTAGCCTTCGACGGAGTGCAGTATTGATTTACGAGAATGTTACATGGATTCTAAAGGTTAAGCTACAAGGAGAGGTTATACAAACTAGGGTGGTATTCCTGGAAATTTAGAAGGTTAAGGGCTGATTTGATTGAAGTATTCAAATGTCACGTCACCCTAGGCTAGTGTGTCGTCAATTCCAGCCCAACTTGACCCGGAGTCACAACACAGGTGAAATTAAAGTTACTTAAATATCCAATGTCTTTGATTTGATCCTGATTAAGAACAGCCACCAGTTTTGTAAACTTTAACACAAATAACCTTTTCTTGTTTAACAGTAATTAGTATTAAATAGGCAACAATACAACTGGTTAGCTACAATTTAATTCCCAATCCTCCCTCCCTCTTTTAACTCGCTACAATCTACACACAAACAATATAGAGGGAAAGGGTGGTGGAGAGGGAAGAAAATAATGATTAAAAAAATAAAAGATAAGGATCTTTTATTTCAGATGGATATCTTCCAGTTAGTTCCTTTCTCCAGTTCACTTGGATTCACTTGGATGTTATTTTTTTCTTCAGCTTGTAATGGTCTTCACTCTAGACTCGCAGAGACAGCAGGCAGCCGGCAGCCGAGAGAGAGGGAGGAGAAAAAAACAGCTTCTTAGTTCGAGGGTCTCATGTCTTCTGTTGGGCTCTTTCCGAAAAACCTCACCTGGCAGGAACCAATCTCTAGCAACTAATTGCCAGGCAGAACACTGTCCCTGGCCAATCAATCAAACCGAATCTCTCCAATCTGCTGGGTGCCAGGAAGTCCAGGATTTAGTTTCCCAACTACAAAACTTGAGGACTTGGTGTTCCAGCTGTCAAGCTATTTCAAACTTTGAATTCTGTACTTCTTCTGCGCGATTTAAAAGTATATCTAAATTAACCATCCACAGACCAAAAAAAAACAATAAAAGAAATGGGAACAAATAGAAATCAAAAGAAAGGATTCTGATGCAAGATATTAAGGGTAGTCGACGGGGTAGATAGCGAGGAATTATTTCCGCTAGTTGGGGAGCCTAGGATGCGGGGGCATAGTCTAAACATAGATACATAGATACATAGAAGATAGGAGCAGGAGGAGGCCTTTTGGCCCTTCAAACCTGCTCCCCCATTCATCATGATCATGGCTGATCATCCAACTCAATAGCCTAATCCTGATTTCTCCCCATAGCCTTTGATCCCATTTCCCCCAAGTGCTATATCCAGCCGCCTCTTGAATATATTCAAAGTTTTAGCATTAGCTACTTCCTGTGATGAATTCCACAGGCTCACCACTCTTTGTGTGAAGAAATGTCTCCTTATCTCTTTCCGAAATGGTTTACTCTGAATCCTCAGGCTGTGACCCTGGTTCTGGACACACCCATCTTTCCTGCATCTACCCTGTCTCGTCCTGTTAGAATTTTATAAGTCTCTATGAGATCCCTCCTCATTCTTCTGAACTCCAGCGAGAACAATCCCAACCTAGTCAATCTCTCCTCATATGACAGTCCCGCCATCCCTTGAATCAGTCTGGTAAACCTTTGCTGCACTCCCTCGAGAGCAAGAACATCCTTCCTCAGAGAAGGAGACCGAAACTGCACACAATACTCCAGGTGTGGCCTCACCAAGGCCCTGTACAATTGCAGCAACACATCCCTGCTTCTATACTCGAAACCTCTTGCAATGAAGGCCAACATACCATTAGCCTTCTTTACCACCTGTTGCATCAGCGAATGGTGCATAAGGACACCCAGGTCCCGCTGCACATTCCCTTCATGAGTGAAATTAGGAAACACTACAGCACATAATGTGTGGTAGAATTTTGGAACTCGCTTCTGCAAACAGCAATTGAAGCTACAGCAGTTGTAAATTTGAGGTTGATAGATTTTTATTAATTAAAGGTATTAAAGGATATGAATAAAGCAGATGATTATTATAGTAGTCGGTATTAGGGGTATTAAGGTACCCTGGACAATGCTGTAGGACCATTGGTGTGGGAAGTACCTGAGACTGCTATATCATGGGTGAAGCCTGTCTGCTGGTTCCGCCCAGTAACGTGGAGTATAAGAGCCTGTGTCTCCCCAGCAGCTGCATTCTGTACCTGCAGTGCTGGGGGAAACATCTAGTACAATAAAGCCTTCAATTGTCGTCCAATCTCGCTTCTGGAGTCATTGATCGAGCATCAATTATATTGGGTTAGTTCGCAGAACTGTTATGACCTCATTTACTGGGGCACCGGCTCAAGGGACAAGATACAACTCTGCAACTGGATCCTCAACTTCCTGACCCATAGACCACAATCTGTAAGGATAAACAACAACACCTCCTCCGGTATAGTCCTCAATACCTAGACCCCACAAGGCTGTGCACTTAGCCCCCTACTATACTCCCTGTGCACACACGACTGTGTGGTAAAATGTGGCTCCTACTCCATCTACAAGTTTGCTAATGACATGACCGTAGTGGGTCGGATCTCAAACAACAAGTCAGAGTACAGAAGGGAGATAGAGAACCTAGTGGCATGGTGTAAAGGCAACAATGTCTCCCTCAAAGTCAGCAAAAATTAAGGAGCTGGTCATTGACTTCAGGAAGCAAAGTATCGCACACACCCATGTCTGCTTCAATGGTGCTGAGATGGAGATGATTGACAGCTTCAAATTCCTAGGTGCGCACTTCACCAACAATCTGTACTGGTCCATCCACATTGACGCCACGACCAAGAAAGCACAACAGCGCCTATACTTCCTCAGGAAACTAAGGAAATTGGACATGCCCACGCTGACCCTTACCAACTTTTACAGATGCACCATAGAAAGCATCCTATCTGGCTGCATCACAGACTGGTATGGCAACTGCTTAATCCAAGACCATAAGAAACTACAGAGAGACGTGAACACAGCTCAATCCATCGTGCAAATCTGCCTCCCATCCATTGATTCATCTACACCTCCTGCTGCCTTGGGAAAACGGGCAGCATAATCAAAGGCGCCTCCCACCCAAGTTATTCTCTCTTCAAACCTCTTCCATCGGGCAGAAGATACAAAAGTCTTAGAAAACGTGCTAACAGATTCAAAAACAGTTTTTTCCCTGCTGGTACCAGATTCCTGAATGACCCTCTTATGGACTGAACTTGATCTCTCCACACAGCTTCTCTACTGAGTAGCACTACACTCCGTATGCTTCACCTGATGGCTATGTCTGTATATTTACATTGTGTATCTATTGCATGTCCTATGTTTCTCATGTATGGAATGATCTGACTTCCGGTGGCGGCAATGCGGAGTTAAGCTGCACGTTCGGCAGCTCCTGCTTTTTTTGGACTTTCGGGCTCTTTTAAGAGCCCGCAACAGTACTGTTTCGACTTTTCCCCGGGGGTGAAACACAGCCAGTGTGCCCAGCAGCTGGTGGATGGACTGGACTCGCAGTGGAGCGATCCAGAAGTCGGTATTACCACAGAGAAAGGCGAGAGGCAGAAAAAGAAAGATGGCGGTAGGCGGGGAAGCAGCAGCAGCATGGCAGCTGTGGGCGTGGGAGCATCAGGAGCTGCTTCAGCGCTCCTTCAAGGCCGAGATTTTGGAGCCATTTAAGGCCTCGCTGGACATGCTGGTGGCGACTCAGACGGCTCAGGCCGGGGAGATTTGGGAGCTGCGGCACAAGGCGTTGGAGAATGAGGATGAGCTTTTGGACCTGGCAGTGAAAGTGGAGTCGCACGAGGCACTGCACAAGAAATGGCTGGCGAGGATGGAGGAGATGGAGAACCACTCCCGCCGGAAGAATCTACGGATTCTGGGCCTCACGGAGGGGCTGGAAGGTCCGGATTTGGCGGCCTATGTGGTTCTAATGTTAAACTCGCTGATGGGTGCGGGGTCGTTTCGTGGTCCCCTGGAGCTGGAAGGCGCCCATCGAGTGCTGCAGCGGAAGCCCAGGCCGAACGAACCACCCAGGGTGGTGCTGGTCTGTTTTCACTGCTTGGTTGACCGGGAGTCAACCGGAGAGGAGAAGAAGGAGAGGAGCAGCAGGTGGGAGAACACGGACGTTCGGATTTTTCAGGACTGGAGCGCGGAGGTGGCGAGGAGAAGAGCTGGCTTCAATCGAGCGAAGGGGGTGCTCCACAGGAAGGGGGTGAAGTTTGGCCTTCTACAGCCGGCTCGCCTCTGGGTCAGGTACAAGGACCACCAGCTCTATTTTGACTCTCCGGTGGAGGCCCGGGCTTTTGTCCAGACTGAGAACTTGGATTCGGACTGAGGACTGGGGGGCTGGGGGGAAATGTACTTTGCTTGGAGGCTTTGCCGTCTTAGGTATCCTTTCGCCCATAGTTTGCTGATGGTTGTTTCCTGTTTGTTTTTGCCGTTTTCGCTATTTTAGTTATGGTTATTTGGGTTCTTTCAGGGTTTCTTGGGGGCTGTTGGTTATTTATTGGGGGGGGGGGGGGGGGTCGTGGTTATGGCGGGAGTAGCCGGGGTCAGCAGAAGCCAGCTGACTCATGGAAGCATAATGTTGGGGGTAACGCAGCTAGGGGGGGCCCTAGCTTGGGGGTGGGGTGGGGGTGGGGGTGGTTTGGGGGCGAGGAGGAGGGTGGGGGTGCCGGGTTGTTGCTGCAGGGACTGTGAGGGAATTAATGGTGAAGGGGGGGTTGGGAGGGGGGTTTGCCACCATGGGGAGCGGGCTTGGGGGGTTCCCTGGGCATGTGGTGGGTTGAGGAAGGGCTATGGCTGATCGGTGTAGAGGGAAGGCCCCTTTTCTTCCCTGCTCTTCGCATTAGCAATTGAGCCACTGGCCATTGCGCTGAGGGACTCGAAGGGTTGGAGGGGGATTGTGCAGGGGGGTGGCGGGAAGAGCACCGGTTGTCGCTGTATGCAGATGATCTGCTGCTGTATGTCGTGGACCTGGCTGAGGGGATGCCAGAGGTACTGAGGATACTTGAGGAGTTTGGGGACTTTTCAGGATTGAGGCACCCTCAATTACGACGCGAAAGCGAGGTCGGTAATCAAAAGGCTTTAATCTACAGAGAACTGAACAGCATCCAAGAGAAGTGTGCTCACCACATGGAGCCTATATACCGTTTCCTGGGGGCGTAGCCAGAGGCGGAGCCCCCCAGGGTTCCAAGCATCTTAAAGGGGCAAGGTATTAAAGGTCAAGTACCGTTTACAGCAGTTATTAATACCTTTCATCACATTCACACCCTGTTTAAAAAAAACACATAGTCCGTCAGGGGTGAAATGGAGTTATAAGTTCAGTCTTTGTGGTGGTCTGATCGTCCGTGCTGACTTTCGCTGCTCCGGTGGTGGCTCCGTGGATGCGGTCGGTTCCGATGGTGGTATATCCGGAAGCACGGTTGACTGAGCCTTTGCCCGCCTTGGAGGGGGATGGTACCAGGGGTGATTAGGGTGATCGGTGCCGGCGCCGGCTGGGGGGGCAGGGGGCGCTATGCGGGGGGGGGGGGGGTGGGCGCTGTCGGAGTCGGCAGTCGGTGCGGGGCGGGGAGCGTCGGTAGAAGGGGGGGTCAGTGGGGAAAACGTTGGGGTTGGTGGGAGAGTCGGTGGGATCGGTGGGAGAGCCAGTGGGTGCCAGGTCTCGCAGGGAGACGGTATCCTGCCTGCCGTCAGGGTGCTCGACGTGGGCGTATTGAGGGTTCACGTGTAGCAGTTGGACCCTCTCGACTATGGGATCTGTTTTATGGCTCCTCACGTGTCTCTGGAGTAGGACTGGACCCAGAGTCGTCAGCCAGGGTGGAAGCGAGACCCCAGAGGTGGACTTCCTGGGGAAGACAAACAAACGATTGTGAGGGGTCTCGTTCGTGGCCGTACAGAGGAGCGACCTAATGGAGTGCAGGGCATCAGGTAGGACCTCCTGCCAGCGGGCGATTGGGAGACTCCTTGACCGTAGGGCTAGAAGGACAGCCTTCCAAACTGCCGCCTGCTCCCTCTCCACTTTCCCGTTTCCCCGCGGGTTATAGCTCGTCGTTCTGCTCGAGACGATGCCCTTGCTGAGCAGGTACCGACGCAGCTCATCGCTCATGAACGATGTACCCCGGTCGCTGTGGATATAAGCGGGGAAACCAAACATTGTGAAGATGCTGCGCAGTGCCTTGATCACGGAGGCCGAGTTCATATCGGGGGAGGGTACAGCAAAAGGGAAGCGGGAGAACTCATCGATGATGGTGAGGAAATAGATGTTGCGGTTGGTGGACGGGAGGGGCCCTTTGAAGTCCACACTTAGTCGCTCAAAGGGCCCAGAGGCCTTTATCAGGCGGGCCATGTCTGGTTGATAGATTGCGGTTTGCATTCCGCACAGATCTGGCATGCCTTAGTCATGGCCTTGACCTCCCCTGTGGAGTAGGGTAGATTGCGGGACTTGATGAAGTGGGCAAGCCAGGTGACCCCCGGGTGGCAGAGGTCATCGTGGATGGATCTCAGGCGGTCCAATTGCGCGTTGGCGCACGTGCCGTGGGACAGGGCATCTGGAGACTCGTTGAGCTTCCCCGGGCGATATTTAATATCGTACGTATAGGTGGAGAGCTCTATTCTCCACCTCAGAATTTTGTCATTCTTTATTTTGCCCCGTTGTGCGTTATCGAACATAAAGGCGACCGACCGTTGGTCAGTGACGAGGGTGAACCTTCTACCGGCTAGGTAGTGCCTCCAGTGTCGCATGGCTTCCACTATGGCTTGTGCCTCCTTCTCGACTGCAGAGTGCCGGATTTCCGAGGCGTTGAGGGTTCGGGAGAAGAACGCTATTGGCCTGCCTGCCAGTGCCTGGTTGAGGGTAGCAGCCAGGGCGACGTCTGATGCGTCACTTTCTACTTGGAAGGGGATGGCTTCGTCCACCGCGTGCATGGCAGCCTTGATGATGTTGGCCTTGATACGGCTGAAAGCCGACTGGGCCTCAGCCGTCAGGGGAAAAAACATGGTCTTAATGAGTGGCCGGGCTTTGTCCGCATATCTGGGGACCCACTGGGCGTAATAGGAGAAAAGCCCCAAGCACCATTTGAGTGCATTGAGGCTACGGGGAAGGGGAAGTTCCTTAAGGGGACGCATGTGGTCGGTGTCTGGGCCTAGGACCCCATTGTCCACGACATAGCTGAGGATGGCTGGCCGGGTTGTGTGAAACACGCATTTCTCTTTGTTGTACGTGAGGTTGAGGGCCCGGGCAGTCTGGAGGAACCTCCTCAGGTTTGCGTCGTGGTCCTGCTGATCATGGCCGCAGATGGTGACATTGTCCAAGTACAGGAAGGTGGCCCGTAAGCCGTACTGGTCCACCATATGATCCAGTGCCCTCTGGAAAACGGAGACTCCGTTTGTGACACCAAAAGGGACCCTGAGGAAGTGAAACAGCCGACCGGCTGCTTCGAAAGCCGTGTAGGGGCGGTCCTGTGGGCGGATAGGGAGTTGATGATAGGCCGATTTAAGGTCGACCGTGGAGAAGGAGGCGAGGGAGGATGAAGAGTTTAAATTGGGTGTATTCAGCGCCTTGAATTGCGAGGTCAGCGACACAATACCCCGTGATTTGTACCGAGTGGGACCCCGAAGCGAGGGCGATAGTTTGGGAGTTGGGGTGGGTGCGCAGGGAGCAGCGCCTTACCGTGTCTGGATGGATAAAGCTCTCCGTGCTCCCGGAGTTGAATAGGCAGGGAGTGTCGTGGCCGTTGACTTGAACCCGCATCATCGGGTTCCGCAGGTGCTTTGGCCGCGATTGATTGAGTGTGATCGCTCCTAGTTGCGGGCCGTCAGAGTCGAACTCACAAAATGGCCGCCCGGAGTCACAAGATGGCCGCCGCCGCCGGTCGGACGGGTCGGGTTTCAAAGATGGCCGCCGCCAAGATGGCCGCTCCCATGACTCGCACGAGGTCGATGACACATCGGAAGTGGATGTGCCCGGCCGCAGCGCGGTTGCGTTGCGGGGTCTGTGAGACCGGGAGCTTGATTTCTGGGCCTGGTGAGGGTTTCGTTTGTGGCCTTTGGGCCCAGCCAGGCAGACTTTAGCGAAGTGCCCTTTCTATGCGCAGCCATTGCAGATCGCGGAGCGGGCCGGGCAATGCTGACGTGGGTGCTGGCCTTGCCCACAGAAATAGCATGGGGAACCCCCCCGGAATGAGCGGATCGCCGCGCGGCACAGGCCTGTAGCGTGGCTGAGTCTGGAGGGGACCGAGAGGGGTTCGCAAGGTCTGCGGAGTACGTACGGAGGTTACGGTGGGCCGTTTCAAGAGAAGAGGCGAGCATTACCGTGCCCTGAAGATCCTTTGCCCCGTCTTCTAGGAGCCGCTGTCGGATGTACGAGGACCTGATACCGGATATCGGATGCTGTTCAGTTTTCTGTAGATTAAATTGAGGCACCCTCAATTACGACGCGAGAGCGAGGTCGGTAATCAAAAGGCTTTAATCTACAGAGAACTGAACAGCATCTGAGAGAAGTTTGCTCTCCACATGGAGCCTTGTCCTATATACCGTTTCCTGGGGGCGTAGCCAGAGGCGGAGTCCCCCAGGGTTCCAAGCATCTTAAAGGGGCAAGGTATTAAAGGTCAAGTACCGTTTACAGCAGTTATTAATACCGTTCATCACAGGGATATAAGCTAAATGTGGGGAAAAGCGAGCTGTTTGTCCTGCAACCGAGGGGTCAGGAGAGGGATATAGGGGAACTCCCGTTGAGGAGGGCTGAGGGGAGCTTTAGGTATCTTGGGGTCCACGTGGCTAGGACCTGGTGGGCTATGCATAGGCTTAACTTTTTGCGGCTGGTGGGGCAGATGGAGGAGGAGTTCAGCAGGTGGGATGCGCTGCCGCTCTCGTTGGCGGGCAGGGTCCAGTCGGTTAAAATGACGGTGCTCCCGAGGTTTTTGTTTCTTTTCCAGTGCCTACCCATGTTGATCCCGAAGGCTTTTCAGAAGGGTGAATAAGTCGATTCTGGGGTTTGTGTGGGCGCGGAAGGCCCCGAGAGTAAGGAGGGTATTTTTGGAGCGAAGAAGGGAGGTAGGGGGCCTGGCGCTGCCCAACCTGTGTGGATATTATTGGGCGGCGAACGTGGCGATGATTCACAGGTGGGTGACGGAAGGGGAGGGTGATGCATGGAAGAGACTGGAGGTAGCATCCTGTGCGGCTATGAGTCCGGAAGCCTTGGTGACGGCCCCACTTCCACTCCCCCCGGCAGAGTATTCCATGAGTCCGGTGGTGTTTGCCTCTCTCAAAATCTGGGGACAGTGGAGGCGGCATAGGGGGGAAGTGAAGGCCTCAGTTTGGGCCCCGATACGGGGCAATCACCGTTTTGCGCCAGGGAGAACGGGTGGGGGATTTGGGAGTTGGCACAGGGCAGGCATCAGGCAGTTTGGGGACCTCTACTTGGATGGGAAGTTCGCGACTCTGGAGGAGCTGGTGGGGAAGTGGAACCTCCCCCCTGGGAACGCTTTTAGGTATATGCAGGTCAGGGACTTTGTTAAGAAGCAGGTGGAGGAGTTTCCGCGGCTGCCACCAAGGAGGATGCAGGACAGGGTGCTTTCGGGGACGTGGGTCGGGGAAGGGAATATCTCGGCTATTTACCAACTGATGCAGGAGGAGGAGGCCTCAGTAGATAAGCTCAAAGCGAAACGGGAGGAAGAGCTAGGGAAAGAGATTGAGGATGGGACGTGGTCGGATGCCCTGGAGAGGGTGAATTCTTCCTTCTCTTGCGCACGGCTCAGCCTAATTCAGCTGAAGGTGCTGCACAGGGCTCACATGACCGGGGCAAGGATGAGCCGGTTTTTCGGAGGGGAAGACAGGTGTGGGATGTGTTCGGGTGGCCCGGCAAACCACACCCATATGTTTTGGGCATGTCCGGCTTTGGAGGGGTTTTGGAAGGGGGTGGCGGGGATTTTGTCGGAAGTGGTTGGGTCTAGGGTCAGGCCGGGCTGGGGGCTCGCGATCTTTGGGGTAGCTTCGGAGCCGGGAGTGCAGGAGGCGAGAGAGGCCGGCATTCTGGCCTTTACGTCTCTAGTAGCCTGGCGCAGGATTCTGTTACAGTGGAGGGATACGCGGCCCCCCGAGTTCGGAGACCTGGGTCAACGACATGGCTGGGTTCATCAAGTTGGAGAGGATGAAATTTGCCCTGAGGGGGTCGGTACAGGGGTTCTTTCGGCGGTGGCAGCCCTTTCTCAATTTCCTGGCGAAGGGGTAGAGAGTGGTCGGTCTCTGCAGCAACCGGGCGGGGGGGGGGGTTTGGTGATGGTTGGGGGGGGGGGGGGGGGGTGTTTTTGCGGCGGTGGGTTTGTTATGTTATTTTCTTCTTTCTTGTATTGCTATTTGTTATTATTTATTTTGTGGGGAGAGTTCTTTTCTTGTTTTGGTGTGGAAACACGACTTGTTTGTTTTAAATTGCGGGGAGAAAATTTGTTATTGTTATTGTTATTAAAAAACTTGAATAAAAATTATTTATTTTTTTAAATGTATGCAACGATCTACCTGGTCTGTAGGCAGAACAATACTTTGCACTGTACCTCAGTACATGTGACAATAAATCCAAATCCAATGGCCCACTCAAGCTCTTTGGATTCTTCATTGGATTCTTCTAGCCACCAATGGAAGATAATTTAATTTAAATAAGCCTTCCCTGTGAAGCCAGGGGGAGCAGGAGTGCTCTGCAATCAGCCATTCCACTTAAAGCTTGCCCTCGCACTTGCTTCGGGACTAACCTGAGTGATGGAACCATCAATTCAGCGAACATGTGTAGTTGGATCTGAACAGAGGCTTTAATACACTTACAATAGAGCCAGCCTATTCGTCGTTGAACTTCAGGTGAACTGGCAGGCTGGCTCTAAGGCACTGATCTTTATACATCGGTCCCAGGGGGAGGAATCCTGGGCGGAGCCAAGGGAGGAGCCCAGTACAAACTCTCGCATACTCCCAGAGCGACTCCCCCTGGTGGTCGGATAGTGCAACTGCACTTACAATGGGTAGATAACGAACATATATACATGGAGTGATATTGGCAACTATATATAGTGTGAATCACACTCACCACACTGAGGACTGCTGATCAGGAAGAAGGACCCATATTGATCACTTTGTTCTGGTGGGCACCATGTGTGAATGCGATCAGTGTCACCAGTTTGACTTGTTCGTTTTAAACCCCTAATTGTGACGGGAATGGACTTATTTTAAAAATAAATCTAGAGTACCCAATTTTTTTTTCCCAATTAAGGGGCAATTTAGTGTGTCCAATCCACCTACCCTGCACATCTTTGGGTTGTGGGGGTGAGACACACGCAGACACAGGGAGAATGTGCAAACTCCACACGGGCAGTGACCCGGGGCCGGGATTGGACCCGGGTCTTCGGCGCTGTGAGGCAGCAGTGCTAACCACTGCACCATCCTGCCACCCCTCTGCCAACACAGTTCAGTCGTGAGACTATCTTAATGAGGTAAAGTCAGAAAAGGTTTATTAAGTTCTCAGGTAAACTATATCAATAAGCTCAAGCAGTGAATTACAGTTTAACACAGGTTATACTTCCCAAATTAAGACTGAGCGGGGAGTGCACATTGTCTTCTCTGCCTGTAACTTTTGCTCTTTCTCTCTGTGTTTTTCTCTCTCTCTCTCTTGTCTTCTCTTCTGTTTTTTAGTTTTCTTCACTCATAGCCTCGCTTTGGAGGTTCCCATTCGTTCTGGCTCTTATCTCTCTGTGCCCACTCATGGCTCATGTGAGCAATGCCAACCAATTAGTCACATAATGTTCTGGGTTTTGATTATTGTCCTGTTTCCTCTTATCTCAAGGTTGCTAGATCTTGTTGCTCCTTATCTCAGACAAGGCCCCTCTGCATCAATATACGAGGTTTAGCTTCCAGCTGCCATAAACATCATTTTTTTCAAAGCTTACTATTACTTCTCATAATCTTTCTACCTTGGTATCAATTTATATTAGACCCTATTTCTAAGCCTTTCCACTACACTGTGCTACAAAGAAGGGTATCTGGTAAAGTTGCATTACATTCTGATAAAGTTCAGTGACAGCTTCTAATAGAGTTAAAAGTGCTTCTTTTTCTTAGCCTGCCCCGGATCCAAGGGTGACTTCCGTCCACACTAAAAATGTGTTCTGAGATGACAGTGGAGCCCAATGTGTAACCTACAGTCTCTGTCACAGGTGGGGCAGGCGGTGGTTGGAGGAGGGTACTGGGGTACCCGGGTTAACACATGTTAATTTCCACGCTTGGCTTCAGCTTTCTCTCAGCGGTTAAACCCAAGGTGTTCAGCTCCTTCCCGAATGCTTTTCCTCTACTTCAGGTGGTCCTGGCCCAGGGATTCCCAGGTGCTTGTGGGGATGTTTCACTTTTGCAAGGAGGCTTTAAGGATGCTCTTTTGTTCCCGTGTTTCCTCTGTCCTCCTGGTGCTAACTTGCATTAAATATTAGTAGCTTTATTAACGACCTAATAATCATAAAATGCTGAGCATGCTGGTGAAATCCAAGGACCTGCTTCCATTTCTCAGGCTTCTCGTTTTACCGGCATGTGCTAGTCGTGCAGTTCTCGGGGCAGCATGGTGGCACAGTGGTTGGCACTGCAGCCTCACAGTGCCAGGGACCTGGGTTAAATTCCAGCCTTGGGTGACTGTCTGTGTGGAGTTTGCACGTTCTCTCTGTGTCTGCATGGGTTTCCTACGGCTGCTCTGGTTTCCTCCCACATCCAGGGATGTGCAGGTTTGGTGGAGTTGCATGAATAGGGCAGGGCAGGGGCCTAGGTAGGGTGATCTTTCAGAGGGTTGATGTGCCAAATATCCTCCTTCAGCAATGTAGGCATTCTATGGTACTGATTCCAGGCCAAAAAACAAACCCAGAACAACATTTTTAATAATATTCTTTATTAGTGTCACAAGTAGGCTTACATTCACACTGCAATTAAGGTACTGTGAAAATCCCCTAGTCGCCACATTCCGGCGCCTGTTCGGGTACACAGAGGGAGAATTCATAATGTCCAATCCACCTAACAAGCACGTCTTTTAGGGCTTGTGGAAGGAATCCGGAGCACCCGGAGGAAACCCACACAGACACGGGGAGAACGTGCAGATTCCGCACACACAGTGACTCAAGCTGGGAAACGAACCCCAGTCCCTGGTGCTGTGAAACACCAGTGCTAACCACTGTGCTACCATGCTGCTCCGATATACCCCAATGTACCTTAACAGAGTAACCTAACATTCTTGTTCCTATTTCTTATGTTCTTATAAAAAAATATACTAATGTAACATGCCTTTGAAGAAAATACCAGAAGAAAAAATCAGTAGAAGCATACAAAGATTGCAACTGTATCTAACCAGCCACTAACTGGAATAATCAGCATGCATGGGGACAACCAGAGCAACTGCGAAATCCAACCCAAAATCAGTTGGTGTCCAATTTTGTCAGCTGACTTTGGCTGTGATTTACTGGGAACAGTTGGCTTGTGAGCTGGAAACTGTAGTCGCTATTCCCCATTCTCTGTGTGGTCCCCCAGTATGTATCAGACTAGTGTTCCCCAACTCCTGTGTGTTCAAATGACAGTTTATACATTTGCCCATGTGCTAGTTATTGAATTTTGCCAGGTATAGTTCTGTGTAATCAGAATGCACACAGATACTTTGCCGAGCCTCCACCCAAGGTGGCTAACTGTCTTGTATCTTATGGGATTACAGTTTAAATTTGCATTGCTGCCACCTTGTCCCTGATGTTAGTTGCCCAGGATGCCATTTGTCCCAGATTCCTCTGGGCAGCAACTCACTCAAGCTTCAGGCCAGAGTCAGGGGGTGGGATTCTCTGACCCAGGGCCGGGTTGGAGAATCGCTGGGGGGGGGGGGGGGGGGGGGTGACGGTGATTCTGTCACCGGAGAATCGGCGCCATTGGCACTGGCATGGTTGGCGCTGGAGTGGCCCTCCCGTTTGACGCCGGTATCGGCAGCTGGAGCTTCGCAGGTCGCTCCAGTGCCGTGCTGGCCCCCTGTGAGGTGCAGAATCACTGATTCTGGGGGCCTTTTGACGCCGTCGTAAAATGCGACGGCGTTTAAGACGGCATCAACACTTAGCCTCAGGATCAGAGAATCCCGCCCAGGGTCTGCGGGGGAGTGGCATGGGGTGTGTTCCAGCAGCAAGGAGGCCCGAGTTGGGCCAGTACCCTTTTGCCGCTATTCGATAACCCATGAAATAAAAGCGTTTAGCTAAGATAAGCTGAAGAGATAAACAAAAAAAAATGTCACAGCTAAATGCTCAGTGGAGTGCAAATGAAGTCTCCTAAGGATAACGTTGTGCAATTGCAGCTGTGTAGTATAAAGCTAACAATGTAAGCAAAGCTGCACCATTAGGAAACTAAAAGTATAACAAATAAAAACCCTGCTAAAATGAGCTAAGGAACTTGGGAAAGATTATTTTTCTATTGAACAAAGATGCAACAAACGTTAATACATCCTCAACATCAAACAAGTAAAAATTGAACAATACTGCAATGAGACTGCAGTAGAGAAAACATCTTACAGGTTAATTGCTGCCTCCTGGGGGTCTCTAGCATGAATGTTGCCAGAATTAGACAACACACACTGTATCTTCTAAAATCCCTGTTCATTTGAAATATCTCCTGTACCTTACAATTTTGCCCTCATTTAAGTTTGTTTAGTTAAGCTGACTCTTTTTAATTCTGGTTCTCACTTCTGATTTTGTGATTTTCTCTTGTTTTGCTGCCTGTGTTTTGTTGTCACCTGAAGTTATTTTTCCCCCATATTTATTTCATGTTGTACTTGACTGTGTGTTTGTCTCTTTGGCTCTCACTGTTTCAGCTTTCCCATTTTAAGGGTTTATTGCTTTATGCTCTTTTGCTTCTGTCAGCATCACATGTTTTATTGTGTAAGTTGAAATCTGCCACTTCGCAGGCTCCCCAGCTTCAGTTAATTGTGTGGCATGTCCAAACTTTCAGTCCTTATGGTTCACCTAGCTGCATATCATGAAGCACACTCTCACTAATTTGTCTCATTTATATCTGGCCTGTCTTTCGTCCTCCTGTATGGATCAGAAACATGGACAATGTACAGCAGACACCTGAAATCCCTGGAGAGATATCACCAATGTTGTCTCTGCAAATTCTTGCAAATTCACTGGCAAGATAGGGATACCAAAGTGAGCGTCTTCTCTCAGGCCAATACCCCAGTATCGAGGCACTGGTCAGGCTCGACCAGCTGCGCTGTGCGGGCCCCATTGCCCGCTTGCCCGATACAAGACTCCTGCTCTGCTCCAAGCTCCATAATGGCAAGTGATCACTAGGAGACTCTGAAAATCTCCCTCAAAAAATGCAACATCCCCATCGACACATCCACATCGAATTGCTTACCTTAGAACACACAAACTGAAGAAGAAGCACCAACAAGGGCACCAATCACCTCGAGCATCGCAGGGTGGAGCATGCGGAGGCCAAGCAAAACAGCAGAAAGAGAGCGCAGAATCCAGAACGTCCCAGCCACCCACCTCATCAAATACTATCTGCCAAACCCGTGGCAGAGTCTGTGGATCCAGGATTGGACTATTCAACTACCGCAGAATCCACCTCCTTGGAGTGGAAGAAAGTCATTCTCGACACTGATGGACTGTCATAGAGAACAGAAGAGAGCTTAACAATTGTGGTGGTATGAATGGGAGCACTGCCATTGGTGCAGAGCACTGGTTTCCCATTGGCTCTGGCTGGTCATGTGCCCCTCGGCTGATTGGCGGGGACTAGTCATGTGACTGCTCACCAATTGGTCGAGAGGCTAGTAGACCCCGCCTCCGAGGCGGGGTATAAGTACCCAGAGTTCCCAGCAGTCGGCCTTACACTGTAGTCGACCACGGGACTAACATCTGGCTGATTAAAGCCTAAGTTTGGACCTTCATCATGTCTCGCGTCCAATTGATGGTACATCAACAATTATACAGGTTTTAGGATTAATGCAGTTTACAAAGTACATCTTAATCTACAATGGTCTCATTAACACAAAGTCCCTTTTAAGCACACAAGATGACTGTGGGAAAATATACTCTCAATATATTCTCCACTCTGAATCCCAAGTGAATCTTTGTGGATATCTCCTCTGAATCCATCCAGATGATAGATGCATCAGAGTTTCAAAGCTACACTCCCAAAAATACGCTTGAAAATCTTCTCTTATAATTATGCTTTCCCTTAGCTGTTCACATTCTGAAATCTAGTCCAGGTTTTACAAATGACCCAAGCTTCTGCTCCACCTTTAACAGTGGCTCCAGTCCTGGATATTACATCAACCCCTTTTAGGATTCCCTTGCCTTGACAGCTGTACAAGTTGTTTTAACTCTCAACTCCCGACTGTATTAAATGACATCAAATATTTTATCTATGTCTGAAATCCTTTGTCCCAATTTAAATCTGGTTTGATTTAATGCAATGTTTCTTTAACTCAGAGCCCTTTGTTTACTCTTCCTTGAATTCTTCTGAACAATACCTTGGTCTCTGTTCTCTAAACTTCATGTGTCTTAAATGTTCTTTCTGTCCCAATTCCTGGTTATCTGGATTGCATCTTGTTCCTTCGGAAGCTTGCATCGCTACAACTCCCTCATCCTGTCCAGCTTCTCCTGGCAGAGTTGGGAGTTGTTCACTCCCCCGTGATATGTCTCCAACTTCTCTGGTGTCCTGTCTCCAGCTGCTCTGGATTCCAGTTAAAACTAAGAAGAGGAAAATCCTTCCCTCTGGAAAGTGGCCTCCTGTTACTAAGCACTGACTTACTTCTATTTACTCTTCACACTGTAACCTTCTCTAAGCACAATTGAACTGAACCAACCCTGACATGCACAAACACCTTTGTCAAATATGAATCTAACTATAGGTTTTACCCTTCCATCCAGAGATACATTAAATTAAACACACTAAAAACTATAGGTAAAAGCAACTGTTGTTGCTGTGGATGCTGGAATCTGAAACAAACACAGAAAGTGCTGGACAATCTCAGCAGGTCTGACACCTCTCAACGGTGTGATGTCACATTTCGAAGTCTTACAACACTAGCTTAAAGTCCAACGGGTTTATTTGGAATCACTAGCTTTTGGAGCACAGCTTCTTCATCAGGTGAATGTTGGACTTTAACGTGGTGTTGTTAGACTTCTTGCTGTGCCCACCCCAATCCAACGCCGGCATCTCCACATCATCATCTGTGGAGAGAGAAGGGAGCTAATATTTCAAGACTGGATGACTGTTTATCAAGCACTTAAAATGATCAATTACTTCTAATGTTTACCAGTACAAATAAAAATTACTTAAAACTACCTTTGTTTTCCCAACATAGCTGATCTTCGAGAGACTAGCAAATCAGATGCTACAAGTGGTTTCAACATTCCTGAATATAAGGGAAAGAGGATTATCTCAAAGGATTGGATTGGATTTGTTTATTGTCACGTGTACCAAGGTACAGTGAAAAGTATTTTTCTGCGAGCAGCTCAACAGATCATGGGAAGAAAAGGGAATAAAAGAAAATACGTAATAGGGCAACACAACATATACAATGAAACTACATAAACACTGGCATTGGATGAAGCATATAGGGTGTAGTATTAATGAGGTCAGTCCATAAGAGGGTCATTTAGGAGTCTGGAGACAGTGGGGAAGAAGCTGTTTTTGAGTCTGTTCATGGGTGTTCTCAGACTTCTGTATCTCCTGCCTGATGGAAGGTGGTCCATTAAAATTGCTATTGACTGATCCTTGTTGAAAGCATGAGTATTCCAATTCTGAGCAAGGGTAAGATCACGTTCAGTTGCGATGCCCCGCTAGGTCAGATTGCATGATGTCTATATCAACCATAGTCTGCTATGGTCTCATGTCACTCGAGCTCCGCATAATGTGGTTTGGTATTATTGCTGTCTGAAGTGAACTTGTTATGAAAAAAGTTGCCTCCTTCCTGGCAGCATGTAAAATTGAAAAGAAAATTGTATAATTCTCAAATGGACCATATTATTACAGCTATATGCTGCACTCCTCTGACCATTGTAGTATTCATTTTAGTAATTCCACCGAATCAGAAAGATAAAATCAATGACTTAATATTTTACAAAATTATCACATCATTGTGGAGTTTCAGATGAAATTGCTCAGTCACTCTCATCACCATCTGGTCAGTATCACTGTGTTGTTGACGGGGACTTGGTCTGTGAAAATTGATTCCACTTTTCCTGCATTATAATGGTGACTTGTTTTGATTCGGTTAGGGACCAGTAACTTTTTATTTAAAGTAAAATAGACAAATTTTAACATCTCAGTTGCCCACTAAGAGAATAAAGGCACAAGATTCATGGTTTTAAACAAACAAAAACTTTACTGTACAAAATTAGAAAAATACAATGTGTCAGTGAAACTGACCTGACAGACTGGCTTCAAAAATCCCAGAAGGGCAATTCCCATTTTAAAGAGAAATCAATCTTTCAGGTCTACAGCTCTGCTGCTGGCTTTTCGTAATTCATTCACGGAATGTGGCCTCACTGGCCATGACAGTATTTATTGTCCATCTCAAATTGCCCTTCAGAAGGTGGTGGTGAGGTGCCTTCTTGAAACCTCTACACTCCCTGAGGTGTAAGTAGTGCTGTTAGGGAGGGGATTCCAGGGAAGAAGGCTATGCATTGAGTGTGCACCAACCCTCTGAAAGAGCATCCTACCCAGGCCCAATGTCCGCAATCACCGAGGGGCAAGTTAGCATAGTCAATCCAAAAAACCTGCACATCTTTGGACTCTGGGAGGAAACCGGAGCACCCAGAGAAAACCCATGCAGACACGGAGTGTGCAGACTTCCCACAGTCACCCGAGGTCAGATTCAAACCTGCAAACCACTGCTGCCAGTGCCAGGAATGGTGATATATTTCCAAGTCAGGATGGTGAGTGGCTTGGAGGGGAACCTCCAGGTGATGGCGTTCCCAGGTATCTGCTGCCCTTGTTCTGCTGTATGGTCGAGGTTGTGGGTTTGGAAGATGCTGTTCGAGGAGCCTTGGTGAGTTCCTGCAGTGGGTTATAGAAGGTATACACGGCTGCCACTGTGTGTTGGTGGTGGAGGGAGTGAATGTTTGTGGACAGGATGTCAATAAAACTGGCTGCTTTGTCCTGGATGGTGTAGAGCTTCTTGAATGTTGTTGGAGCTGCATTCATCCAGGCAAGTGGGGAGTCACACTCCTGACTTGTAGATGGACAGGCTTTGGGGAGTCAGGAGGTGAGTTATTCGCAGCCTCTGACCCACCCTTGTAGCCACAGTATTTATATGACTAGTCCAGTTCAGTTTCTGGTCAATGTTTACTCCCAGGATGTTGATGGTAGGGGATCTAGTGATGCTAAACCCATGGGGCAATGGTTCAATTCTCTGTTGTTGGAGATTGTCAATTCCTGGTGGAGTGGTTGAAATGAATGAAATTGAAAATCGCTTATTGTCACGAGTAGGCTTCAATGAAATTACTGTGAAAAGCCCCTAGTCGCCACATTCCGGCGCCTGTCCGGGGAGGCTGGTACGGGAATCGAACCGTGCTGCTGGCCTGCTTTATAAGCCAGCGAGTTAGCCTTGTGAGCTAAACCAGCCCCTAAACCAGGTTGGCGCTGCTACCTCACAGCGCCAGGGACCTAGGTTCAATTCGAACCTTGGGTCACTGTCTGTGTGGAGTTTGTATGTTCGCCCCATGTCTGCATGGATTTCCTACAAGTGCTTTGGTTTCCATCCAAAGATGTGTGGCTTAGGTGGATTGACCTTGCTAAATTGCCCTGTAGTGTCCAGGGATGTGCAGGTTAGGTGGGGTTATGCGGGGGGGGGGGGGGGGGGGGAGAGGGGGTGCTCTTTCAAAGGTTGGTGCGGACTCGGTGGGTCGAATGGACTCCTTCTGCACTGTAGGGGTTCTATGAATCTTAATGGCTGCTCAAGTTGGGGCCAAGAGTTTAGACAAATGATGCAAGCACCATCACTTAAGTCACTTTGCATTGGAAAGTTCCCTCTCCGCAGTTGTTCCAGGCCAGCTGAGTATTTCTCTTTTAATTCCAGCAGGTGCAGCATTCCGCTTTTTATGAGCACCAACAACAAGTGGGCGAACTAGGTAGACGAGGGGAGTAAGTTGCAACGGAAAAAGCTATTTCCAGGGGCGTCACATTGTACTGCGCTCTGTGGGCTGCAGAGGGCGGTTTTGGACCGGGCTGGCTCTCCTCCCCCCGCCCAGCCTGCTCGGTGGCTACGCACGGATCAGCACGTAGTGTGAACCTGCTCGCACCCCACCAAAACATTGTCGCCCGCCGCCTGCACGGGCTGACAGCAACCTGCTTTTGCAAAGCCCGCGGCGTCGGTGCCGCCTAGCAGTGCACCGCGAGCGGCCGGGACAAGCTGGCTGTCGGAGCTGCCCGGCCCGGGGCTTTGGGAAGGGCTGGAGGCGCCGAGCTATTTGGCAGCGAGGCCCCGGGACTGACAGCGGGGCGGAGGGTGAATGATTGACGCGGAGCCTGGAGTCCCCGCCCTCCCCAGCGGCCAATGGGCGGCCAGAGTTGGCTTGTTACAGCGGGTGCTCTGAATGTAGCCAGGTCGCATGCAGCCCGGTGCCCGGGTCAACGTTCTGAGGATGGAACGTTGGCACATGCCTCCGCTCGAGCAGCAGCAAGAAGGAGCTGCCCCCTTCGACCTGGTGGGAAGACGCTTCCTCTGCGTCCTCACCAGCTTCAGCCGGCAGGAGCTCGAGCGAATGTCAGAATGGGACTGGAGGGCAGGAATCATCAGAGCCGCTTCCCACAAGGATCTAGCAGACCCCGATCTGTCGGTGAGTGTGAACTTGGTAAAGTTCTATTTGAAATTCGAGCATTTGAAATTGTGAAACCTTTCAAAAAAGGAAAAACACGCCCACGACAAATACACATCGAAGGTGGTCAATCGATAATCTGCTCGATTTGGGGAATAAAAGTTGGGGCGGACTGTGGGCTAAAATATGCACATGTCCAACTCATTTCATTGAGTTATGGTATTTGAATCAACAGGCTGTGACTTTTTAAAGCTCGTGGAAAACATTTTTTTGGCGGTAAGAATAAAATGAATATAACTTACTCCCCTCCTTTTCCCACCGGTATCAATCAGCACTTTTTGCTGCTTTGGTTTTCAGAACTTTCCCTCAATAAATCTGATGTGCAATTGAATATTCCAGTTGGCTTGCTTATGATTGGTTTATAAGTTTTACCGAGATGAACTCGGAGGAGGAGAGCAAACGAGGCAGTTGTCGATCACTGAATGTACCTGATCTTTTTTTTATAACTAGCGTACTACATCGATCCAGCAGTGCAGCAATAAAAAGGGACAAGTCTCGACCTTGTTGGGCGTGGTTTTTTGAGTTGGGGATTAAACCAGCCCGAAACCAGCAACTCAAATCAGTGCCAGTGTGAAAGTCACATTCATGTGCTTGTCAGCAAAGCCAAGAGAACTTGCGTGTGGAGTGCCGATATTAAACACCATTCCAGCCGAGAAGATTCATCCGGCGTTTACTGGGGAAATTCGGGATATTATTAGATTAAAAGAAAAAGGCTGCATGTTGCAAAGATTATTGGTCAGCCTCAGGATTGGGAGACTTTCAGAAACCAGAAAAGGGAATCACAGAATTGTTGCAGTGCAGAAGGAGACTATTCGGCCCTTCCTATCGGCACTGATTTAGTTTGCTTCGTGTCATTCCCCTGTTTTATCTCCCTGTAACCCTGCACGTTCTTCCTTTTCATATAACAGTTGCCTCGATTGAACTTGCCTCTCCGGCACTCTCCAGTCCTAAAACACTCACCTGGATGAAAATGTATTTCCCTCTAGTCACCCTTTGCTTCTGTTGCCAATTAATTTCAACCTCTGCCCTCTCATTCTTTTTCCTTCAATAGTGGGTACAGTTTCTCTCTCGCTACTGAAAATGAAATGAAAATGAAAATCGCTTATTGTCACGAGTAGGCTTCAATGAAGTTACTGTGAAAAGCCCCTAGTCGCCACATTCCGGCGCCTGTCCGGGGAGGCTGGTACGGCTGTGTCCAGACAACTCATGATTTTGAATTACTCAATTAGAATCTCCTATCAGCCTTCTCTTCTCCAAGGATAATTCATTGTGATTTCGAGGGAATGCTGCATTTTTGAAGTTGCTGACATTTTTAGATCAGACATTAAACTGGAGCCCGAACTGAGGTCTTTTTCTTAAAAAAGACTAGGGAAGCCCTGGCCAACATTCAACATCCTTCAACAAATGCCACATGCTAGTCAGAGTAGAAATAGAATATATTGGATGAATATGTGACTGAAGAGATGGTGTGAGGGGGAGGATTTCAGATTCCTGGGAATTTGGGACTGGTTCTGGGGGAGGTGGGGCCTGTAAAAACTGGACAGGTTACACCTGGGCAGGACTGGTACTGATGTTCTTGGGTGGGTCTTGCAAGAGCGTTTGGGACATTTAAACTAATATGACGGGGACGGGAAACCTATGTAAGGATTCAGAGCAAGAGGAATCAAGAACAAGAGAAAAAGACAGAAAGGAGAATAAGAAAAGTGATAGGCAGAGAAATCAAGGGCCTGTATCAGATAATAATACTGTAAAAATAATAGGGATGGGGACAAGGTACATTAAAAGGACTAACCTTATGGTTTTGTGCCTGAACTTGCGGAGCATTCAAAATAAAATGGATTATTAAGTTGTGCAGATAGATGTAAAGGGATATGGTATAGTTGGGATTTGTTGATTAAAGAAGGTATTGATACAATATTGAGGAAAAATATTAGTACAGATGATGTGGAATCTGTCTGGGTCGTGTTAAGAAACATCAAGGGGTAAAACACATTCATAGGGGTGGTATACAGACCAGCAAACCAGTGGTAATGTTGGGAATAGCATAGATAGGAAATCAGAGCTGCATGTGAAGAAAGAACATCTGTGATTATGGGTGACTTCATTCTGCATTTAGATTGGGTGACTCAAATTAGTCACAGTCCAATAGAGGAGGAATTTCTGGAGTGTATACTGGATGGTTTTATTGACCAGTATGTTGAGAAACCAACAAGGGAATAGGCCACCTTGGACTGGGTGTTGCAATGAGAAAGGATGAGTTGGCAATCTTGTGAGAACCATTGCGGATGAGTGACCATAATATGGTATAATTCTTTATCAAGGTGAATAGTGAGGTAGTTGATTCTGATGGTGTAAGGCATGAGCTGGCTATGACAGACTGAGAAACATTACTGAAAGGAAGGACAGCAAACAGGCAATGAATAGGTGAACGCCCAAAAGTTGTTTATTCCTATTTGGCACAAGAGTAGAAAGGGAACTGTGGCTAAACCATGGCTTATAAGGAAAATTAGAGATAGTATTAGATTCTACAAATTAGCTAAAAAAAGCAATCGACTTGGGGATTGGGAACAGTTCAAAATTCAGGAATGGCAATTAAGAAACAGAAAATATAATTTTAAAGTAAACTAGCGGGGGAACCTAAAAACTGACTTAAAAGTTTATATAGGTTAAAAACTAATTTAGGCCCCTTACAATCAGAAACAGGGGAACACCTAACAGGGAACAATGAAATGGCCGAGGAACTAAATTCATACTTTGCTTCTGTAATCACAAAGGAAGACATCAAGTTTTAGGGAGGAGCTGAGTGAAGAAATGTTTATGAAATTAATGGGATTGAAGGTGGACAAATCTCCAGGGCATGATAATCTTCATCCCCGGAGTACATAAGGAAATGGCCCCACAAATAGTAGATCCATTAGTGGTCATTTTCCAAAATTCTTTGGACTCTGGAATGGTTCCTGCAGATTGGGGGGTAGCAAATTAACCACACTATTCAACAAGGGAGGTAGATCACGGCACCGAGGTCCCAGGTTTGATCCTGGCTCTGGGTCACTGTCCGTGTGGAGTTTGTACATTCTCTCCGTGTTTGCTTGGGTTTCACTCCCACAACCCAAAGATGTGCAGGGTAGGTGGATTGGCCATGCTAAATTGCCCTTTAATTGGAAAAAAATTAATTGGGTACTCTAAATTTAAAGAGAAAAAAAGGGAGGTAGAGAGAAAACAAAATACACCAGTGAGCCTAATGTCAGTAGGAGGAAAGTTGCTGGAGTCCATAATCTTTAAAAAAAAATTTTTTAGAGTACCCAATTAATTTTTTCCAATTAAGGGGCAATTATCATGGCCAATCACCTATCCGGCACATGAAATGAAATGAAAATCGCTTATTGTCACGAGTAGGCTTCAATGAAGTTACTGTGAAAAGCCCCTAGTCGCCACATTCCGGCGCCTGTCCGGGGAGGCTGGTACCCATCTTTTGGGTTGTGGGGGTGAGACACACGCAGACACGATGAGAATGTGCAAACTCCACACAGACAGTGACCAAGGCCAGGACCGAACCCAGATCCTCGGTGTAATGAGGCAGTAGTGTTCGCCACTGTGCCGCACTGCTGGAGTCCATTATCAAGGATTTCATAGCACAGCATTTGAAAAGCAGTGGTGTAAATCAGACAAAGTCATCATAGATTTACGAAAGAAAAATCCTACCTGACAAATCCACTAAAATTCTTTGAAGATTAACTAGTAGAGTTGACCAGGGAGAACTGGTGAATGTGGTTTCTTTAGACTTTCAGAAGGCTTTCAACAAGGTTTCACATAGCTGATCGATATGTAAAGTTAAAGTGCATGGGATTAAGGGTAGTGTCTAGAGATGGATAGAAAGCTGATTAGCAGACAGGAAGCAAAAAGCTGTAATAATTGGGTCTTTTTCTGATATGGCGGGACTGTCATTTGAGGAGAGACTAAATTGGTTAGGATTATATTCATTGGAGTTTAGAAAACTAAGAGAGGATCTCATAGAATCTTACAAAATTCTAATAGGATTAGACAGGGCAGATTAAGAAAGAATGTTCCCGATGGTGGGGGGGTCCAGAACTAAAGAACGAAGAACAAGACGGCTCAAGGACAGGCCCTTCAGGCCTGTATCGGTCATGATACTACCCTTGGTAGGTCTGAGGTGAGGAGACATTTCTTCACTCAAAGAGAGGTGAATCTGTGGAATTTACTACCACAGAAAATAATTGAGGCCAAAACATTGTGTAATTTCAAGAAGGAATTAGATATAGCTCTTGGGGCTAAAGGGGGCAAGGGATATGGGGGTAAGGCGGGATCAGGGTATTGAACTTGATGATCAGTCATGGTAACGTACGGCGGAGCAGGCTCGAAGAGCCGAATGGCCTCTTCCTGCTTCAATATCTATGTTTCTAACAACCACCATGAAAACAGATTAGCTGGTTATTCATCTTTGGTTTTTTCTCCAAAGAGCAACAGTGACTTCATCTCATAGTAACTTCGTAGTGCCTGTAAAGCACTTTGGCATTTCCTGGAGATATGAAAGATACTATATAAATGCAAGTTCACAGAATGGCTACAGCACCGAAGGAGGCCTTTCAGCCTGTTGTGTCTGTGCTGTCACCTAATCATCATCGCTTGAAGCAGAATTGAGTCCACATTTGTAAAGCATAGAAATAGCAGGAAAATGGGATTAGAATCGACAGCACCAGCACTAACACAGATGCACCTGCCCAGAAGGCTCCTTCAAGCCGTCAATTCGATGATAATTTAAAAGCTTGGCATCCCTGTATTAACCAGTTGCCAAGTAAAAACCAATCAAATATACAAATGTTTGTAAGTATATACACCGGAGAAATTATCATGGAATGAGGAAATGGTGGGACACAAAATAAAACATTTTGTCTTGTCTTCCCAGAGTAAGTAAAATTACATACCAGAAATAGGAGGTGACCAAAATATAATCTCAATTGGCTCCAGATCTTTAAAGGCGGATCCACCACTGGACTTTCTGTAAACTTCCCTGGGGTAAGTGGGAGTGGGGCAATGACAGCCCTCCCACCCGCCGATTTCTTTGGGTTCATAGAATATTATGAGCACATATAAAATCTGAAATTATTATATCCAGTTTATACAAAAATGTCTTGGGTAAAAATATCGAGAGGGAATGAAACAAATTATCACTAAAGCCCACTATTCACATCCATTGATCAGGTGCTGAACTGGATTAGCCGTGCAAGTTAAAAAAATATAAAAACTCGCTACAAAGCAGGTCAGAGGCTAGGAATCCTGCGGCGAGTAACTCTCTTCCTGACCCCCAAAGCCTGTCCACCACCTACGAAGCACTAGTCAGGAATGTGATGGAATACTCCCCACTTGCCTGGATGAGTACAACTCCAACAACACAAAAGAAGCTCAACATCAACTATCTACAAGATGCACTGCTGGAACTCACCAAGGCTCCTTAGACAGCACCTTCCAAATCCATGATCGTTACCATCTAGAAGGACAAGGCCAACAGATGCATGGGAGCACCAAAACCTGGAAGGTCCTCTCCAAGTCACACAATCCTGACTTGGAAATACATTGGCGTTACTTCACTGTCGCTGGGTCAAAATCCTGGAACTCACTCCCTAATAGCACTGTGGACTGCAACTCACCAGCACATTCAGGGCAATTGGGAAGGGTGGTAGATGCTGGCCTAGCCAGCAAAGTCCACATCCCATGAACGAATTAATAAAATATATTTTGCCCTGGCTGGGGGAATCTAGAACATGGAGGCACATCCTCAGGATAAGGGGTTGATCATTTGGAACTGAGATAGGAATCCTGTTCATTCAAAGAAATGTGTACCTTTTTGGAATTGTCTACCCCAGAGCTTGCTGGAACATATTCAAGGCTGGGATAAGTAAATTTTTTTAAAACCAGAAAATTGAGTGATTGGAGGAGCGAGGTGGCGGTGGGCAAATGGGAGTTGAAGAAGGTAAGCCATGATCATATGGTAGTGCAGGCTTGAGGGACCATATTTTGACCATGTCTACTCCTGTTCCTACTGCTTAAAAAGTTCTTATCGGAGAAATTACAGTACAATCTCTACCACTCTTATCATTCCCAATAAACTAAACTTAGCCTCCGAATTACTGAGATCAACTGATTTCATATCATAGTTTACAGCAAGACATGGTCGAAATATTTTCCAGTTCTGACATAGAAATTGTTCTGTCTTAATGTTTAGGACTGTTTAACTTTCCGGGATTAGCAGGTAGCAATGCAGAACATACATGTATGTAGCATCTTTTATGCTTCAGAGTGAAGAAAGGAAAAGAGTAGCCAGCTTTTGTGAGATGGCTGGTGAGATGATTGGAAATTAACTCTGATTCTCTCTCCACATGTGCTGCCCGCCCTTGCGTTTTCTGTTTGTATTTCTGAATCCTAGGTCCTTGTGGTCCAGGGCAGCTTTCTCCCAAACTAACTCCAGTGCCATAGTCAGGCCTGATATAGTGTTCCAAAATGATATTGCTTTTCTTCCGGTTTCTAGGAGATGCTTGCCCAGAAGGAAAAGAACAGTATATATTGGGGAATGACCCGTGCTGGTCTGATCTGGCCTTCTGTACCTTAAAATAGGACCTCCATTTTGGACAATTACCAATCATTTCCAGTTTTACTCCAGGTAGCTGAGGTTAGAAGCTGAATGATTGAAACTGCAACCCACTACATTTGTACACTCTGCCACTATTTATAAAGTCACAAGTCTTGCATGCTAAGCTAACAGCCTTATGAACCTGTCCTGCAATCTTCAAAAAATTGTGAGCCCCTAAGTATTTAGGATCATAAGAAATAGCAGCAAGAGCCAATCGAGCCTGCTCCGTCATTCAGTAAGATCATGGCTGATCTGAATGCAGCCGTAACACTACTTTCCTCCCTGTCACCCCCAGCGCCGGCCCTAGGGTTGCTGGCGCCCCCGGCAAGCTGAACTTCGGCGCCCTTGTGGGGGGGGGGGGGGGGGGGGCGGCCGAGGGGGGGCGGGGCCGGGGGGGGGGCGAGGGGAGGGGCGGGGCCGAGGGGGAGGGGCGGGGCCGAGGGGGGTGGGGCCGAGGGGGGTGGGGCCGAGGGGGAGGGGGGGAAGGGGGGGGCGACCCGAGGGGGGGAGGGGGGGGCGGACCCGAGGGGGGGAGGGGGGCGGACCCGAGGGGCGGCGGACCCGAGACGGGGGGCGGGCCCGAGAGGGGGGGGCGGACCGAGAGGGGGGGCGGGGGGGGGCGGACCCGAGAGGGGGAGGGGGGGGCGGACCCGAGGGGGGGAGGGGGGCGGACCCGAGGGGCGGCGGACCCGAGACGGGGGGCGGGCCCGAGAGGGGGGGGGCGGACCGAGAGGGGGGGCGGGGGGGGGGGGCGGACCCGAGAGGGGGGCGGACCCGGGGGGGCGGGGGGGGGGCGGACCCGAGAGGGGGGCGGACCCGGGGGGGCCCGCGCATGCGCTGGTTGGCACCGGCCCAACTGCGCATGCGCGGGACCCGAGTCTCTGGCGCCCCTAGCACATGGCGCCCCGGGCGACTGCCCGAGTTGCCGGTGCCTTGAGCCGGCCCTGGTCACCCCTTAACCCATGACTCCTTTGTCCATGACTGTACATATGATCAGCACCATTCGCGACTCCTCTGATAATGATGCAGTCCATGTCCAAATGCAGCAAGACCTAGACAGTACTAAACCCCCCCCCCCTCCCCCACTTCCTTAGGCACCCCCTTCTAAACGCACGACCACTACAAAAATTAAGGGCAATTTAGCATGGTCAGTCTGCCTACCCTGCACATCTTTGGGTAGTGGGGGTGAGACCCATGCAAACAATTTTTGTTTTACTTTTTCTGAGTTACAAAGCCAGGGCTCGGAGTGTGGTCGGAGCGAACCCCTAATCCAGCTCCTTGCCTGCTCTAAAAACCAATTCAAATTCAAATTCAAATTCAAATTGAATCCAATTCATGGTCCCCACAAGAGAGACATACCAGATCTGAGCCAAAAGGCAGAGCAGATACTATGCTTGATCTTAGCCAAAAGGCCGAGAAGCGATTGACCCACGCAGGCAAGGGGAGAATGTGCAACCTCCACACGGACAATGACCTGGGTCCTCAGCGATGTGTGGCAGCAGTGCTAACCACTGCGCCACCATGCCGTCCCATACTATTTAGGACAAGAGCACCAGATACCTGGGAACACCAGCACCTGGAGATTTCCTTCCAAGTCATTCACCATGCAGACTTGGAAATTTATCGCCTTTCCTTCACTGTGTCTACACCTCAGGGACTGATGGTTCAAGAAGACAGTTCACCACCACCTTCTGAAGGGCAACTAGGGATGGGCAAAAAATGATCTGATGAAGAACCAACTGGACTTGAAATGTTAACTTGTTTTCTCTCCCTCCAGATGCTGCCAGAACCTCTTGGTTTTTCCAGCATCCTGATTGTTTCAGATTCTAGCCTCTGTAGTGTTTTACTTATTTAAGTGCTTTTGGGGTGTGGTCACTTGTAATGTAGGAAACACACTCAACAACCAACTACAAACAACAATGTGACAATAACCAGTTTCTTGTGTGATGTCGATTTGAGGGATAAGTGCTGGCTCAAACGTCTGGTATACTCTCTGCTCTGCTTCCAAATAGCTACACCCACCTGAATGGGCAGATGGTTTAACACAAGTTCATAATTCAAAGGAGGGAACAAAACAGAAGTAAAACATAAAATTATCATTGTAACTGTTTTTGTAGAGTTCTTCTGTTGCAAAGGCATAAAATTGGTTACAAATTTGAAGTCAACTTAATGATTAGAGCAGGGATTTTCAAACTCAAAGCTGCGTCCCGCAGGTGGGTCGTGCAGCAATCCGTCGTGGCGTTCCGGATCGCGGAAGGAACGACCATAACCAGCTTTTAAAAATGCCGGCTGCGACTGACTTTCGAGATTGCCGGCTATCCTACGCTGGATTTGGCAGTGTGCAGGTCCGGAACCCAGGCGGACGGAGACCGGCGCCTCCTAACATTAGCAAATTGTCCCATGGCCAGTTTTCTTTAAACAAACGACGGAGTCCTCCCACCGGAATTGGAAGGTAGAGAGAGCAGGTCACGCTCCTCATACACTGATGTCATGTGTTTTGGGTGCAAAATCACCAAGCCGAGATTCCTCCAATTTGTAGCTGCTAGCAATGAAGAACTGAAAATGGATCGTTTTGTGATAAGGAAAAGAGGGCCAAAGAGACGAATGGCAAGGATCTCACAACTAAATCTGCTGCAGAGATCTGCTCAGGACAGTTCACAGCAGGACAAAGCAGTTCTGATGTGAGCCCCAGGGCCTCTGGTGAACAACTCGTTAAGAAGGAGCTGAAATCAGGAAAAAAGCAGTATAAAGATGATTTTTTTAAGGTGTGGCTTTATTAATTATGCCAGTGCTAATCAGGATAGAAAGCCCATGTGTGTTTATATGTACTGGCAAATGAAAGTTTAAAATCACCAAAACTTCAAAGCTGTTTGAAGACTAAACATGGTGAGTTCGAGGACAAACCTCTTGATATTTTTCAAAGGATACAGCGAGAACTTAAGTCCTCAGCAGAAATGTTACTCCAGGGTCCATACCTTGCAGCTGACACAAAATGAAGAAACTGAACTTCTGCACCTCACCTGTGACAGCACCTTTAAAACACGCTGCAAGTCGATAAGGCTGTCAGCATTCTGCAGTAGCATCTCTGAGGAGTGTCCAGTGCTGAGTAAAACAAGCATTTTGTTGCTTTTGCCCTTCACAACGACCTACATGTGCGAGGTTGGATTTTCTGTCCTCACAAAGATGAAGACAGCGCAAAGGAATCGGCTGAACTCTGCACCCGATATGCGCATAGCCCTCCTCCTGTGTACATGATTGGAGTGTGATTGTGAAGACCAACCAGGCTCACCTGTCGCATTAAAGGTGAGAGAAAACGGAGGGTCCTGAAGGTTGGCTAGCATGGGTGCTGAAGAATGGCCGGTTGGTAAAACTGGGTCCCGGCAAAATAGTTTGGAAAAATACTGGATTAGAGTAAATAACGGGTTAAATACGTTTGAAAGGGTGAGAAGCCCTCTAGGCAGAGCTGCCCAATATTTATCTGAATAAAACTTTGTTTGCTGTTGTATGTTAATTATGAATCTTTTAACCAGAGGAGGAGGTGAAAATAAATTATGGGGTGGGTTGATTGACTGTTCTCTGCATACATAACATGTACAGCACAGAAACAAACTGTTTGACCTCTGCAATAGTGTTTATGCCCCATTGTAAGCCTCCTCCCACCTTACTGGGGAGGTGGTGGTGTTGTGCTACTGTCACTGGACTAGTGAACAAGAGAACCAGAGTAATGCTCTGGGACCCAGGTTCAAATGTGACTGCTGCAGATGGTGCAATTTGAATTCAATAAAAATCTGGAATTAAAAGTCTAATGATGATCATGAAACTATTGTCGATTGTCGGAAAAAACCATCCTTTAGGGAATGAAATCTGCCGTCCTTACCTAGTCTGGCCTACGTGCGACTCCAGACCCACAGCAATGTTGTTGACTCTTAACTGCCCCCACAGCCTGTGATGCCCACGTCCCATGAACAGATTAAAAAAAAAAATTCTTACCCTGTCAGTGTAGACCTTTCTTCCTTGTATATAGATCTAGCGTCGTCGTTTAAGGTGAAATAGCGGGTTGAAAGATAGGAACTTTACGGTGATATTATGAATGAGTTTTATTTTAAGATGTTGCTGCTTCCTGCTAGACATTTCTTTCCCAGCAAAAATTGCATAGATGATCAAACATTCAAATTATTTTTTTCAATTTAAAACCTATCTTGCCTGCTGTGCTGTCGGTCTGGGAAATTCAGTGGACCTTCGCATAAATTGCTATTGTTACAGAAATAAAACGTCCCAACTGCTAGACTATGAAAAATGCTGATGCCCATTTTTATAAAGTTTATTGTAAGCCACAGTCAATGCAATAGTCTATTTTATTTTTGCTTCCACCATTGAAGGTGGCAGAGGTATTGTGTTTACCTATGTTTAGAAACAATATTTGCCAAAAGCTATTGGATGGATTTCAACAATACTTAGTGCACAGGTAGGGTATGTCCGAGAAAGAACTGATTAGCTTATTGGCAAGGATGCATAGCCGGACCTGGAATTTAAAAAAAAGGGATCAATTAACATTGCTAGAAAGGGCACATTGGCTTTTAAAAAAAAAATTAGTGTACCCAATTAATTTTTTCCAATTAAGCAGCAATTTAGCGTGGCCAATCCACCTACCCTGCACATAGAACATAGAACAGTACAGTACAGCACAGAACAGGCCCTTCGGCCCTCGATGTTGTGCCGAGCAATGATCACCCTACTTAAACCCACGTAACCCGTATATCCGTAGCCCAACAATCCCCCCATTAACCTTACACTACGGGCAATTTAGCATGGCCAATCCACCTAACCCGCACATCTTTGGACTGTGGGAGGAAACCGGAGCACCCGGAGGAAACCCACGCACACACGGGGAGGACGTGCAGACTCCACCCAGACAGTGACCCAGCCGGGAATCGAACCTGGGACCCTGGAGCTGTGAAGCATTGATGCTAACCACCATGCTACCGTGAGGCCATCTTTGGGTTGTGGGGGCGAAACCCACGCAAACATGGGGAGAATGTGCAAACTCCACACGAACAGTGACCCAGAGCCGGGATCGAACCTGGGACCTCGGCACCGTGAGGCTGCAGGGCTAACCCACTGCGCCACCGTGCTACCCCTTTTAAAATAAATAAATAAATAATGTTGTGGGTTGTTTTTGAATGTAGTTTATTTTCAAATGCAGTTGATTGTTTCAGCTGCTGTGGTGCAGCTCGTCACAACTGTCAAAATATGAGCAGCATTTTCAGAGCAGGTTGTTGGATATCGTTTGAACTGAAACCTCCTCTTAAGATGGAAGCTCCAAAAAGATTTATTTTTTCAGCGTTTTTTGTTACAAAGCCTCTAACAGGTTGGAAAAGCACAGAGGATGAACTATAATTGTAGTAATATTTCAGTTAATACAGCATGATGGAAGAATGTGCTCTTGCAGTACCCTCTTTGCTGGTTAACTGAGAATTGTTTTCAGTTAAATATAATTGGTAAAGGCCCTGATTATGCAAGTGTAGTACTTTGTACTGCTTTGTACTGCATTCAAATTCAAAGAATTTACAGTGCAGAAGGACGCCATTCGGCCCATCGAGTCTGCACCGGCTCTTGGAAAGAGCACCCTACCCAAGGTCAACACCTCCACCCTATCCCCATAACCCAGTAACCCCATCCAACACTAAGGGCAATTTAGGACACTAAGGGCAATTTATCATGGCCAATCCACCTAACCTGCACATCTTTGGACTGTGGGAGGAAACCGGAGCACCCGGAGGAAACCCACGCACACACGGGGAGGATGTGCAGACTCCGCACAGTGACCCAAGCCGGAATTGAACCTGGGACCCTGGAGCTGTGAAGCAATTGTGCTATCCACAATGCTACCGTGCTGCTAAATTAGTCTAAAATGTTCGGTAATGGTGGATTAATTGACCATATTCATTTATATGCATATTCATTTATGTCTCTTTCTTTCCCTACGTCAGGTATTTTTAGAATTTGATGAAAGTTGGTGTAGGTGGATGAAACTTCATGATGAGGAGCTAAGGGTCTTTCTGATCGAACACCAGTTAGTTTTGGCTGAAAGGAAATCTCCAAGAGAAACTACAGATGGTGTGCAGTGGCCTGTATTGGTAAGAAATTATTTTTAAAGTGTTGGTTTGGATGAATGTTCTTGACCAGAAAAATTTAATGGAGAACAAATATATTCTAAACCAACAGGTGTATTGTAAGCACCTATTGATAAAATCCAGGTTGTGTATGTTTTATTCACTGCTCTCTCAATCTGTCCTGCCACATTCAATGGTTTATGTGCATATACAGCCAGGTACCTCCCTCTGCTCCTTCACTGTCTTTCTTTAGGATTGTACCCTTCATTTTATCTTGTTTCTCTGCATTGAATTTCATCAGCCACTTGAACACCCATTCCACCAACCTGTGTATGCTCTTATTATATTCTAACTATCCTCCTTAATAGTATTAACTTCTTTAATACGCTAAGTATAAAGAACACAAGTGTGCAGATGCCCTTATGATTTGACTGTCCTTTTCCTGTCTTGATTGTTAATTTATATATTCCACGGATGGACTCCATTTTAAATTGCTCCAGTTTTTCCATTTAGTCATTTTAACTTCTTACCCTTTTGTCTCTAAATGTCTAGTTTCATGCAACATGCTGGCCCAATCCATCACATGGCATCTTCATATATACCTAGCCACAATCAGTAAGCTCCCATTCAAACCCAACCCAGCAATTCATCCTTTGCTTCACCAAAAGTTAACACAAAACATACAATACCAAAGGTACATAGCATACATAAGAACTAGGAGCAGGAGTAGGCCATCTGGCCCTTCAGGCCTGCTCCATCATTCAATGAGATCATGGCTGATCTTTTGTGGACTCAGCTCCACTTTCCCTTCCGAACGCCATAACCCTTTATTCCTTTATTCTTCAAAAAACTATTTGTCTTTATCTTGAAAACATTTAATGAAGGAGCCTTAACTGCTTCACTGTATAGAGAATTCCATAGATTCACAACCCTTTGGGTGAAGAAGTTCCTCCTAAACTCAGTCCTAAATCTACTTCCCCTTATTTTGAGGCTATGCCCCCTAATTCTGCTTTCACCCGCCAGTGGAAACAACCTCCCACATCTCTATCCTATTTATTCCCTTCATAATTTTGTATGTTTCTATAAGATCCCCCCCACCACCACCGCATCCTTCTAAATTCCAGCGAATACAGTCCCAGTCCACTCAACCTCTCCTCATAATCCAACCCCCTCAACTCTGGGATTAACCTCGTGAATCTCCTCTGAACACCCTCCAGCGCCAATACGTCCTTCCTCGGGTAAGGAGACCAAAACTAAACACAATACTTCAGGTGTGGCCTCAATAACACCTTATACAGCTGCAGCATAACCTTTGTAGTCCCTCGGGCGATGAAGGACAAAACTCCATTCACCTTCTTAATTACCTGTTGCATCTGTAAACCACTTTTTGCGACTCATGCACTAGGACACCCAGGTCCCTCTGCACAGCAGCATTTTTAAAATATTTTATTATTTAAATAATAATCCTTTTTGCTGTTATTCCTACCAAAATGGATAACCCCACATTTGTTAACATTTGTATTTCATCTGCCAAACCCTAGCCCATTCACTTAAACTATCCAAATCCCTCTGCAGACTTCCAGTATCCTCTGCACTTCTTTTTGCTTTGCCACTCATCTTAATGTCGTCTGCAAACTTGGACACATTGCACTTGGTCCCCAACTCCAAATCATCTATGTAAATTGTGAACAATTGTGGGCCCAACACTGATTCCCTGAGGGACACCACTAGCTACTGATTGCCAACCAGAGAAACACCCATTAACCCCACTCTTTGCTTTCTATTAATTAACCAATCCTCTATACATGATACTACTTTACTCTTAACGCCATGCATCTTTATCTTATGCAGCAACCTTTTGTGTGGCACCTTGTCAAAAGCTTTCTGGAAATCCAGATATACCACATCCATTGGCTCCCCGTTGTCTACCGCACTGGTAATATCCTCAAAAAATTCCATTAAATTAGTTAGGCACGACCTGCCCTATATGAACCCATGCTGCGTCTGTCCAATGGGATAATTTCCATCCAGATGCCTCGCTACTTCTTGCTTGATGATATATCCCAGCATTTTCACTACTACCGATGTTAAGCTCACTGGCCTATAATTACCCGCTTTCTGCCTACCTCCTTTTTTAAACAGTGGCGTCACGTTTGCTAATTTCCAATCCGCTGGGACTACCCCAGAGTCTAGTGAACTTTGGTAAATTATCACGAGTGCATATGCAATTTCCCTAGCCATCTCTTTTAGCACTCTGGGATGTATTCCATCAGGGCCAGGAGACTTGTCTACCGTTAGCCCATTAGCTTGCTCATCACTACCTCCTTAGTGATAACAATTGTCTCAAGGTCCTCAGCTGTCATAGCCTCATTTTCATCAGTCACTGGCATGTTATTTGTGTCTTCCACTGTGAAGACCGACCCAAAAAACCTGTTCAGTTCCTCAGCCATTTCCTCATCTCCCATTATTAAATAATCTCCCTTCTCATTCTCTAAAGGACCAATATTTACCTTAGCCACTCTTTATTGTTTTATTTATTTACTATCTGTTTATATATTCTGAGCAAGTTTACTCTTTATAGTCTTATACTCTTTACTCATAATCTTCTTTATAGCTTTCTTAGTAGCTTTCTGTTGACCCCTAAAGATTTCCCAATCCTCTAGTTTCCCTCTAAGTTTTGCCCACAATTGTTCACAATTTACAGAGATGATATGGAGTTGAGCCCAAGTGCAATGTGTCCGACTGCACTAAATTTTCAATTTGATGCTCTCCCTTATTTCCTTACAACTCCAGGTTAAAGTCCAACAGGTTTGTTTCGAATCACTAGCTTTCGGAGCACTGCCCTTTCCTCCGGTGAAGTAGTGCTCCGAAAGCTCGTGATTCGAAACCAACCTGTTGGACTTTAACCTGGTGTTGTAAGACTTCTTATTGTGCTCACCCCAGTCCATTGCTGGCATCTCCACATCTTATTTCCTTAGATATCCACAGTCGATTTTCCCTCTTTCTACTGTCCTTCCTTTTTGTTGGTATAAACTTTTGCTGAGCACTGTGAAAAACCGCTTGGAAGGTTTTCCACTGTTCCTTAACTGTTTCACCATAAAGTCTTTGCTCCCAGTCTACCTTAGCCAGCTCTTCTCTCATACCATTGTAATCTCCTTTGTTTAAGCACAAAACACTAGTGTTCGATTTTACCTTCTATAGACATAGCAATGTCTATGCTTCATACAGTATCTAATATCATTTTGGTTCAATTTTGTTTTTTAAATTCATTTTTATGGGATGTGGACATCGCTGGCTAGGCCAGCATTTATTGCCTATCCCTAATTGCCCTTGAGAAGGTGGTAGTGAACAATCGCCTTGAACCGCTGCAGTCGATGTGGTATAGGTACACCCACTGTACTGTTGGGGTGGAAGCTTCAGGATTTTGACCCAGCAACAGTGAAGGAATGGTGATATATTTCCAAGTCAGGATGGTGAGTGACTTGGAGGGGAACTTCCAGGTGGTCATGTTCCTATGTATCTGCTGCCCTTGACCCTCTAGATGGTAGTGGTTATGGGTTTGGAAGGTGCTGCCTAAGGAGCCTTGGTGAACTCCTGCAATGCGTCTTGTAGATCGTACACACAGCTGCTACTGAGCGCCAGTGGTGGAGGGATGTGAACGTTAGTGGAAGGGATGCCAATCCAGCAGGCTGCTTTGTCCTGGATAGTGTTGAGCTTCCCTAGCGTTGTTGGAGCTGCACTCATCCAGACAAGTGGGAAGTATTCCATCACACTGCTGACTCGTAGGTGGTAGGCAGGCTTTGGGGAGTCGCGCAGTGAGTTACTTGCTGCAGGATTCCTAACCTCTGACCTGCCTCAGTAGCCAGTGATATGGCCAGTCCAGTTCAATTTCAGGTCAATGGTAACCCCCAAGATGTTTTTTTAAAAAAAATAATTTTTATTGGAATTTTTTACAGAAAATATAAAATATAACGACAAACAATGAAGTGTAACAAAATAACCCTTAATAACTGTAACACCCCCCAGACCGTATCAACGTATATATCACATCCCCCCCCCCCCAAGATGTTGTTAATGAAGGATTATTGAATGTCAGCGGGTGTTGGCTTAATTCTATCATCTGAGATGACCATTACCTGGCACTTTGTGGCACAAATGCTACCTGCCACTTGATGGTCCAAGCCTGAATGCCCTCTAGATCTTGCTTTTTTGCCGTGTGGACTGCTTCACTGTCTGGGGAGTTGTAAATGGTGCTGAATATTGTGCAATCATCAGCGAACATCGTGTCGTCTTCCCCCCGCGATTCTTATTGACTCTCTTCCTTCCCCCCCCCCCGATTCTTATTGACTCCAGTTTTGCTCGGGCACCTTGATACCACACTCTACTAAATGCTGCCTTGATATCCAGGGGCAGTCACACTCCACTCACCTCTGGAGTACAGATCTTTTGTGTATGTTTGAACCAAGGCTGTAATGAGGTCAGGAACTGAGTGTCCCTGGTGGAACCCAAACTGAGCATCAGTGAACCCGCTATTGCTAAGAAAGTGCCGCTTGATGATGCCTTCCATCAGTTTACTGATGATTGAGAGTAGACTGATAGGGTGGCAATTGGCCAAGTTGGACTTTTCCTGTTTCTTGTGTACACTACATACCTGCGCAATTTTCCATGTTGCTGGGTAGATGCCAGTGTTGTAGCTGTACTGGAACAGCTTGGCTATGATTGCAAAAAGTTCTAGAGTGCTGGTCTTTAGTGCTATTGCTGAAATATTGTCAGGGCCTTTGCAGTCTCCAGTGCCTTCAGCTGTTTCTTGATATTATGTAGGGTGAATCTAATTGGCTGAAGACTGGCATCTGTGATGCTGGGAATCACTGGAGGAGGCTGAGATGGGTCATCCACGGCACTTCTGACTTCAGATTATTGCAAATATTTCAAACTTGTCTTTTGCACTGATTTGCTGGGCTCCTCCATTTTTGAGGATGATGATATTTGTGGAGTCTTCTCCTGCAGTGAGTTGTTTAATTGCCCTACACCATTCACCCTCTATCTGGGTGGTAGAGGGGGTTGTCTCACACCTTTTTAAAAAGTCCCTGGACGAGCACTTGGCATATCATAACATTCAAGGTCAAGTGCTGGCAAATTAAGTAGGCAGGTCAGGTGCCTTTCATGCATTAAGCAGACTCAATGGGCCCAAGGGCAATGTGGCCGGTAGATCGCGCCCACAATTGAACCTGTTTCCCCCACACTCCCGGATAGAGCATTCCACATCCTAACCACTTGTGAGGAAAATGTTTTTCCTCCTCCTTCTGCCAATCATTTTAGATCCGTGTCTTCTGGTTCGTGATCATTCTGCCCCTCTACCATGTCAAGGTCTCTCATGATTTTGAAAACCTCTATCAAATCTCTTCTCGACCATTTCATCCCCAGCTTTTCCAGTCTGTGTTTGTGACTGCAGTTTTTCATTTGTGGGAACATTCTCCTAAGTCTTACCTGCACTCTCTGTTGCCTTTGCATTCTTGCTAAATTGTGCTGTCCAGATTTGGACACAATATTCCAGTTGAGGTCAAAGCATTGCTTAGAAAGATTCACCATAACTTCCCTGCTTTTGTCCTCTCTTATCCCCAGCAGCATCTCATGCAGATGCCTTTCAATCCAATCTCAACCTGCCATTGCAACCTCAGTGATTTGTCCTGTACCTGCATCCCCTTTTTAGAATTTTATACTGTCCCTCCTCGTTCTTCCTTACAAAATTCAATTTTATCTGGCACGTATTGGCCCATTCCACCAGCCTTTTGAAGCCTATCCCTCTCTCCCTCACAGCTCCCAATACTTCCCCTTTTGTATTGTACACCCTGACAAGGTCATCAATATCGATCAAGGAACCATATTAGTGGTTCTAATATTGACCCCATGAACCCTATTATATACATTGCTCCAGTATGAAAAACAGCTATTCACCATTGCACTGTGTCTTGTCACTCTGCCAACTCTGTATCCATGCTGTGACTGTCCCTTTTATTTCATGGGCTATTAATTACGATATCAGTTTCAATGGAGCCATGAGATTGTTACACCAGTCAAGGGGCAATATTCTAGTTTCAATTCCATAATGAGAAATGGAGCACTGTCTCTCACCCAAATTAATGCAACAGCCGTTCCCATGTAGAACAAAGAAAATTACAACACAGGAACAGGCCCTTCAGCCCTCCCAAGCCTGCACCAACCATGCTATCCGTCTGAACTAAAACCCTGTACTCTTCCGAGGACCATATCCCTATATTCCCACCCTATTCATGTATTTATCAAGAAGTCCCTTAAAAGTCACTATCGTATCTGCTTTCAGTATCTCCTCCGGTAATGAGTTCCAGGCTCCCACCACCCTGTGCGTTAACCTTGCCTCGTACATCTCCTTTTAACCCTTGCCCCTTGCACCTTCAACCTATGCCCTCAAGTAATTAACTCTTTCACCCTGAGGACAGCACGGTGGCCTAGTGGTTAGCACAACCGCCTCACGGCGCTGAGGTCCCAGGTTCGATCCCGGCTCTGGGTCACTGTCCGTGTGGAGTTTGCACATTCTCCCCGTGTCTGCGTGGGTTTCGCCCCCACAACCCAAAAATGTGCTGAGTAGGTGGATTGGCCACGCTAAATTGCCCCTTAATTGGAAAAAATAATTGGGTAATCTAAATTTATAAAAAAAAACTCTTTCACTCTGGAAAAAGCTTCTGGCTATCCACTCTGTACATGCCCCTCATAATCTTGTAGACTTCTGTCAGGTCACCCCTCAACTTCCATCGTTCCAGTGACAACAAACCACGTTTTCCGACCTCTCCTCATAGCTAATGCCCTCCATACCAGGCAACATCCTGGTAAATCTCTTCTGCACCCTCTCTAAAGCCTCCACATCCTTCTGGTAGTGTGGCGACCAGAATCGAACACTGTACTCCAAGTGTGGCCCAACTAAGGTTCTATAAAGCTGCAACATGGCTTGCCAATTTTTAAACTCAATGCCCCGGCCGATGAAGACAAGCATGCCGTATGCCTTCTTGACTACCTTCTCCACCTGCGTTGCCACTTTCAGTGACTGTGTACCTGCACACCCAGATCCCTCAGCCTATCAATACGCTTAAGGGTTCTGCCATTTACTGTATATTTCCCATCTGTATGACCTTCCAAAATGCATTACTTCACATTTGTCCGGATTAAACTCCACTGCCATCCCCCCACCCGAGTCTCCAACCGATCTATATCCTGCTGTATCCTCTGATGGTCCCCATTGCTATCTGCAATTCCACCAATCTTTGTGTTGTCCGCAAGTGGTCCCAGCACTGATCCCTGAGGAACGCCACTAATCACAGCCCTCCATTTAGAAAAGCACCCTTTGACTGCTACCCTCTGCCTTCTATGACCGAGCCAGTTCTGTATCCATCTTGCCAGCTCACTTATGACCCCGTGTGACTTAATTGTCTGTACCAGTCTGCCATGAGGCACCTTGTCAAAGGCCTTACTGAAGTCCCATGTAGACAACATCCACCGCCCTCTCCTTATCAATCATCTTCGTCACTTCCTCGAAAAAAAGTTAGTACCTTAAATACATTTTAAGTCTTTCATGTCTCCGACTGAAAATAGTTTTTAAGTTGTGTTGATTGTGTTTCAGACTTTTAAATGCTTAATGGACAAAGTTGGTTTTGGATCAGTGACTCCTGTGGAATTTCTCACGGACAAGTACCGAATGTTTCTGCAAGATGAAATTCCTCTTCAGCTGTTAAAGGTAACCAATTTCACACTAACTTTGGACGAAGGAGGTCCTTTATCTTATTTGACCATGCTGCCTATTTAACAAATTGTTAGTAGAACTCACTTTAAATGGCCCACAATAATGTAGCACTTTGCGCTCCAACATGCGTGTGGACGTTGTCTGGGGCTGGAGCACATGAGTTTCTGCCACACCCAAGCTGACTGTTCCATGAAATGAGATGACTGGAGATTGAAACTCGAACAGTGTACCCAGTAATACGTCACTTGTCCAACTTCAGAAGATTGCTCCAGTACCACACCTGCCATTCTTGCAACTTGATCCAAGACTATGTTCTGTATTGAAGTTCCAATTTCTGCCAATGCACCATTTTGGTTTTGATTTAGCTTGTCAATGTTTTAGGTAGGCCGTTGTAAAGATTTATTGTTTTGTGCCTTTCTATGCGGAGATGGATGGGAGGGAATGCATTGTTGATTTAGCAAAACCAACTGACACCAGATAGGATCATTTGAAATTGTGCTGGGAGGCCAAACTAGAAGAGATAGGATTGACATTGCTGATTTCAAAAAGGACCATCGTGTTTTAGAGATCAATGGGTTAACATTATCTAAAGCGTCAGAGAAATGACACGCCAATGTATTAGAACTCAAAATCTTTTTAGAAAGACTTCTCACATCAGTCACCTCAGAATATTTTTTTTTCCATTCCTCTCTCCTGCTAAAGTGTACTTGTAGATGGCGTGTGCCCCCCCCCACCCACACCCACACACACACACACACACACACACACACTCACATATAAAAGGATCATTTCACCAGTAGGCCAACGAGATTCTTCACATTAACTGCTGTACCTATTTGGAGCATTTCCATTGATTACACTGAGCTAATGGAAGCAGTGCAGTTTATGATGTTCCTGCCCCTCAGCCTCTGTGTTTAGAGGTTAGGATGGTGATCTGTAGCTTACAGCTATTGCCACAACATAAATGACATGGAATAAACTTCTTAAAATGAGAACTAAATTGACTTTGTTGGGTTGACATAAGCCTGAGGATTTACGTGACTGGATTGGTGCGTATGGTTTGATTTTACAATCTCCATTATCACAGTCGGGTACTTTGCATTTCACAGTTTGATTGACAAGTGGTTATAGACTCTTCAAAGTGGGACTATGAATTCTAGTGTTTATTGTTATAAGGGATTGTGCACTTAAATGAAATGTTAGTTGTCATATTTAGTTGAATGAATGCAAATGTAAATGAGCTTTTATGATGAGAGGTATTTTTCAGTATAGTGAAGTCTGCAATAGATACTTCTGGATCCTGAGGTCTGCCCTTGCCTTGATGCCTGTGGTTGGCCTGGTAGATATAAGGGCAAAGGGGTGGGGTGGGGCGGGGGGGAAGAACAGCATGAGTTGGCACAAAGGGGCTGTAAATGGCCATGAGGAACATACCTCGCCATAAGGCTACGAGGTGGCATGGATGGGGCATGAGAGTTGAGGGTTGCAGGGATGTGTTTTTTCCCATTTTCAGACACAGCATTGGAAGCCCCAGAACAGGCCAACTTCCCAGCCTGCCTTTGCACCCAGCAGCCTCCTTTCCAAATCACGTGCTCTGCCTCCTATACTAGTTTCCTTTCCAAACTGTCTCACCCACTGGACAACAGCATTTTTAAAGGTTTGGTTTGTGGACCTGGGATTTCTCCCATCTTTGCACACCCAATCTGGGGTAAAAACGGTGGGCTCCAGTGTAGAGTCCTGCAGATTCGTAAGGTGCTGCTAGGTAGTTCTGCAGTCATGAGCTGTACCACAGGTGGGTTACAGAGCAAAACATATGAGGTGGTTTTCCCTCACTTGATCCTGACCAGCTTAGGTGTGTGGACATCATCTTGGGATGAGATAAGGCACAGCTGTGATGCAGCCCTAAAGCCAAATGACCTACTGTGAAGGTGATGATTAAGGTACAAAACGGTGGCAGCATGAGTCTGAATATAAAATATAAAACTGCCTTGACTTTGTAAAACAACCACTTCTCATTATGTACTATGGCCTGTACTTTTAAGAAACAAAATTATTTATTGATTTTCAGAATGAATAGTGCCCAATTGTAATGTTGCCTTCTGAAATCAATCCCATTGCAATATCTTCTATACACCCAAGACCTAAAATTGTGATTGTGCTAAGGCAGTGATTGACTGCCTATTTCTGTGTTCTTCCCCTGCCTTTTCAGTAAAACACTTGGCTTAAATGTTGAAGTCTGTAAATCAAAATTGAAGTGTGTAAAGTTTAACTTTTGTAGATTAATCTTAAAAAAAATATATGTTACATTGTTCAATAGATGAATAAGGATTGCTGGGCAAAACACCTCCAGGACAATGAGGAGATTTGTGCCAAGATTAAGGACTGGTTCATTAAAAAATCAACACAAGAACTTCTCCTATATGGTAAATATCCTACGTTCTCCCTGTGATTGCGCGGGTTTCCTCCGGGTGTTCCGGTTTCCTCCCACAGGTCCCGAGAGACGTGCTGTTGAGTAATTTGCACATTCTGAATTCTGTGTACCCAAACAGGTGCAGGAGGCGACTAGGGGCTTTTCATAGTAACTTCATTGCAGTGTTAATGTAAGCCTACTTGTGATGATAAATATTATTATTACTAATGGGTCTCACTTTGTTCCTGTGACAACCCTCTCCATCTAAACTCAGTGGGGAATCATTGACATAAGAATTATGAATCTTTACTTGATAGTAACTTTGAAGAACTGTTTGTATTGTCATTGGTTTTCCTCTGTGTTCATTGCAAATAAAGTTTTCTTTGAAGTGGGAATGACAATGATTGCTCTTGGCACATTGGGTGTCTGTGAACCTGCAGAAATCCTAACTGGCGCATGAACTAAAATCTTCATAGCTAGAGATCTGAAACAGGAAACACCAAATCCACTCGGGGCACTTGACATGGGTAAGGTGGTGTTTGGGTGGTAACCATCATTCAGACCTGCACCAGTTGTGGAGTGAAACTCAAACACAATCTGATGGTGGCTGGTCCCCTCTGTTTCCAAATGTCATGATTTCTGGTTATATGGGGCAAGGTGGAGGAATCCTTGGCGCAGCCCAGGTGGATAGGCCATGTTAAATTGCCCCTCTGTGTCCAAAGCTTGGGTGAGGTTACAGGGATAGGGCAGGGGATTGGGTTTGTGCCGGGTGGTCTTTCGAAGCGTTGTGCAGACTCAATGGGCCGAATGGTCTCCTGCACTATATACATTCTTCTATGATTCCCACATTGTGTTCAACATGCCACTTGCTCTAAGCTTAATTTAAAAAATAGAATTTAGAGTACCCAATTATTATTAAGGGTCAATTTAGTGTGGTCAATCCACCTACCCTGCACATCTTTGGATTGTGGGGCTGAGACCCATGCAAACACTGGGAGAATGTGACAACTCCACACGGACAGTGCCCCGAAGCCGGGATAGAACCTGGGTCCCCGGCGCCGTGAGGCAGCAGTGCTAACCACTGCACCACCGTGCCGCCCTCTAAGTTTAGTTCTCAAAGGATTAAAATCACAGGGCGATGCATTTGGAATAATAGATTAGGATGTAAGATGGGCACCTGAAATGGTATGCTCGAGTCAATAAAAGATAGTTTGAGGGTGGCACGGCAGCACATTGGTTAGCACTGTTGCTTCACAGTGCGAAGGTCCCAGGTTCGATTTCCGGCTTGGGACATTGTCTGTGCAGAGTCTAGACGTTCTCCCTGTGTTTGCGCGGGTTTCCTCCGGGTGTTCTGGTTTCCTCCCACAGGCCCCGAGAGACGTGCTGTTGGGTAATTTGCACATTCTGAATTCTGTGTACCCAAACAGGTGCCGGAGGCGACTAGGGGCTTTTCATAGTAACTTCATTGCAGTGTTAATGTAAGCCTACTTGTGACGATGTTTATTATTTATTATTGTGATGAGTATTATTACTAATGGGTCTCACTTTGTTCCTGTGACAACCCTCTCCATCTAAACTCAGTGGGGAATCATTGACAATTGTGGTGGGCGGAATCTATTTTTGGGTGGACAGATAGTCAGTTTGACCACAACTGGATACTGGAGTTAAGCTGACAGAGGGAAAAGTTAATAGACTGCAGGGGGAGGTGCTTCTACTCTGGGCTGAATGTTATTCTGTAAGCCAAATATTTTATATTATGTTGAGTCGAGTTGCATTGAATGTAATTAATTTCAATGTAACCGTTGGTCTGCACGTACACATGATGTAATTTTTTCCCCTTTCTTTATTCATTCATGGGATGTGGGTGTAGCTGGCTGGGCCAGCCTTTATTGCCCATCCCTGAGGGCATTGTAAGAGTCAACCACATTGCTGTGGGTCTGAAGTCACATGTAGGCCAGACGAGGTAAGGGCGACAGATTTTGTTCCCTAAAGGGCATTAGCGAACCAGATGGGCTTTTACGACACTTCACAATGGCTTCATGGTCATCATTAGACTTTTATTTCCAGATTTTTATTGAATTCAAATTCCACCACCACCCTAGTGGGATTTGAACTTGGGTCCCCAGAGCATTACCCTGGGCCTCTGGATTACTAGCCCAGTGATAATACCACTCCGCCATTGCCTCCCCTGAACAGTTTAACGATTAATATCCAACTTTTTGTCTTTGTCTGGCTTTGCAGAGATTGGCCTAGGCACATTTAAGAGCTCAGCGAGGCAGACACGAGTTCACCTGCACGTTGACTAGTTTTGTGACTGACGTACTTGGTATTAAACTTTTCGGATACTAATGGTGTAAAAATAGTCTTGATCAGACGGTCTACACTTTCAACTTTTGAAATAGGAATGAGCTAATTGTTTTCAACAATTAAGTAAATTTGATCTAATTAGTGTCTCTACAAAATGGTGCTCTGAACCTCTATGAATAATTGGAAACCATAGTGCTCACTTTCAACCTATGTTCCTCTGTTTATCAGGTAATAGCAATCTGGCTGGCTATAAAGTTAAGGTTTTTGACTTGAAATCTGCTACACATTGGTGCCCAGCCACAGTGACTCATCAGGATTCTACAACTCGATTAATGCAGATTAAAGGCAAACAGGTAAAGAAAGTATTTTGACAGGAGTTAAACATGTACTCTTCTTTTTTTTAAAACGCATTTTATTCAAACTTGTATCAAAGTAGGTTACAGCAAATAAACACCCCGGGAAGCATTCTTCCCAACAATCAACGATACAGTTTGTACAGATTTTTGTCCTTTTTCACCCCTCACCCCCCTGCGACGAACAGCTCCTCAAAGACATGCACAAACATCCCCCACCTTTTCTCAAACTGCCCTGCTGAGTCCCTTAACTCATACTTTTGGCGGTATTCTCCGCTCCCGATAAAAATCGGGATGGCCGTCGTGAAATCGGCCGAGGTTCACGACGGCCTCGGGACCCGCTCCCCGCACCTAATTCACCCCCACCCGGGGGGCTAGGAGCGGGCCTCCGTCTTTCCTCGTCGCGCCGGAAATGACGGGCAAAACTAATGCACAAACCTCCGTGAGGTCATCCGCGCATGCGTGGGTTGCCGGTTCCAACCCGCGTATGCGCGGATGACTTCATCGCGCAGACGGCGCGAACAGCGCATGCGCGGTGGCCGTCTTTCTCCTCAGCCGCCCGGCAAGACGTGGCGGCTTGATCTTGCCGGGCGGCGGAGGGGAAAGAGTGCGTCCGTTTTGGAAGCTGGCCCGACGATCGGTGGGCACCGATCGCGGGCCTGTCCCCTCCCGAGCACAGTCATGGTGCTCCCGTGCCAATCGGGCCCCTAGATGCCCCAAACGGGCATCTGGCGTCTGTTTCACGAATGCAGCGACCAGGTGTGGTTGCTGCCGTGTTGAAACGGGCGTGAGGGCTGGCCGCTCGGCCCATCGGGCTCGGAGAATCGCCGTTCGCCGTGAAAAACGGTGAGTGCCGATTTTTCCGAGCCAGGGGGGGGACTCGCTGGGGGCGCCAGGAGGGCGTGAAAGATGTCGGGAGGCCCTCCCACGATTCTCCCACGATTCTTCCACGCCACGTGGGGAGCGGAGAATTCCGCCTGTTACCTTCAATAAACGCAGGAAGTGATAAAGGTCACCCAACCATGCTTCTACCCCCGGTGGCGATGCTGACTGTCACTCCAGCAAAATTCGTCGCCGTGCAATCAGAGAGGCGAAGTCAAGACATCGGCATCCTCCTCTCCATGAGCTCCGGCTTCTCTGAAAACCCAAATATCGCCACCAAAGAGTCCAGTTCCACTCTCTCCTCCACTATCCTGGCTAAGACCGTGAACCATCCTGCCCAGAATCTTCCCAATTTTTCACAACCCCAAAACATGTGCGCATGATTCGCTGGCCCGCGCCCACACCTCTCACACTCATCTGCCACCCGCAGAAAGAACCCACTCATTCTCGCCCGAGTCATATGCACCCTGTGCACCACCTTAAACTGTATCAGGCTCATCCTTGCACAAGAGGAGGTCCAATTTACCCTTGGCAGTGCCTCACTCCATACTACCCAATTGATCTCCATTCCCAACTCCGCTTCCCATTTCTCCTTGATCATCACCACCCGCTCACCTCCCTACTCCCCCAGCCACTTGTATGTATCCCCAATTCTTCCCACCCTTCCACATCCGGAAGCAGCAGTCACTCCAACAGGATGTATCCCAGCAATCTGGGGAACCCCTTCCAGACCTTTCGTGCAAAGTCCCTAACCTGTAGATACCTGAACTCACTACCCTTCGGCAGCTCTACCTCTCCCTCAGCTCCTCCAGACTGGCGAACCCTTCCTCCAAATACAATCCCTCACCTTGACCAGCCCCACTTCCCTTCACCTCCTGTATACACTATCCATCCCCCCCGGCTCAAACCCATGATTCTCGCACAGCGGCGTTAGCACTGACATCCCTTCCACCCTAACATGCCTCCTCAGCTGATTCCATATCTTCACCATGGACAACTCCACTCGGCTCCCTGAATACCTACTCGGAGCCATTGGCGATGCTGCCGTCACCATAGCCCTCAAACTAGACCCCTTACAAGATTCCTCCTGCATCCTAACCCACTCTACCCCTTCTCCTTCCCACGACCGCTGCACCTTGTCCACATTTGTCACCCAATAATAATGAAGCAAGTTTGGCAATGCCAACAACCCCCTTCTGCCTCTGTAGCAGGGTCCTCCCCACCTTCGGCACCTTCCCCGCCCATACAAAGTCAGAGATGATTGTGTCCACTTTCCGAAAAAAGGCCTTTGGTATAAAGATCGGGAGAGCTTGAAAGATAAACAAGAACCGTGGCAGAATATTCATTTTCACCACTTGGACACTCCCCGTCAACGTTTCCCACCTCTTAAGATCCTCCCTGGCCTCCTCCACCAGCTTTGTTAAGTTCCACTTATGGAGTCCTGTCCATTCCCTTGCTAGCTGAATCCCCAAGTATCTAAACCTATCCCTCGCTACCGTGAATTGCATCCCTCCTAAATTAGCCTGCTGTGCCAGCTCATTCACTGGGAATAACTCGCTTTTCCATACATTCAGCTTGTATCCCGAGAACCCTCCAAACCCCCTCAACAGGTCCATAATCCTTCCCATACCATCCAACAGATCCGAAATATACAGCAAGAGATCATCGGCACAGAGCGACACCCAATGCTCCCTCTGTCTCCTCATTATCCCCTGCCACTCTGCCGACCCCCTGAGAGCCATCGTCAACGGCTCTATGGCAGCACAAACAGCAGCCGTGACAGCAGGCACCCCTGCCTCGTACCCCTGTATAATTCAAAGCTTTTTGTGTGCTCATATCTTTCGTCCTCACCCTCACTTTTGGCGCCACATACAGCAACCGCACCCATGCCACAAATCACGGCCCAAACCCAAACCGTCCCAAAACGTCGAACAAGTACCGCCACTTGACCCGATCAAATGCTTTCTCCGCATCCATGGACACCACCACCTCCAGTACCAGAGCTCTTGATGGATTCATCACCACATTCAACAGCTGTCTTATATTACTCGCGAGCTACCTGTCCTTCACGAAGCCTGTTTGATCTTCTGCAACCACCCCTGGGACACAATCCTCCATCCTCTCCACCAACAACTTAGCCAATACTTTCACATCCGTGTTCAATAGTGATATGGGTCAATACGACCCACATTCCACCGGATCCTTCCCTTTTTTCGGGATTAGTGTGATTACTGCCTGCTTCATCGTTTCCGGCAACTCCCCCTTCTCCAGTGCTTCATTAAACGCCCCCAGCAGATGTGGTGCCAAGTCTGCAGTAAATTCCTTATAAAATTCTGCCGGGTACCCATCGGGCCCAGGGGCCTTCCCCGACTTCATACCCCTGATACTATCCAGCACCTCCCTCAGCCCCAGGGGCTCCTCCAACGCCTGCCTCTTTGCTCCCTCCACCTGGGGAAATTCCAACTCGTCCAGAAACCACCCCATGTCCCCCTCCTCTCCTGAAAATCAAATGAAATGAAAATTGCTTATTGTCACGAGTAGGCTTCAATGAAGTTACTGTGAAAAGCCCCTAGTCGCCCCTCATAAAACCCACATCATCCCAATTTGGGGCATACATGTTTACCAACGCTACCGGTGCCCCTTCCAATACCCGACTCACAATCACATATGTCCCACCTAGATCCCTCACTTCCTTCGCACTCACGAATCCCATTTTTTTGCTCATTAAAATCGCCACATTTCAAATCAAACACCGAGTGAAAAACCTGCCCGACCCACCCTTACTTAACCTAACCTGGTCCTTCACACGGAGGTGTGTCTCCTGCAAAAAGACAACCCCCGCTTTCAAGCTCCTGAGCTGCACGAAGACCCGCGACCTTTTAACCGGCCCATTCAGTCCCTGGACATTCCACGTTACCAACCTTACTGGAGGCTTGTGCCTCCATCCCCTCTACCGTCCGTCATCTTCCCCGCTTAACGCCTACCCCTTTAATTCCACTCTGGACCTAGCCTATCCCAGATGGCCCCTTTCTTCGCTCTTGACCATGTCATCTCTCACCCCCTGCCGCGTCGCCGAAACCCCCCCCCCTTCTTTTCCCCTTCCCCTTTCCCCCGGCCACCCCTCTTGGCCTTCTCCCCCACCACCTCACTTCCGTTCACCAGCATAACCTGCTCACGCGGCTGCCCCTGCCCAAAGGCACATCCTAATGACCTCCTCCTCCCTCTCCGCCCCCCACTCCTCAGCTCAAAGAAGAAGGCCTCCTGCTGGCCTTACCCTTCCCCATCCAAACAAGGACTTCTCCTGAACTCCAGGTAGCCTCCTCCAAAAGCAAACAAACAGATGTTAAACACAAACAGTCCCATAAAACAGGAAGGGGGATGGGAACATCCAACCCAACAACTTCTTACAATCTCAACATTGAAAAGAACCCCCCCGTCCCCCCCACAAAAAAAGGCTAATATCTGCCAATCCCTATACCCACTTCAAACATGCTCCCCACCATTACATAGTGGCAGCACTCCGGTTCCCAAGCATTGACCACTCGGTTCTCCCCCAGTTTGTGTTCCTTAACGAAGTCTTCGGCTGCTTCTGGGCTCTCCAAATAATAGTCCTGGTCTCCGAACGCCACCCATAATTTCGCTGGGCAGAGCACCCCAAACCTGATCTGCCGCCGGTACAGCACCGCCTTGGCCTTGTTGAAGCCTGCCCGCCGTTTTGCCAACTCTGCTCCAATGTCCTGATAAATCCGGACGTTATTTCCCTCCCAGTCGCAGCTGCGCTTCTCCCTGGCCCACCGTAGAATTTTCTCTTTCTCCACAAATTTATGGAGTCTCACGATCAAACATGTACTCTTCTAATCTGTCACTTTTTGTTCATAAATGGTGGGATTTCAAATATAAACAACTTTAAGTCCTTGAGTGAAGATGATCTTTAGTATCTGTTCAAGAATGTTGCTCTCTTAGTAGTGACACATTGGATATTATTTGTACCCTGCTGCCCAGAGTGATTAATTGGATAATTTTATTTGGATTTTTTTATAATTATAAACATGGTTTTATTGTTGAGAGATTAAAATATTGAGGTTAAGGATTATCCTTGGGGAAAGTTGCAAAAATTCCTTCATAAGCTAAACTCAATGCTAAACTTGATGGCTGCCTATTGATGTTGAAGATAACCCTTCCAATTGTATTGCTTCATGAACCTGTACTTAATTTGTGTAACCTACCTTGTGTTTGGTTGTGTTTTAAAGAATGCTGTCTGATCCCTCAGCCCCTAACCTCCAAGACTGGGCGACATTGTGAATTTAAATCTTTTGACAATTTATTGCCCTTCCAGTAGACGGTCTGCTTTGACAATTCCTTTTTCTGAGCTTTCCTAGGTGGATTTAAGTAGCATGGATTTTTTGTTTAACTGTTGCAGTTTCCAGAGAAGCAAACAGTTGACCCTGCTTTGATACACATGGCTTTCCTTCATAATGAAGATATTGAGGCACTGACCAATGATGAAATGGAATTTGGTGAGTGGCTGGCACTTCTGGTTGACTTTTGTTTTGTGCCCTAACTCTCATGTTGGTATTTGTGGATGAGTTGGGGTATAGACACCAGCTTTAGATTTAGATTTATTGTCACACGTACTAAGGTACAGTGAAAAGTATTGTTCTGCATCCAGTCCAGGCAGATCATTCCATATATGAAAATCATAGGACATACATAAACACACAACAGGTGAAGCATATGGATTGCAGTACTACTCAGTAGAGAAGATGCATGGCGAGATTAGTTCAGTCCTTTAGAGGGTCATTCAGGAGTCTGGTAACAGTGGGGAAGAAACTGTTTTTCAATCTGTTAGTGCCTGTTCTCAAACTTTTGTATCTCCTGCCTGAGGGAAGAGAGAATAACCTGGGTGGGAGGGGTCTTTGATTATGCTGCCTGCTTTCCCAATGCAGCGAGAGGTGTAGACCAGGTTTGCACGATGGACTGGGCTGTCTTCACGACTCTCTGTAGTTTCTTGCCTATTTGCTAACCTGATCGGTCTCTCGTAGGCCACCCCTCAGAGACTCTTTGGAGAAAATGGTCTGCGCAGGTCCCAGGTTAATTTAGATGTTAATCACCGTTAAGTGATTGCTAGTTTCTTTGAGTTTTTTAGGCTCCAAGCAATTGGCCACTTCCACTTGCGCAGCAAAAAAAAAATCCTGTTCTTAAAACAAAACATACTTGACCCCACTGTCCTGCCTCATCTCTACTTTAGTTTTATCCTCAAATCCTTGAACGTTTAGTCATATCTCAAATCCATGTTTGTGTTTCTTGGGACTCCATGTTTGAATCCCTCCAGGTTGGGGTTTCACCCCTGCCTCAGTACCAAAATGGCTCTTGTAAAAGTCACAAGTAAACTTCTATGTGAGTCCGATAAACGCAATCTAACTTTCCTTGTTCTTCTCAACCTATCAGCAGCCCGTTACACGGTTGACCACTGTATTCTCTGCCAACTCTCCACTGTTGTCCAGCTGAATTGGACTGCTCTCACCAGGTTCCATTCGTATTTATCTAACTGCAGCCAGAGAATCGTTCTTCATCCTGCTCCTACACTGTTGCTTCTTCTAGGCGCAATCTATCCTTGCTGCCCTCCTATTTCTCAACTGCGTGCTGCCCCTCGGCAACATCATCCAAAAGCGAAGCATTAGGTTTCACATGTATCCTGATGACACCCAACACTACCTCCCCATTGCAGTCACTAGGTCAAAACTCTGGAACTCGGTGTGATACTCGGGACCCTATCTTAAAGAGCAACTAGCTTGCCGGCACAAAAAGAGTTGGTGAGTGACCATATTTTCAGGTCACCTGCTGCAGAGTTTATACACCTAGCAGTTAAAATGGGAGCAGGGAGTCAAAACCAAGTGTAGATTTCAGGGGAAGCAGCATTGGAAGTTGAGGAATAATTGAGCAGGGTGTGCGTACCTCCCATTCTGCTGTTATTCTTATCTCCAATATAAATTCATGAACACACCTATAATGAAAACAGCTCACTGGCCTTGATTGGGCAAACATCGTGGCTGATAAAGGTTGCATTCTTTGCATTATACTGCAGCAACGATATGCAATAGATTGCAATTCCAACTCCCTGCTTTAACTTCAGATATGTTGTGTGCAGATAAATCCGTAAAAGCATGCTGTACAAAAAGAAAGTCTGCCGATGGCCACAACGATGGTGGAGTAAAGAGAAAAAAGTGCATTACATTGACCAAGAGCAAAGAACGCAACTCTGGAGTGACTGAGCAAAGTGAGGACCAATGCAGTAATGAGCAGTCGCCGCCTTCAGCTGCAGGAACATTCACAAGACACAATCATGTGAAAGTGCGGCAGTTCCTAGAATGCAGAACTGGCCACATAAATGGACTACTTGCAAAGGAAGATATTGGAAACGCGAAGGTTGTGGCTCCTCAAAAACCAAAGCCTTTGTTTGGGTTCGGCAACAGTTGGAATAGTTTTAATCATGTTTTCTCAACTTGGGCAACTGATAATGGAAGAACATTAGTGGTTGAGGACAAACCTCAGCCGGGGACTGACCTTCTGACACCCCTTCGAGAAGTAGGTCCATCGCGGTGTGCAGAGCCTGTTTTTACTGGACTTCAGAAACCTGAACGTTCTTCGATACAGTCAAGCAAAGAAACGACCACTTGCTCATCCTTTGAAGTAAGGTTTATTTTTCTGACTGCTGTGCTGTTCTTCTTTCAGTGGTGTTTAATTCTGATGAGAATTTATTTTGCAGATTGACAGCTTGTATTGAGGCTGATCATGGACAATGAAGTGCTGGAATGTGCACTGTTGAATTATTTGGCTGATATGAATAGCATACTATGCACACTTCTGGACCAGAAGGTGAAAAATTAAGACTCACACGCATCATACAGCCTGTGAGGTTATGTCAAAGGGCTGAATAGGCTGGGGGCATTTACCCCTAGAAAAAAGGCCAAATATTATCAAGGGATTTGATGGTGTAAAGGCAGAGAAGATGTTCCCACCCGTAGGGAGGACAAAACCTAGGGGTTATAAATGTAAGATAACAAATGGCGAAACCAGCATTCAGGCAAAAAACAGTGAATTCAGCAGGAACTTTGGCTACAAAATGGTAAGAATGTGGCTCTCTTCCCTACAACGGCGGCACAGTGGTTAGCACTGTTGCCCCACAGTGCCAGAGACCCGGGTTCAATTCCAGCGTTGGGTGGCTGTCTGTGTGGAGTTTGCATGTTCTCTCCAAATCTGCTCGGGTTTCCTCCAGGTACTCTGGTTTCCTCCCACAGTCCAAAGATGTGTAGGTTAGGTGGATTGGCCATGATAAATTGTCCCTTTGTGTTCAATGATGTGCAGGTTATGTGGGGGAGTGGGTCTAGGTAGGGTGCTCTTTCAGAGGGTCGGTGTAGACTCGATGGACCGAATGGTCTCCTAATCTTTATTGTCACAAGTAGGCTTACATTAACACTGCAATAAGGTTACTGTGAAAAGCCTCTAGTCGCCACATTCCGGCGCCTGTTCAGGTGCACAGGGGGAGAATTCAGAATGTCCAAATGACCTAACCGCATCTTTTGGGACTTGTGGGAGGAAACCGGAGCACCCGGAGGAAACCCACGCTGTCACAGGGAGAACGTGCAGACTCCACACAGACAGTGACCCAAGCCGGGAATCGAACCTGGGACACTGGCTCTGTGAAGCAACACAGTGCTAACCACTGTGCTACCGTGTTGTTCTAAATCAAAGTGGAGAATGTGGGCATCGATCCCGCGACCTCTCGCGTGCAAAGCGAGCGCTTTACCATTTGAGCTAATTCCCCCTTCTGCACTGTAGGAATTCTATGGTTCTGTGACTCGAAGGAGTACTTGAGGTGAATGAGACAGATGCGTTTTAAGGGGAAGCACGATAAACCGAAGGGACAAAACAATTCTAGGATATGCCGACAGCTTTAACACCGACATCTACCTTGTATTTATATAGTACCTCTAATGAAACACAATTTCCCAACGAGTTGCATAGGAGCGTTGTAAAGCAAAACCTGACTTTACCAAAAGAGATGGCCAAAATCTGGACAAGGAGGCAGGTCTTTAAGGAATGTCTGAAAGGTAGAAAGAGAGTTGGTGAGGTTTAGGGAAGAAAATTCAAGGACTGGCCATCTGGTGGGGCAATTAAAATCCGGGATGCTGGATATCCGAATGAGAGGATTGCAGATCTCTCTTGAGGTTTGTTGCAGGGATTGATTAGAGATGTAAGGAAAGGGGTGAGGGGGGTGGAGGAGTTGGAAAAACGAGGACAAGAATTTTAAAACCAAGGCGTTGCTTGACTGGGAGCCAGTGAGCACAGGTGAGGGGTGAACTCGGTGCGAGTAAGGACGCTGTGACCGCAAAGTTTTGGATGACTTCCAGTTGGCAGGGGTTAAAATGTGAGTGGTCAGACAGAATGAAGGTGATGAGGACTGGGAGGAAGCTCATTTGGTGCATCAACACTGGCAAAGACAACATGGTTGTCAAGTACGCAAGCTTGTTCAGTAAAATGATAATTGGTTCAGCTGCAATACTGGCTATGCTGTGTGCCCACTGCCTCTACTAACCTGACATTTGGATCAGATGATTTAAAATAACTCTTGGTTCTTCTCTGAAACTTCTCCTTGGTGCTTCAGGAGGACAAACTCTGACACCTGTTTCCCCCTCTGCCCACCCAGCCCTGTACTCCACCAATCTCTTCAATGAACAAACAGAAAAGCACCAAACCAGACCTGTTTACAGTAATTTGGTTACATTTAATTTGGCAATGTTTTCTGAGGTTCTGCAGACGTGTGGTTTACAGGGTGAGGATTTGGACGAAATACCTTGACCTGACCATATCTAAAATGGTCAGGCAGTAGTTAATGGGATCAGAGAATCTTGCATATTTTTCACTTCTTCCAAGAATGGGAGATGATTTTTTTTCTCCCCCATGTCCTTTGGGCGCTCACAGTTTAAAAAAAAAATATTTTAATGATTTTTCAAGTTATCTCCTGAATTTACACCCACCAACAATAAACAATAATCAGCAACAAATATCTCAATCCCCATAACAATAACAACAATCCCATCCTCCCACCAACCCCCAAACATCAGCCTGCATGTTTACATAAACCAGTGACAAAAACGGAATTGGGGATTACCCATAGTCACCATTAATACACACAGCCTCCCCCCCCCCCCCCCCAAACCCTTCCACCCCCCCCCCCCCAACTAATGTTCGATGTTATCCAGTTCTTGAAAGTGCATAATGAATAATGCCCATGACTTGTAGAACCCCTCCGTCCTTCCCCTCAGTTCAAACTTAACCTTCTCAAGGGTCAAGTATTCCAACAGGTCCCCCTGCCACGCCAGGGCACAGGGTGGAGAGGCTGCTCTCCATCCCAGCAGGATCCGCCTTTCGGCGATCAACGAGGCGAAAGCTACGATATCTGCCTCCTCACCTTGGCTGGTCCAACACCCCGAATATGGCCTCCCGGGGACCCGGGTCGAGTTTCACGTGCACCATCTTGGAAATGACCCTAAAAACATCCTTCCAATAATCCTCTAGCTTTGGACAGGACCAAAACATATGAACGTGATTAGCCCCCCACCCCGGGCAACGTTCACACACATCTTCTACTCCTTGAAAAAAATCAGCTTATCCTCGCCCTTGTGAGGTGTGCTCTGTATACCACCTTCAGCTGTATCAGCCCCAACCTCGCACGTGAGTTGGAGGCATTTACTCTGCGGAGCACCTCACATCAAACCCCCTCCTCTGTAACCTCTCCCAACTCTACCTCCCACTTTGCTTTGATCCCTTCCAGTGGTGCCTTATCCTCTTCCAAAATAGCTCCGTACACCGCTGACACTACCCGCTTCTCCAGTCCACTTGTCGTCAGCACCTCCTCCAGCAATGTGGAGGCCGGTTCCTCCAGGAAGCTCTGTATCTCCTGCCTGGCAAAATCTCGAACCTGCATGTATCTAAACATTTCCCCCTGCTCCAGCCCATACTTTGCTTCCAGCTCCCTCAATTCTGCAAACCGACCTTTAAGAAACAAATCTTTTAGCGTCTTAATCCCCTTCTCTTCCCATTTCCGAAAACTCCAATCCCACCTCCCTGGCTCAAATCTGTGGTTCTCCGGAATCGGCATTTGCCTTGACCCTGCCCCCAACCCGAAGTGAAACTGCCTCCAAATTCTCAATGAAGCTAGTATTACCGGACTCCCTGAGTATTTCCCCGGAGCTATCGGGAGCGGCGCTGTTGCTGGTGCTTTCAGTCCCGACCCCCTGCACAAACTCTCCTCCATTCTGACCCACTGGGAATCAACGCCTCTGACCCAGCTCCGCACCTTCTCCACATTCGCCGCCCAGTAGTAGTACATCAGGTTTGGGAGACCCAAACCCCCTGCCTGCCTTCCCCTCTGTAGCAGCACCTTTTTCACTCTGGTCACCTTCCCTCCCCATATGAATGAGGTAATCCTTCCCTCAATCTCCCTGAAAAAAGCCTTTGGCAGGAAAATCAGTAGACATTGAAAAATAAACAGAAATCGCGGCAACACATTCATTTTAACCGCTTGTACCCGACCCGCCAGTGACAGAGGTAGACCATCCCACCGTGCCAGATCGGCTTTCACTCTCCCCACCAAACTAGTGATGTTGTACCTGCGAAGTCTCCCCCACGCCCAGGCAACCTGCTCCCCAGATACCTAAAGTGAGTCTCTGCCCTAGGAGTGGCAGCTCCCCCACCCCTGCCCTCACCCCCGGCCCAGACACCACAAAATACTCACTCTTGTCCAAGTTCAGCTTGTACCCCGAGAAAGACCCAAATACTCGCAGTAGCTCCAATATTCCCCCTATCGACACACTCTGTTCTGACACCTAACAGCAGCAAGTCGTCGGCATATATGGACACCCTATGCTCTATTCCCCACCCATGCCGCACTATTCCTTTCCATGCTCTCGAACTTTTTAATGCGATGGCCAACAGCTCAATCGCAAGTGCAAACAGCAGGGGTGACATAGAACATTACAGCGCAGTACAGGCCCTTCGGCCCACGATGTTGCACCGTCCTGTGAAACCCCTCTAAAGTCCCTCTACACTATGCCCTTATAGTCCATATGCCTATCCAATGACCATTTGAATGCGTTTAGTGTTGGCGAGTCCACTACTGTTGCAGGCAGGGCATTCCACGCCCTTACTACTCTCTGGGTAAAGAACCTACGTCTGACATCTGTCCTATATCTATCTCCCCTCAATTTAAAGCTATGTCCCCTCGTGCTGGACATCACCATCCGAGGAAAAAGGCTCTCAATGTCCACCCTATCTCATCCTCTGATCATCTTGTATGCCTCAATTAAGTCACCTCTTGACCTTCTTCTCTCTAACGAAAACAGCCTCAAGTCCTTCAGCCTTTCCTCATAAGATCTTCCCTCCATACCAGGCAACATCCTTGTAAATCTCCTCTGTGCCCTTTCCAATGCTTCCACATCCTTCCTATAATGTGGCGACCAGAACTGCACACAATACTCCAAATGCGGCTGCACCAGAGTTTTGTACAACTGCAACATGACCTCATGGCTCCGAAACTCAATTCCTCTACCAATAAAAGCTAACACACCGTACGCCTTCTTAACAACCCTCTCAACCTGGGTGGCAACTTTCAGGGATCTATGGACATGGACACTGAGATCTCTCTGTTCGTCCACACTACCAAGAATCTTACCATTAGCCCAGTACTCTGTCTTCCTGTTATTCCTTCCAAAATGAATCACCTCACACTTTTCTGCATTAAACTCCATTTGCCACTTGTCAGCCCAGCTCTGCAGCTTATCTATGTCCCTCTGTAACTTGTAACATCCTTCTGCACTGTCCACAACTCCACCGACTTTAGTGTCATCTGCAAATGTACTCACCCATCCTTCTACGCCCTCCTCCAGGTCATTTATAAAAACGACAAACAGCAGCGGCCCCAAAACAGATCCTTGTGGTACACCACTAGTAACTGGACACCAGTCAGAACATTTCCCATCAACCACCACCCTTTGTCTTCTATCAGCTAGCCAATTTCTGATCCAAACTGCTAAATCACCCTGAATCCCATGCCTCTGTATTTTCTGCAATAGCCTACCGTGGGGAACCTTATCAAACGCTTAACTGAAATCCATATACACCACATCAACTGCTTTACCCTCGTCCACCTGTTTGGTCACCTTCTCGAAGAACTCAATGAGGTTTGTGAGGCACGACCTACCCTTCACAAAACCATGTTGACTATCTCTAATCAAATTATTCCTTTCCAGATGATTATACATCCTATCTCTTATAAACCTTTCCAAGACTTTTCCCACAACAGAAGTAAGGCTCACTGGTCTATAGTTACCGGAGTTATCAGTACTCCCCTTCTTGATCAAGGGGACAACATTTGCTATCCTCCAGTCTTCTGGCACTATTCCTGTAGACAAAGGTGACTTAAAGATCAAAGCCAAAGGCTCAGCAATCTCGTCCCTAGCTTCCCAGAGAATCATATGATAAATCCCATCCGGCCCAGAGGACTTATCTATTTTCACATTTTCCAGAATCGCTAACACCTCCTCCTTATGAACCTCAAGCCCTTCTAGTCTAGTAGCCTGTATCTCAGTATTCTCCTTGACAACTTTGACTTTTTCCTGTGTGAATACAGACAAAAAATACTCATTTAGCACCTCTCCTATCTCCTAGTTCCCACTACTGTCCTTGACTGGCCCTACTCTTACCTTAGTCATTCTTTTATTCCTGACATATCTATGGAAAGCTTTAGGGTTATCCTTGATCCTACCTGCCAAAGACTTCTCATGTCCTCGCCTGGCTCTTCTTAGCTCTCTCTTTAGAGCTTTCCTAATATAGGACATTCCTGCCTCATCCCACGGTGGAGAGAAAAGTATCTCGAGCTGATGTTGTTTGTGTGTCACTTGCCTTCGGCTCCTTATATAGTAGTTTTACCCAGTTCACAAATCTTGGTCCAATCCCAAACCGCTCCAGAACTGCCAACAAGCACCCCCATTCTATCCGGTCAAACGCCTTCTCGGCATCCAATGCCACAACCACCTCTGTTTTCTTCCCTTCCGCCGGTGCCATAACGACGTTCAAAACCCTCCTAATGTTCGAAAAAAGCTGCCTCCCTCTCATGAACCCCGTCTGATCCTCACCTATCACCTTCGGGAGGCACTCCTCCAGCCTACCCGCCAATGCCTTCGCCAGTACTTTTGCATCCACATTCAGAAGTGATATGGGCCTGTACGACCCACACTCCGGATCCTTATTTTTTTTTAGCAACAGTGAAATCGACTGCCCCAAGGTTTGTAGCAACACCTATCGCCTCTTCAAACATCCCCACCATCAGGGGTGCCAGCTGATCCTTGAATTTTTAAATAATATTCCACCGGAAACCCATCCGGCCCTGCCACCTTCCCTGACTGCATCCTCCCAATCGCATCCTTTATCTCCTGCTCCACTATTGCTCCTCCTAATGTAACCCTGTCCCCTCCCCTAGCCTCGGGTACTCCAACCCATCTAGAAATTCCTGCATCTCACGGTCTCCCCCGTCTCTTACCTGTACAACCTCTCATAAAACGCCTCAAAAATCTTGTTAATCAGCTCCGGAGCTATCACCAACTTCCCTGCCCTATCCCTCACCTGAAGAATTTCCCTTGCCGCTGCTTCCCTCCGGAGCTGACCTACCTTATCTCCATGTTCATAAACTGCACCCCTTGCTCGTCTCAGATGGCGCACCGCCTTCCTGGTAGACAGTCGGTTGAAGTTCGCCTGTAGTTCCTTCCTCTTTTCCAGCTTCACTGGGTCCCCATCTTCTGCATAACTCCTATCTACTTCCAACATTTCCCGTACCAGCCTCCCCGGATAGGCGCCGGAATGTGGCGACTAGGGGCTTTTCACAGTAACTTCATTGAAGCCTACTCGTGACAATAAGCGATTTTCATTTTTCATTTTTTTCAACATCTCATCTATTACCCTCTGCCGCTCCAATCTCTCCTCTTGTCCACCCTGGCCTCAAATGAAATTACCTCACCCCTCACCACCGCCTATAGAGCCTCCCAGACAACTGCCTTCGACATCTCGCCCGTACAGTTGAAACCTACATATTCCTCAATTACCTTTTCAATTTTCTCACAGAACACTTAGTTCCCCAAGAGCCCCACATCCAGTTTTCACCCTGGCCTCTGTGCTACCCCCTTCTCCAGCACCATATCCACCCAATGTGGAGCGTGATCTGACACTGCAATTGCAATTGACTCCAGCCAGCAAAGCCTTTCCCACCGCGAGTATACCTTATGGACTGCTGAGAAAAACGAGTACTCCCGTTCCCTTGGGTGCAGGAACCTCCAAGGGTCCACCCCCCCTGATGGGACCAGCAAGTGCGGCCGTGATCTGTCCAACCTTGGCTCTTGCACCAAGTTCCAGTCACCCCTCACAATCGGCTCGTGTGTGTGCAAGTCGGGGATGGCCCCAAACACCTTCTTCGCGAATCCCACATTGTCCCAATTGGGACCGTATACACTTAACAGTGCCACTAACCACCCCTCCAGCGCCCATGCCACAATCACATATCTATCCCCCTGATCTGCCACCACATTCTCCATCTGGAAACGTACCCTTTTGTTGTCCAGCACCTCGAGCCCTTCCGTCAAATCGAGAGTGAAACACTTGGCCAACCCAGCCCTTTTTAAGTCTCACCAAGTCCTTCTCCCTCAAGTGAGTCTCCTGCAGCATTGCCACATCTGCTTTCAAACTTCTAAGACGCGCAAGCATCCTTGACCTCCTGACTGGACCTCCTAGCCCTCTCACGTTCCACGTGACTATCCTTACTGGGGGTCTCTCATCCACCCCCCCACCTTTCTTATCCACCATCAAGGGCCTGCCCCACAAGCCTGACCTGCCCCGTCCATTGTTAACATCGAACCCCTCCCCCCCCCCCCTTCCCAAGACCCCCCTACATTTCCCCTTGAAGAAACATCTCCCAGCATCAATCCCCCCCCCCCCCCGGCCTCGTAGGCCCATTGAAGCCTGCTATCCAGGCTCCAACGTCCGTAGCCCTCCTCTCACCTCACCTCCGTTAACTAGCTGAATTTGGTTAGCTCCCCCCGCCAAGATATATCTTTGGGTGGCTCCCCCCGCCAAGATATATCGTTGGGTGGCTCCTCCCGCCAAGATATATCGTCCCTTTCCACCCAGTCCCAGAGAAAGAAAAAAAAAAACAAGACCAACAATCCAACCCATACAATTCACTAACATAACATTTAACCGTCGCAACCCAGAACGCCAATCGACCCACTATTAACTTGAACTCTGTAACAATGCAAAGAGAAGGAAATTTCAATACACATCAGTAAAAAGAAAGTTGTAGCATTTATACATTTTCCAGTTCCACTCCTCATGTCTGTCCCAAGCCTTCTGCCCTCACGAACGCCTCAGCCGCCTCCGCTGTCTCAAAATAAAAGTCTTTGACATTATATGTTACCCTCAGCTTCGCCGGGTACACTATACCAAATCGCGCCCCCTTCTTGTACAGTGCCGCCTTCACTCGCCCAAGCACCGCTCGTCTTTTGGCCAACTCCACTGTCAAGTCCTGGTAGATCCGAACCGCAGAACCATCCCATTGCACCTCGCGCTTCTGCTTCGCCCAGCTTAACACCTTCTCCTTCAATCAGAACTTACGGAAGCAGATAATTACTGCTCTTGACAGCTCGTTCACCTTGGGCTTCGGCTTTAATGACCGACGAGCTTGGTCGAGTTTGTACCGGGTGGGGTTCTCACCCTCCCCCATCAGCTCCGCCAACTTCTTAGCGAAGTATTGTGTTGGCCTTGGGCCCTCTGTGCCTTCGGGCAAGCCCACAATTCTCAAATTGTGCCGCCTTGAGCGGTTCTCCAAGTCCTCGAGCTTTGCTCGGAGTCCTCTGTTGACCTCCACCCCCCACCGCAGCTCGTCCCCCATCGAGGTGACCTGGTTGCTGTGCTGTGTCACGGCCTCCTCCACTTCTTTCATCTCGCCCTGCTCTCTCACCTCGGCCGATATCTTTGCCACTACCACCCTCACCGGGGCGATTGCCTCCTCCACCAATGACTTAAATGCGACCGCCGTCTCCTTCCTCAAGGCCTCCATGCGCCTCGCAAACTGTTCTTCCATCTCCACCGCCATCACCTCTGTCATCTTCTCCACCCCGCCTTGCGGTTCGGCTTCCGCCATCCTGTCAGCGCTTTTGCTCGTCCTCTCATTCAGCGGCGAACCTGCATTTCCTCCTTTCTTCGATACTGCTCTTCGCATCCTTTAGCGGCTTATTGTTTTTCCATTATTTTCTTTCCCCTTCCACCCTCCTGTCCTTCATCAATCTGAATTTTCTTTTCTTTTGAAAAAAAAACAAATTTTCTTCCTTCACACAAAAAAAGGGGAGAAAAAAAAAACTTTCACCAAACTTCCTTAATCCTTCTTTCTCTTCTCCTTTTACATTCCCCCAGAGCTCCCCTGGGACCGGACTTCAGCCTTTTTTACTTCATCCTAGGTGGGAGCCATCCAATGTGGGACACCCCACCTACATCGTGCCCTGGCCTCGGGCCTGCCGCCTCGGCCTGGTTTTAGCTCCGCCCCCGCTGCTCCGACCTCCGCGCCGCGCTGGGCCCAACGCCTCGGCCCCCGCCGCCCGACACCCGCGCGGGGTTCTTCACCGGTTTTTACACCGGCCCCGCTAGCTGCCCGTGACGGCCCCAAAGGCCGACCCGACGATAGTCGGGGGTTGAATGATGACTCGGGGAAATCCCCGAAAGCGCCGCAAATCGTGGCCACTGGCGGGAACTCTTCTTAATGCGGCCGCCCTGCTCGCATATGCCACCGGATGTCGGGGCGCTCACAGTTGTTCATGATGTTGAATGTCCTGATTTGTCCTTGTGCCATCCAAAGGATGAAGTGGTGGTCTTTGACTTTTTTTTTCATAGAATTTACAGTGCAAAAGGAGGCCATTCGGCCCATCGAGTCTGCACCGGCTCTTGGAAAGAGCACCCTACCCAAGGTCAACACCTCCACCCTATCCCCATAACCCAGTAACCCCACCCAACACTAAGGGCAATTTTGGACACTAAGGGCAATTTATCATGGCCAATCCACCTAACCTGCACGTCTTTGGACTTGACATTGTTGCTGGACTAATGCTTTGCTCCTGCTGTAGTTTTCCAGAACGATTCGTGCAGCTCAATTTGTTCACTCCACTTTGGGTGACGTGCTGCTAGGCAGTGCTGCTACGACTCCTGAGAGTAAAGACGTGAGACAGACGACCCCTCCGCCTGCGAATTTGCCTCCAGCCATTACTGCGGTGGTACCCCAAGGGTAAGTGGTCTGATTAAACCTTAAGGCGAAGATACACTCTGATATTCGTTGTTGCAAAGTTTATTTAACTTTTCAAATCTACTCAAATGTTAGTCTGATGCCGTCACAGCTGCAGTAGAATCCATTCAGAAGGAACCTTTTTCTACGGCATTATCAGGAAATGTTTTCATTCTCCCTCTTGAAGGAGCTGGCACTATATATCGATGTATCAGCTTTGTATCATTCCAAAAGGGGACTAGTCTCCGCTAGGACCGCTGGTATATTGCTATCTTTAAATACCCTTTTGCTCTACATATTTGCTTCCCTCCTGAGCGAATCAAATTTGTGTAGCTGAAATGAAATATTCATTTATTGACTTCAGAAGAGAGTCAAAAGTTATCTGGGTGGGCGGAATGTGGAGTTGATACCACAATCCGATCAGCCATGATCTTATTGAATGGCGGACCAGACTCCAGGGGCTGAATGGCCTACTGATCACACTTCGTATGTATGTTCCGTATAATCATATGAAGCCAGATTAATGCAATTGTGCTATAGGCCGCAGCCTGCGTTTCATCAGTCTCCAAGTGTTACTATTTGGCAGTCAATCTTGTCTTTTTTTTTGTAGGACTGTTGAAGAGCAAAGAATGGGAGTAGCGCTGAGTGAAAGGCAGTTCACTCCTGTAAGCAACCGGAATGTTAACCCCATCTGTCCAGATTCCAATAGGTCAACATTATTTGTGGAAGGTCATCATAAACCACCTTCAGCGGGGAGCCACTCTGACACTGGTGGTCTGGACAAGCGTGAGTGGTGGTCGGGATTGTCCAGCACCGTGAAACCTTCGCCAACAGAAGTGGCATTTCAGACTTCGAGAAACAGTCGGCCTGAAAGATGTGAGAATGAAAAGTCCCTTCATCACGAGAAGGTAGCAAGCGTTCTGATGAGTGATCCTTCAAACTGCAAGGTGTTGCTTCCGGCTGCAAACACTAAAGCCGGCGCAGCGACTAGCATTCAGCCCCATTCATCTCCAGCACTTAACCCATCCAGTATCTTTTCGGTCAGTTCATGTGGTCAGCACGCCGCCACTCCATCTTTCGGCCTCTCTGAGCACATGGAAGCAAAAGACAGCAAGGCTTTACTGGCGGGTTCCCGGCTACATATCGACGGCAATGAAAGTGATGCAGAAAGTACAATGAGTGACTTGAGCTGCTCGTCTGGAATGAGTTCAGAACTAGGATTTGAGCCCCTGACCCCAAAGGGTTTGAGGAATTCGGCGTTCCACAAAACTTGGTCTCCGAGTCGGAGGCCGAAAGGGGAAGGAGGTGACCTGCTGAGAAATACTCTCTTCAAAGGAAGAGGCAGGAGTGAGTAATTTTTATGGTCGGGTAAAATACATTTTCGATGGAACAGGTCAGGTTGTCCGCCACAGGGGCTGGTTTAGCACAGGGCTAAATTGCTGTCTTTTAAAGCAGACCAAGGCAGGCCAGCAGCGCGGGTTCAATTCCCGTACCGGTCTCCCCGAACAGGCGCCGGAATGTGGCGACTAGGGGCTTTTCACGGTAACTTCATTTGAAGCCTACTTGTGACAATAAGCGATTTTCATTTGACTGGATGGTGGCTGATGCTTTTGCCCCCTATCCCTTATTATCTTCGGTTAACAAATCTGGCAACCTCTAATGCAAAATTAACAATTGACTTGTTTCCATTTCTGGAAGAGTTCCAAACTTATACCACCCCTTTGTGACTCCTGAAAGGGCTGGCTCTTATTTTTAGATTATTGACCTCCAATCCTAGACTCTCTAAACATTGTTTCCCTCTATCTACCCCCCATCTGTTCCCTTTAATATCTTGAAAGCTTTAATCAAGTCAACCTGTAACTGTATGAATTCCAGGGAATATAACCCATGAGTTGGGTAACCGCTCCTTGTAATTTAACCCTTGGGGTCCTGGTATCGTTCTGTCAGCTGATGTACTCGTTGAGAATTTTAATGGTACTTTCTCTTGTATTTGTTTGCCTGTTTTGCAAGTGATTCCACGCACCAAAGTTTTCTGCCTCTGGTCTAGACCATTAACGGGCAGTATTGACTTGGTGTTTCTTTTCCTTCCCATGGTGGCAAGTGTAACGCAGCTGTAAGAGGCTCGGGAAACACTGGTGAGGACTTCCTTGTTTGCGTGACTTGGTCCAGGACGTTACTGAGTCACTGGGTGAGCCCAGTGCCCTTGAACTGGCCTTCCCAACTGTTAGATCCCTTGTTCTGATTTGGCTTCTAAATCACTTGAGACAACACTCCTGGGGCAGTGGGCAGTTTCATGGCAGGCTGTATTTTAATATTCACAGTGAACTGCCTGCACGTTTGGGGCTCTGATGGGCTGTTTGCTGAATGGATTGTGGGGGAAGGGGACTGCAGCATGTTCTTTGGGGGTGGGGAGGGGGGGGTTCTCCAGCTGCTGTGAGGCAGAGGTGGTCTTGGAGTGGGGCGATGTGGTATTCCGAAGGGCCAGAAGGAGTGTTCGGTGTTTTGCTGTGTTCGATTATTTGGCCAAAAAGCTGCCTGTGTGCATAAACCAGCTCTGGGGTTGGCAGTGACGTTGAAAGCCTGCCGTGCGTGCAGGTCTGTCTGCAATCTAATGGATCTACTTGCTGATGGACGTTGCTGTGTTTTCTAGCCAATGCCTCCCAGTCGGTGCTGAATGATGCTCAGAAAGTCCGGGCTTTGCAGCAGAGTGGCGAGTCCTTCCTGCAAGATGGCTCCTGTATTAACACTGCTCCCCATCTGCACAAGTGCAGAGAATGTCGCTTGGCCAGTCACCATCGATACAGAGATGAGTCCGATTCCACTGTCTTCTGCAGGTTCTTCCACTTCAGAAAGTGAGCATTGGCTTTTCTAATGGACCAAAAGATGCATAATCTCTCGTCTTCCTGTTGCTTCACTGTATTAACCCATTAACTTGATCCAGGTGTGTTTCTCACTGCAAGTCCAACTGGACATCTGTACCTGACCACTTCCCATCATGGACGGCACAGTAGCACAGTGGTTAACACAGTTGCTTCACAGCTCCTGGGTCCCAGGTTCGATTCCGGGCTTGGGTCACTGTCTGTGCGGAGTCTGCACATTCTCCCCGTGTCTGCGTGGGTTTCATCCGGGTGCTCCGGTTTCCTCCCACAGTCCAAAGATGTGCAGGTTAGGTGGATTGGCCATGCTAAATTGCCTTTGGGTTAGGTGGGGCTGCTGGGTTACGGGAATGGGTATAGGTGTACGCTTAAGTGGGGTGTTCTTTCCAAGAGCTGGTGCACACTCGATGGGCTGAATGGCCTCCTTCTGCACTGTAAATTCTATTCTATGATAATGTGGTGCATTAAACCATACCGAGCACAAAGGTTTTCGGTTCACCTGCAAGACTCTGTCCCATCATCCTGATCCTAGCTGGGTACGCTGTGCGCACCAGAATAAGCTCCTGGGCACTTATTCAGCTGATAAGAGGCATCACAGTTCAATGGATATTGTCTTTTCCCAAATAAGCAGGCCACGTAACAAGTGGCCACTTGACTAAGGTCCTGTTGGCAGTTTTAAAGAGAAGTGCTCAAATGGTGATTATGGACCCTTTTTAAATTGTCTGGTTTCCTGTTGTTGGTGGCCTGTTACCAATGGAAGGTAACCTGTGCTGGTGGGTACTGTGCCTGAGTAATATTATCCTTTAAGAGAAAGACCTGTCCAACACTAGGCTTTAAAATCTTTAAATGTACAATAAAAATTCATCACCCCTTACTTCCAGAAGTCCTGGTTCCCTCCATTTGAGGCACAGAATAGTAATCTTCTAATTCAGTGTGAACATTTTTGTTAATTACTTTTAGCATTTATGTTAAAACGTGATTCCGGGTAGATTGAGGAATAAATAGATTTAAGAAAAATGTTTTGCTTAGATGTAATCTGGAAAGGCACTGTCTGACAGGGCGCTGGTAAGGGAAGCATTTTCAGTCGTAACTTTCAAAAGGGAATTGGATATATGTGCTTGAAAAGGAAAATATTTGGGAGGAGGGGAGTAAGGCAGTAGAATGGGTAACTGTTTCCCAGACTAGCATGGGTGCATGGACTGTATGATTTTCTTCTGCTCAACAATTGGCCTGAACATTTGCAAATATCGTATCTTCCCACAAATGTGTGGTTGGAGTCTGGCATTATAAACCGCTCGATAAGTTTCAAAAATTTCTTGTCGTTATAGGTTGCATTTTAACAAACATGGAGTGCTGCGTGCAGAAGGATTCCTCAGTCCAAACCAGTGTGATCCAGAAGCCTTACACTTGTGGATACCTCCCGATGGTAACGTTGAGGGCTTGGACCTGGATACTTCCAAGTACATTTTGGCTAATATTGGAGACCACTTCTGCCAATTGGTTATGTCTGAAAAAGAAGCGCTGAAGTTGGTGGAACCTTGCAGTAAGTATTTATGACATGGTTTGCTCTCTTAGTTTTGTGTAATCGGGTTGAAGCCAGATATAATTTCAAGCAAATTTGATTGAAAAGAAAACCTCTGGGCTGAAAGGATCCAAAATCTTGTCTATATTCTCAACAGAAAATTATTGTTGAATGAAAATCTAATTTAGTAGGACTATATGGAAGTTACAAGATTCAAGCAGGTACTTGACTGTGCCAATTCTTTTTTTAAAAATTCATTTATGGGATGTGAGCCTTGCCGGCCAGCATTTATTGCCCAGCCCCATTCACACAAGCAAATAGTCCTAATCACATTTGCCTATCCTACACCTGTATCCCTTCATTTCCACCCACCCCCAGCCCTTGTTGCTGGTCCAGTGAGCCAATGTTAGGATTTCTGCCTCAAACACTAACCATGCTTCCCAGTGGGTCAGAATGGAGGAGAGTTTGTGCAGGAGGTCGGGATTGAAAGCACTAGCAATAGCACCGCTCCGATGGCCCCGGGGAAGTACTCAGGGAGTCCAGTAATAATAGCTTCATTGAGAATTTGGAGGCAGTTTCACCAAAACTTCGGGTTGAGGGCAGGGTCAAGGGAAATGCCGATTCGGGGGAACCACAGATTTGAGCCAGGGAGGTGGGATGGAAATTTTTGGAAATGGGAGGAGAAGGGGATTAAGACACTAAAAGATTTGTTTCTTAGGGGTCGGTTTGCAGGGCTGAAGGAGCTGGAAGCGAAGTATGGGTTGGAGCAGGGGGAAATGTTTAGATACGTGCAGGTTCGAGATTTTGCCAGAAAGGAGATAGAGAGCTTCCAGATGGAGCCGGCCTCCGCATTGCTGGAGGAGGTGCTGACGACAGGGGCCTGGAGAAGGGGGTAGTGTCAGCGGTGTACGGAGCTATTTTGGAAGAGGAGAAGGCACCACTGGAAGGTATCAAAGCAAAGTGGGAGGAGGAGTAGGGAGAGGATATGGAGGAGGGGTTCTGGTGTGAGGTGCTCCGGAGAGTGAATGCCTGCACCTCGTGCACGACCGGGGTGGGGGGGAGGGACTTGTTGGAATTCTTGACTCTTGAACTGAGGGGAAGGATGGAGGGGTTCTACAATTCATGGGCATTATTCATCATGCACTTTCAAGAACTGGATAACATTGAAAATCAGTTGGTTGGGGGGTGGTGGGGGGGGGGGGGGGGGGCGGTTGTGTGTGTGTGTGTGTGTGTGTTGATGGTGACCATGGGTGATTCCTGATTCCTTTTTGTCATTTGTTTATGTGAACATGCGGGTTAATGTTTGGGGTTTGGTGGGAGGATGGGATCGTTGTTATTGATATGGGGATTGACATATTTGTTACTGGTCATTGTTGTTGGTGGGTATAAATTTTGGAGAAAATGTGAAAGAGGAGGAGAATAAAAAATATTTTAAAAAAAACACTAACCATGCAGCCACCCATAGATAGCCCTGCCGCTTAATGGGCAAATGATTTTCTCTTGATCCCTTTGTATTTTTGTACACCAGAGTGAATCGGTGTTGTACCCTCTTCAACAACATTTACCTATCACATCGAGCCCATTGCTGCACCTGATGCTGAGGCCTTGTGAAGCCTTTTAATAATCTTTATTAGTGTCACAAGTAGGCTGACATTAACACTGCAATGAAGTTACTGTGCAAAGCCCCTAGTCGCCACATTCTGGCACCTGTCCGGTTACACAGAGGGAGAATTCAGAATGTCCAAATTGCCCAACAGCACGTCTTTTGCGACTTGTGGACAGACTGGCTTGATCTCAGACTGTTTCCAGGGAGAGGGATGGGATCGGTTAATTAGGAAACCCAAGTTTGTAACTGGGGCCGGAAACGATGGCTTCAGTCTTCCCAATATTTAATTGGAGGCTAAGTTAATTGAAGGAAGAGAGAGAGAGAGGATGTGCTATACTAGAAACTAGTAGAAGTTGGGTTCCTTCGGACTCCTGTTGATCTGCACTGTGAACAGGGTGTGCTTCCTATGTGCATTTGGTAGGTTTTTTTGATTTTGAGCTGAACGTTATTTTAAACGCGAAATTAGAATATGTTTCCCAACTTCTTCCATCAACACATACTCCGCCCTGTTGTGGTATGCTGCTGCACTAAAGGGACCATTTGCTGATGGTTGCTGACAATATGCAACAAACAGTTAGCGTATTTGGTGCTGAGATCCTCAGTTGAACATGGTTGACTAGAGCTAATGTACCCGTGGGCGTCATGAGCTACTTGGCTGTTAAGTTTTATGTTTTAGAGAAGAGCAGACTGATTTTTTGTAAAATTGTGAGATACCTAAAGTTCAGTCCAACTATTAAAATGTGACTTTTTAACCAGGCTACTGCTGAAATCAGGTCAGTGAGATTGTACCTTGAGGTGGTTTTGTATCTCTTGCTTTCAGTGCAGGCATTAACTGACTATCCTCCATCTATTGGAAGTGGAGGCTTGTTAAATGAAGACTTTTTAAAAGTTTTACACAAAACGTGAAAAAGTGGAAAAAATCTCACCTGCAGGGACCACTCAAGGTGACATCGTTGCAACGTTACGAACATCAGGACCAGATGAATCGGGGACAAAGGCACCAGTAGGTTTCCTCCCGTGAATAAATGACCCGTCTGCACCCGAGCAGGATTCAGGCAATAATCAGACATCACATCCATAGTTTAAAAACCGAATGACAGAAATAGAAAATAATACCCAAGATCCCCATTACTGAGAGGAATTCGGCTAACTCTTACACCACCATTTGAACTCTTCGACAGACGTGGACCGGAACAGGCAGTCACCCTCCTGTTCGAGATGGCAAAAGACATGGATAAATGAGAGGAGAGGACCGGGTACAACCAGACCTATATTAATCATCTATAGTCTCCCACAGAGAGAGTAAACAGAGAGCAAGAACAAGAGCAGAGAGTGAAGGATCAAACCTCCACAACTCCATCTTCCGACTCCAGGACAAAGGCCAAACCCCCCTCACCTCCTAACCACTGAGATCATCAAATAAAGGAAAGGATAACTGGGCTGCATGGTATCACAGTGGTTAGCACAGTTGCTTCATAGCTCTAGGGTCACAGATTCGATTCCCAGCTTGGATCACTGTCTGTGCGGAGTCTGCACGTTCTCCCCGTGTCTGTGTGGGTTTCCTCCGGGTGCTCCGGTTTCCTCCGGAGTCCAAAGTCCACAGTTCAAAGATGTGCAGGTTAGGTGGATTGGCCATGATAAATTTCCCCAAAAGGTTAGGTGGGGTTACTGGGTTACGACGATAGGGTAGAGGCGTGGGGCTTAAGTGGGGTGCTCTTTCCAAGGGCTGGTGCAGACTCGATGGGCCGAATGGCCTCCTTCTGCACTGTAAATTGTATGATATGATTCTGCCACCCAAAAGCCAAAAAAAAATTGATCTGTTTGCCCATGCCCACACTGCCACCACCAGTGCAAAAGGGCATCAAAACTATATGTAATGCTCCTAACACCTCACCAGGTCCGAAGAAAAATGAAGAAGAGCAAGAATTGTCAGAACTAACCTCTCTGATCCACCATGTTGCGACAAATAAAAATGGGCCTATCAAAGAAACCATCCCCCGAAGGACAGCTCATGCACCCACCACCACCACCACGTCCTGAGCAGGATAAAACAGAATCCGCCTGGGTGCAGAGAAGAATAAGCTCAGCCAAAAGCAGAGGATTAGATCTGACTAAGGCAACCCCACCACCCACACCCCTCACCATGGGCGAGATTCTCCCAAAACGGGAGAAATTGTAAAGCTGGCGTAAAACCCGGGCGGGTTTTACGGCAGCGCGCCCCTTCCCGACCGGGGACCGATTCTGGTCCCCGGTCGGGGCTAGCAGCCCGACGCCGTAGGCTCCGGCAAGACGGGCTTAACGAAAATCGTTAAGCCCGCTTGCCGGAGTTAGCGCCGGCTGACGCGTCATATGACGTCAGCCGCGCATGCGCAGTTTGGAAGACTCCAACCCGCGCATGCGCGGGTGACGTCATCGCGTTTTTGCGCGAAACCCGCGCATGCGCGGGCCGGGTTGCCCCTCAGCCGCCCCGCGAATGGATACTGCTGGGCGGCGGAAGGACAAGTAGTGCGCGGGCATCGGGCCCGCTGCCCGCGATCGGTGCCCACCGATCGCGGGCCCATGGCACCGATTGGCACGGCAGTACCACGGCCGTGCCAAGGGTGCCATGGTTATTAATAGCGAGTTTGTGACGCCGTTTTTACGAACGGCAAGACCAGGTGTGTTTGCCGTTCGTAAAAACGGCGGAAAGGGCTGGGACTTCGGCCCATCTAACAGCTGAGAATCGCTGCCGGCTGTAAAAAAACGGCGGCAGCGATTCGGGTCGGGACTTCGGCGGGGGGGGGGGGGGGGGGGGAGAATAGCGGGAGGGCGGGAAAAATGTCGGGAAGGCCCTCCCGCTATTCTCCCACCCGTCGTGGGGGGCGGAGAATTTCGCCCGTGGTTTACAGGGTGAGGATTTGGACGAAATACCTTGACCTGACCATATCTAAAATGGTCAGGCAGTAGTTAATGGGATCAGAGAATCTTGCATATTTTTCACTTCTTCCAAGAATGGGAGATGATTTTTTTCCCCCCCATGTCCTTTGGGCGCTCACAGTTTAAAAAAAAAAATATTTTTATTATTTTTCAAGTTATCTCCTGAATTTACACCCACCAACAATAAACAATAATCAGCAACAAATATCTCAATCCCCATAACAATAACAACAATCCCATCCTCCCACCAACCCCCAAACATCAGCCCGCATGTTTACATAAACCAGTGACAAAAACGGAATCAGGGATTACCCATAGTCACCATTAATACACACAGGTGCCAATCGGTGCCATGGTTATTAATAGCGAGTTTGTGACGCCGTTTTTACGAACGGCAAGACCAGGTGTGTTTGCCGTTCGTAAAAACGGCGGAAAGGGCTGGGACTTCGGCCCATCTAACAGCTGAGAATCGCTGCCGGCCGTAAAAAAACGGCGGCAGCGATTCGGGTCGGGACTTCGGCGGGGGGGGGGGGGGAGAATAGCGGGAGGGCGGGAAAAATGTCGGGAAGGCCCTCCCGCTATTCTCCCACCCGTCGTGGGGGGCGGAGAATTTCGCCCGTGGTTTACAGGGTGAGGATTTGGACGAAATACCTTGACCTGACCATATCTAAAATGGTCAGGCAGTAGTTAATGGGATCAGAGAATCTTGCATATTTTTCACTTCTTCCAAGAATGGGAGATGATTTTTTTCCCCCCCATGTCCTTTGGGCGCTCACAGTTTTAAAAAAAAAATATTTTTATTATTTTTCAAGTTATCTCCTGAATTTACACCCACCAACAATAAACAATAATCAGCAACAAATATCTCAATCCCCATAACAATAACAACAATCCCATCCTCCCACCAACCCCCAAACATCAGCCCGCATGTTTACATAAACCAGTGACAAAAACGGAATCAGGGATTACCCATAGTCACCATTAATACACACAGGTGCCAATCGGTGCCATGGTTATTAATAGCGAGTTTGTGACGCCGTTTTTACGAACGGCAAGACCAGGTGTGTTTGCCGTTCGTAAAAACGGCGGAAAGGGCTGGGACTTCGGCCCATCTAACAGCTGAGAATCGCTGCCGGCCGTAAAAAAAACGGCGGCAGCGATTCGGGTCGGGACTTCGGCGGGGGGGGGGGGGGGGGAGAATAGCGGGAGGGCGGCAAAAATGTCGGGAAGGCCCTCCCGCTATTCTCCCACCCGTCGTGGGGGGCGGAGAATTTCGCCCCATGTTCTTTCCCTCTCCATCACTCTCTCTTTCTCTCTCCTCTCTTTTCTCTCCCTCCCCACCAACAAGGATACAAAAGGATAAAGGAACTGCAAAAATCCCACATACAATATCACATGATACAACCGTATTAATTTAGGATAATTAACAATGCCTGATATCACCCCCCATTCACTACCATGCATGCAAATAAAATAACAAAAACAACATCATGATTATAATTTGAGTAAAGTCAAGTCCACTCGACTGGCGCACAAAGAAAGTAGACATCCAGGAGAAAGCAGGATCTGTAACGGACAGCATCCCTCAGGAACCTCTAAGGGTTTCAACAATCCGAACATCAGAACAGGAACTTCATCACTTCAAGCTTGCCGACTCGACCTGGCCGAGGCGGTCAACCTGGCAGGCTCGGCTAGCTCCTACCCCTCCCAGCCGGCGCCAGGAACACGACCACACAGAGCTAGACGTTGTAGAGCCACCACAATGCCAGGCTTCGAGGACTGGATCAAATGCGTTATCCAGATCGGGATCCTCGAACCATGGCAGCCAGTTCTTAAATTCGGCCGGGAACCTTCTCACCAGAGACACCAGACCCAGCAGGGCTCCTCACTGGTTCCCCCTCCTCCGCACCCCTCAGGTTGGACAACAGGCAAAGCAACAGAACCTCAACCCCGTGGAGGCGTGTCTCCACCAAAGGCAATACTCTGTCCATAAGACCATAAGACCATAAGACATAGGAGTGGAAGTAAGGCCATTCGGCCCATCGAGTCCACTCCGCCATTCAATCATGGCTGATGGGCATTTCAACTCCACCTCCCAGCATTCTCCCCATAGCCCTTAATTCCTCGCGACATCAAGAATTTATCTATCTCTGCCTTGAAGCCATTTAGCGTCCCGGCCTCCACTGCACTCTGCGGCAATGAATTCCACAGGCCCACCACTCTCTGGCTGAAGAAATGTCTCCGCATTTCTGTTTTGAATTTACCCCCTCTAATTCTAAGGCTGTGCCCACGGGTCCTCGACTCCTCGCCTAACGGAAACAGTTTCTTTGCGTCCATCCTTTCTAAGCCATGTATTATCTTGTAAGTTTCTATTAGATCTCCCCTTAACCTTCTGAACTCCAATGAATACAATCCCAGGAACGCCAGCCGTTCCTCATATGCTAGACCCGCCATTCCAGGGATCATCCGTGTGAATCTCCGCTGGACACGCTCCAGTGCCAGTATGTCCTTCCTGAGATGTGGGGCCCAAAACTGGACACAGTACTCCAAATGGGGCCTAACCAGAGCCTTATAAAGGCTCAGTAGCACATCGCTGCTTTTATATTCCAACCCTCTTGAGATAAATGACAACATAGCATTCGCTTTCTTAATCACGGATTCAACCTGCATGTTTACCTTTAGGGAATCCTCGACTAGCACTCCCAGATCCCTTTGTACTTTGGCATTATGAATTTTCTCACCGTTTAGAAAGTAGTCTATGCTTGGATTCTTTTTTCCAAAGTGCAAGACCTCACATTTTCTCACGTTGAAATGCATCAGCCATTTCCTGCACCACTCTCCCAAACTGTCTAGATCCTTCTGCAGCCTCCCCACTTCCTCAGCACTACCTGCCTGACCACCTAACTTCGTATCATCAGCAAACTTCGCTAGAATGCCCCCAGTCCCTTCATCCAGATCATTAATATATATGGTGAACAGCTGCGGCCCCAACACTGAACCCTGTGGGACACCGCTGGTCACCGGCTGCCATTCCGAAAAAGAACCTTTTATCCCAACTCTCTGCCTTCTGTCAGACAGCCAATCCTCAACCCATGCCAGTAGCTCACCTCGAACACCATGGGCCCTCACCTTACTCAGCAGCCTCCTGTGTGGCACCTTATCAAAGGCCTTTTGGAAATCCAGATAGACCACATCCACTGGGTTTCCCTGGTCTAACCTACTTGTCACCTCCTCAAAGAATTCTAACAGGTTCGTCAGGCACGACCTCCCCTTACTAAATCCATGTTGACTTGTTCTAATCCGACCCTGCTCTTCCAAGAAATTAGAAATCTCATCCTTAACGATCGATTCTAGAATTTTACCAACAACCGAGGTTAGGCTAATTGGCCTATAATTTTCCATCTTTTGTCTTGATCCTTTCTTGAACAAGGGGGTTACAACAGCGATCTTCCAATCGTCCGGGACTTTCCCTGACTCCAGTGATTTTTGAAAGATCTCAACCAACGCTTCCGCTATTTCTTCAGCCACCTCCCTCAGAACTCTAGGATGTAGCCCATCGGGGCCAGGAGATTTGTCAATTTTAAGACCTTTTAGCTTTTTTAGCACCATCTCTTTTGTAATGGCAACCATACTCAACTCAGCCCCCTGACCCTTTATAATTTTCGGGATATTACTAACGTCTTCCACTGTGAAGACAGACGCAAAGTACTTATTAAGTTCTCCAGCCATTTCCTCATCTCCCATCACTAGCCTTCCAAAATCAGTTTGAATTGGCCCAATGTCTACTTTGGCCTGACGTTTGTTTCTTATGTATTGAAAGAAACTTTTACTATCATTTCTTATATTACTGGCTAGCCTGCCTTCATATTTGATCCTCTCCTTCCTTATTTGTCTCTTTGTTAACCTCTGTTTGTTTTTGTAGCCTTCCCAATCTTCTGATTTCCCGGTGCTTTTGGCCACTTTATAGGATCTCTCTTTTTCTTTGATACATTTCCTGACCTCCTTTGTCAGCCATGGCTGTCTAATCCCTCCCTGGATAATCTTTCTTTTCTTGGGGATGAACCTCTGTACAGTGTCCTCAATTATGCATACAAACTCCTGCCATTTTTGCTCTACTGTCTTCCCTGCTAGGGTCTGCTTCCAGTTGATTTTCACCAGTTCCTCTCTCATGCCCTCGTAATTACCTTTATTTAACTGTAACACCATTACATCCGATTTTGCCTTCTCTCTTTCAAACTGCAGACTGAACTCAACCATATTATGATCGCTGCTTCCTAAGTGTTCCCTTACTTTAAGATCTTTAATAAAGTCTGGTTCATTACATAGCACTAGGTCCAGAATAGCCTGCTCCCTTGTGGGCTCCATGACAAGCTGTTCCAAAAAGCCATCTTGTAAGCATTCCATGAATTCCTTTTCTTTGGATCCACTGGCTACATTATTTACCCAATCCACCTGCATATTGAAGTCCCCCATGATCACTGTGACCTTGCCTTTCTGACATGCCTTTTCTATTTCCCGGTACATGTTGCGCCCCTGGTCCTGACCACTGTTAGGCGGTCTGTACATAACTCCCATTATGGTTTTTTTGCCTTTGTGGTTCCTCAATTCTACCCACACAGACTCCACATCATCCGACCCTATGTCTTTTAGTGCCATAGATTTAATTTTGTTCTTAACTAACAAGGCAACCCCACCCCCTCGGCCCACCTCCCTGTCTTTTCGATAGGTTGTATATCCTTGGATGTTTAACTGCCAGTCCTGAACCCCCTGCAGCCATGTCTCTGTGATGCCTACCACATCATAATCATTCACGATGATCTGTGCCATTAGTTCATCTACTTTGTTACAAATGCTACGAGCATTCAGGTAAAGTGCCTTAATGTTAACTTTCTTATCAGTACAGATATTGGAAGTCCTAAGATGTCCAAAGTTATCCTTCCTTTTTGTTGCATTCCTAGTCTGCCCCAAGCTTAAATCCACCTGCCTACATGTTATCCTCCTGCGTATCTTGCCATTTAACTCCCTGCTCCCTGTCGCTTTCACTTTCCCTTCCCCCCAACTCAGAAGTTGGGCTGTCCTGCCGAATCAAGCCGTTCAGACAGATTAAGTTCATGGCTGGCAGTCATCTTCCGTGGATGACCATCGTACTGGCAGGGCAGGAATCCTCTCAAACGTGACTGCGCCGCCAAAAACCAGGCCCACACCAACTTCCTCGAGTTGCCATGAATCAATGAGGATTAAAACCTTTCAGCTCGACTCAATAAAGATGAAACACTGATCAACAACTCCTGCTACGTTGCACTAACCATGCAGACCAAGAAAAGACCAAAAACAAAAGTGCACAAGGGAAAAATAAAGGTTGAAAGATGAGCAGAGCCAGAGCTCATACACAGCCCATCCCACGCTCACATCACGTGATCCCAAATGAACATTTTTATATCCAGCTTCATCATAGAGGAAGAGGATATAATATTTAGTGTGTGTGCTGTGTAATAAAGGATATTGAAATACGTCAGAGAGGAAGACTTATGGATTTAATATAATTGAAGAAATAAAATCATGAGAATGGAGTAAAAAAATGAGAATCAAGATGGACAGAATTGCCAGAACTTTCATAGAACATTACAGCGCAATACAGGCCCTTCGGCCCTCGATGTTGCGCTGTCCTGTGAAACCCCTCTAAAGTCCCTCTGCACTATTCCACATATCATTGGATATGCCTATCCAATGACCATTTGAATGCGTTTAGTGTTGGCGAGTCCACTACTGTTACAGGTAGGGAATTCCACGCCCTTACTACTCTCTGAGTAAAGAACCTACCTCTGACATCTGTCCTATATCTATCTCCCCTCGATTTAAAGCTATGTCCCCTCGTGCTGGACATCACCATCCGAGGAAAAAGGCTCTCACTGTCCACCCTATCTAATCCTCTGATCATCTTGTATCCCTTAATTAAGTCTCCTCTTAACCGTCTTCTCTCTAATGAAAACAGCCTCAAGTCCTTCAGCCTTTCCTCATAAGATCTTCCCTCCATACCAGGCAACATCCTTGTAAATCTCCTCTGTACCCTTTCCAATGCTTCCACATCCTTCCTATAATGTGGCGACCAGAACTGCACGCAATACTCCAAATGCGGCCGCACCAGAGTTTTGTACAGCTGCAACATGACCCCATGGCTCCGAAACTCAATTCCTCTACCAATAAAAGCTAACACACCGTACGTCTTCTTAACAACCCTCTCAACCTGGGTGGCAACCTTCAGGGATCTATGGACGTGGACACCGAGATCTCTCTGCTCGTCCATACTACCAAGATACCCAAATGAGCGAGGAAATTGTAGATGTAGAAGACAGAATTTTTCCAAAGTCTCCCCGTGTCAGGATTTGCCTCTTTTGGATTGTAAGATTACAAATGCCACTCCATTATTGAAGAGAAAATGAGAAACCAAACAACGACAGATTTGCTGTTTTATCATCGATTATGAGGAAGTCTCTGAAATCCTGTCTGCAGTGTGAGAGTAACTGAGCACTTGGACGTGTCAGCATGGAGTTGCGAATGGTAGCTCATGTTTGGCTAATCCAATTGAACATGCAGGTCACTAACATGCTAGATAGGGGAGTGTACATGGATGTTGTCTATGTGGACTTCCAGGAGGTAATTGGTAAGGTTTCACGTGCCATTATTAGCAAAATTGAAAGGCAATGGATAGGAGGTAAATCTTGGTTTTACGTATTTGTTATTGATTGTGAAGTTGGAGGCAGGGATAAAGGGAACGTTTGTTTGATTTGACACTCTGTGTAAAGTAGAAATCTGTGCTGTGGCTCCAGCATTTGACCATGTGTTTTAATGACTTGGATGAAGGTATAGAGAATTGTCCAAGTTTACAAATGATATTAATTTAGGCACAGTAAGTTGTACACCTGGGAATGGGAAATTATAAACAAAGAAAATAGGAGCAGGAGTAGGCCATTCGGCCCTTTCAGCCTGCTCCGCCATACAATATGAACATGGCTGATTCTCTATCTCAACACCTGCGCTGTCCCCATACCTCGTGTCGTATCTATTTCCTTCTTAAATATATTGAGTGAATTGGTCTCCAAGGCTTTCTGTGGTAGAGAATTCCACAGGTTCACCACTCTGGAGGAGAAATGTCTCCGTGTCTCTGTCCTAAATAGAATCATAGAATCATTGCGGTGCAGAAGGAGGCCATTCGGCCTATCGAGTTTGCACCGCCCATTGGAAAGAGCACTCTACGCCGTCCCAGTAACCCCACCTAATCTTTTGGGCACTGAGGGGCAATTTTAGCATGACTAAGCCACCTAACCTGCACATTATGATCTTTGGACTTGGGAGAAAATTGGAGCACCCGGAGGAAACCCACGCAGCCACTGGGAGGAAGTGCAAACACCACATAGACAGTCACCCAAGGCCGGAATTGAACCCGGGTCCCTGGAGCTTTGAGGCAGAAGTGCTAACCACTGCTACCGTGGCCTACTTCGTGTCCTGAGTTTGTGATCCTTTGTTTTACACCCTCCAGCCAGAGGAAACAACAACATCCTAACCACCAGAATTTTATGAGTTACAATGAAGTCCCTCCCATTCTTCTAAATTCCAGTGAATACAGGCCCAATTAACCCAATCTCTCCTCGTACGACAATCCTGCCATCCCAGGGATCCGTCTGATGAACCTTCGCTGCAGGGTCTCTTAAGTATATCCTTTCTTGATAAAATGACCTAAACTGCACACAGATGAGGTCTCACCAATGCAACTGCACACGGGTGTAGTCTCACCAAAACCCTGTACAACCGCAGTAAGACCTCCTTATTCCGGTACTCCAGTCCTCTTGCAGTGAAGGCCAAAATACCATTTGCCTTCATACTTTTTGCTGTACCTGCATGCTCCGTTTCCGTGACTGGTGTACAAGGGTACCCAGATCCCTTTCTACGTCAACATTTCCCAACCTATCACCATTTAAATAATACTCTGCCATTCTGTTTCTCCATCCAAAATGGATAATAACTTGACCTTTGTTCACATTATACTGCAACTCCCATGACTAGCCCACTCCCTCAACTTGTCTAAATCACCTTGAAGCCTCTTCACGTCCTCCTCACCACTTACATTCCCACCAGGTTGCAGCAAGCTTGGAAATATTACACTTGGTTCCCTCATCCAAATCATTGATGTATATTGTGAATAGCTGGGGCACGAGCACTGATCCCTGCAGGACCCCACACTGCTGGCCACTTCAAAAAAAAAAAGAAACCTATTTATTCCTACACTCAACACCCCCACTATTTCCATGGCCACCTCCTTTTCAAAGAAAATTACTTGAGTGAATAGGCAAAACTGTAGCACATGGTGTTTAGTATGGGGTCATTTTTTTTCTCAATCCGGGAAAGGTGGATTGGAATATGATGAGGAAGTCTGAAATGTGGGAGAGTATTGGTGGAACCAGATCAGTCAGCCCCTTCAGCTTATTCCATCCCTCAGTTAGATCATGGCTGATTCAGATTGTTGCCTGAGGCTTACTGACCCCTCCCGTCATTTAATCCTGAACTGGGAAACCAAAATGTATTTGTTTTTCAATAATGCAGCTTTTTCTTTTAGTGCTCAATCACGTTTTTGCTTCAACCCTAACTCGGATGAAGAAAAGCTCAGCTTTGTGAGTCACTTGGGACCCCGAGTACCACATTCATCCTTTTTTTAAAAAATGTTCTGTAAACTTCATAAGCCCTGTTTCTTCACCCTCGGAACAAAGAAACAAGGGGCGTCTTGGGATTCCTCGGTGACTGTCCCGCTTAGAAAGGTGCATGGAAAATGAAGGCGAAAGGCTGTTGCTGAGTTGGAATTAAAAACTTGGAGGGGGGAAAATTACTTTACATTATTGGAATTGGCTCAACTGTTTGAGTTGAAAGGAGGGCAACAGATTTGAGTGTCTTGTTGCACTAACAAACTAAATGGGATTGGGTCAAAATTAAATTGCCTCCTCCATTTGATCAATGATGGCCCCTGTTCCTGAAAGAGTGAGTGATTTCTGATAAACTGGGGTTTCTCTTAAGGCCGTTGATCAGGTTGTTAAGTCTGAAGTGTATAGTCTTTGATTTTAAAATGTGGAATGTTCTGTAAGCGTTCATTTTTTTTCTATCACTATGCAGTAGAAATGGTAATACAAGCAGGGAAAAGGATCTTGTTCTATCTGTCTCTCTGTCTGTCTGATTCTTTTAGAAAAGATCGCATGGAAGCGAGCGGTACGAGGTATTCGAGAAATGTGCGATGCCTGCGAGACAACGCTCTTCAACATCCACTGGGTGTGTCCCAAGTGTGGCTTCGGGGTGTGTCTCGATTGCTACAAGATTAAGAAAACCAATCCACAGCAAGGTAAACTGGAGGGAACTGGACTTACCCATCATCTTTAAATAGTTAACTTCCCTCCTGGAACATGCACCCTGTATTAGTGCAACATCATTGTGTCTATGACCATGGAATTGAGCAGTGAAGACTTATTTGAATGTCGCTGCCTGGAATGTTCCATCTGTGTATAGTACCTTTCACCACCTCCGGATGCTCCGGAGCACTCCATGGCCAATGGAGTCCTTTTTGAAGTGTAAATAGGCTGTAGAAAGAGCGCCACTGTTCCATCATTGTGTCTGAGCACTACTACATTTCGGGGTTGCTGTTGACCTTTTCTGTCGTTCAAGTCAGTGTCTACGTTCAGTGAATAATGAATTGTATGCACGTGTAATGCCACCGGTGAAATGGCAACTTGATTTTTCAGTAAGTGATGGTAATGTTTTTAAAATCTTTTTCCTCCTCCTCCCCACCCCGCACCACAACCGGATGCACAGATAGCAAAGAGGAGATGTTTTCCTGGTTGAAATGTGCTAATGGCCACATCCATGAACCAGAGAAGCTGATGCCGACGCAGATTATTCCCGGTTCAGGTAAAGCCGCGTTTGCTCAGCACGTTTACGTAATTGTGAAGATTGGTCTGCTCTCGTGCCGTTGAGTAAAACCTTAACGAGTAACTCTAGTTTGTAAGAAAACCGGTATCTGCCATTGTGCAATGCATCTGTTATCAATGCTGGATATTTGGAATCGAGGGTTACGGGGATAAAGGGGGAAAGTTGAGTTAAGGATTATGTCCGATCGGCCATGTTGTCATTGAATGGTGGAGCAGCCCCACCTCTGCGCATCCATTCCCAACCCTGTTGACACTGATCCATTCTTTCGCACGTAGAAGAGGTTCTGAATCATGTACAGTAATCTCACAAAAGGTGAACTTATCTTACCTGAAGTGCGTAGATCAGCCTCTTATTGTAAATGGTTGAAGCTCTTCACTGAACTATAACTGGAATGAATGGAAAATATTAGTGTTCCAACCAATATCACTACATGCCATGTGCATGTGCTTGTACATCGGTATATTGCTCCTCCTTAGTCCAGGCGTTTAGTTGCCCTGACGCTTGTACAACCTGGCAGTGGATTTCTGATGATTTATTAGGCATATCTCACTTTGTTCCTGTCAAATGAATACATCTCTAACTTGTCTGTCCGACGGGCGGCACGTGGCAGAGTGGTTAACACTGCTGCTTCACGGCGCCGAGGATCCAGGTTCGATCCCAGCCCTGGATCACTGTCCTTGTGAAGTTTGCATTCTCCCCGTGTCTGTGTGGGTCTCACCCCCACAACCCAAAGATGCGCAGCGTAGGTGGATTGGTCATGCTAAATTGCCCCTTAATTGGAAAAAAATAATTGGGTACTTTAAATATTTAAAAAGCTGTCTGAGATTGAATTGTGCAATAACTCTGCAGCCACCACTCTCGGCTGCTATCTCCATTCCAGCTGCATGTTACCCTATGTACGTAATGGTTCCTGCCTGTGGACATTCAATGACTATTGTTTAGGCACCTGAAGCAATTTAGCAACAATCTAAATCTTCGTGAATCCATTAAATACCAGGATAAAGGTTGCTTTAGTGATAACAGTCTGCTGATCCATTCAAAAGATCTTCCACTTAATTCTTATGCATTTTTTTCCGCCTTTTGGTTTCAGCCCTGTATCAGATTGGAAACATTGTTCATTCTACGAGGGGAAAATGGGGCATAAAATCCAACTGTCCTTGTACATTGAGGAAGAACAAGCCTTTGGTTAAACCTCCCTTGGTCACTGAGGCAGATCAGGTAACGGGCATCCTGATTTAATTTGAAGTTTCATCCTATCAATATGTGCAAGAATTCTGAAATTCAGAGCATGAGCCTCTTTCTTTAAGGAAAAAGTGTTGGATGGCTACAAATTTGTTTTCCCATATTTCCATTCACCCTTGCTCAAGGTGGTTGGACTTCCAGCTGTAGCTCAAGTCGGCATTACTGGCCCCACCCCCTCTGCACTCCCCTCCGTCATTACCTCGCTGTTTGTGGGAGCTTGCTGCATGCCAACCTGACTGCCACTTATCCTATGTTAACCACAGTGACTACATTTCAAAGGGTACACAGCCCTTTCTGAACAGTGGGACCACCAGCAGTTGGGGATGGACAATAAAAGCTGGTATAGCCAGTGACGCCCACCCATAACTAAAAGATAGAGTACCAACTATTTTTTTCCAATTAAGGGGTAATTTAGTGTGACCAATCCACCTACCCTGCACATCTTTGGGTTGTAGGGTTGAGACCCACGCAGACACGGGGAGAATGTGCAAACTCCACACAGACAGTGACCCGGGGCAGGGATCGAACCCGGGTCCTCAGCGCCATGTGGCAGTCCCAGGTCCCATAATTAACATAAACATTTTTTCTCATGTCGTCCCCTCCACCACCATTATGTTGGCCCTTGTGGTTCTCCCCTTTCTCACATGCCATGTTTTGAAAGAGTATGCCAGAGGTGGGTTTTACTGTGGATGCCTTCTTTTGAATTTTGAATGTCTTTTCCCTGTATTCCAGAAATTAAATACTAGTGAGGGATCAACCTGTGATAAACCAGCAACACCTGAATGTAATTTGACACCAAGTGTGACCAGCACCAGCAGTAACATAACTGCCCCCTTTGCTGCAACAATCCCGAAGAAGAAAGAGGACTCTCCCTTCACGTGGATGATGGGCCTGAGCGATGTTAAAGGTAGCCTCATTCACTTGCGATGTTAAACCGTCTCTTCCCCTGCCAAATCACATCCTCCAAACGCCCCACCCCAAATTCCCATCCCTTGGCAGTGGATCCCCTCACCCCCACCCTCAATCAAGGGGAACAAGGTCCTCCCACCCCAGCAAAATTCCACACACCTCTCCCTTCACTCCATAGAACACCCCCTGCCCATCCGATCCACCCCAGTAGCCAATGCTGAACATAGAACAGTACACAGCACAGTCCAGGTCCTTCAGCCCACAATGTTGTGCCGACCATTTATCCTAGTCCAAGATCAACCTAACATCAATTTACTGCTGTCCATGTGCCTGTCTAAGAGTCACTTAAATGTACCTAATGACTCTGACTCCACCACCTCTGCTGGCAGTGCATTCCGCACACCCACCACTCTCTGTGTAAAGAATCTACCTCTGACATCTCTCCTACCTTCCTCCATGAGAATTATGTCCCCTCGTGACAGCTATTTCCACCCTGGGGAAAAGTCTCTGGCGATCCACTCTATGCAGTCCTGGCAACATCTCTGTACCCTCTCCCATGCAACCCCATCCCCCTCACGGTGCAGCAACTGGAACCAGCAGCAGTGCTGCCACTGGGAGAATAATGTGGTTTATGCAGCAGATCATCGCAAAGGACCTGTGTCATTTGCTTATGTGCCGTGAGCCGTCCTTAACTTCAGAAAAAACATATAATAGAAAAATGACTGGTGGAATTCTGTTCCTCCGATGTGAGTAATGTGATCCATGGCCGAAGGTTTTTGAGATTAATTGGGTGGGGTGGAATGTTGCAGTCGTTACAGAATGTTCCTGTAATCATTGCTATTTACTTCTCAATAAGCTTACAGTAATGACCCAGCATTTATTAATTCAATTTGAACATCATCCCACATCAATAATCTCGCCAATGTTAACAGTAGTAGCCAGTGCTGACTGCACTGAAAGAAGGAATGAAATCACCTCATAAAATTTATTACGCCTTCTAAAATCCTGGAATGATTTACAAGGTGGTAATCACCAAGTTCAGAAGATGATTATAAATTGCCTGAGCTTTGCTCTTGAATTTTTTTTTCAGTGACTGTATGTCATGTAAGTGGCTAATCGCTGTCGTATTTCATGGCCTATATGAAATACCTGGAGGAAAAAGTTGACATTACAATTCTGGATGGGTGAATAAGTCCGATACTTTTACTATTTGAATTTTTCATTGGCCCTCTGTATCCTCTAATCCTCAGTCACCTGAGGAAGGAGCAGTGCTCCGAAAGCTAGTGTTTGAAACAAACCTGTTGGACTTTAACCTGGTGTTGTAAGACTTCTTACTGTCCTCTAGTGGTAGCAGTGAGATATTACAGCAGTAATTCTTGAACTCACTTCAGGGGCGGAATTCTCTGGGCGCGATTCTCCGCTCCCCACGCCGGGTGGGAGAATCGCGGGAGGGCTGCTCTGGCACCCCCCGCGATTCTCCCACCCGCCCCCAAATGCGACACGCCGCTCGGAGAATCGCTGGTCGCCGTTTTTCCCGGCGACCAACGATTCTCCGGCCCGGATGGGCCGAGCGGCCTGACGACCCCGACGGGTTCACACCGGCGGCAACCACACCTGGTCACTGCCGGCATGAACAGCGCGTGACAGGTAGGTGTGGGGCCTGTGGGGGGCGGAGAGGGGATCGAGCACCACGGGCTCCCCCACCACGGGGGGAGGGGAGGGGGGGGGGGGGGGGGAGAGAGAGAATAGGGGGCGAGGAGCTGCCTCCGACGCCGGAGTGAAACACTCCGGGTTTCACTCCGGCGTCGGCCATTGCGAAGAATTTCGCCCTCTGTTTCAGAGACTACGGGCGGGATTATCTGGCCGTGTTCGTCCGGCGACTGGAGAATCCCATCCGAGGTCAATGGATTTTTCCACTGCTGGCGTTTTGCCCATGGAGTTCCTGCAATGAGTGGAGCAGGAGAATCCGGCCAAAAGAGTTCTGAGGCCCCATATCCTGCCCATCCTCGCCCTCCCTTGCATCCTCCTCATCGGACGAGCCTGGCGTTCATCCTCCTCTTCCAGCACATCGTTCCTCTGCTGCGCGATGTTGTGGAGGACACAGCAGGCCCACCACAACGTGGGAGACACTGCTAGCGCTATACTGGAGGGCTCCTCCAGGGTGGTCCAGGCACCTGAACCGTATCATCAGGATGTCGAAGCACCGCTTGACCACGCCCCTGGTCGCTGCATGGGCATCGTTGTAGCAGGTCTCTGCGGCTGTCTGGCCTTCGGTTAGGCGTCATCAGCCACAACCGCTGTGGATAACCCGTGTCGCCAGATAGCCAAGCCCTCACTGGGGGTGTGCCGCAAGGACATCAGGAACTGTTGACTGTGCCAGGATGAAGGCGCCGTGCACACTGCCCGGATATTGGGCGCAGATGTGCATCTGCTGGTCACACATCAACTGCACATTCATCGAGTGGAACCCCTTTCGGTTTGTGAGGAGCAGCCTGTCATGGGCCGGTGCTGGTAGGGGGACATACATCCCATCGATCATCCACTGGACCCGGGGCATGTTGGCGATGATGGTGAACCTTGCTGCCTGGGCATCCTGGTGGGCTCAGTCCACATTCCATTTGGTATATTGTGCTGAGCGGGCGCTAAGGGCCTCCGTGACTGAGGTCTGTGAGATCGCAAACTTGTCCCCACTCGGCACCTGGAAGGATCCTGGGTGTTGCGGTTCAGGGCGACTGTCACCTTCCCGGCCAACTGAAGCGGATGTCCTCCCCCATATCCCCATGGTGCCAGTGCACCATGTTCCGGCATATCTGTTGTATGGTTCCCCTGCTCGGCTGGTGTCTTCAACTGCATGCCTGTTCCGGCAGTTCCTCGAATGACGGGCGCTGCCTGTACACATGAGACCTGATGCAGTGCCTCCTTCCCACCTTCTTGGCCTGTTGGGGCGGCCGGCTATCCTTCCTCACCGGCTGCCTCTTGTTCCTGTGGGGCAAGCTCAAAGGCAGACATGTTACCATGGTGCGTAATGCGTGTCCAACCAGGTCCACCGTGCTACACAGTGGCCCTGGTCTGCACTGCAACCCCTGTTCCCACACCCAGCTGCTCCCCCGGCCCATTTAGTTCCAGTACTGTAGGGGCCTCTGGCCTTGGCGCCTGTCCCTGCTGACAGGCGCCCATTCCTGCTGATAGGGGGACCGGTGTTGGCCCTATCCATGCCAGCAGTATACTCCTCGGCCCCCGTCTGGCAGCCTCCTGCAGGGACTACTGTCGCGTTGCCCTTGGGTGGGCCGCGTGATGCCCTGCTGGCAGGTGGTGCCTAGTGTGTGGGATGGGGGCACCCATACGGCCGGTGTCACTGCTCAACCACTGGTCAACCACTGTGACCACACTGATGGTGGTCAGTGGAGTGCACAGCAAGATGGCTGCCTTATAGGTGGCGGCCTGGATGTCCCGGTTCCATGGGGGTGTCACCCAGTTCCCACAGTCCATCTCCTGGTCACTCCCCTGCTTCTACCTCCCAACCAGCCTACAATCGCGCCTGTGGGAACATGTCCTACCTGCTCTCTGTCCCTCAGCAGCCATGGCGCCTGATTCCCAATTTTTAAAACCACAAGTGGGCGGCACTGTGGCACATTGGCTAGCCCTGCTGGCCCTCCGCTCCAGGGACCCAGGTTCAGTTCCGGCCTCGGATGTCTGCATAGGTTTCCTCTGGATGCTCCGGTTTCGTCCCACAGTCCAAAGGTGAGCAGGTTAGGTGGGTTGGCCAAGCTAAATTGCCCCTTAGTGTCCAAAAGGTTGGGTGGGTTACTGGGTTATGGGGATAGGGTGGAGGTGTGGGCTTATGTAGGGTGCTCTTTCCAAGGGCCAGTGCAGACTAGATGGGAATGAATGGCTGCTTTCTGCACAGTATATTCTATGATCTACATCATGAAACTCGATGTCGGTAATTCCTATCGGAGACGGAGCATCGGACAGAGAATCCCGCCGCAGATCTTTTTAATAAACAGAAAATACTGGAAATGCTCAGGTCATGCAGAATCTGTGGAGAGAGAGAAACTGTTAACATCTTGACAAAATGTTATGTTCAGCGCTGTGTCCAACATCTATCCCTCTGCTCCCCTTCTTTCCAATGACCTCCAAACCTCTTTTCTGCTCATCAAAGTGGAGGTTTCAAGAGATGATGGAGAATAGTTACTTGTTATGTTTGTCTGTATTTATCTTCAGTGCTCCCCATTTCACTACACCTTCAAAAATTAACATTTTGGTTATAGAAACTTTTTGTCTGAACGCATGAAACAGAATTCCAGATTGTGTTTCAATTAATGTCAATTTTCTGGGCCAAATGTTTAAAAACCCCATTCAGGGAAGGAATCGATTTGAAATTCGTCGACAGTACCCAAAATCCAAATCCCTCCCCCCCCCCCCCAAGTTACGCTAACCGGTTCAATATTTCCTACAGGAAGCCGACAGCTGCCTTCGCTGAATCGAGAGATCAAGCCCGTTGGCTTGTTTGACTCATTGAGTGCCGTGTCGAAGCCTGCAGCATCGCTGCAAACATTCAACAGCCTGTTAACCCTCACGCCCAGTAGCTGCAGCACCACCGGCTCACTGAGAAATCTCCTGTCCCCCAGCTTGGGGAAGGTGAGTCTCGTACAGCCTCTCGGGAATTTGCTGGGCCTCTGTCTGTCTTTCTCTGCTTTTTACAAGATTACTTTCAAAGCGCGGCAAGTTATACCAAATCATCACTCTGCGTCTGTCGCTGTGAGCTGTTGTACTGAGTGCGATTTGAGTGAAAATTGTCTTTTGTTCTAAAAACAGAAAATGTTGGACAAACTCAGCAGGTCTGACAGCATCTGTGGAGGAAGCAAATAGAGTTAATGTTTCAAGTCCATATGACCCGTCCACAAAAACTGTGTTGACCTTTTGTTGGTTGCTAGTCAAATGGTACAGGTCTCTGTCTCAAAGTCAAAGGGAAGGAATCTTGAAATTTGTTTATCTGCAGATGCAAAACAATAGTGTGAGGCGGGGTGGGGGTGAGTGTGAAGACTTGCACCTTTTTTACCTCACAACATCCTTGAAGCATTTTACAACCAGTGATGCGCTTTTTGAAAAGAAAAGTGTGGTAATTTGGGAAACAGCCACATGTCAAACATCTCACAACGATAATGACCATATAACTTTAGTGATGTTGGTTAAGGGATCGGCATTGGCCAGAGCATTGGGGAGAACTCCTCTGCTCTTTGAAATAGTGCCAGAGGATCTTTACCAGAGTGGGTACACTCCGCTTAATATCTTAATAATAATAATTGCTTATTGTCACAAGTAGGCTTCAATGAAGTTACTGTGAAAAGCCCCTAGTCGCCACATTCCGGCGCCTGTTCGGGGAGGCTGGTGTGGGAATTGAACCCGTGCTTCTGCCTTATTCTGCATTACAAGGCAGTGATTTAGCCCACTGTGCTAAACCAGCCCCTACCTTATCAGAAAGTATACATCTCTGATAGTGCAGCAGCCCCTCTGAACTTGATGATGGCATTAAATAGTCTCAAATCCAGTATAACACTGGCCCAGTAGGGTCAGATTGTCTCTTTTTTTTTTGCATGGGTATGGTAGTGTATCAATTATAGTTCTGGACCAGTGGTTAGCACTGCTGCCTCACCGTACCGAGGACCTGGGTTCAATCCTGGCCACGGGTCACTGTGTGGAGTTTGCACATTCTCCCCGTGTCTGCGTGTGTCTCACCCCCCCCACAACCCAAAAGATGTGCAGAGTAGGTGAATTGGCCACGCCAAATTGCCCCTTAATTTGAGAGGGGGGGGGGAATGGGGTACTCTAAATTTTTTTTTAAAAATTATGGTTCTGGACTGATAACCCAGAGATGGTTTCTTCAAACGCCAGCATCATAAATTCGAAATTGAATTGAATAGATTTTTTGCATAATCCAAAAACAATCAAAATTAAGTGCCAACTTTTTTCACCAAGCACTGAACTTGTTCACCTAATAATCTTCAGGAAGGCCACCAGTCACCTCCTATGTAGCTGTGACTGCATTCCCACATTGTGTGGTGTGTGGTTGACACTTGAGTGTCCTCTGAAGCGGCCGAACAAGCCACAGAGTTGGGAAGTGCAGTTGCTTCCAGAAAGTATCTCACCGCCACATTCTCAAGGCAGTTTGGGATGAGTAATTAATGCCAAGTCCTGACTACAAATGCACCAAACATTAAATGGGAATCTGCTGTGCCAACAGGATGCTGTTCCCACATCAGTCATCCTTAAAGCCTCTGTTGTTACATTTGGTGCTGATGGGTGGCCAGTTCGTAGCTTTCCTCCTGTAAATATCTGGCTAAGAACATTCGGATACTAATTGAATGAAACTAACTATTTCTTATAGGTAAAAGAGGGGGTTAATTAAGAATTGATTTAAAGGCAATCATAAAGTCAGTCAAATATGGATTCCACCATGACTGTGCAAAATAAATATCTGGTTGCAAAAAGCAGACAATTGCAAAAGAACTAGCAAATGCAGCATTCTAACAAGGTCAGGTTGACACTGAATATGTACATGAACAGTCTGAAAGAGAGAATTGGCTATCATCCAGCTACGTGCCCTGGATAAACCACATAGATATCACATACCAATATATGATGAGCACCACCAAAGAATGTGTTGAAGTAACATAACTGTTAATTCTAAGATTACTGAAATAATGTTTCTTTTACTGGATTGACAAACGCACTGATCAAATCAAATGTATTAAAGATTGATTGAAACCAATCAACGCGTTAAGGGGCATGGATTAGATTGACTTAGATTGATAACAAACTTCTTAAAAATCATGGTGACAGACTGAAAATCCCATTCCAGAATCATTCTCTACTTTTGACTATCCTATCTTATCGATTTGCTAGTTTCTCATTCTATCTTAAACTGTGCAGCTTGTCTTGAACTGTGCCTAAGAACTGTTACTGTATTTTGAATTACTTTTTTTGGTAAATAATTTTTATTGAAAAATTTTGAATTTACACAACAATAACGCACCATAGTAAAATACCAAAAATAACAATGATATTAACAATCATAAACATTCGCCCCACCCCCATGCACAACACAGCATTTTAACAACAACGCAAATTAACACAATATAAAGTTACAGAATAGAAACTATAATAAGGAACACCCCCCACTCCCCCCGGGTTGCTGCTGCTATTGACCAAGATACCTATCTTTGCGCCAGGAAGTCCAGAAAAGGCTGCCATCGTTTATAGAACCCTTGTATTGATCCTCTCAGGGCAAATTTGACCCGTTCCTGTTTTATAAATCCCGCCATGTCACTGATCCAGGTCTCCACACTTGGGGGCCTTGCATCCTTCCACTGTAGCAGAATCCTTCGACGGGCTACTAGGGACGCAAAGGCCAGGACACCGGCCTCTTTTGCCTCCTGCACTCCCGGCTCTACCGCAACTCCAAAAATCGCGAGTCCCCACCCTGGTTTGACCCTGGATCCGACCACCCTCGACACCGTCTCCGCCACCCCCTTCCAGAATTCTTCCAGTGCTGGGCATGCCCAGAACATATGGGCGTGGTTCGCTGGACTCCCCGAACATCTGGTGCACCTATCCTCACACCCAAAGAACCTACTCATCCTAGTCCCGGACATGTGGGCCCGGTGCAGCACCTTAAATTGGATGAGACTAAGCCTCGCACATGAGGAGGAAGAGTTGACTCTGTCCAAGGCATCCGCCCAAGTCCCGTCCTCTATCTGCTCCCCGAGTTCCTCCTCCCATTTAGCCTTCAGCTCCTCCACTGACGACTCCTCCACCTCCTGCATTACCTTATAGATGTCAGACACCTTCCCCTCTCCGACCCACACCCCCGAAAGCACTCTGTCCATCGTCCCCTGCGAGGGCAGCAAAGGGAATCCCTTTACCTGTCGCCTAGCAAATGCCTTTACCTGCAAGTATCTGAACATGTTCCCTTGGGGAAGGCCAAATTTATCTTCCAGTTCCCCCAGGCCCGCAAACCTCCCGCCAATAAACAGGTCCTCAATTTGCTGATGCCCGCCCTTTGCCACCCCCTAAATCCCCCATCCTTGTTCCCCGGGATGAACCGATGGTTGCCACCCAGTGGAGCCTCCATCGACTCCCCTATGCCGCCTACACTGTCCCCAGATTCTTAGGGTCGCCGCCACCACCGGGCTCGTGGTAAACCTCTTAGGGGAGAGCGGCAACGGCACCGTTACCATGGCACCCAGGCTCGTACCTCTACATGACGCCATCTCCATTCTTTTCCAAGCCGCCCCTCCCCCCTCCATCACCCATTTACGCACCATTGACACATTGGCTGCCCAATAGTACCCCAGAAGGTTGGGCAGCGCCAGCCCGCCTCTATCCCTCCCTCGCTCCAGGAACACCCTCCTCACTCTCGGAGTCCCATGCGCCCACACAAAGCTCAGAATACTGCTAGTCACTCTCCTAAAGAAGGCCCTGGGGATAAAGATGGGCAGGCACTGAAAGAGGAACAAGAACCTCGGAAGCACCGTCATTTTGACGGACTGTACCCTCCCCGCCAACGATAATGGCAGCATGTCCCACCTCTTGAACTCCTCCTCCATCTGATCTACAAGTCTGGTGAAATTATGCTTGTGAAGAGTCCCCCAGTCCCTGGCCACCTGCACCCCCAGGTACCTAAAGCTCTCCCCTGCCCGCCTAAGCGGGAGCCTACCAATTCCTTCCTCCTGGTCTCCAGGGTGCACCACAAACACCTCACTCTTGCCTAAATTTAATTTATAACCTGAAAAGGTCCCAAACTCAGCTAGCAACTCCATCACCCCCGGCATCCCTCCCACCGGGTCCGCCACATACAGTAACAGGTCATCGGCATACAACGACACCCTATGTTCCTCTCCACCTCGCACCAAGCCTCTCTACCTCTCTGAATCCCTCAACGCCATCGCCAGCGGCTCGATTGCCAGTGCAAACAACAAGGGGGACAGGGGGCAACCCTGCCTGGTCCCTCGGTAAAGCCGGAAGTACTCCGACCTCCTCCTATTCGTGGCCACGCACGCCATCGGGGCCTCATATAGCAGCCTTACCCATCTAATGAACCCTTCACCAAATCCAAACCTCCCCAACACCTCCCATAAGTACCCCCACTCCACTCTATCGAAGGCCTTCTCTGCATCCAGCGCCACCACTATCTCTGCCTCCCCCTCAATCACCGGCATCATGATGACATTCAACAATCTCCGCACATTCGTGTTCAGCTGCCTTCCCTTCACAAAACCTGTCTGGTCCTCGTGCACAACCCCTGGCACACAGTCCTCTATCCTGGTGGCCAGGATTTTTGACAGCACCTTAGCATCCACGTTGAGGAGAGATATGGGCCTGTATGAACCACACTGCTGGGGGTCCTTGTCCCTCTTTAAAATTAACGAGATCAGCGCCCGCGATATCGTCGGGGGCAAAGTCCCCCCTTTCCACGCTTCGTTGAGTGTCCGCACCAGCAAGGGGCCCACTAGGTCCTGTATTTTGAATTACTAAGTCAATCATCTCGACCAAGCCTTCTGCAGGGGCCAAATTGAGAATGTTTTACATTCTTTAATGAGAACACCTTTTATACTCGATCAATAGATACACAAATAAAATTACTTTGCACCCGAGACATGTAGTCAAAATTTCTGCATGTTTAGTTGTATGTGCGGTGTCACAGATATACAATAACAGAAGTGCAGATATACAATAACAGAAGTGCAGATCTAAGACTAATTAAAAGAAAAATGTTTCTGTATTAGTCTGATACAGGATCAAGAAGCACTTCCAACCTCCTTGATGACATCTTTGCCTCGCTGGTGCAAAGCAAACCCTCCAGTGACGTGTCAAAGGCACCGAGCAAAATGTGTGATAACCAAGATCTCCCCAAGCCTCCGCCCGGGAAAGTGCTGATTTTTGGCTCGGATACCCCTCACACCTGGTACTGTGGTGGGCGTCTGCTGTGCTTGCAAGATCCAAGCAACAAAAACAATTGGAATATTTTCAGAGAGTGCTGGAAGCAAGGGCATGTAAGTATAGAGCCTGAAATGTTTAAACAATGCCAGAGGGGTGTGCGAGCATCTGTGTGAGGCTCGATTTTGATTTGATATTGACTTTCCGTGAATAAAATCATCATCGGACCATTTTAGCAAGAGTACAGAGCAATAAGCAAGTAGGTATTACCTTTACTCTGGCTCGGGCTGCAATACCTTCCTCTTCATCATTGTGCGTGTTCTTCTACCCTCTCGCTAACTTTCTGCTAGTTTACATCGTGTCCCCTGCCAGGGACGTTCAGAGGCTTTGGCTGCTTCTTGTGTTGTCACTGCACTTCATTGTTGTTCAGACTCTGCTGCGGATTGTTGCAGCTCCCTAGCTGCAGCACCTGTTCTACTTCCTATAATCAGTAGACCCCATAATTTGATCACTTAGCTCAAAAGCAAAATACTGCAGATGCTGGAATCTGAAGTATGGAAATGGGCGGCATGGTAGCACAATGGTTAGCACTGTTGTTTCACAGCCCCAGGGACATGGGTTCAATTCCCGGCTTGGGTCACTCTGTGCAGAGTCTGCACGTTCTCCCTCTGTCTGCGTCGGTTTCCTCCGTTTTCCTCCCACACGTCCCGAAAGACGTGCTGTTAGGCAATTTGGACATTTACTTGTTTTCTTAGAGATGCCTAATGCAGCATTGTTATGATTGCTGGAGATTTCCTGGAGAGTAGATAATTTATGAGGCATTGTGTGTAGTCCTAGCTTAGCAGGTGATGAAACATCATAGTGGGATAAAGATGATGTAATTAATGGGAAGAGCCAGGTCTGTCTGTAGTTTTTCAGTTTGATATAGCTTTTGGAGACTAGGGGCCTTTCATAGTAACTTCATTGAAGCCTACTTGTGATCTAACTCTACTCACCAGGCTTGTATAATTCAACCTCCGAAGCCGGCCCCAGTCCCTCACCATCTGGGCCCCTAGGTATCGGAAACTAGTCCCCGCCAACCGAAACAGCAAACTCCATCACCCACCAATCCAGTTCCCCTCCCTGATGCACTAAGCACAAAATATTCGCTCTTCCCTGTGTTCAACGTGTAACTGGAGAAGGCATCAAAGCTCTGCAAGATACCCACCATATTCCCTATAGACGACCGCGGCTCCCTCTCATATTGTCAGCATGTAACAATGCCCTATGTTCCACCCCACCTCTTAATGATCCCACTCCACGCATTTGAACTCGATTGCCAACGCAAACAACAGGGGAGACATCGAACACCCCTGCCTCGTACCCCAATGCAACCGAAAGTTGGTGTTGGGACAAACATTAGCAAACACACATAGCAACCGCACCCAAACTTTTCCAAAACTGCAAAAAGGTACCCCCACTCCACCTGGTCGAACAACCTCTCCGCGTCCAAAGATACAATAATAATAATAATCTCTATTATTGTCACAAGTAGGCTTACATTAACACTGCAATGAAGTTACTGTGAAAAGCCCCTAGTCGCCACACTCAGGCGCTGAGGGCGAATTCAGAATGTCCAATTCACCTAACATCTTTCAGGATTTGTGGGAGGAAACCCACACAGACACTGGGAAAACGTGCAGACTCCGCACAGACAGTGACCCAAGCTGGGAATCAAACCTCGGACCCGGGCTTTGTGAATCAACAGTGCTAACCACTGTGTTCTCTGGTACCGGCCCAGTCGCAGGGGTAAGCACCACATGCAGCAACCTGCGCATGTTTGCCGACAACCTCCGCCCTGTCGATCTTCCCTTACTACCTCCTGGAGTCAAGGGATTTGTTTTTGTTTGTTTATTGTCACATGTACCGAGGTACAGTGAAAAGTATTTTTCTGCGAGCAGCTCAAACATCGTTTAGTACATGAAAATAAAAGAAAATTAAAAGAAAATAAATAATAGGGCAACACTATGTAAATACATAGACACCGGCTTCAGGTGAAGCATACAGGAGTGTAGTGTTAATGAGGTCTGTCCATAAGAGGGTCGTTTAGGAGTCTGGTAACAGTGGGGAAGAAGCTGATTTTGAGTCTGTTCGTGCGTGTTCTCAGACTTTTGTATCTCCTGCCCGCTGGAAGCAGTTGGAAGAGTGAGTAAGCCGGATGTTAGGGGTCTTTGATTATGCTGCCCGCTTTCCCCAGGCAGCGGGATGTGTAAATAGAGTCAATGATGGTAGGCAGGTTTGTGGCTCCAACCTTAATGCCAATACTTTGGCCAGTAACTTGGCATCCACATTCATCAGGGAGATCAGACGATACAACCCACACTCTGTGGGATCCTTATCCTTCTTCAGGAGAAGTGAGATGGATGCCTGCCCCAGTATCTCTGGGAGGATGCCCCGTGCCAATGATTCCCTAAACATGCCCAGCAACAACAGACCCAATCCAAAGGCTACTTAGAAAATTGCACCGAGAACCCATCCAGCCCCTTCTTGCTGCACACACTTCAATGGTACCTGAATCTTCTCCAAGCCCCCAATAGGACATTGAGTAATTTGAGAAGGAGACAGACAGATTTTTAATTAGTAATTGGTTGAATGAAGGGTTATGGAGAGCGGGCAGTACAGTGGAGATGAGGCTGAGATGAGATCAGCCATGCTTTTATGTTTTTGCTAGATTACATGTATATTTGTTCTCCCTTTCTTTATCAGTTTCTTGTCCTTCCTTTGCTGTATTTTTAAATCCTCCCAATCCCCAGGTTCACTACTATTTCTGGCAACTTTGAAAACCATTCCTTTTAATCTTATACGCTCCTTAACTTCCTTTGTCAGGCACAGTTGGCTGGCTTTTGTTGATTTTTGCACCCTGAAGAAATGTAAGCTATGTGATAGTTCTCTGAAGATCACCCTTTACCTAGGAAATTAAATGAAATGAAAATCGCTTATTGTCACAAGTAGGCTTCAAATGAAGTGTCTGTGAAAAGCCCCTAGTCGCCACATTCCAGTGCCTGTTCGGGGAGGCTGGTACGGGAATTGAACCGTGCTGCTGGCCTGCCTTGGTCTGCTTTAAAAGCCAGCTCTTTAGCTCTGTGCTAAACCAGTCATCCACCCGTTACCTATGCACAGTCATACCTTTTTAATGTATTTTCCCAATCCACCTCCGCCAATTTGTCCCTCGTGCCGTCATAATTTCCTTCATTCAACTTTAACACCCTGGCTTCAGATTGAACTTCCTCGCTTTCAAACATAATGTAATATTCTGTTGTCACTCATTCCTAAATGTTCTTTCACTATTATTAATTACCCTTTCTCATTGACTCCTGCTGGTCTGGAAACCCATCCCAGAAACACGTCTTCCACAGCATTAATGCTCATTTGGTTTAACCAGTCCACGTGCAAATTGAAGTCCCCCATAATCACAGTACAGTATTGCACATGCAACATGTTTCTCTCATCACCTGATGTTTCTCTCATCACTACATTGTCATTACAATTTGGTAGGCTATAAACCATTCCAACCAATGATCACTGCCATTTGCTGTTTCTTGCCTCCATCCAAACACATTCCACATATTGTTCTTCCGATCTGAGATCCTACTTCACTGATCCTATCCCTTATTGTGGCACAACTCCACCTCCTTCCTTGCCCGTCCTTCCTAAACACATCTTTGAATATTCAGTTCCCAGTCTTGGTTACCATGTAGCCATGTTTCTTTTAATGACAATTATACCATACCCATTTACCCCTATCTGTGCCGTTAGATCATCTTGCCTTGTTCCAAATGTTGCGCGCATTCAGGTAGAGCACCCGTAACTTTGCCTTTTTGATACATTCCGCATTCGACACTTACCCGATGCTTTGCTTTGTTTCTCCTGCCTTCTGGTCCCATTACAACTACCTGTTACCAACTTTCCCTCCTTCCAATTTGGGCCGCCCTTCAGTTCCTATCCTTTCTAAGCTGTGGTGATCTCTGTACATCGACTCCTGGACCTCCACCGTCTAGTTTTTCACAATTTAAATTGTACTCTGATCTATCCTTGTTTGGCCCAAAATGGATTACCTCACATGTCTACCATGGTTTTTTTTCCCTGCCTTGAGATCACATTCAGCCCTCCACCTCTCTTTCCTCCTTTTCAAGACCTCTTTGACCAGATCTTAGGTCACCTGCCCAAATAACTCCGAGCGGCCAGTGTCAAAATTCTGCCTGATCATGTTTCTGTGAAGTCCCCTGCGATAGTTTGCTAAGTGGTTAAAGGTGCTATATGAATTGAACTTGTTGGCGTAACAATAAACTTGCATTCTGTCGCTCCCTGCCTCCGACTGCTTTTATTCTTCACTACACACTTGGATGCCTTTTAGCTACATTTTGGATTTTTTTTTAATATAGCCTGTAATCGTATCTGGTGTCCACATGAAGCTACGAGAAGAACTCTGGAAGCCAGAAGCATTTGGGGAAGAGTTTGGAGAGCAGGATGCTGACCTGGTTGACTGCAGAACTAACACTATTATCGCTGGTGCAAAGATCCGAGATTTCTGGGATGGGTTCGAAGACCTTTCACGTAAGTCGTGTTGATAAAGGACTTGACTAGCATCCATTACAGTCTTGAAATGTGCTAAAGTGCTTTACAGCCAATGAAGTACTGTAGTTTTGAAGTGGAGTCACTGTTGTTATGTAGGAAATGCACAGCAATACAGTTACCAGATTTGTCTGTTCTTTAGTGATGTTGCTTGAGGTGAGGAGTTTGGGTATTTTTGCCTACCTGAGGGGGCAGATGAGGCTCTGGCTGAAAGGTGGCAGCGCGGCACTCACTCAGTACTGCCTGGGAGTATCAGCTTAGATTCTGAGTTTGTTTCTGAATTTTGCACTCCGAGGCAAGACTGCTACCATTGAACCACGATTGGCACCCTTCTTCATGTAACAACCATCTGGAGCCAAAGAAAACCATTACCAAAATTACTCCTTTCCTGTTGTTTAGTCTCGAAATACAGGATATGTTGTACAGACGGGGCTAGTTGTGTCCACAAAGTACCTGGCCCCTCAAACTGAAACCTGGTATACATCGTCGCGGGTGACACCTGACGTATTTGAACCATGGAGATCATGCTATCTGTACACTCTGCACCTGAACACAGCAGAAGAAGGTGTTCTTCCTTTTCAAAATAGCAGATTTCAGACAAATCGTTGTATGATTGGAGTAACTAGTGGAAGGTACCTGACAAGTAGGAGGTGTTGATAGCCTTTGACAGGTGCTGACCACATTGTGAATCATTAATTGGGGTGAATTTTCCAGTTCTGTCCACCGAGGGAATTGTCACGGTGACATGGAAAATTGACCATTTAAATGTCCCTTGACCTGGGGCGGGGAATTTCCAGTCTTGGGGTGGGCACAACTGGAAAATCCCACCCAGTATCTTTGTTTCTGTCTGTGCGCAGATACTGCAAGCTACGTGATGTCGGTAAAACACATTATCTTAAAGAGAAAAATGGGTTATGGGTTAATGTTAGTGGTGTAACCTATCACTGGTATGACGGCACACTAGCACAGTGGTTAGCACAGTTGCTTCATAGCTCCATGGTCCAAGGTTTGAGTCCGGCTTGGGTCACTGTGTAGAGTCTGCACGTTCTCCCCATGTCTGCATGGGTTTCCTCCGGTTTCCTCGCACAGTCCAAAGATGTGCAGGTTAGATGGATTGGTCATGATAAATTGCCCTTAGTGTCCAAAAAGATTAGGTGGGGTTGCGGAGATTGGGTGGATGTGTGGACTTAGGTGGGGTGCTCTTTCTAAGCACCGTTGCAGACTCGATGGGCCGAATAGCCTCCTTCTGCACTGTAAATTCTATGGTACAGGGCTCTTGGCATTCCTAGCTTGGTAGGAATCTTTGGAATGATTCTTCATCTTGAAGATGTTTACATAAATGTTCCTGCTTAATTGTTACGGCATCTAATGTGTGCTTCTTTTCTCCCCATTTGAGAGGTAGTGCAACCCCAAAGCAAACGTTCAGCTACTTCATTAAATTTAAATGCCAGCACCTTGCACAAGGAGACATTTTTCACAAGTCAAAAAACGATTTATTTTGAGACCGTACACCAATTTTTTCTTTTTTAAGGACGCCTTGTCACGAAAGAGAAGGAACCGATGGCTCTGAAACTGAAGGACTGGCCCCCAGGGGAGGATTTCCGAGACATGATGCTTTCCAGGTACTAGATCTAAAGATGTGCTTGTCAAAGAACTGGTTACGATGCACTGCAGACAAATAACATTTCCGATCTCTGTACCCTGCTGAAATTGATTGACTTCTCTGGCTCTTTCTGGGGATACAGACGATGCTAGTGAAGCCAGTATTTAATCATCCATCCCTCCTTACCTTTAGTTGGGGCCGCTGCCAATGTTGCGATCTATTTGGTGAAGATGTTCACACAGTGTTGTTAAGTCTGGAACCCTGGAGTCATCGATAAAGCAACAATATGTGTCCAAATTATCAAATGGTTGCCTCCCGTCTTGATTGTTTTCCTTACAGATTTGATGACCTGATGAATAATCTACCTTTGCCTGAATATACCAAAAGAGATGGTAAACTGAACCTGGCCTCCAGGCTGCCAGAGTTTTTTGTCAGACCTGATTTGGGACCAAAGATGTACAATGCTTACGGTGAGTGAGCTGTGTTTTTTTTTCCCCTTTCCATGCTGTCAACACATGTTTGAAGAAGTGGTGATTCTTACCGTAAATGGTTAACTCTTTCACCTGTTCTTCTAGGATTATTATCAGCAGAAGATAGAAAGTTTGGCACGACCAACCTCCACTTGGATGTGTCAGATGCTGCTAATGTTATGGTGTACGTTGGGATCCCCAGTGGCCTGCCCAATCATGAAGAGGGTGAGTGCTGAATGACTCTGACCTGCCAAATAAACTACTTTGAAATGAAATTGCTGAATAGCAATTCTTTATGCAACTTTCATGGGATTGCTGACGCTCCAGTGCAGTACTGAGGGAGTAACATCTTGAGATGTTGTCTTTCAGGTGAAACATTAAACTGAGGGATTGTCTACCCTCCCGCATGGACGTAAAGGCTCCTTATGGCATTATTTTAATGATCAGGGCTGTTCTCCCAATGATCTGGCTGATTATCTCTCAGTCCAATGCAACGGTGGTAGTTGTTATGGGGAACATGTTGCTAAGGGCACTGAAAGAACTGCTGCTTTTTTCAATACTATCATGAGACTTTTTAAAGCTGTGTCGAAGGGGTCAGACAGGCTCTAATTGAAACCTGTTGCAAACCTGGGGCCTCTGGCAATGCTGCAGTACCTCAGTACTGCATCAGAGTGGCAGCCTAGAGCATGCACTGTAAGGCTTAAATGTATCCAAGTATGCAGTCGGACATTTCTCTATAAAGCAACTTACCCCTATGAAATGTTGCTTCTGTGGCAGGAAACTAACTTCTTTTGTAGGCAAACCTCCATATCCTTCACAAAGTGGCATAAAAAGTGGCAAATATTGGTGGGAGGACTGGGAAATCTTTAGGGGCCAACAGAAAGCTACTAAAAAAGATATAAAGAAGAGTAAGATAGATTATGAGAGTAAACTTGCTCAGAATATAAAAACAGATAGTAAAAGTTTCTACAAATATATAAAACAAAAAAGAGTGGCTAAGGTAAATATTGGTCCTTTAGAGGATGAGAAGGGAGTTTTAATAATGGGAGATGAGGAAATGGCTGAGGAACTGAACAGGTTTTTTGGGTCGGTCTTCACAGTGGAAGACACAAGTAACATGCCAGTGACTGATAGAAATGAGGCTATGACAGGTGAGGACCTTGAGATGATTGTTATCACTAAGGAGGTAGTGATGGGCAAGCTAATGGGGCTAAAGATAGACAAGTCTCCTGGCCCTGATGGAATGCATCCTAGAATGCTAAAAGAGATGGCTAGGGAAATTGCAAATGCACTAGTGATAATTTACCAAAATTCACTAGACTCTGGGGTGGTCCCAGCGGATTGGAAATTAGCAAACGTGACACAACTGTTTAAAAAAGGAGGTAGGCAGAGAGCGGGTAATTATAGGCCAGTGAGCTTAACTTCGGTAGTAGGGAAGATGCTGGAATCTATCATCAACGAAGAAATTCGGTGACCTTTACGTTAGTGATGGAAAGGGATAAGTATACCCCGCAGGGCAAGAGTTATAGCTGGGGGAAGGGCAATTATGATGCCATTAGATATGACTTAGGATGTGTAGGTTGGAGAAGTAGGCTGCAAGGGTTGGGCACACTGGATATGTGAAGCTTGTTCAAGGAACAGCTATTGCATGTTCTTGATAAGTACGTACCAGTCAGGCAGGGAGGAAGGGGTCGAGCGAGGGAATCGTGGTTTACCAAAGAAGTGGAATCTCTTGTTAAGAGGAAGAAGGAGGCCTATGTGAAGATGAGGCGTGAAGTTTCAGTTGGGGCGCTTGATAGTTACAAGGAAGCGAGGAAGGATCTAAAGAGAGAGCTGAGACGAGCAAGGAGGGGACATGAGAAGTCTTTGGCAGGTAGGATCAAGGAAAACCCAAAAGCTTTCTATAGGTATGTCAGGAATAAAAGAATGACTAGGGTAAGAGTAGGGCCAGTCAAGGACAGTGGTGGGAAGTTGTGTGTGGAGGCTGAGGAGATAAGCGAGATACTAAATGAATACTTTTCGTCAGTATTCACTCAAGAAAAAGATAATATTGTGGAGGAGAATGCTGAGACCCAGGCTATTAGAATAGATGGCATTGAGGTGCGTAGGGAAGAAGTGTTGGCAATTCTGGACAAGGTGAAAATAGATAAGTCCCCGGGGCCTGATGGGATTTATCCTAGGATTCTCTGGGAAGCCAGGGAAGAGATTGCTGAGCCTTTGGCTTTGATTTTTAGGTCATCATTGGCTACAGGAATAGTGCCAGAGGACTGGAGGATAGCAAATGTGGTCCCTTTGTTCAAGAAGGGGAGTAGAGATAACCCCGGTAACTATAGGCCGGTGAGCCTAACGTCTGTGGTGGGTAAAGTCTTGGAGAGGATTATAAAAGATACGATTTATAATCAACTAGATAGGAATAATATGATTAGGGATAGTCAGCATGGTTTTGTGAAGGGTAGGTCATGCCTCACAAACCTTATCGAGTTCTTTGAGAAGGTGACTGAACAGGTAGACTAGGGTAGAGCAGTTGATGTGGTGTATATGGATTTCAGTAAAGCGTTTGATAAGGTTCCCCACAGTCGGCTATTACAGAAAATACGGAGGCTGGGGATTGAGGGTGATTTAGAGATGTGGATCAGAAATTGGCTAGTTGAAAGAAGACAGAGAGTGGTAGTTGATGGGAAATGTTCAGAATGGAGTTCAGTTACGAGTGGCGTACCACAAGGATCTGTTCTGGGGCCGTTGCTGTTTGTCATTTTTATAAATGACCTAGAGGAGGGCGCAGAAGGATGGGTGAGTAAATTTGCAGACGACACTAAAGTCGGTGGAGTTGTAGACAGTGCGGAAGGATGTTGCAGGTTATAGAGGGACATAGATAAGCTGCAGAGCTGGGCTGAGAGGTGGCAAATGGAGTTTAATGTGGAGAAGTGTGAGGTGATTCACTTTGGAAAGAATAACAGGAATGCAGAATATTTGGCTAATGGTAAAATTCTTGGTAGTGTGGATGAGCAGAGGGATCTCGGTGTCCATGTACATAGATCCCTGAAAGTTGCCACCCAGGTTGATAGGGTTGTGAAGAAGGCCTATGGTGTGTTGGCCTTTATTGGTAGAGGGATTGAGTTCCGGAGCCATGAGGTCATGTTGCAGTTGTACAAAACTCTAGTACGGCCGCATTTGGAGTATTGCGTACAGTTCTGGTCGCCTCATTATAGGAAGGACGTGGAAGCTTTGGAACGGGTGCAGAGGAGATTTACCAGGATGTTGCCTGGTATGGAGGGAAAATCTTATGAGGAAAGGCTGATGGACTTGAGGTTGTTTTCGTTAGAGAGAAGAAGGTTAAGAGGTGACTTAATAGAGGCATACAAAATGATCAGAGGGTTAGATAGGGTGGACAGCGAGTGCCTTCTCCCGTGGATGGAGGTGGCTAGCACGAGGGGACATAGCCTTAAATTGAGGGGTAATAGATATAGGACAGAGGTCAGAGGTGGGTTTTTTACGCAAAGAGTGGTGAGGCCGTGGAATGCCCTACCTGCAACAGTAGTGAACTCGCCAACATTGAGGGCATTTAAAAGTTTATTGGATAAGCATATGGATGATAAGGGCATAGTGTAGGTTAGATGGCCTTTAGTATTTTCCATGTCGGTGCAACATCGAGGGCCGAAGGGCCTGTACTGTGCTGTATCGTTCTATGTTCTATGTTCTAAATAGCGAGGCATCTGGATAGAAATTGTCCCATTGGGCAGATGCAGCATGGGTTCATAAAGGGCAGGTCATCCCTAACTAATTTAGTGGAATTTTTTGAGGACATTACCAGTGCAGTAGATAACGGGGAGCCAATGGATGTGCTATATCTGGATTTCTAGAAAGCCTTTGACAAGGTGCCACACAAAAGGTTGCTGCATAAGATAAAGATACATGGCATTAAGGGTAAAGTAGCATGGATAGAGGATTGGTTAATTAATAGAAAGCAAAGAGTTGGAATTAATGGGTGTTTCTCTGGTTGGCAATCAGTAGCTCGTGGTGTCCCAAAGGGATCAATGTTGTTGGGCCCACAATTGTTCACAATTTACATAGATGATTTGGAGTTGGGGACCAAGGGCAATGTGTCCAAGCTTGCAGATGGCACTAAGATGAGTGGTAAAGCGAAAAGTGCAGAGGATACTGGAAGTCTGCAGAGGGATTTGGATAGGTTAAGTGAATGGGCTAGGGTCTGGCAGATGGAATACAATGTTGACAAATGTGAGGTTATCCATTTTGGTAGGAATAAAAGGAAAAGGAATTATTATTTAAATGATAAAATATTAAAGCATGTGGCTGTGCAGAGAGACCCGGGTGTGCTAGTGCAAGAGTCGCAAAAAGTTGGTTTACAGGTGCAACAGGTGATTAAGAAGGCAAATGGAATTTTGTCCTTCATTGCTAGAGGGATGGAGTTTAAGACTAGGGAGGTTATGCTGCAATTGTATAAGGTGTTAGTGAGGCCACACCTGGAGTATTGTGTTCAGTTTTGGTCTCCTTACTTGAGAAAGGACATACTGGCACTGGAGGGTGTGCAGAGGAGATTCACTAGGTTAATCCCAGAGTTGAAGGGGTTGGATTATGAGGAGAGGTTGAGTAGACTGGGACTGTACTCGTTGGAATTTAGAAGGATGCGGGGGGATCTTATAGAAACATATTAAATTATGAAGGGAATAGATAGGATAGATGCGGGCAGGTTGTTTCCACTGGCGGGTGAAAACAGAACTAGGGAGCATAGCCTCAAAATAAGGGGAAGTAGATTTAGGACTGAGTTTAGGAGGAACTTCTTCACCCAAAGGGTTGTGAATCTATGGAATTCCTTGCCCAGTGAAGCAGTTGAAGCTCCTTCAATAAATGTTTTTAAGATAAAGATACTTAGTTTTTTGAAGAATAAAGGGATTAAGGGTTATGGTGTTCGGGCCGGAAAGTGGAGCTGAGTCCACAAAAGATCAGCCATGATCTAATTGAATGGCGGAGCAGGCTCGAGGGGCCAGATGGCCTACTCCTGCTCCTAGTTCTTATATTCTTATGTTGCACCGAAACAACTGTTTACTGACAAGTTGTTTGGTTTACGAATCATTTTATTTTGATAGAAATTCTTAAGACCATGGAGGATGGTGATGCAGATGAGTTAACAATAAAACGCTTCACAGAGTCCAGTGAACGGCCTGGTGCCTTGTGGCACATTTACTCCGCCAAAGATGCAGAGAAGATCCGAGATCTACTGAGGAAGGTAAGATGGGGGAGACGGTTGAGGTTTGGCAGAGAACATTTGTAATTATTCTGGCATTGCTGTCGCTGGCAGAGAAACGGGAATTGTGTGTCTTGTTTTCCAAGAGGGTCGAAGGATCGCTGAGATGGGGGAGATAATACTGTTTCAGGTGGCCATCTCTAATCATCCTTTACGGTTTGCACCTTGCGACACACCACAAATCCGTTGGCCCTCATTTTTCCCCATCCCAGCCAAAAGGAAGCTTCTTTGACCACTCTGACTCCACGTGGCGTAGCGTTGTTGGCTGTTTCAACCTGCTAAATGGCAACCAAACTTCTGTCTTCGCCAACCTCTTTTTCCAGCTGTGCATTTTTCTCTTTCACTCTTGCCAAGGGCCATCAAGCCAATCTCTGTGACCTCCAGTGTGAGAGTCACAATCTTCAGTGAATTTCACATTCATTGGAGTTCACTAGATGACCTCCAATTGCATTGCCTCATCTCAGCCAAAGCATACAAGTCTATGGGTCAAGTTCTGCAAAAAGGGATTAGAAGGGGTGGTTGTTTTTGACCGGCACAGATGCAATGGGCCAAAGGACCTTTCCTGTGCTGTAGTCCTCTATTTTTAAAAACATTTTATTAAGGTATTTATGATTTTATAGCAATAAACACAACTGCAAATACAAATATAAACATAGTTCAGTGTGGAACACATCCCTCCATCTCCCACTGTTCCCGCCTACTCTAGACACAAAATAGCCTGACTCCTCCCTACCCCCTGATCCCCCCCCCCCCCCCCCCCCCCCCCCCCCCACCCTTATTGAACCTGCTGACAGTTTTTTTTCTCCGATGAAGTCGATAAACGGCTGCCATCTCTGAACGAACCCTAACGATAATCCTCTCAGGGTGAACTTAATTTTCTCAAGTCTAAGAAACCCAGCCATGTCGCTAACCCAAACCCCTGATTTCTGGGGCTTCGAGTCCCTCCAAGCTAACAATATCCGTCTCGGGGCTACCAAAGAGGCAAAGGCCAAAACATCAGCTTCTCTCGCCCCCTGGACTCCCAGATCTTCCGACACTCCAAAAATTGCCATCTCTGGACTCGGCGCCACCCTCGTTTTTAGCACCGTGGACATGACATCCGCGAATCCCTGCCAGTATCCCCTAAGCTTCGGACATGCCCAAAACATGTGGACATGGTTTGCGGACCCTCCCGTGCACCTCACACACACCTATCCTCCACCCCAAAAAACTTGCTCATCCAGGCCACCGTCATGTGTGCCCGGTGAACCACCTTGAATTGTATCAGGCTGAGCCTGGCACATGATGAGGACTTGTTGACTCTGCTCAAAGCATCTGGCCACAGACCCACCACTATCTCCCCTCCCAGCTCATCTTCCCATTTACGCTTTAGCTCACCTATCTGGGTTTCCTCCCACTCCATAAGTTCTTTATAGATTTCCGAAACCTTCCCCTCCCCCAACCCCATTCTAGAAACTACCTTGTCCTGTATCTCCTGTGGAGGTAGAAGTGGAAAGGTTGAAACTTGCCTTCGCGCAAAATCCCTTATCTGCAGATATTGAAACCCATTCCCTCCCGGTAATTCAAACTCCTCCTCTAAATCCTCCAAACACGGAAAGCTCCCGTCAATAAATAGATCCCCCAGCCTCTCAATCCCTGCGCTCTGCCACCTCCAAAACCCCCATCCAGCCTCCCCGGGACAAACCGGTGGTTGCCACAAATTGGAGCCCATACCCAAGGCTCCCTCCACTCTCATATGTTTCCACCACTGCCCCCTAACTCTCAGAGCCACTACTACCACTGGGTTTGTGGAGTACCGGGCCAGCGAGAACAGCAGAGGAGCTGTTACCAATGCCCCCAAACCTGTGCCCTTACATGATGCCGCCATTATCCACTTCCTAATCATGGCTATATTTGCCGCCCAGTAGTAGTTACTAAAGTTCGGCAGTGCCAGTCCCACCCCCCTCCCCCTCTGCTCCGCTCCAGCAACACTTTCTTTACTCGCGGCTAACCGGGTCAAATTTAATTCATGAAACTGCTCCCATTCCTGTGCCACCTGAATTCCTAGGTAACTGAAACTCCCTCCCGAGAACCGGCCAGATTCCCCTAATATCCGCATAATCTCTCCCATTCCCCACTAACGGGTCAGAAATATACAGGGGTAGGTCGTCTGCATATAGCAAAACCGTGTCCCAGGACCTCCCACAAATAATTCCATTCCACCCGCTTGAAGGTCTTTTCCGCATCCATAGCGACCACTACCTCCGCCTCCCTCCCCTCAGAGGACATCATAATCACATTTAGGAGCCTTCTAACGTCGGCTGTTAGCTGCCTGCCTTTAACAAACCCCATCACCCCCGGAACACAAACCTCTATCCTTGAGGCCAAATTTTGGCCAGCAATTTGGTATCGACATTCAGTAGCGTCTGTGTGACCCACATTGCTCTGGGTCCTTCTCCCGCTTCAGGATCAATGATATCGAAACCTGCGACATTGTTGGGGGAAGGACACCCCCTCTCCCTAGCCTCATTAAATGCCCTTGCCAGCAACTGACCCAGCATCCCAGAAAACTTCTAGTAAAATTCCACAGGGTAGTCATCCGGTCCCAGGGCCTTGCCCGACTACACGGCCTCCAATCCCGCTATTACTTCTACAACTACGATCCCAATCGGGGCTCCTAACCCCTCCATTAACCCTTCCTCCACCTTCGGAAACTCCAACTCTTCCAAAAAAATGCCTCTTCCCCTCCACCCCAGCTGGGGGTTCTGACTCATACAGCCGGCTATAAAGCTCCTTGAACACCCCATTCACCCCTGCTGTGTCGAAGACCGTGTTCCCTCCTCTGTCCTTCACTCTTCCTACCTGCCTGGCCCCCCCCTTTTCCTGAGCTGGTGTGCTAGCATCCTCCTGGCCTTCTCCCCATACTCGTACACCGCCCCACCGCCTTCCCTGTGGATATCAGACCAAACCCCATCTGCAGCTTCTGCCGCTCCTTCAACAACCCCGCCTCCGGGGCTTCAGAATACCTTCTATCCACCTGGAGTATTTCCCTACCCAGCCTATCCATCTCTACCTGCTCCAGCGTCTCCCTATGAACCCAAATTGAAATGAGCTCCCCCCACTAACCACTGCCTTCAGTGCTTCCCATACCGTTGCTGCTGAAACTTTCCCCGTCTCATTTATCTCCAAATAATTCTGGATAGCCTCCTGGCACCCTCCCTGTCCTTGAACTCGACTGATCCAACCTCGGATCAATTACCGTATTGAAGTCCCCCATGATCAGCTTATGCGAGTCCAGGTCCGGAATCTAACACCCGCCTCATAACCTGCATCGTCCCAATTCCGTGTGTAGATATTCACTAGTACCACCGGCATCCCCTCCAGCTTCTCACTCACTGTGATATACCTGCCCCCTGAGTCCGCCACTATATTCCCTACCTCAAATGACACCCACTTATTGATCAAGATCGCAACCCCCCCCCTATTTTTAGAGTCTAGCCCCGAGTGAAATACCTGCCTGACCCACCCCTTCCTCGGCCTAGTCTGATCCACTACCCTCAGGTGTGCCTCTTGTAACATTGCCACATCTGCCTTCAACCTCCTCAAATGCGTGAATACGCGAATCCTCTTGACCGGCCCATTCAGCCCTCTGACATTCCATGTGATCAGCCACCCACCACACTCTGGGGTAGTGAATTCCACAGATTCACAGCTCTTTGAGAGAAATAATTTCTCATCTCCGTTTTAAATCTGGTGATTGACTGGAACAGTCCGAATTTATTTTAACCAGCTGACTTGACTGGAGTTGTGAATGATTGCAGCTAGATACATACAAAACACTGTCCAATGTTTCAGGTGGCAGAAGAACAGGATCAAGAAAACCCTCCAGACCATGATCCCATTCATGATCAAAGCTGGTACCTAGACAGGACTCTACGTAAGAGACTTTATCAGGAATATAGTGTCCAGGGTTGGGCCATTGTGCAGTACCTAGGTGATGTGGTGTTCATCCCAGCTGGAGCTCCTCACCAGGTTAGTGATGGTTCACCTTTTGTCTGCAGTTTTAAAAAATTAATCAGCTGTTCCCCATTGTCTGACCAATAGGTGTAAACAAAGATCTGTTCCTGCGTGTCTGGGCACCGAGATATGTGCAGGAGGGCCCTGTGTTAACTGGCTTGCGTACGTCTCCCACCAATTCTAGCAAAAGTGTGTGACCTCTGCGTCCAGTGGATCTTACTTCGATGAACTTGAAATGAAATGAAATGAAAATCGCTTATTGTCACGAGTAGGCTTCAATGAAGTTACTGTGAAAAGCCCCTAGTCGCCACATTCCGGCACCTGTCCGGGGAGGCTGGTATGGGAATCGAACCGTGCTGCTGGCCTGCTTGGTCTGCTTTAAAAGCCAGCGATTTAGCCTGGTGAGCTAAACCAGCCCCTTGACAGAACTTGACAGAATGGTTGTTAAATCTAGCTACATATGTAAAGGAAGTGTGGAACGCTACTAGTTAAAAGTTTTTAGTGTAACCCTAGTGGTGGGGACTGGATCTGCCAAGTGTCCAGATATTCCGACGGGGGGGGGGGGGGTGGGGGGGGGGGGGGGGGGGGGGGAGAGAGGATGATTATAACTAATGTACCATTTTCTGCTTCTTCCCCATTGCCACTTAATTCTGGGCAATAGATTCATAGGTGATTGGCTCTATTCATGCCTATTCAATATTTTCTTTTTAAACATTTAAAAAAAAAAATCTGAGACAGAGTTGCGGAATATTAAGTTGTGCTAAATGTTTACTGAATAGCTACCCAGATAACTGTTGGCAAGTATGGTATTGCTCCATGCAATTTGTGAAAGTTTCCTGTCTGTGCTAAGGTTGGTGAAGGTACAACTGCAACTGGCCTCTGAATTGGGGGGGGGGTCATGTTGCACATGAGAAAATGCCCAGTAGGAACCACTGCCTTCAGGAGAAGGAGGGAAGGGACTGACGGCTGGAATCTAGTCCTGGTGCACTTACAGAAGTGTAATTTTAGTTTTGTTTCATAGAATTAATGTTTAAGCATATATTCTGTTGCTTGCTACAGGTTCACAACTTGTACAGTTGCATCAAAGTGGCGGAGGATTTCGTTTCAACTGAACATGTCAGACACTGTTTCCGACTTACGCAGGAGTTTCGACACCTCTCTCACACACATACCAACCACGAGGATAAGCTGCAGGTAAGATAAAATCAGCTCTCGAGGTGATTTGTTTACAGGGCAGTGCTTTTCTGGAAGCCATAGTTGGTTCAGTTTCTCAGCCGTGGCTCGGTTGGTAGCACCCTCGCCTCTGAATCACAAGGGCCTGGGTTCAAGCCCCACTACAGGGCAGGTGCACAAGATCGAGGCTGACCCTCCGTGCAGTACCGAGGAAGTGCTGCACTGTCTAAGAGGTGTGTGGTCTTACGGGGGTTTGCCGAGCACCGATGCCATGTTTCTTACATTACAATAGTGACTACACTTTGGAAAGTGCCCGTCTAAAAATCTTTAAGACCTGTGATGGGTTTTGAAAGCGCAATAGAAATAAAGTCATTATTTCCTTTCCTGGAATACAAGTTAAAGCACACCCCAAATTAAATACAAGGCATTCACCATTTAACTCATATTTTGATATTGCTTTTAAGCATTGCATGCAGGAAAGGCTTTTATGTGGAGAGGGGAATGAATTCTGTGGCTCAATTAGGGGCAGCAGGGTAGCATGGTGGTTAGCATAAATGCTTCACAGCTCCAGGGTCCCAGGTTCGATTCCCGGCTGGGTCACTGTCTGTGTGGAGTCTGCACGTCCTCCCCCTGTGCGTGGGTTTCCTCCGGGTGCTCCGGTTTCCTCCCACAGTCCAAAGATGTGCGGGTTAGGTGGATTGGCCATGCTAAATTGCCCGTAGTGTCCTAATAAAAGTAAGGTTAAGGGGGGAGGTTGTTGGGTTACGGGTATAGGGTGGATACGTGGGTTTGAGTAGGGTGATCATGGCTCGGCACAACATTGAGGGCCGACGGGCCTGTTCTGTGCTGTACTGTTCTATGTTCTATGTTCTAATTGGTGGCATTTCCTGCTTCTGAATTGGAAGATTTTGGGTTCATTTTCCACTCTTGGAAGTGCCATTTGTTTGGTTGAGACATTTGGGCTAATGTGTGGCACGGATATTGCTTGCCGTACTAGTGCCAGGCAATGATCATCTCAACAAGAAATAATTTAACCTTAGCATTGTATCAACATCTTGGGGGTTATCATAGAGGGCCGGATTTCGAATAATGAGATCCGACCCACTAAAGACGAGTCATAATACAGGAGGGAGATAGAGAACCTAGTGGAGTGGTGCAACGACAACAATCTATCCCTCGATGCCAGCAAAATTAAAGAACTGGTCATTGACTTCAGGAAGCAAAGTACTGTACACACCCTGTCAGCATCAATGGGGCCGAGATAGAAATGGTTGACAGTTTCAAATTCGTTGGGGTACACATTTCCAAAAATCTGTCCTGATCCACCCACGTCGATGCTACCACCAAGAAAGCACAACAGCGCCTATACTTCCTCAGGAAACTAAGCGGCATGTCCACATTAACTCTACCAACTTTTACAGATGCACCATAGACAGCATCCTATCGGGCTGCATCACAGCCTGGTATGGCAACTGCTCGGCCCAAGACCACAAGAAGCTTCAGAGAGTCGTGAACACCGCCCAGTCCACACGAACCTGCCTCCCATCCATTGACTCCAACTACACCTCCCGCTGCCGGGGGAAAGCGGGCAGCATAATCAAAGACCCCTCCCACCCGGCTTACTCACTCTTTCAACTGCTTCCATCGGGCAGGAGATATAAAAGTCTGAGAACACGCACGAACAGACTCAAAAACAGCTTCTTCCCCACTGTTACCAGACTCCTAAACGACCCTCTTATGGACTGACCTCATTAACACTACACCCTGTATGCTTCACCCGATTCACCCGACGCCGGTGTTATGTAGTTACATTGTGTACCCTGTGTTGCCCTATTATGTATTTTCTTTTATTTCCTTTTCTTTTCATTTACTTAATGATTTGTTGAACTGCTTGCTGAAAAATAGAACATAGAACAGTACAGCACAGAACAGGCCCTTTGGCCCTCGATGTTGTGCCGAGCCATGATCACCCTACTCAAACCCACGTATCCACCCTATACCCGTAACCCAACAACCCCCCCTTAACCTTACTTTTTAGGACACTACGGGCAATTTAGCATGGCCAATCCACCTAACCCGCACATCTTTGGACTGTGGGAGGAAACCGGAGCACCCGGAGGAAATCCACGCACACACGGGGAGGACGTGCAGACTCCGCACAGACAGTGACCCAGCCGGGAATCGAACCTGGGACCCTGGAGCTGTGAAGCATTTATGCTAACCACCATGCTACCGTGCTGCCCAATACTTTTCACTGTACCTCGGTGCACGTGACAATAAACAAAATCCAAATCCAAATCATGTTCCAGAAGCTAAACTGAACCACCCATATAAAATACAGTGGTTACAAGAGCAGGACAGCAGCTGCGAATTCTCTAACTCGTCTGACTCCCTAGAGTCTGTATTCTCGAGTTGAGTCTTGTAGATGGAGTGTGATGGTGTGGTAACTGGAAACCACAAAGTAGGTAGTAGAATGCGTATATTGTATCCACTTGCCTGGATGGCTGTGGCTCCAACAACACTCTCTTTGACACCATCCAAGAAAAAGCAGCCACCCCGTCCTCCATCTTCAACATTCACTTCTTCCACCACAAACACACAGTGGGTAGAGGCAAGAACCCTCACAACATTTAAGGAGCGTTTAGATGAGCCCTTGAAACACCTTAGCATACAAGGCTACGGACTAAGTGCTGGAAAATGGGATTAGATAGGTCGGTGCTTGATGACCAGTGCAGATACAATGGGGCTGAATATCCTCTTTTTGTGCTGTAAAATGCAATGGGCCGAATTTGTGAAGGCCGTCGTGAACTCGGCCGAGGTTCACGACGACCTTGGAGCCCGCTCCCCGCACCTAATTCACCCCCACCCGGGGGGCTAGGAGCGGGCCTCCGTCTTTCTCGGCAGCGACCTCGTCGGCGCATTTGTGAAGTCATCCGCGCGGGTTGCTGGTTCCAACCCGCGCATGTGCGGATGACTTCATCGCGCAGACGGCACGAACCCGCGCATGCGCGGTGGCCGTCTTTCTCCTCAGCCGCTCGGCAAGACTTGGCGGCTTGATCTTGCCGGGCGGTGGAGGGGAAAGAGTGCGTCCTTTTTGGACGGTGGACCGACGATCGGTGGGCACCGATCGCGGGCCTGTCCCCTCCCGAGCACAGTCGTGGTGCTCCCGTCCCAATCGGGCCCCTAGAAGCCCCAAACGGGCGTCTGGCACCCGTTTCATGACGGCAGCGACCAGGTGTGGTTGCTGCCGTGTTGAAACGGGCGTGAAGGGCCGGCCGCTCAGCCCATCTGGCTCGGAGATTCGCCGATTTTTACGAGCGGGGGGGCGTAAAAAATGTCGGGGGGCCCTCCCGCGATTCTCCCAGGCCGCGTGGGGAGCGGAGAATTCCGCTCCATGACAGTGTGTACCATCTAGAAGTTGCTCCGCAGCAGCTCATCAAGCCTCTTCTGGCAACACTTTCTCTACAAGCTGGAAGGACAAGGGCAGCAGATACATGGGGACACCACCATCTCAAAGTTTCCCTCCGAGTCGCTCATCATCCTGACTTGGAAATATATTGTTACTCCTTCACTGTCGCTGGGTCAAATTTCTGGAACTCCCTCCCTAACAGCACTGTGCGTGTACCACATGGACTACTGCTAAGGAGACATCTTACCGCCACAATCTACCTAAAAAATCTGAACAATGTTTAGGGCTTGACTTAATTTGTGACTCCGATTAGTCAATCAGATGTAAGAATTTGTAGCTTTGGGTAGTGGGATATTTGGTAACCATATCGGGTGAGCTGGTTGTGTAGTTTAATGTCACTGGCCCAGGCTAATACCCTGGAGACACCGGTTCCTATCCCACCAACTGATTCACTAATGTCCTTTTTAAGGGAAGGAAATCTGCCATCCTTAACTGGTCTGGCCTACATGTGACTCCAGACTTTAAACTTTTTTGAAATGGCTGAGCAAGCCACTCGGTTCAAGGGCAATTAGGGATGGAGAGCAAATGCTGGTTCTGCCAGTGATGCCCACAATGCTTGAAATAATGAGGGCGGGGAGAAATAAGATTTCCATGATACATTTGTGTTTTTCATTTTGTGTATAGGTGAAGAATATTATCTACCATGCCGTGAAGGATGCTGTTGGGATGTTGAAAGCTCACGAATCCAGCCTTCTCAAGACTCCAGTCTGAAGCACCAATTAAAATCTGGGTTGTCCTGAAAAAAAACCTCACCGTAATCTTACGGGCAACTTTTTTTTTTAAAAGAAGAAAATGACTTGCTCAAGGAGGCGACGTGATGATACCTTTGCATTAAACAGGTTGAACTTTTCTCGTGAATGGCGTGGGAAAAAAGCACAATATAGTATCTGTAATATACTTTAATTTTGCAAAACCTGAGAAATGAAGATGGTCTGTAAACTCCACATCCTATTTGTAGCAAACAAATTTTGGATCTCTTCCCCAATTTTCTTTTTTATGGTTGTAGCATTGTGCTTCGGCCTATGGACATTTATTCACTCTCCTTTCCCAAAGAGAGATTGTGTATTGGGATAAAGGTATCTGGAGAAGTACCTTGTACAAATAAAAACTTATTTGTGGTTACTATGGAGGTTGGAGCAGGCGACTGGGATCCAATAGAAAGGGTAGCCCCCTGTGAATTAGTTGCAGATGTTATTTTCAGTGCCTCTGGTGTAATTGGCGGCACGTCTGTGTGTGTGTATTTAATTTCCATTTTCTACAATTGTCACCGCTTAAAATCGAACTGAATCCTGCCTGAAAGTATCCTCTTTGCTTCGTCAGTCACTACTGGATGCTACTCCTTTAACCTGCTTAACCAATGGTGCACAATGTCCAACACACATTTAGTTAGGGTAGCACAGTGGTTAGCACACAGTTGCTTCACAGCTCCAGGGTCCCAGGTTCGATTCACGGCTCGGATTCACTGTCTGTGCGGAGTCTGCACGTCCTCCCCGTGTCTGCGTGGGTTTCCTCCGGGTGCTCCGGTTTCCTCCCACAGTCCAAAGATGTGCAGGTTAGGTGGATTGGCCATGATAAATTGCCCTTAGTGTGTAAAAAGGTTGGGTGGGGTTGCTGAGTTACGGGGATAGGGTTGAGACGTGGGGTGCTCTTTCCAAGGGCCGGTACAAACTCGATGGGCGGAATGGCTTCTTCTGCACTGTAAATTTTATGATTCTAGTTTTGGCATTCTGCTATCCACATGCAGCAGATTGTGATAGACACCATGGGCGGGATTCTCCCCTACCCGGCGGGGCGGGGGGTCCCGGAGTGGCGCCAACCACTCCGGCGTCGGGCCTCCGCAAAGGTGCGGAATTCTCGGCACCTTTAGGGGCCAAGTCCTGACATTGAGGGGTCAGGCCCATGCCGGAGTGATTGGCTCCACACCGACTGGTGCCCAAACAGGCTCCAGCGGCCTTTGATGCCCGCCACCCGGCGCCGGAGCTGGCCGCCACCGGTGCATGCGCGCTGGGGGATTCTCTTCCGCCTCCACCATGGTGGAGGCCGTGGCGGCGGCGGAAGAAAAAGAGTGCCCCCACAGCACTGGCCTGCCCGCCGATCGGTGGGCCCCGATCGCGGGCCTGGGCACCCCCCGGGGTCCGATTGCCCGCGACCCCCCCAGGACCCCGGGGGCCCGCTCACGCCGCCGATCCCGCCGCCACCAGAGGTGGTTCAAACCACGGCGGCGGGAGAGGCCTCCCAGCGGCGGGACTTCGGCCCATCGCGGGCCGGAGAATCGGCGCAGGGGCCTCGCCGATCGGCGGGTGGTGTTTCCCGCCCCCACCAATTCCCGGGTGGCTTAGAATTTCTGCCACGGCGGGGGCGGGATTTTCGGCGGCCCCGGGCGATTTCCGACCCTGCCGGGGGTCGGAGAATTTCACCCCATGTATCTTCTGCTTTCGTTTTTTATTATTATTTTATCACATTAATTTTGTATATACTTGAGGTGGGGGCCTTTTACTGGTTAAACGTAGCTAAGCCACTTGAAAGGGTACAACCAGACAAGAAAGAAAGACGTACGGAATTGGGATTGTTTAAATTTAATCTTTGGTTGTGTAGTAAGAAGAATATTCCTCACAATGCCGTTTTAAATATTTTGCATCAATGAAGCGGATAAAATGACGTTAGTTGCTTTGTGGGGGTGCCTTCTCCTGCCTTAACACATTTAAAAAGCCACGGATTCTGTTTTTTTTTTTAATTAAAGGGCAATTTGGTTTGTGGGGGTGAGAGCCGCGCAGACACGGGGAGAATGTGCAAACTCCACACGGACAGTGACCCGGCCTGGGATTGAATCCAGGTCCTCAGCGAGTTCTAAAGTGACTTCCGATTGTTTTTTTAAAATTCAAAGCTTATTAAGGAATAAGCTAGGTTGCATTGATGAGTACAGTATTCGAAATAGAGGAGGCATTTGCTGCACGGTATTGGGTGGCTGAGAGTAGTTGCTACAGGAGATTTTCCAAAACCATGTCACACATTATACAATAATAAGCAAATTGAACTGCTGGAGAAACCAGCACTGTACAAAGAGATCCATTTTCTTTCTAAGTTTACCTCCGAGTAAATTATGGGTTCACACTAATGCCCAGTTCAAGCTGTGTTTAGTTTACTCAGTTGAGGTTGGTGATGCTCGACTGTAATTTTCATCCAGACTGCTGTTTTATTTTTAAATACACTTGTTGCTGGAACGTTGAATTTGAAAGCAACCTTTTTCAGTCTTGTATACAACCTATGTACTAATCAATAAGCAAGTGTCTTGTTTCTTTTGAGGTTTACTTGCGGCTGTTAAATTGAGGATTCTAGCCAAGCTGCTTTTGTAAACAGAAAGTCCTTCCGAAGGTAAAGGAAATGCATTGTAAATTGAATTTTGATTACTCAGGATCTACACTTGAATGTGTGATGTATTCAGTCGGTTTGTTTGCTTTGTACATTTTTTTTTGTGTGTGTGGTTTAAGAAGAGTGCAACTGAAGGTTTGCCTTGTGGAAAATGACAAGTTAATCAGTAGAATTGTTTACAGGTTGTGCACGATGGTTTTTCTGCACCAAATAATTTGTTTTAAACACAATATATCAACATGTTTCTGAGACTCCGCACAGCCTCCATTTTTAATATCAAAGTAGGTTTTAATGTTCTTGTTTTTATTTTAATCTCATTTTGGATACGGGTTTTTGTGCATGAAGCATTGATTAATCAGGAAGGGTTAGAATAACCCTTTTTCTGTGGATGCCGCATATTTGCAATGTGGTGGGAAGACTTGATGAAGTCCCACATATATCTGATGCAGGAAAAGAATATGCTCAATCTAATGCTGTTCGGGTGATTTTGATTTTTTTTTTTTCCGGAAAAGGCTGGTGTGGAAGCGTCAGGAATTGGTGCTCTGCTGAGTGTGTGGACTGAACTCTGGCAGGTGGGAGTTCAATCTAGAGAAATGCAAAGTTACCCACTTTGAATGTGAGGAAGCCAAATCCAAAATTTTTTTTTTAAGAGCAAGAGACTAGGAACAGCTGAAAAGCAAAAGTATTTGACTGTCCTAGTGCACAAATGACTAACAGCTACTCGTGAGCTAAGCTGGAAGATTAATGAAATGTTTGGCCTGAATCTCAAGGTGCATGCAGTTGTTCCAGCTGTGCAGAGCCTTGGCCGGACCCCCATCTCGAGTACCTTATTGCATTTTTGAAAAAAATCAACTTTACCCCTTCCCACATTGTTTCACTTGGTCCTCATTCCATCTACAGTCCTCACTGATCCACATTGACTCACTGTTCCACCCCACTCTTGGAAAACTTGAAATCTAAAACCATCTTTTGTATTTACATCCCTTCATAGCGACACACCGCTCCACTTAGTAAACCTTCACTGGCCCATCTCTCTCTTTCTCTTCCCCTTCCACCACCCTCTCTCCACCTGTCATAAGGAAAATACTGGAATCTATTATTCAGGGAGTTATCGCAGAAAATATCTGAATGCAGTCAGGCAGAGGCTACCTGGATTTGTGAAATGGAAATCATATTTGACTAATTTGTTACAAATCTTTGATGGAGTTAATAAGTGATGTGGGTAAAGGGGATCCTGTGTTGTGGTGTACTTGTATTTTCTTTCTTTCCCCCCAATTAAGGGGAAATTTAGCGTGGCCAATCCACCTACCCTGCACATCTTTTGGGTTGTGGGGGCGAGACCCACGCAGACACGGGGAGAATGTGCAAATCTCTCACAGACAGTGGGCCGAACCTGGGTCCTCAGCGCTGTGAGGCAGCCATGCTAACCACTGCGCCATTGTGCCGCCTAATACTGGTATTTTCAAAAGGCATTTGACAAGGTGCCAGATCAAAGGTTACTATGGAAAATTAGAGCTCATGGTGTTTGGGGCGAGGTAGGGGGTTGGCATATTAGCATAAACGATAAGAAATAGGAACCGGAGTAGACCGTTCAGCTCCTCGAGCCTGCCCTGCCATTCAAAAGGATCGGGGCTGATTCCTCACGTCCACTTTCCTGCCCTTTCCCCGTAACTCTTGATCCCCTTACTGATCAACGGTAGCACAGTGATTAGCACTGTTGCTTCACAGCGCCAGGGTCCCAGGTTCGAATTTCGGCTTGGGCCACTGTCTGTGCGGAGTCCACACGTTCTCCCCGTGTCTGCGTGGGTTTCCTCCGGGTGCTCCGGTTTCCGCCCACAAGTCCCGAAAGACGTGCTGGACATCCTGAATTCTCTCTCTGTGTACCCGAACAGGTGCCGGACTGTGGCGACTAGGGGATTTTTCACAGTAACTTCATTGCGGTGTTAATGTAAGCCTACTTGTGACAAAGATTATTATTATTTCAGCCTTAAATGTACACACGGACTCTGCCCCCACAGCTATCTGTGATAGGAGTTCCAAAGACACTCAACCCTCTTTGAGAAGAAAATCCTGCTAATCTCAGTCTTAAATTGGCTCCCCTTTTATTCTGAGACTCTACCCTTTGGTCATAGACTCTCCCATGAGAGGAAACATCCTCTCAGCATTTACCCTGTCAAGCTCCTTAAGAATTCTACATGTTTCAATGAGATCGTCTCTCATTCTTCTAAATTCCAATGAGTAGAGTCCCAACCTGTTTAACCTTTGCTCAAAGACAATCCCTCCACACCGGGGATCATCCTAGTGAACCTTCTCTGACCCACCTCCAATGAAATAATATTTTTCCGTAAATATGGGGATCAGAACTGCTCACAATACTCCAGATGTGTAGATAGGTAGAGGATTGGTTAGCTAACTGGAAACAGTAGGCATAACTGGGTCATTTTTGAGTTGGCAAGATATGACGGTTGGAGTGCCACAGGGATCTGCGTTAGGGCCCTCAACCATTTACAATTTGAAATGAAATGAAAATCGCTTATTGTCACAAGTAGGCTTCAAATGAAGTTACTATGAAAATCCCATAGTCACCACATTCCGGCACCTGTTCGGGGAGGTTGGTATAGGAATTGAACCGTGCTGCTGGCCTGCTTTAAAAGACAGCTCTTTAGCCCATGTGCTAAACCAGGTAGACAAGCTGCCAATGACTTGGATGAAGAGTCTATGGTGACAACTTGCGGATTAGAAAGGTGGGTAGAAGTGAGATGAGTGGTCAAACATTTGGCAGCTGGAGTATAATGTGAGAAAATGAGAAATTGTCCACTCTGGCAGGAAGAATAGAAAAACAGCATATTAAAAAGAGAGCAAAACTCTGCGATACAGAGGGATCAGCATGTCCTGGTGCATGAGCCACAAAAGGTTAGTATGCAGGCACAGCAAGTGATTAGGATGGCAAATGGAATGTTGTCATTCATTGAAAGGGGAATTGAAGATCGAAGTGGGGACATTTTGCTACAGTTGGTAAGACCACATCTGAAGTAGTGTGTACAGCTTTGACCCATTTTAACAAAAGGATATAAATGCATTAAAGTAATTCTGAGAAGGTTCACTCGACTGATACCTGGATTTGGGGGTTTGTTATTTTGAAAGGTTGGGTCTGTATCCATTGGAGTTTAGATGAACGAGGTAATCTCACTGAAACATACTAGAGTCTCTGAGTGGACTTGACAGGGTGGATGCTGGAAAGATGCTTCCCCTTGTGGGACAGACTAGAACCAGGGGACACTGTATATAAATAAAGGGTCAACCATTTAAGATGGATACGAGGAGACATCTTTTCTCTGAGGGCCATGATTTTGACTCCCTTATTGGTCAAGAATATTCAAAGTTTATTGCGGTAGGTGGCAATGTGGAGCTGAGTTAAAATCAGATCAGCCGTGACCTTATCGAATGGTGGAGCAGGATCAAATGCCTATGCTTGTATGTTCTGGACAGGAGTCTTGGTGCTGTGCTCTGGCATTTCTTTCCTAAACCCTTCTTCCCCTTCCTGTAAGGCCCTGCCTGAAAATCCACTTTCTCTTGGCTTAGTTTCAGCCCAACAAGTATCTCCTCCCTCCTTAATGGCACAGTGTATGTTTTCTTGTAAACCTGTGGAAACAATTGTTTTTTTTCATCTCCCTCTTCCCCTACGTGTGTTTGGAGATGCATATTGTGGATGTTTGGATGTCAGACTTGCTCCATGCCTTGTGTAAGGTGATTGGGAAAAGGAATGTGTATGCATTTGATGTCAATTTAAGCTTCTCTTTAGTCAAGCTGACCCACGCAACAGCGTTACGGAGAGGTGGGGATTAATTTAAATACCCCTGGTTCTTCCTCTCAATACTCACCTGGAAACAAAAGTTTTTTTATTGTCCCCAACCCTTCAGTTTTGAGTGATCTGATCCTCTACTAACAACCCCACAGCAAATCCAAGGTAAAATAATGGGGTTAATTTATTTTACACATGCACAAAGCAGGAAAGGGGATTTATAATGTCCGCCTATTTTGTACTCCCCAAAAAAAACGAGATAAGGGGGCGGTGTACAGGACAAGACCATTGTAAAAATAAGGGCCGGGATTCTCCGAGCCTGCGCCAGGTCGGAGAATTGTTGGGGGCGCGGGAGATTCCCGCCACGCCGTTACGATGCCGGGCTGTCGATTCTCCAATGACTGGAGAATAGGCGCCGGTCGAGGTCCGCTGAAAAACGCCCCGCGGCAATTCTCCGTGGGCGACTGGTTGAACTCGCGCCAGCATGGTTTACATCTGGTACCACCCGGCGGGAGCTGGGACCCGTGGTGGCGGTCCTGGTGGGTGGCGGCGGGAATCTGAATCCGGAGTGGGAGCCCTCCGCACTAGCCAGTCCCACAATCGGGGACCACCGATCGGCAGGCATCGCGATATTGGGGGGAAGCTACCTTCTTCCGCGCGGCAACCACGCCGAGGTGGGCCGCCACGTGCACCCATGGACCCGCTTATGGCCATCATGCGCGGCCGCCCGGTCTGTACAGCAGGGCCCCACCAGCACCCAGAGCCACGGGACGCATGCCGGGGCTCTGCTAGCCCCTTGGAAAACAGAGAATCACCCCATCAAGGAAAAAGTCCAGAGGAGTGATTCTCACCCGTTTTCCGGCGCGAGTGGGGACTTAATCCCCAAAAGGGAGAATCCCGGCCATAGTAGAATTTTGTGTGAATCTAGAATCAAAGGCCCAATGGTATAATCTTCACAGGTTTGCACGCTGATCAGTCTTTCCAGAAGCAAGGACTTCCACAATGGACGAATGAGATGAATTATTTCCATAGGCACCAATAAAAGAGTTTTGATGTTCCAGTAGTCTGCAATATAGATGAGGGCCAGGACAGAACTCTTTCGGCAGCTACTTGATTGGTGGTAAAATGGGAGACTGCCAGGGTGCAGATCCACACGGCAATATTACAGGTTGGGGGAGATGTTGGGCGGTATTCTCTCCCCCGTCTCCCCCCTTCCCCCCTCCTCATGCCAGGTGGGAGAATCGCTGAGGCATCGCACCACGTCGCCCCCAACCCCCGCACGCGATTCTCTTCCTCCCCCCCCCCCCCAAACCAGTGCCACAAGAATCGCCGCAAATGGCGAGCGGCCGGTGAAAAAAATGACAGTCCCGCTGGCGCCGTCCACACCTGGTCGCTGCCGGCGGTACTCGGCGCGAAGGCTTGGGGGGGGCGGCCTGTGGGGTGTCTGCGACGGAGTCTGGCCAACAATCGGCGGGCCGGCTTCTTCCACCGCCCCCCCCTCTACTTTGCGTTGCGGCCGGCCCCTGAACATCGACCCCATGTTGGGTCGGGCCCGGCGCGCGTAATAAGTTCCCCACGCCCATGCGCAGGATGGCGTGGCCCAACTGCATGCGCAGGATTGAGCTAGCCCAGCTGCGCATGCGCGGGTTGGCGCGGCGGTAAGGAGGCTGGAGCGGCGTGAACCGCTCCAGCGCCGTGCTGTCCCCCTATGGGGGCCAAAATAGTTCAAAATGAACCACGACGGCGCGAACACTTGGCCTCAATATCGGAGAATGTGTCACAACTCACACTTCTCTGACATTTTGGACAATGGATGTATTTTCCCGGTCTAGAATGTTGCAGTTTAATAGAAGAGTCCTTGTCCTTGCAGGCACACTATCTCAGTGGCCAGAGCTATGACATAGAAATATAAAGGGTGTTGGTGCAGTTCTTTGAAATTTGATTTTTTTTTTGCAGTATTAGCACATCTCATAATAATAATAATAATAACCTTTATTTTCACAAGTAGGCTTACATTAACACTGCAATGAAGTTACTGTGAAAAGCCTCTAGTCGCCACATTTCGGCGCCTGTTCGGGTACACAGAGGGAGAATTCAGAATATCCAAATTACCTAATAGCATGTCTTTCGGGACTTGTGGGAGGAAACTGGAGCCCCAGAGGAAACCCACATAGACAGGGGGAGAACATGCAGACTCCACACAGACAGTGACCCAAGCCAGAATAGAACCTGGGACCCTGGAACTGTGAAGCAACAGTGCTAACCACTGTGCTACTGATAACAAGGTCCCTGCTGGTTCCTGTAGACTGGAAATCCTTATGATATCAATCCTGGCTAGTCAGGCATATCAGATATGCCTTTGCCCATTGCCAAAAAAATAATTTGGTAGCAGGTTGACAGATATATTTTCTTACTGTCTTCTGGACAGGACAAGAAATCCTATTTGTTCAAATGATATTCTGTTCATAAGACATTTGATGTGATCTTGATATTCATTTAGAAAGTGACAGGTTGGTAAGTATGATTGGCAGTGAGTTCAATCCCACGAAAGGAAAGAGTTGCTGTTATTTAATTTCATATGATCAGCTACAGAAACCACAATTTGTGAGAGAAACCATTCCTCTTTCAGGACAGTAACCTTTCATCAGAACTGGAAAACGTTAGATATAAATCCTGTTTTTAAATATGGACAGGGTAAGAGGGGAGAATGAACAAAAGCAAAGGTCTGATTAGGTGGGAGGCTGTCAAGTGACAACATCTCCTCTTTGGACCTGGCACTATGTTCAACATCAAGTTCAACAACTGCTGTTCCCATTTTATTTCCAGAGAAGTTGGTAATGATTATGCTGTTGCCACTTCTAGCTCCTCAATTAGTCCCTCCTTTTTGCCATGTCTGTCTGTTTTATTGAGGTGACCTTACTCCAGGTGCTGCTGCTTTGATATCAATTCATTGTTTTAATTAAAGAGTTGAGAACACACCTTTTACACACGCCATAGAAATGACAATTGTAGATCAAAATGTTGAATGTCTTGTCAGCAATGTCCTTGATATCTTGGTGGAGCTATTACGTCAGCAATGTCCTTGTTTCACTAGACATAGATTTCATAGTGAGGGAATTTGACCTTTCCCCCATAAAGGGCTCAGTGACAAGTCAGTGACAAACCTGTGATTGTTGCATATCGGGGTCCAGACCGACGCTCCCTCCACCCTTTTGTACCTCCTCCACTGTCCCCAGATCCGCAGTGTTGCCACCACCACCGGACTTGTGGAGTAGCAGGTTGACGAGAACGGCAAAGGAGCTGTTATCAAAGCTCCCAGATTAGTACCTTTATGTGATGCCGCCTCCAGCGGCTCCCACGCCGTTCCCCCCCCATCACCCACTTCCTAATCATAGCTATATTGGCCGCCCAGTAGTAGTTGCGAAAGTTCAGCAGCGCCCCCCCCCCCCCCCCCCCCCCCCCCCCCGCGCTCCAACAGTGATCTCCTTACTTGCGGGGTCTTATTCGCCCACACAGAGCCTGTAATGATCCTACTCACCCGCTTTAAAAAGGCCTTAGGGATGAGGATGGGGAGGCATTGAAAGACAAACAAAAATCTGGGGAGGACAGTCATTTTCACGGTCTGCACCCTCCCTGCCAGTGACAGAGGGAGCATGTCCCGCCTTTTAAAGTCCCCTTCCATTTGCTCCACCAACCGGGTCAGGTTGTGCCTGTGCAGGGCATCCCATTTCCTGGCCACCTGTATACCCAGGTAACAAAAACTTTTCTCTACCATCCTGAGCGGCAGCTCTTTCAGTCTCTCCTCCTGCCCCTTGGCCTCGATCACAAACAACTTGCTCTTTCCCATTTCAGTTTGTACCCTGAAAAACTACCAAAATCCCTCGGGATCCGCAGAACCTCCCCCGTCCCCTCCACGGGGTCCAAAATGTACAGGAGCAAATCATCCGCGTATAGCGAGACCCGATGTCGATACCCCGCCTCGTTTCCCGGTGAAGCTCGAAGTACCCCGACCTCAGCCAGTTTGTACATGCACTTGCTACAGGCGCCTGCTGCAGCAACTTCACCCAGCCAATAAAGCCCTCACCAAACCCGAACCTCTCCAGCATTTCCCACAGGTACTTTCACTCCACCCGGTTAAAGGCTTTCTCCGTGTCCATCGCTGTTACCACCTCCACCTCCCCTCCCTCTTGAGGGCATCATAATAATATTCAAAAGTCTCCAGACATTGGTATTGACTTGTCTGCCTTTAACAAACCCAGTCTGGCCTTCCGCTATCACCCCTAGGACGAAATCCTCAATTCTTGTGGCCAGAATCTTAGCTAACAATTTGGCATCCATGTTTAAAAGCGAAATCAGCCTGTATGACCTGCAATGTTCCGGGTCCTTCCCTTGTTTAAGAATGAGTGAGATCAAAGCCTGTGACATTGTTGGGGGGGAGGGTTCCTTTCTCTCTACCCTCATTGAAAGACCTCATCAGCAGTGGGCTTAATATTTCCAAAAATTCTTATAGAATTCTACTTGGTAACCGTCCGGCCCCAGGGCTTTACCCGATTGCATGCCCTCTATACCCTTGACAGTCTCCTCTAATTCAATCGGGGCCCCCAGCCCCTCCACCAGGTCCTCTTCCACCTTTGGAAACCTCAACTGGTCCAAAAATGGCCTCATCCTTTCTGCTCCCGTCGGGGGCTCCGACTCGTGTAGCTTACTATAGAATTCCTTAAAGACTTCATTCACCCCCCCCCCCCCCCCCTCGGATCAAGACCGTGTTACCCTCCTTATTCTTTACTCCCCCGATTTCCCTTGCCGCCTCCCTCTTTCGCAGTTGGTGTGCCAGCATTCAACTCACTTTCTCCCCAGACTCCTACACTGCCCCCCTTGCTTTCCTCAGCTGTGCTACCGCTTTCCCTGTGGTCAGCAGTTCAAACTCCGACTGCCGACTCCGCCGCTCCCTCAGTAGCCCCGCCTCGGGGGCTTCCGCGTATCTCCTGTCCACTCGGAGTATCTCCTCCACCAGTCTCTTGCTGACTAGCCATCGCCCTTTCTTGGCCAATCTCGAGCCCACGCCCTTTGCTTCCTCGAGCACACCCACAGGGAGACTGTCACCTCATTGTCCGGATCCTTCTCCCCACGTGAATAAACCAATTAAACTACCTCTCCAGCCCCAGTGAGTAAATAGTAATACGAAACAAAAAAATAAACAGAAGACACTAACATTGCCCCGTGAGGAGACACTTGTTGAACCAGGGCTCCAACATCCCGAAAATTCGCACTTAAGTACTCTCCCCTCCGTATCTCTACTTTGTCGAAAACACTGCACCCTCCAGCCACCACCACAGCCACTTACATGTACCCAACATTGCATACAATTTTGTATTAGAAACGGTACCGTGTTACCCAGCCCCACCGCCGCATTCCACCAAAGCTTAACTGTCCTTTAATTCGAGTCTAGTTTTTCTTGTTTGACGATTGACACACCTCGTCCGGCATCTCAAAATAGTGATGCCGTTCCTTGTACGTGACCCATAGCCTCGCTGGGTGTAGCATCCCAAATTTCACGCCCTTGCTGAAGAGGGTCGCCTTCACACGGTTGAATACAGCACGCCTCTTGGCCAGCTCCGCACCCAGGTCCTGGTAGATGCGTATCACGCTGTTCTCCCACCTGCTTCTCTGTTCTTTTTTTGCCCATTGCAAGACAAGTTCCTTGTCTGAGAAGCGATGAAATCTCACCACCATGGCCCTCGGCGGTTCATTTGCCTTGGGCTTCCTTACGAGGGCTCTGTGCACCCCGTCCAGCTCCAGGGGTCGAGGGAATACCCCTGTCCCTATCAGCGTCTCCAGCATCTTGGACACAAATGCTTCCGCATCCGATCCCTCCACACCTTCGGGGAGGCCCACAATTCTCAAGTTCTGTCTCCTGGACCTGTTTTCTAGGTCCTCCAGCCTCTCCTGCCACTTCTTGTGGAGGTCATCCTGCGCCTCCACCTTAAGGGCCAATACAACCAACTCGTCCTCATGGTCGGAGAGCTTTTTCTCCATCTCCTTAATCGCTTTCCCTTGTGCCACCTGAGTTGTGATCATTTGGTCTATTGATGCCTTCATTGGGGCCAGCATGTCCTTTTTAAGATCAGCAAAACAGCCCCTCAGGAGCTCCTGTTTCTCCTGTGCCCTTGCACCCTGGTCTATACCGGCCGCCATGCCGTGCCTCGGCGCCCGCTCTGCACGCTTCTGTCTGCTGGGACTTGAACGCTTCACCCAGCCACTCCTGGTCCAGCTATCCATACAACAGAGGGAATCCTTTTGGCAGTGTTCGCTTCACCAATCTGCCCCAAAAAGTCCGTGGAAACTCCCGAGAAAGGTCCGAGAGTCGTTCCAGACGGGAGCTGCCGAATGCGCGACTTACTCCTCCATGGCCGCCACTGGAAGTCTCGTCACCGCTTCTCCGGTGGTCTTGGCAAGATCTTTTCACATATGTTCCCTCTGCTGCTGGAATTCAGCTTTAATAAAGGCCCTCGAGTCAGCTTGAGGCCTTTCAGCTCGCCCTTCCCCCGCCTGCCTGCTGGAAGAGGCTTTTGTCTGCTGCAGCTTCAGCCAAATCTTTCACTGTTTCTGCCAGGTCTGGTAATCAAGAGACATACCATTCCTGGGGGAAAGTACTCATCCAACATTCACCGACGTCTGTTCATCAAAATTCCATCCAGTATTGATTAAAAAAGAGGTATTTTCTGTAACCTTGGGCAGGAGCTGCCTTGTGTGTGACCACTTACTCCATGGTGCACACCGGCGTAACTTCCACTTCTAATGAATCCCTAAAAATCCCTGTAAAAATATTTGCCATTGCTTTAGACGTATATGACACAGGAGCACTGACAGAAACATGGTTCAAGCTAGAACAGGACTGGGTGCTTAACATCCCAGTTATACGGTTTTTAGTAGGAACAGGGTTGGTAAGCAGGGAGGAGGTGTAGCAGTCTTAGTCAAAGGTAGTATCACGGCTCTTGAATGAGATGCAGTTCCTGAATTAGAATCTATATGGTTAGAGGTGAGAAATAGGAAGACCGCGGTGACCTTGTTTGGTATTTACTATAGACTTCCAAATAGTGGGGAGGAAGGGGAAAAGAGCATTTGTAGGCAGATTATGGAAACCTGCAGGGCAAGTAGAGTTGTGATAGTTGGGCATTTCATTTACCCGAGGGTAGACTGGGAAAAGGGTGGAGTGTGGGGCACGGAAGGGGAGAAATTCCTGCAGAGTGTGCAGGAAAACTTTCTGGAACAGTACATTTCCAGTCCTACCAGGGAGCAAGCTGTACTGGATCTGATCCTAGGAAATGATGCAGGGCAGGTTGGGGAGTCATTGGGAAGTAGCGATCATAATATAATACGATTCAATATTAGGTTAGAAAAAGGTAAAAAATCATTCATGTATTAAGATCCCAGACTGGAAAAGCTGAACTGGAGCAGGTTGACTGGAAACACATTTTGGTGGATAAAACAGTGGATGGTAAAAGATTAGTGGAGGATAGAGTGTGGCCCATAAGCGACAAGTGGGGTAAACTGGTCATTGAATCGGAGGGTATGGCAGTGGTACTAAGATTACTTTGCTTCTGTCTTTACCAAATTAGAAGATGGTGACAATGGCCCAGTTGAAAATGTGGGTGTTGAGCAACTGAGCAGTATAGTGATGGATCAAGAAAAGGTGCTAAAAAGCCTGTCAACACTCCAGGTAGAGAAGTCGCCAGGCCCGGATGGGATGCATTCTAGATTGCTGAGAGAGGTAAGGGAGCATATTGTGGAGCTGTTGACAGAAATTTTCCAGACATCTCTGAATGCAGGATTAGTCCCGGGGGACTGGAGGATTGCAAATGCGATACCGTTGTTTAAGAAAGGGGCAAATGATAACCCAGGAAACTATGGACCTGTCAGCTTGACATCAATAATGGGAAAAATGAAGGAGGCCATAATATGGGATGAGATAAATATAGTTAGAGAAAAATAAGCTAATTACTTGATAGTCAACATGGCTCTACCAAGGGAAGGTCATGTTAAATTAATTAAGATGAGGTGACAGGCAGTGGATGAAGGTAGTGCCGTGGATGTTGTATATTTGGACTTTCAAGAAGCATTTGATACAGTGCCACATGACAGGTTGGTTAGCAAATTAAAAATGTTTGGGATTGATGGGTCCTTGGCAGCATGGATTAGAAGTGGGCTAAGAGACAGGAAACAGAGGGTATGTATAGATGGATATTTCTCAAACTGGAGGGGCGGCACAGTGGTTAGCACTTCTGCCTCACAGGGAGCCGGGTTCAATTCTGGCCTTGGGTGACTGTGGAGTTTGCACTTTCTCCCCGTGTCTGCGTGGGTTTCTTCCCTGTGCTCCGGTTTCTTCCCAAAGTCCAAAGATGTGCGGGTTAGGTGGATTGGCCATGATCAATTGCCCTTGATGTGCAGGTTAAGTTATGGGGGTAGGGTGAAGTGGGGGAGTGAACGTGGTCATTCAAAGTGTCAGTGCAGACTTTATAGGCCGAATGGCCTCCTTCTGTACTGTAGGGATTCTATGGAGACAAGTTGAAAGTAATAATAATCGCTTATTGTCATGAGGAAGCTTCAATGAAGTTACTGTGGAGAAGCCCCTAGTCGCCACATTCCGGTGCCTGTCCGGGGAGGCTGGTACAGGAATTGAACCTGCGCTGCTGGCATTGTTCTGTATTAAAAGCCAGCGATTTAGCCCACTGTGCTAAACCAGCCCATGATGTCCCCCAGGGTGTCAGTGTTGGGACCCTTTCTTTTTCTGGTTTTATATGAATAATTTGGAAGTGCTGAGGGCAAAACTTCTAAATTTGCAGATGATAGTAAGCTGAGGGGAATAGTGAATTGTGAGGATGATGCTGAGTGACTTCAGAGGGACATTGACAAGCTGGCTAAATGGGCAAACACTGGCAGATGAACTTAGATGCAGTGAAATGTGAGGTAATGCATTTTGGTAGAAGAAACATGGGGAGACATGTAGACTTGATGGTACAACTTTGAGGGGAGTACAGGAGCAGAGGGACCTCGGGGTTCAAGTGCATAATTCTCTGAAGGTGGCCAGGCAAGTTGAAAGAGTTCTCAAGAAGGCTTAAAATATTTTTGGGTTTATAAATAGAGGAATCGAATATAAAAGCAAGGAGGTGATGCTACACCTCTACAAATCATTGGTCAGACCACATTTGGAGTATTGAGTTCCGTTCTGGGCCTCATTTAAGGAAGGATTGTTAAAGCTGTGGAGTGAATGCAGAGATTTACTGGAATGATACCCGGGGCGAAATTCTCTGCAGACCGTCGTAACGCCGATTTCCGGCGAGCAAAATTGGAGTAGATGACTCCGGCGTGGGGGCCTTCTTTTAGGCGGCGATTCTCCGTTCCCGGAGGGGCCAGCAGCTGACTGACGCGATACGCGTCAGTTTCACCAGCTGCGGAAGTGGTGAGACCCGGCGTTTTTTGGAGGAGGAGAGAGACTGACCCGGCGTTGGGGGGGGGGGGGGGGGGGGGGGGGGGGGGGGGGGGGGGGGGGGGGGGGGGGGGGGGGGGGGGGGGTGGGGGGGGTGGGGGGTGGGGGGGGGGGGGGTGGGGGGTTCCGGCATTTGGGGGGGGGGGGGGTTGCGGCATTGGGGGGGGGGGGTTGCGGCATGGGGGGGGGGGGGTTCCGGCATTTGGGGGGGGGGGGGCTGCGGCATCGGGGGGGGGGTTGCGGCATCGGGGGGGGGGGGGGGTTTGGGGGCAGCGGCGTGCAGAGAGGGGGGGGCGACGGATGCCCGGGGCCAACGCACTGTCGCCCCCCCCCCTCTGTACGCCGCTGCCCCCGACCCCAACCACCCCCCCCTCACCACCCCTACCTCCCTCCCCACCACCCCTACCCCCCTCCCCACCACCCCTACCCCCCTCCCCACCACCCCTACCCCCCTCCCCACCACCCCTACCCCCCTCCCCACCACCCCTACCCCCCTCCCCACACCCCTACCCCCCTCCCCACCACCCCACCTCCCTCCCCACCACTCCACCTCCCTCCCCACCACCCCTACCTCCCTCCCCACCACCCCTCCCCCCCTCCCCACCACCCCTCCCCCCCTCCCCACCACCCCTACCTCCCTCCCCACCACCCCTACCTCCCTCCCCACCACCCCTACCCCCCCTCCCCACCACCCATACCCCCTCCAACGCCGTCCCCCATCTCTCGCAACGCCGCAACCCCCCCCTCAACGGCGGGTCCCCCCCCCCTCAATGCCGGTACCCCCCCCTCAACGCCGGTACCCACACCCCGTCCCCCTCCCTCTGAAGGCCGGTACCCACACCCCCCCCCCTCTCCTCCTCCCCCCCTTCCTTCCTCCTCCTCCCCTTCTTCCTCCTCCCCCCCTTCCTTCCTCCGTCCCCCCTCCTTCCTCCGTCCCCCCTCCTTCCTCCCCCCCCCCCTTCCTTCCTCCGTTAGTGGGGGGGGGTGTGCGTCGTTAGTGGGGGGTGGGGGGTGGGGGGGTGCGGCATTGGAGGGGGGTAGGGGTGGTGAAGGGGGTAGGGGTGGTGAGGCGAGGGGGTTGGGGTAGGGGCAGCTGCGTGCAGAGGGGGGGCGACGGTGCGTTGGCCCCGGGCACCCGTCGCCCCCTCCTCTGCACGCCGCTGCCCCTACCCCAACCCCCCCTCACCACCCCTACCCCCCTCCAACGCCGCACCCCCCACCCCCCACTAACGGAGGAAGGAAGGGGGGGAGGAGGAAGGAAGGGGGGGAGGAGGAAGAAGGGGGGGAGGAGGAAGGAAAGGGGGGAGGAGGAGGGGGGAGGAGGAGGGGGGGGGGTGTGTGGGTACCGGCCTTCAGAGGGAGGGGGACGGGGTGTGGGAACCGGCGTTGAGAGGGGGGGGACCCGGCGTTGAGAGGGGGGGGACCCGGCGATGAGAGGGGTGGGTTGCGGCGTTGAGGGGGGGTTGCGGCATTGAGGGTGGGGGGTTGCGGTGTTGCGAGAGATGGGGGGGCGGCGTTGGAGGGGGGTAGGGGTGGTGGGGAGGGGGGTAGGGGTGGTGGGGAGGGGGGTAGGGGTGGTGGGGAGGGGGTAGGGGCGTTGGAGTGAGGTAGGGGTGGTGAGGGGGGGTGGTTGGGGTAGGGGGCAGCGGCGTACAGAGGGGGGGGGGGGGCGACGGTGCGTTGGTCCCGGGCATCCGTCGCCCTCCCTCTCTGCACGCCGCTGCCCCCAAAACCCCCCCCCCCCCGGATGCCGCAACCCCCCCCGGATGCCGCAACCCACCCCCGATGCCGCAACCCACCCCCCGATGCCGCAACCCACCCCCCGATGCCGCAACCCACCCCCCCGATGCCGCAATCCACCCCCCCGATGCCGCAACCCACCCCCCCGATGCCGCAACCCATCCCCCCCCCGATGCCGCAATCCACCCCCCGCCCGATGCCGCAACCCCCCCCCGATGCCGCAACCCCCCCCCGATGCCGCAACCCCCCCCCGATGCCGCAACCCCCCCCCCGATGCCGCAACCCACCCCCCCCCCGATGCCGCCCCCCCCCCCCCCGATGCCGCAACCCACCCCCCGACACTGAACGGCGTCAACCATCATCAATGGTTGACGCCGTTTTAAAGCAACTGTGATTTTCGCCGACGTGACCCATGGCTACGTCGGCGGGACTTCGGCCCATCCGGGCCGGAGATTTGTGGAAACTAAAAAAAAAATGAAATCCCGCCGGCGCCAGCTGTTTTCTGAGGCTGCCGGCGGGATTTGCACAACGCCGGTTTTTGGCCGGTCAGAGATTTAAAAACCCTGCGGGAGCGGGAATAACGCCGCTGCCGGCCGATTCTCCGACCCTGCGTGGGGTTGGAGAATTTCGCCCCTGGAATGAGGAATTTTAGATACAATTTTAGATATGGAAATTGGGCTTGTTCTCCTCAACAGACGATTAAGAGGTGACGTTATTGAGGTGTTCAAAATTCTGAACAATTTTGACACGGAAAAAAGTGGTGGAGGTGGATTCCATAGGAGGTTTCAAAAGAGCGGGATATTTATTTGAAAGTGATGAATTTAGAGGGTTACGGAGCTATGGCTGGGGAATGAGACTAACTAGGTTGCTCTTTTTTTTTTTTTTTTTAATTTTTTTTTTTTTTTTAAATTTAGAGTACCCAATTATTTTTTCCAATTAGGGGGCAATTTAGCGTGGCCAATCCACCTACCCTGCACATCTTTGGGTTGTGGGGGCGAAACCCACGCAGACACGGGGAGAATGTGCAAACTCCTTACAGACAGTGACCCAGGGCCGGGATTCGAACCCAGGTCCTCAGCGCCGTAGGCAGCAATGCTAACCACTGTGCCACCGTGCTGCCCCCTAGGTTGCTCTTTTGAGAGCCAGTGCAGACGCGATAGACTGAACGGCCTCCTTCTGTGCTGTAGATAAGAAACAAATAATAAATCTCACTTGCCCTTGCTTTACAGACGCCTTCTCCCCATGCTCGTAAAGCTACCCTCGTATCCGACGAAACCGTTCCAACTCCATCTGAAGCTTCTTCCTTTTTTTAAACAACTCCTCCTTTGGGGTAGCCGAATACTCCCGGTCTGCTGCCAGAATGGCCTCTACCCAATCCATGTATTTCCATCCTTCCTGCCAGTTTCCTCCCACAAGTCCCAAAAGCCCGCTTGTTAAGTGAATTGGACATTCTGAATTCTCCCTCTGTGTAGCCGAACAGGCACCAAAATGTGGCGACGAGGGGATTTTCACAGTAACTTCACCACAAGTAAACCTACTTGTGACAATAATAAAGGTTATTATTCTCCCTCTGCACCTTAATTTATTCCAACCCCCCCCCCCCCCCCCCCCCCCCCCATTGCCACCCTTAATATTTCCCAGAATGTGGAGGGTAAGACCTCCTCGCTCTTACTGAATTACACATGTTTATATAGTCACGTGTACCTTCTTGCATGCACCCAACAGTGCTACAATCAATCCCCATGGCAGTCACAATTACCGAGTATCCCAATCCTACTACCACCCTGGGAGCAGTGCCTTACCCATAATAGAAAAGTAATTGTGGGAGTAAACTCGGTGCACATGCAAGAAAAAAGAGAAATCCTTCTCTTGGATGCCTAAATCTCCACGGATCCCCCCCCCCCCCTCCCCCCCCCCCCAACCGCCACCCCCAATCCATCTGTTCCATGAACTCAAGCAACTCCTTCGCCACCCCCAATATCTTCAGGGATTTAGGGCACAACCTATTCAGCCTGGGGTCAAGCACATAATTAAAATCCACCCCCCCCCCCCCCCCTTCCTGGGGCTGTCGCCAACAGCTTAATGATCCCTCATCATCCCAGTGAAGAGTGTACACATTCACCAACACCACAGGAACAACCCCCCCCCCTCCCCCCCACACCCCCCCCCCCCCCCGGATCCCCCACTGTACCCACTGGAAAGGCTACCCTCTTATTAGTAAGCACCATCTTCGTATCAAGTCCCAAATGGAACACTTGTCCCACCCACCCTTGCCTCAACCGCATTTGACCCCCCTAATCCTCAGGTGAGTCTTCTGTTAAAAGATCACGCCTTCAAACTCTTTCAATGGGTGAACACCCAAGATCCTTTATTAATCGGCCCATTCAATCCACTCGCATTCCATGAGACCATGGTCTGTGTCTCCAGGTCTCCCACCACCCTGATCCATCATAACTTACTCATAATGGATTCCCATAGGTTCCTACCGCACCCAGATTCCAGGCCCACTCAAGGTGGCCACCACCAACTTCCTCCACCCAATAACCACCACAAAACCTTCACTGTCAACAACCCACCCCTTTCCCCGTCACAGACAAAGAAAACCCCAAGGCTCATTGCCTTGCCTGCCTTGCCCCCCCCCCCCCCCCCCCCCCCCCCAAATAACCAGCCACAGCTTTCTCCTCCACTTCACTTTAAACCAGCATCTCTGCTGGCAGGGTGACCCCCACCCGGGGAAAAATGCAAGTTATATTTACAAAACATTTCACACACTACTCCCCTACCCAAACACACTTTCAATCGTGTACCCCAAACTAATCCACCCTCACATCGCCACTTCTCCCCCCGCCTCCCCATTCCCAACTTTAAAATCTCCAAGGCCTGTATCCCATACGCAGGGTGGCAGATATTACAGCATGATGCAGACATTGAACAGAAAAAACCCAAATAATAACAGTACTCAGCACACTGCCAAAACTCAGCCATACAGGCGAACCCACCCACATTCTTCGAATGTCACCCAATCCATGTTCCTTAATAAATTTATTTACCTCCTCCAATGTATCTAAGTAATGTTCTCCATTCCCATGTCTAGCCAAGCCAGGTACACCATTCCAAACTTCACTTTGTTCCTAAGAGCAGCCTTGGCCTTTTCAAACATAATGAGGAGATGCCGATGTTGGACTGGGGTGAGCACAGTAAGAAGTCTTACAACACCAGGTTAAAGTCCAACAGGTTTGTTTCAAACACTAGCTTTTGGAGCACTGCTCCTTCCTCAGGTCAATGAGGTATGTTCCAGAAAAATATATATAGACAAAGTCAAAGATGTAAGACAATGCGTTGAAGGTGAGCATTTGCTGGCAATTAAGTCTTTACAGATCCAGAGATGGGGGTAACCCCAGGTTAAAGAGGTGTGAATTGGCTCAAGCCAGGACAGTTGGTAGGATTTTGCAAGCCCGGGGCAGATGGTGGGGGATGAATGTAATGCAAAATGAATGCAAGGTCCCGGTTGAGGCCGTACTCATGTGTGCAGAACTTGGCTATAAGTTTCTGCTCGGCGATTTTGCATTGTCGCACGTCCTGAAGGCCGCCTTGGAGAACGCTTACCCAGAGATCAGAGGCTGAATGACCTTGACTGCTTGAAGTGTTCCCTGACTGGAAGGGAACATTCCTGTCTTGCGATTGTCGCGCAATGTCCGTTCATCTGTTGTCGCAGCGTCTGCATGGTCTCGCCAATGTACCACGCTTCAGGGATCTTATTGAAACTTACAGGATACTGCGATGCCTGGATAGAGTGGACATGGAGAGGATGTTTCCACTTGTTGAAAAGACAGAGATAGATAGGTTCTTGATTAAAGGGATCAGGGGTTATGGGGAGAAGGCAGGAGAATGGGGATGAGAAAAATATCAGCCATGATTGAATGGCGGAGCAGACACAATGGGCTGAATGGCCTAATTTTACTCCTATGTCTTATCGTCCTAAAACAGGCAAATAGGGCAGCAAAACCAAGCCTCAGACAGGAACCACCTTTGTGCGACCACTCAGTCCATGGCAGCCGCTGGAAGTCATTTGGGGAAGTATTGAATACAAAAGCAGGGATGTAATTAGGGAACTGCATCATACACTGGTTAGGCCACAGCTGGAACTTTGTGTACACTTCTGGTCACCACAGGAGAAGAACTAGGAGCAGGAGTAGGCCATCTAGAACATAGAACATAGAACAGTACAACACAGAACAGGCCCTTCGGCCCTCGATGTTGTGCCGAGCAATGATCACCCTACTCAAACCCACGTATCCACCCTATACCCGTAACCCAACAACTCCCCCCTTAACCTTACTATTAGGACACTACGGGCAATTTATCATGGCCAATCCACCTAACCCGCACATCTTTGGACTGTGGGAGGAAACCGGAGCACCCGGAGGAAACCCACGCACACACGGGGAGCACGTGCAGACTCCATACAGACAGTGACCCAGCTGGGAATCGAACCTGGGACCCTGGAGCTGTGAAGCATTTATGTAAACCACCATGCTACCGTGCTGCCATCTGACCCTCGAGCCTGCTCCGCCATTCAATGAGATCATGGCTGATCTTTTTTTGGCCTCAGCTCCACTTTCCCCGCCCGAACACCATAACCCTTAATCCCTTTATTCCTCTATCTATCTTTACCTTAAAAACATTTAATGAAGGAGCCTCAACTGCTTCACTGGGTAAGGAATTCCATAGATTCACAACCCTTTGGGTGAAAAAGTTCCTCCTAAACTCAGTCCTAAATCTACTTCCCCTTATTTTGAGGCTATGTCCCCTAGTTCTGCTTTCACCTGCCAATGGAAACAACCTGCCCGCATCTATCCTATCTATTCCCTTCATAATTTTATACATTTCTATAAGATCCCCCCCCCCCCCCCCCGCATCCTTCTAAATTCTAATGAGTACAGTCCCAGTCTACTCAACCTCTCCTCGTAATCCAACCCCTTCAGCTCTGGGATTAACCTAATAAATCTCCTCTGCACACCCTCCAGCGCTAGTACCTGTACATCCTTTCTCAGGTAAGGAGACCAAAACTGAACACAATACTCCAGGTATGGCCTCACTAACAGCTTATACAGTTGCAGCATAACCTCTCTAGTCTTAAACTCCATCCCTCTAGCAATGAAGGACAAAACTCCATTTGCCTTCTTAATCACCTGTTGCACCTGTAAACCAACGTTTTGCGACTCATGCACTAGCACACCCAGGTCTCTCTGCACAGCGGCATGTTTTAATATTTTATCATTTAAATAATAATCCTGTTTGCTGTTATTCCTACCAAAATGGATAACCTCACATTTGTCAACATTATATTCCATCTGCTAGACCATAGCCCATTCACTTAACTTATCCAAATCCCTCTGCAGAATTCCAGTATCCTCTGCACTTTTTGCTTTACCACTCATCTTAGTGTCGTCTGCAAACTTGGACACATTGCCCTTGGTCCCCAACTCCAAATCATCTATGTAAATTGTGAACAAGTGTGGGCCCAACACGGATCCCTGATCCCTGAGGGACACCACTAGCTACTGATTCCCAACCAGAGAAACACCCATTAATCCCCACTCTTTGCTTTCTATTAATTAACCAATCCTCTATCCATGCTACTATCATAGAATTTACAGTGCAGAAGGAGGCCATTTGGCCCATCGAGTCTGCACCGGCTCTTGGAAACCGCACCCTACCCAAGTTCAACACATCCACCCTATCCCAATAGTCCAGTAACCCCACCCTACACTAAGGGCAATTTTGGACACTAAGGGCAATTTATCATGGCCAATCCACCTAACCTGCACATCTTTGGACTGTGGGAGGAAACCGGAGCTCCCGGAGGAAACCCACGCACACACGGGGAGGATGTGCAGACTCCGCACAGACAGTGACCCAAGCCGGAACCCTTAATGCCATGCATCTTTATCTTATGCAGCAACCTTTTGTGTGGCACCTTGTCAAAAGCTTTCTGGAAATCCAGATCTACCACGTCCATTGGCCCCCCGTTATCTACCGCACTGGTAATGCCCTAAAAAAAACTCCATTAAATTAATTAGGCAATGAACATTAGTTAGGATGAACATAATTACTCTGGAGAGAGTGCAATAGAGATTTACAAGAATACTGCCAGGGCTTGAAAACTGCAGCTATGAGGAGAGATCAGACAGACTAGGGTTTGTTTTCCTCAGAAGAGGAGGCTGAGACATGATCTAATTGAGAGCTACAAAATTATATGGGGCCCCAATTACCAGGGGGCATAGATTTACAGTGATTGGTAGAAGGATTAGAGGGGATGTGAGGAAAACCTTTTTTACCCAGAGGGTGGTGGGCATCTGGAATTCACTGCCTAAGTTGGTGGCTGAGGCGGAAATGCTCAACACATTTATAAGGTACCTGGATCTAATACTGTAACCAGCAAGGCCCTGGACCAGGTGCGTGCTGGAAAATGGGATTAAAATGAACAGCTCGTTTCTTGTTTCCCTTGGTCGGCGCAGACAGAATGAGCTGAATGTTTTTTTTCTGCACTGTAACATTTCTGTGGTTCTACCTATGATCATTCCCCAGGTCAGCCCACTGCTCAGGATAATGGCATTTCAGTTCCCATAGGGAATGCCACAATTACTTTGTAGCCATCTGGGATGGCCACTTTCAGCATATAAAATAGACACTCGCAGAGCATACAGGGAAAAATGGACAATGCAAAGTAGCAAGCAGGCACAGAGCCTGAATGTGTATTTAGATGACAGACTGCAGTCAGAACCGAAACTCTTGGCCGATTTGCACATTGATGGCATATCTCCGATAAACAAAAGACTAGTGCTCAGGTAGCTGATACCGTCGCAGACATTCCAGCGCCACTACCTCAGCAAGAAGATACAAACAAAGCAAGGCCAATGGCCACTTAGGACACGCCCAGCCATCAGGGCACCCGCCCCCTTATTGGCTCAGATCGATGGCAGTGATCAAGAAGCTGCCCAGTTGATTGGGACCACGTTTAAGGCCCGCCTAAAAGTGCGCGAAGCACCCCCCCTCCCCCCCGAGTATAAGAAGGATCCCCGTCATGTGTTCGCTCTCTTGGATTCGGCTCTCAACTGGAGAGACCCTTCCACCTGCACCACCAGAAGCAAGTTCAAGTTCAACGCTCGCTACCAGACGGACGACCTTAGCTGTACTCCTGCTACCTCTTCGAACCCAACAGCCTCAGATCCGAACAACGGCTACTGTTCCTCTGACCTAAGTGGGCACCCGAAGTTAAGTGTAGGTATTAGTGACAGATATAGTTTAGCCTGTAGTGTTATTGTGCATGAGTAAATCATACTGTGTGTAAATAAAGTACCATTCACTTTGAACTAACTAACTGGTGTATTGGCTCTTTGATCGATATTCGGTTGAACCTTGTGACGGTATCAAGAGGTACTTGGCGACTCTGAAAAGCATATTCATAATTAAGATTAAGAAAAGCGACCTTATTAACCGCCATACTTATAGCCACTAAAAGATAGCAACATTACTGGCGACTCTGGTGGGACTCGAACCCACAACCTTTGAATTAGAAACCCAATTGGAAATATAAAAAACCACAAGCGTAAGACCAGTATCGATCAAATCTCCAAGATTCAGAAGTGTGTAATTTGCATGCGTACTAACAAGGGATATAAGGTAACCTCGATAGATTTTGTTGCATAAAACTGTCAGGAGTCTTGTAGACCGAAAGTAGCTTAAGCCGTACCCGTATTTGCATCACCCCTTTATTCCCCCCGTTCCAAATTTATGATAGAAACCCAGAGATTACAGTAGGGATGGCAATCAAGGCAATGGAACGCCTTATGCATCCACAAGAGCTCGAGGTCGCAGCGACCAATAGAGCAGAGCAGTGTCCCATATGGGAAGAGGAGATTCGGAAGTATCTAAAAGGGAAAGGATGGCCCCTTTGGAACAAATTTTGCGCAAATGAGGAAACAGGTCCCGGAAGCATAGGACAGACTTGGTGGGATAACCTGACCGAGATTCATACAAACTTTTCCTAAACTCTTTTTAAGCCGATGGCAATCGTGTCCTGCTTGGCACAATTGCGAGGCACAGAGGAGGACGTGAAGACGCTCCACAGAGAGATTCAAGACAGAGAGAAGAATAGTGAGGGAGACGTCACCGAATGCGAGAAAGTTAATAAGCAACTCAGAGAGCAGTTAGCAGCGAAAGACAAGGAGATGGCTGGTGTCAAATGGCACACCAATCTTGTCTCACTCACCTAAGCAGCTTTCAGTCCCAGTACGATAAGGCCTACCAAGACACGCAACACACGGTATTGGTAAGAGACAAGACAGAACTCCAAGTCGAACAATTAAAGATGCAATATAAGGATTTAAAGGCAGCCCTACGAGCACTCCACAGTTCCACCATGGAACAAAGGCAGAGAGTTCGGTGGACCACGTCAAATGCCGAAAGCAAATTGCAAAGACCTGCAATCCCTGCTCTCAATACAAAATGGTTTCCAAGATACATTTGGACCCCAGCTAGATCAGGAAAATGGCCCCGATTGGCAGGAGCTAAATGAAACTGCAAGCACCCCCACCCCTGACTACACAGGTAGTGCACAATCCCATGAACCCTGTCACCACACAGCACAGGGCCACAACAGACGGAGACCCCAATTTTCTGTACACCACCCATTAACTGTCACCCAATTAAAGGACGCGTGTGACAAAATCAAACCGTTCCAACCCACATCGGACCCGCACCATTATTTTGCGAGAGTTAAGCAACAGGCGACCATGTACGGCCTGGACGAAAAAGAGCAAGTTAAGCTCACGGTTTTGAGCCTTGACCCCTCAGTCGTGGCATCACTTCCCGACCCACAAAATGTAGAAGGAGGTATCCTCCAAGAAATGCATGCAGCGATCCTAGATGCGAATCGGCTACAATAAGGGAGATCCCGTAGAAGGACTCAATAAATGCAGACAGAAAAAGACAGAGCACCCAACAGTGTTTGCTGGACGCCTTTGGACCCACTTTCTACTGCAGTATTTGGAGAGTTAGTCCACGCCCATTTGACACCAGAAAATATGGCCAAATGGACTTGCATCTTAGACTTCGACTCGACCGAAGCAGGACAGAGAGCTTGCGCCAATTATGACCCCTCAGATGACACACATAATGAGGAATGAGTATTGAAGAAATGATCCTGAGCTTGGGAACAGTCCCTTCAGGGAAGGTCAGAACAAGGAAAAGTAGAGGAAGAGCAGGCAGATGCTAACATGCATCCAGTCAGGACACATCAAAACCCCGCATGGGTAAACGAGGGAAGAAAACAGCCCACAGCAGCCTAAATCACAAGAATGCTATAATTGTGGACAGTTAGGACATTATGCCCGAAAATGCAATGCCCCCCCCCCCCCAAGAAACAGCAGCGAAACCAGGCAAATGCCCCAAATAAGAACAAAGCCAAGCCCATTCAGTGTTAATGCCCGTTCCGAGAACGCAGACATAAACGGTACCGATTGCCGGTGTTTGGACTCCCCAACTTGGGTCTGCGACACCCTTTGGGACAAATCCGGAAGACCGGTAGTAGCAGGCACAGTCCGGGGACACCCCGTAGAATTTCTTTGGGACACAGGAGGGTCCCGCACCACGATAAATTCCTCCACAATGTTCCAACGGGATACATGGCCCACCACAGACACTATTACCCTTAGCAGCTTCACAGGACACTTACAGCAGGGACACATTACGGCCCCTGTGCTTACACAGATAGGCAACATTAAGACAAAACACCCTGTTGTTCTAGTAGATCTACCCCAGACAGCCAAACACATTTTGGGGATAGGTTTCATGAGCTCCCACAATCTTTCGTTCGACCCCGTCAATAGATGTGTGTGGAGAATGGCAAAGGCAGCACGAGCCCCCGCCACGCTCACAGTTGGAGACTATGCACACAGGGTTAGCGCACTAGGAGACTTCTGCTTTGACCCACGAACCATTAGTCAAGACAAAGAAGTGAGAGACGTTTTACAAAAACACAAAGCATCTTTTGCCCAGCACAAGCACGACTGCGGCAAAATCACAGGTTTAGTTAACATCACAGGTCCCGATTCTAAACCCCAGAAACAGTACGGTTTCCCCCAATAAGCAGAGGGAGAAATTGCAAAAGTCATCCAAAGTTTACTTGACCAAGGCGTACTTCGTTCAGTAGCTTCAATTAACAATGCCCCAATTTGGCCCGTAAGGAAACCCGATGGCTCATGGTGACTGACCATCGATTATAGGGAACTAAACAAAGTGACACCATTAGCAGTCCGACTGTGGCCACGAGTCCCGAGACAATGTTTAAACAGGGACTCCAGTCGAAATTTTTCACGGTTTTGGACATCAGCAACGGCTTTTGGTCCATTCCATTGGATAAAGCATGCCAATACAAATTTGCTTTCGCCTTCCAGGGACAGCAATACACGTGGGCATGCCTACCACATGGCTTCCACAACTCCCCCTCCATTTTCCACAGACAATTGGCAAATGGATTAGCTAAATTTTCCCGACCAGAATGCCTCCTTCAGTATGTAGACGACTTACTCCTACAGACGTACACTAAGGGAGAGCACATTTTGTTTCTCGCCAAATTATTACGACTCCTTCACAAAATCGGATGTAAAGTTAACCCCAATAAGGCCCAGATTCTCCAGGAAAAGATCGTTTATTTAGGCACAGTAATCACCCATGGCAAACGTGAGATCGAGGAGAAATGCATTGACTCCATTGTTAAATTACCCTAGCCCCATAATGTTACAGCCCTCCGATCATTTCTAGGACTGGTTCGCTACTGCAGGAACCACATAGACAGTTTTGCCAAAAGGCAGCCCCTCTTTCCGAGCTCCTAAAAATGCAAGCCCCATGGAAATGGCTTCAACAACACAAGGATGCTGTGGATGCATTGAAACGTGGCCTGAGCACAGCTCCCACTTTACAGGTACCAGGCGCACTCTCCCCATACGCAATAGAGGTAGCATCCGCCGACCAAATCCTTTCGGCCATGCTCCTTTGGGAAAGACACGATCGTTTAGGCCCCATAGCCTACACCTCACGAGTTGTCGATCCGGTAGAGCAAGGATTTTCTGCAACCGTAAGGGACTTGCTCGCAGTTTTTTGGGCTGTTCAGTACTTTGCATACATAACAGGATTCAACCCTGTAACCATTTTGACAGAGCACACCCCAACCCAACTTCTACTCGACGGTAGACTAAAGGATGGCACAGTCAGCCAAATTCATGCAGCACAATGGACCTACTTCTACAAGGACAGGACATTACGGTTAAAAGGACTAAGACACACACGTTTCTAGCAGACAATTTACAGTACGCGGGCACCCCACATGTGTGAGAGATCATGACCACCAAGCACAATGCAGGACCCTTTGTCCCCAAATCAGCTCCCCTGAAACCATGTACACCCCAGAGACCCCAGCCCACAGACACAGACAGCTCTTAGAACATAAGAACATAAGAACTAGGAGCAGGAGTAGGCCATCTGGCCCCTCGAGCCTGCTCCGCCATTCAATTAGATCATGGCTGATCTTTTGTGGACTCAGCTCCACTTTCCGGCCCGAACACCATAACCCTTAATCCCTTTATTCTTCAAAAAACTATCTATCTTTACCTTAAAAACATGTAATGAAGGAGCCTCAACTGCTTCACTGGGCAAGGAATTCCATAGATTCACAACCCTTTGGGTGAAGAAGTTCCTCCTAAACTCAGTCCTAAATCTACTTCCCCTTATTTTGAGGCTATGCCCCCTAGTTCTGCTTTCACCCGCCAGTGGAAACAACCTGCCTGCATCTATCCTATCTATTCCCTTCATAGTTTTAAATGTTTCTATAAGATCCCCCCTCATCCTTCTAAATTCCAACGAGTACAGTCCCAGTCTACTCAACCTCCCTCATAATCCAACCCCTTCAGCTCTGGGATTAACCTAGTGAATCTCCTCTGCACACCCTCCAGCGCCAGTACGTCCTTTCTCAAGTAAGGAGACCAAAACTGAACACAATACTCCAGGTGTGGCCGTACTAACACCTTATACAATTGCAACATAACCTCCCTAGTCTTAAACTCCATCCCTCTAGCAATGAAGGACAAAATTCCATTTGCCTTCTTAATCACCTGTTGCACTTGTAAACCAACCTTCTGTGACTCATGCACTAGCACACCCAAGTCTCTCTGAACAGCGGCATGCTTTAATATTTTATCGTTTAAATAATAATCCCGTTTGCTGTTATTCCTACCAAAATGGATAACCTCACATTTGTCAACATTGTATTCCATCTGCCAGACCCGAGCCCATTCACTTAACCTATCCAAATCCCTCTGCAGACTTCCAGTATCCTCTGCACTTTTCACTTTACCACTCATCTTAGTGTCATCTGCAAACTTGGACACATTGCCCTTGGTCCCCAACTCCAAATCATCAATGTAAATTGTGAACAATTGTGGGCCCAACACGGATCCCTGAGGGACACCACTAGCTACTGATTGCCAACCAGAGAAACACCCATTTATCCCAACATAGGATTTATGTGGATGGCTCCTCCACAGTTTTAAATGGTAAAAGAATCACAGGTTGTGGTATTTATGTAGAGGACGCGCGTTAGAAGAAATCTCACTGAAATTGGCTGGACATCTAGGTTCGCAGGCAGCCGAATTAGCAGCCGTAGCCTACATTGTACAGCACCCCAACTTGTTCCCGACCCCAGCCGACATATACTCCGACAGCCTATATGTCTGCAATAGCTTAACTGAGTTCCTACCCCTTTGTTTCCGCCGACAGAAAACCCCTACCCTCAGCCCCATTACTCCAGCATATCCTCAAGACAGCTAAAGGCCGTAAATACGGTATCGTTAAGGTTCGCAGCCACCATCATTATTCCCCCCTCCCACCCTGGTAACGTTAAGGCAGACGCCCTAGCAAAAGCAGGTCCCACACATGGTCACTTTTGGAATCCCTCTGAGAGTGCCCCAGTACACGCATTCCTGGTCTCACAGACCAATATTCAAGATTTAGCCCAAGCCGAAAAGGAAGACGAAAAGCTCAGGGAGGTTTTAAAAGGTAACTTCCCCGCCCCCTATGATAAGTACAGAAACGCTTTAATAGCACACAATGGCATAATTTTAAAAGATGGTATTTATGTGGTCCCCACCCAAGATAGAAACCAGATTATCTGCCAATTCCATGATAACCATGGACACCAAGGGATAGATTCAACCTTTGCCCACCTCAGACCTCTCTGCTGGTGGCCCGATTTAAAATCCAATGTGACTCATTACATTGAGAATTGTTTGATTTGTGCCCAGAACAACCCAGACAGGTATGTAAAGAAAGGTCAACTCAGTCACTCCTGCCCTGCTAATGGCCCCTGGAGGAATCTACAGATGGGGGGTAGGTCCCCTACCCCTCCTGCAAAAATGGTTTTAAATATGTGTTGGTAGTGATCGACATCTTCACGAAATGGGTGGAAGCTTTTCCATCCAGAACTAACACGGCTAAAACGACAGCCAGCCAAGATTCTAACACAGCAAATTTTCACACGATGGGGACTTCCCCGTAGTATCGAGTCAGACCAAGGCTCACACTTCACAGGAGGCGTCATGAAATATGTCCTCACAATTTTCGGCTTACGACAAAAATTTCATACAGCCTATCACCCCCAATCCAGCGGGATTGTAGAACGCTTGAATCGAACCCTCAAAGCAACCCTGAGGAAAATGTTACAGCAGCATAATACAACATGGGACACAGTTCTCCCATTTGCACTCACATTCATTAGGAACACGGTATCAACTTCAACAGGATACACTCCCCACACCTTCATGACCGGACGACCCATGAAGGAACAGAATACTTATTAGGGCTTGATTTGGCCAGCCACACAGTCACCGGCCTCACCCATGAGAAAGCAGTACAACAAATCCTGGAAAACGTTAAAGCAGCCCAGCTCGCCACAGCTGTTAGGCTTGGCATACAGAATAAACAGAGTAAAGCATGTTTTGATAAAACGGTACACCCAATGGAATTTTCAGTAGGACAGCAGGGATCATGCTCTCCCCGTACAACCCCAGTTCATTTATTTTCCCCAAATTCGCAGGACCCTATTCAATTTCAGACAAAGTCAGCCCCTCCGTGTATAAGATCACCTATCCCAATGGCAAGTCTGGATGGTTTCACATAAACCAGCTTAAGGTTTATGGCACACAGAGCAACCACTCCCACCACAACTCACTCGCAGCAGCAGACGAACACGCCCCGGCCACGGACGACCTATTCCTACCCTCCCCCAACAGTCCAGCCCGTCTACAGACACCACTTTGACTCCACCCCCAGACACACGACTCCACCCCTCCCTTCATTCGATCAGCACCGACAGCATTGATACGTTAGACCGCATGGAACCGCCACACGATTTAAATTCTGTACCAGGCCCACTCCCAGCAACTCGGAACAGGAAATGTTTAACCCCTTTGAGACCACTTATGTAAAAGCTCCCGAACCGGACCCACTGCCCGATGATGATGGATTGCCCCCTACCGCCTCCAACCTAGACACTAAGCATTGGCACCGCGACAATTCCTACCAACTCATCCGTAACGATGAGATGGACCCCACATCGACCCAGGCCGCCTTGGCACAGCTACTCCAGTCATGAGTGTGGCAACCAGGAGAAGATGATGATTCAGAGTCTGACTCCCACCAGGCTAGCCCCTTTGCAACTCTTTTTACAGTAGAACAATGAGGTGTCCAGATGATGAGAAAAAGGATTGAGATTTACAGTGCCCTTCTTTCTGATGGGAGCCTGCCCGCTTTCTTGTTTTTAAAAAAATGTTGAATGTTTGTATGTTGTTCGATTCACGATAGTTTATTCATGGCCCCACACCAAATCTTGATGCAGTCATCACTGCTCTTTTAATGCCATACGGCAGTTAAAGGGACATGTTTGTCGGCAGACACCAGTTGACACAGTAATAACTACTCTTCTGATTCGACGGCAATCATAAGAACCAGTTTATACACGGTGAACACAAATTCTTTCCGTTCTTGTCCGGTCACCCAGGCAATGGAGTAACGGCGCTGGTCCCCGCCCTGCCTGAGAACCCCTATCTGGTCAGCTAAGCTCAGGTAGTGCACCTATGGCACTGGTCACTGCCCTACCCAGGGATTCCACCCATTCTTGCTCCGCCGCGGCCCATATGCACCCCATTCAGAGCTTTTATTTTGAAACTCTTTTACTGTTTCTGAGGATGTGGTTTAAAGAATACTCTTTGCCACAAGTTTTGTTTGCTTTCCGGGGACCCTGAGGTCACTATTCCCACATGATATTTACATGTTCATACACTTGGGTGAAACAATTTGCTGCTGGACGGGGAAATTATCCGCCCACTCACCGCATCGATCACACAAGCTGCGAGACTGCTCGCACTGTGACAGTATTTTCCTTTCGGATGTCTTGTCCCCAAAAATATTTGGTTTTAAAAAAATGAGGGAGTCACATATGGTGACAATTCTAATGGACAATTGATGGAGAAACGGACAGACATGAGAGATATTAAACAAGGTAATAACAGATATTTTGCTTGCCTCTACAGGAAATCCAAAACACCAGCAGAGGAAGACGAAGAGAAAAATGAAGATGGACATAATGACCTACATTTGGATCATCGTGCGATCACTACAGTTGCGCGCGGACACGACCCCCCCTTAACCCCCACCCCACAGGCTGTGACTGTTTCCCATCCCTGCCATACACCACACCCAGAAACAGCCACTGACATATCAACCTGGTGCGACAACCTCATAAAATGGTTTCATACATTGTGGAAGCCCTACTAGTGATAGCAATACTCTGCAGTTTCACCCAGATACTGAGACTTTGGAAATGGCGAAGGAAAGTCTCCTGCGCTCCAGTATACACACTTAGACCCCCTATTTTCAGACTCCAGCAAACCCCCCCCCCCCCTCTCTAAATAGTGCATCGACTTTTTCTTTTTGTTCTAATAAAAGAAAGGATTTGAATGTTCCGTACTTTACCGCCAAGAGACAGAGAAATGTAATGCTGCTACTGTATAATTTTATACTGTTTGTAAATTCTTTTATTGGATAAACAGCCTGAAGACAGTTTAGAGGAAGATAGTTAGAGATTCCCGTGTTTGAAGAAAGAAATGTAATGTATGCTTGAATGTTATAGTGCCCCTTAGGATTTTATAATATGATGTAAATAAAAGCAATTTAGGTAAAGATTCAAATCCATAGGACAGTGTAGGATAGAACCTGTCCTTGATTGCGGGTGCTCGACTTAGGCATAGAAGAAGATTCAGTAATGTGATCCTTCATGCTTTGCGTTGAGGATCATAAGGAAGGAGTGTAGCCATTTAGTATTGGCCACTTTCAGCATATAAAATGGACAGTCGCAGAGCATACAGGGAAAAATGGACAATGCAAAGTAACAAGCGGGCACAGAGCCCGAATGTGTATTTAGAAGACAGACTGCGAACAGAACCAAAACTCTTGGCCAATTTGCACATCGATGGCCCATCTCCGATAAACAAAAGACTAGTGCTCAGGTAGCCGATACCGTCCCAGACATTCCGCCGCCACTACCTCAGCAAGAAGATACAAACAAAGCAAGGCCAACGGCCATTTAGGACACGCCCACCCATCAAGGCACCCACGCCTTTATTGGCTCAGATTGATGGCGGTGATCCAGAAGTTGTCCAATTGATTGGGACCAAGTTTAAGGCCCGCCTAAAAGAACTAACTAACTAACTGGTGTATTCGCTCTTTTGATCGATATTCGGTTGAACCTTGTGACGGTATCAAGAGATACCTGGCGACTCTGAAAAGCATATTCATAATTAAGATGAAGAAAGGCAACCTTATTAACTACCATATTTACAGCCACTAAAAGATAGCAAACAACTTCCAAAATACCTCAAGTGTCCCATGCACTGCTGCGCGCCCGAACCCCCCAGCAGATCAGGGACGAAAACAATGCACAGGCTTGGGTGGCCACCTGAAATCCTTTGCCCTGAAGAAAGATTCTGGCAGTGATTCCTCCTTTACTTTACATAGATCTTGGAACTAGAAATCTTCATTCTTGTATTCACATTCTGGTTTGTTGACGAGGTAGCAGGGCAGAAAGATTTACAAAAAAGATATTCCAGCTTTCCCAAAGTATTAATTACAACATTCCACAATCTTATAATATGTATAAACCAAATCCTTTATTAAAGTTGCTTCAGAGGTTATGAATCTTTTACATCACAGACAATGTCAATAAGCTGATACCAATGAGCCACACAAACATTTAGGCAGATATGAACTTTGTCATGGGCATTTTTCTAATCCCCTTTGCCTCCATTCTGAAATGCTTTTGCGGATCAAGAGACTAAATAATTGGGACCGCATTAATGGCAGTGTGAAATTGCAATACAACCTGAAGTACAGTATAATAAATTCACACTTTTAACATAATTTGGAGTGCCCACCTGAAGTGTGTCACTGCAGTCAATCCGGCTTCAGTATTACTTCAACATGAAGAAAGGGGCAACTGACTAATTCTGTCAAAAACAGATTATGGTACAGTTCAATTGAGGACGTTTATCTGTATAATAATGCAGTCCCCCTGTAAATTTGAGATTAACCATCAATGGAATTACCAAATTAAAATACAACAAATGATCCAAAATACGTTTCTAGCCAAAATTCCTGTCCAATTTTGAGAATCAGTGTCATGGCAAGTGTCTCTACAATCTGCTAAACCAAACCCAAAAGCCATAATCCATTCATAAATATGTATCAAAGCAAAACAGCCAGTAAAACAATTGTTCTAAAAAAAAGTTGCGCAACTGAGGGGAAAGTGTGACCCGATCTATAACTATTCTGACATTGTAACAATGACTACCATCAACAAGTACTTCATTGGTTGTAAAACGAGATGTCTTGAAGTCACGTTTTAGAGTCACGAAAGGCTCCATTTGCTTTCATTGCTAACATTGAACAAACCCAGTTGCCCATGAACGTCAGTGTCTTGTGATGGGGAGCTCAGTTCTCTACAAGTTAGCTACAGAAAATTCTGTAACCAGTTTTCCCTCCCACGTCGCAAAAAAACCCAAAACAATAAAAGGACCCCATACACTTAAACGAATCAGCCGCACGTAACATAAGAAAGGTAGGTGCGTTGTCCACAATCTCGGAGGAAGGAAAAAAAAATCTGTAAATGTTACATCACCAAGAATAGATCGTGTCATTTGTAAAGGACTTACTCACCAATCAAATGAGTACTAAATCAATAATGGCCTATATCCAAATTAAAAATCAACACAGAGATAGTTCTATTCTCATTAAAGGCAACAGAGCTGAAACGTTAACTCCGATTTTCTCCCAGAGATGTTGCCGGACCTGTTGAGTATTTCCACCATTTTCTGTTTTTAATTCAGATTTTCAGTATCTGCAGTAGTTTTCTTCTCTGGTACCATTCGGGGTTGTTTGACAATTGAAGTCCAGCAACTTTAAAGGAATTTCAGTGATCAAAGACTAAGGCAAAGAACTCAAAATAATCCCAAAACGCTGGGTGATTTTATACTCATAACATCTCCACAGCGTCATTAAAGCCCAGTATGGCAACAATAAACAATAAAACAAATTAGAAACAGACTTGATTTAGATAAAGTAAAAAACATAACCCTTGTATGGATGGGCATATCAACTGTCGGACTCTTTTTGCAACTCAAAACTACAATCATGCTCAAGTTAATTTATGAGGCATTTTGAATGTTTCCTACAAACTGCTATTAATAGTGGTACGATTGATTTTAAAAATAATGCTTATGGACTGTTTGTTGTATTAAATAAGGCCACATAGACAAAATGTCTTTACATACACTATCCATTTAACGAAGGTTCAAAAGTGTAGACAGGTTTGCTAATGTCGCTGTCAAATGGGGACAGGACAGGATAAAAACATGCCATAACCATATTCTCTTGATAAAGATTAAAGTACAGGAACTCCAAACTTTATTATATGCCCGGGAAGTGCACTTTATACTATAAGAAATTAACATTAAAGTGCTGAATTATGTTGAATAATAAACTGGTCAATTGGCTAGAAAAAGCTGATTTAACGCAAAGGGAGGAATAACGTTCACAAGTGCAATTTTTGTTTTTCTTGGGAAACTTTTCCCATCTGTACAAATTTAACCACTCTACCATTCACAAAGCAGGAAATGTTTACTTTGGTATTTTGAAAAACAAAATTACACTGGACAGAAAGGAGGGGGAGTGCAACAGGATCATGTGGTTATGGAGTGAAGCTGTGAAGTGGGAACTGTACAGCTGAGTTATTTGCACACATCAACTCCGAAGGGCAGCCAGTCGTGACTGCATCTCTTCAATATCTTCCTCTGCCTCACCCTCTTCAGGTGCAGCTGCAGCCCCTTCCAGCTCTGGCTCTGGGAGAGCGTCTGTGACTTTGCTGGGAGCTTTCCCAAGAGCGCCTGCAAAAATAAATGCAACAAAAGACGTCAAAGGTCAGGTTCTGATGATAGGTCATTGACCTGAAAAATTTACTTGTTCTCGTTTCACAGATGCTGCCCGATCCGATTAGTATTTCCAACATTTTCTATTTTTGTGTTGAAAGCAAGTACTGGCCTATCACTGTTGTGTATTAAGAAACAGAAACAGAGGCAAACTCGTCACTCCCTCTCTCTTCAATGATGATCATTGACTTATTGCAGTTCTGTAATCCCAGGTATCCAACAATTCATACAGTATTGTTCCAACTGTTACTCAATTGAGGTTTCAGCAGTTATTACCAAGGCCAGCAACCTGCTCTGTCCTGAAAGCTGGCTCTCAGGGATACTACTAAATTTCATAAAATTGACACAGTGGCGCAGTAGTTAACACTGCAGCCTCGTAGCTCCAGGGACCCAGGTTCAATTCTGGCCTTGGGTGACGGTCTGTGTGGAGTTTGCATTTTCATTTCTGTGAGTTTCCTTCAGGTGCACCGGTTTCCTCACACAGTCCAAAGCTATGCAGGTTAGGTGGGGGGATTGGCCATGCTAAATTGCCCCTTACTGTCCAAAAAAGGTTAGGTAAGATTACTGGGATAGGGTGGAGGGGTGTGCTTAAGTAGGGTGCCCTTTCCAAAGGCCGGTGCAGACTCGATGGGCTGAGTGGCCCCCTTCTGCACTGTAGGGATTCTATGTTACTGCTGCCTCACAGGGTCAGGGACCAGGTTCAAATGAGGCTCAATTTCGGCCTTGGGTGACTGTGTGGAGTTTGCACGCTCTCCTCGTGTCTGCATGGGTTTCCTCAGGGTGCTATCTATCCTTCGATAGCTCAGGAGGTAGAGTGGAGGACTGTAGATGATTAAAGCTGACATCCGTGGGTCGCTGGTTCAATTCCTGCTCAAAGGAAGTCGTACCTCCCTTTTATGGGCGGCAGGGCAGCACGGTGGTTAGCACTGCTGCTTCACAGCGCCAGGGTCCCAGGTTCATTTCCGCTTGGGTCACTGTCTGTGTGGAGTCTGCACGTTCTCCCCAAATCTGTGTGGGATTCTCCGGGTGCTCCGGTTTCCTCCCACAAGTCCCGTAAGACGTGCTTGTTAGGTGAATTGGACATTGTGGATTCTTCCTCTGTGCACTCGAACAGGTGCCGGAATGTGGCGACTAGGGGCTTCTCACAGTAACTTCACTGTAGTGTTTGGTTTCCTTCCACCGTCCAAAGATGTGCAGGATAGGTGGACTGGCCATTATCAATTGCCAGTGTCCAGGGATGTGGAGGTTAGGTTATGGAAATGGGTCAGGGGAGTGGCTCTAGGGTGCTCTTTCGGAGGGTCAGTGTAGACTCAGTGGGCCAAATGGTGTCACTAAGGATTTAAACATAGTGGCTTTAGTTTACCTGCAGTAACCTCAAAAAGTATCTGATCGATTTCCATCTCTGCTGCTTCTTCCATTTCTTCCTCATCTTCCATGCTTTCAAAAGTATCCTCTAGCATCTCCTCAATAATCCCTGCCTGGGAATATAAAACAACATACATTATGTAAAAGTAGTTTATTTATCCCATTATGCACAATACTAACATCATCACAGTGTCACATATTCACAGAGTGAGAAAGAAATACCAAGTTACTGAACTAATCCACAAAATAATCTGAGACAGCAATAAGTACGAGACTGATAAAGGCACAAGAAACCTTGCTTTCAGTTCTTATCTACAACTGAAACATTTTGTCTCTTCTTTCCAAAAGACGCAGACTGATCTGCTCAGTCGTTTACAGCATTTACATTCTGGTTGAGATTTCTAGCAGTTTTTTGCTTTTCGCTTAGTTCAGTAAATTAATCTACTGAGCAGTTGTGCCAAATAAACCAGCTTTAATCTGCATCCTTTGCTGAATTGGTTAATCTTTGGTTGGGCAACAAGACATTACAATAATTTATATCTCCTCCAATCTAGTATAATACATCCACTGATCACGGTGCTACCTCCCCTATATTGGGGTTGCTGAGGGTGTTATTGTGAGAGATACAGGATCACGCCCTCAATGGTTGAATAGCCCATTAGGAGGGGGAAATAATAGCAAGAAAAGATATTGAAGCAATCCAGAGCAGCTTGAGTTTATGCTGAACATTAGGTCACAGGTTTGATTTCAGCCGTGTGAGGCAGCAGAAGAGGTCTTACCTCCCAGAGCGCTCACGCAGGAACTAGATAGATGACTAATAGATGACTATTACCTCCCAATTCCTAGTGGGATCACCCGAATCTGATCAGTCAGGATTCCTTCTAAAAGGAATGGGTCTGCATTTTTATGACAAGTATCAGGCAGTATGTCCGATATGCAGTCAACCTAAAACATGATGGCTCTACAGAGCTGCAACTCCAAAGGCTGGAGTCTGGTTTTTGTCTCACCTTCATCATTTCTTTGGACAGATCTCTCATGGTGGCTTGAATTTCAGGGATTTTTACTAAATTCTGCATGGCTTTCATCACCTCTGTGCTCTTCTGCAAGGAACCAGTGACTCTCGATATAGCTGTGGAGAGAAGGGCACGATAAGGAGTTGAAAATTGAAGATTGGAGCAATAATTTTCTGATCATCTCTCTGGGAGTTGAAAAAGTTTCAGGGCTCCACCATTCTGAGCAGAAAACCTCCAGCAATAACAATGATCACAGTGGTCCAATCTACATATAAATTAAAATGAACATTGTGCCCAAACATGTGGCAGCTCTTAAAATAAATTTGACTGCAGAGGAGTCAAAAATGTGTTTATTTTAGTGAAGGCATTTATAAAATTGAAATGCCTCTCATATTGGGGGTGGGAGGCAATAAAGTTGGGCATGTAAAACAAAACAGAAGAGGTTGAAAGTGAAGCGTTGTTACAGATGCTGAAGATTTTCAAAAATTCATTAAGGCAATGTGGCCAACATTTATTGCCCATCCCTAATTACCCTTTAGAAGGTGGTAGTGAGCGGCTTTCTTGAACTGCTGTGTTAGGGAGGGAATTACAGGATTTTGACTCAGCGACAGTAAAGGAATGGCAATATATTTTCAAATCAGGATAGTGAGTGACTGGGAGGGACAACTCCAGGTGGTGGTGTTCCTAGGTACCTGCTGCTCTTATCCTCCTCGGTGGTTATAGGTTTGGTAGGTGTTCTCTATGGAACCTTGGTGAGTTACTGCAGTGCATTGTGTAGATGGTACACATGGCTACCACTGTTCATTGGTGGTGGAGAGAATGAATATTTGTGGAAGGGGTAGAATCAAGCAGGCTGTTGTGTCCTGGATGATGTCGAGCTTCTTGAGTGTTGCTGGAATTGCACTCATCCAGGCAAGCGGAGAGTGTTCCATTACACTCCTGACTTGTGCCTTGTAGATGATGGACAGGCTTTGGTGAGTTATTTGCTGTAGAATTCCTAGCATTTGACCCACCCTGGTAGCCACAGCATTTATACGGCCAGTCCAGTTCAGTTTCTGGTCAATTATAACCCCCAGGATGTCGAATCATGGGGGATTCAGTGATGGTAATGCCATTGAATGTCAAGGGCCGATGGTTAGATTCGCTCTTGTAGAAGATGATTTACTGTCACTTGTGTGGCGCAAATGTTACTTGCCACTTGTCAGCCCAAGCCTAGATATCTCCAGGTCTTGCTGCATTTGGATATGAACTGCTTCAGTATCTGAGGAGTAATGAATGGTGCTGAACATTGTGCAGTAATCTACGAACATCTCCACTTTTGACCTTATGATGGAAGGAAGGTCATTGATGAAGCAGCTGAAGATGGTTGGGCCTAGGACACTATCCAGAGGAACTCCTGCAGTGATGTCCTGGAACGGAGATAATCTACCTCCAAACCACCACAACCATCTTCCTTTGTGCCAGGCATGATTCCAGACTGATGGGTTTGTAATTGGCGGGGATGGATTTGTCCTGTTTCTTGTGTACAGGACACACCTGGGCAATTTTCCACATTTCTGGGTAGGTGCCAATGTTGTAGGTGTACTGGAACAGCTTGCCTTCAGCACTATTGCAGGAATATTGTCAAGGTCAATAGCCATTGCAGTATCCAGTATCTTGGAGTAAATTGAATTGGCTGAAGACTGACATCTGTGATACAGGGGACATCCAGAGGGCTAGATGAATCATCCACTTAGTACTTCCGGCTGAAGATTATTGTGAATGCTTCACCATACCATTTGCAGATATGCAGGGCTCCTCCATCATTGAGGATGGGGATATTTGTGGAGTCTCCTCCTCCAGTTGAGTTGTTGAATTGCCCACCACCATACACTGTTGGATGTGCAAGACTGCAGAGCTTAGTTCTGATCTGCTGGTTGTGGAATTGCTTAGCCCTGTCTATTGCTTGCTGCTTATGCTGTTTGTCGTGCAAGTAGTCCTGTGTTGCAGCTTCCCAGGTTGACAGCTCGTTTGTCAGTATGACTGGTATTGTGCCTGGCATTCCCTCCTGCACTTTTCATTGAACCTGGGTTAATCCCAGGCTTGGTGGTAATGGTAGAGTGGGGGATATGCCATGCCATGAAGTTACAGATAGTGGTTGAGTTCAATTCTGCTGCTGCTGATGGCCCACAGTGTCTCATGGATTCCCAGTCTTGAGACGCTAGATCTGTTCTGAATCTATCCCATTTAGCACGATGGCAGAGGCACACAACACGATGGTAGGTACCCGCAATGTGAAATAATAATCGGTTATTATCACAAGTAGGTTTCAATGAAGTTACTGTGAAAAGCCCGTAGTCGCCTGTTCGGGGAGGCTGGTACGGGAATTGAACCCGCGCTGCTGGCATTGTTCTGCATTATAAGCCAGCTGTTTAGCCCACTGTGCTAAACCAGCCCCTTTACAATGTGAACTATGTGAATGTGGTACTTCATCTCCAGAATGGATGTGCAGTGGTCACACTGTTTTTTAAAGATTTTCTTTTAAATTTAAGAGTTCCCAATTTTTTTTCCAATTAAGGGGCAATTTAGCGTGGCCAATCCACCTAATCAGCACATTGTTTTGGTGTGGCGGCAAGACCCACGCAGACACTGGGAGAATGTACAAGGTGGGTCACTCTTACCGATGTCGTCATGGAGAGATGCATCTGCAGCAGGCAGGTTGGTAAGGATGAGGTCAAGCATATTTTTCCCTCTTGTTGGTTCCCTCCCCACCTGCCACAGTGCCAGTCTAGCAACTATGTCCTTTAGGACCCAGCCAGCTCGCTCTGTGGTGGTACTATTTATCCACTCTTTGTGATGGGGATTGAAGTCCTCACCCAGAGTACAATGTGGGTCCGTGCTACCCTCAGCATTTCCTCCAAATGGTGTTCAACTTCGAGGAGTACTGAATCATCAGCTGAGGGGGGGGCGGTACATGGTAATCAGGAGGAGGTTTTGTTGTTCATGTTTGACCTTGTACCTCTGTTACCAATCATTCAATATGTTCTGTTCTACTTAGATAATTGTGAATGGAGTATTGCGGGAAAAAAATTGAAGATACTATTTTCCAAATGTTACATGGGTCACCCTCTACCTCAAAAATAGTTTTGCATTTTTATATAATTTGTCAACATCCAAATACACGTGTACAGTTATACACCTTTATGAAAATGGGATATAATTTACATATTTAATCTCAGAAAGCTTGGCAGCAAGTGTGGAATGATGCACGGTCCTTCTGTATACTACTCTCCAGCCCCGTAATTCGACTTGCATTTCAACACGATGCTCCCCTGGGAATGCAAATTTTTACATTAAAAAGCATTTGCTATGTATAAATATTTTTTTGAAAAATAAATTTTAAGCAATAACTGTGATATTTGGGTTTAGCCACAATAAACTGGCCAGGTTGCTACTTCTCCAAAAACTATCTGAATGGGAACTGGTTCTTTCACAATGACACTGCCTCTTCACCCCAGTTCAGAGGCATTCTATCCCCCAGTTGAAATGGGAACTAGCCCATAGTTCACAGAAGTACTAGTTATCATTAATGTTCTTTGCACTGCTTGTTTTAGCTACAACTTCTAAGTAATGTCATGCTTCTGTCAGTGAGTCTGTGGGCAGGAATGGCTCATTGGCTGTGAAACCAAGGAACACCTATTTGTAATCCACAGCGCAGAGTATAATCCCCAGGGAAAAGCAACATAAATCAGAGATAAACTGCTCTCGGCAGGCAGTTACATCATCATCAGGGAGTAGAGTCCGGTTTGGGGATTAGAAAAATCTGGCTGGCAGAGTTACTTAAAGCAAGAACTATATTCCGTGGGAAGAGAAATTATATATTTTTTAAAATACCATTGACAACATTTACAGAACACTCCACACTTTCAGTTTGAGACATATTTGTACCCATTGTGGGTGGTACTTGGATGTGGGCAGCAATTCTAAATTTACTTGCTCCACGTTTAGGAGAAGTTAAACTATGTTTACATTTCTGCTCACATGTCAGTGCTTTCTGATTTATTCATTGAAATTCTGAATCAGTTATTTTTTCTTATAAAGTAAGCTGATATTTTGGGTAAAATTGTATTGTTTGTTACTCCCGAGTTCCCTACTATATTGATAACACTTGTGACACAGTGGCTAGCACTGCTGCCTCGCAGCGCTGAGGTCCCAGGTTCAATCCCGGCTCTGGGTCACTGTCTGTGTGGAGTTTGCACATTCTGCCCGTGTTTGCGTGGGTTTCGCCCCCACGGCCAAAAGATGTGCGGGGTAGGTCGATTGGCCACACTGAATTTCCCCTTAATTGGAAAAAATGAATTGGGTACTCTAAATTTATTTTAAAAAAAGAAAAAAGATTGCAATATGCATATTTAAACCCTTCATTCGTGGACTTTTTCAAAATTCATTCATGGAATGTGGACAACGTTGGTTAGACCGAGAGACACTCCCCAACTGCCCTTGAGAAGGTGGTGGCGAGCTGCCTTCTTGAACCGCTGCAGACGAGGTGTAGGCACACCCACAGTGCGGGTAGGGAGGGAGCGCCACAATTTTGACCCAGCGACAGTGAAGGAACGTCAATACATTTCCAAGTCCCCAACAGAATGTGGGTCATACAGACCCATATCTCTGCTGAACGCAGACACCAAAATCCTAGCCAAAAGGCTAGAAGACTGTGTGCCTGAGGTGGTCACAGAGGACCAGACGGGCTTCGTCAAAGGTAGACAGCTTACCGCGAACATCAGGCGCCTGCTGAACGTGATAATGACCCCCTCCGGGGAGAGAACACAAGAGGTGATCGTCTCCCTGGACGCAGAAAAGGCCTTCGACAGAGTCGAATGGAAATACCTCATAGAGGTACTGGAGCGGTTCGGGCTTGGAACAGGGTTCACCGCTTGGGTAAAGCTCCTATACAACGCTCCCATGGCGAGTGTACGGACCAACAATACCAACTCCCAATACTTCCAGCTGCACAGGGGCACCAGACAAGGATGCCCACTGTCCCCGCTGCTGTTCGCACTAGCAATCGAACCGCTAGCAATCGCGCTCAGGGCAGCAAAAAATTGGAGGGGGATCCGAAGGGGAGGTAGAGAGCACAGAGTCTCACTCTATGCGGATGATCTGCTCCTCTATATCTCGGACCCACAAAGCAGCATGGACGGAATCATAGCGCTCCTGAAAGAGTTTGGAGCCTTCTCGGGCTACAAACTCAACATGAGCAAAAGTGAGATCTTCCCAGTACACCCGCAAGGGGGGGGGGGGGGGGGGGGCAGCACTAAAGGGGCTGCCGTTCAAACAAGCCCAAAATAAATTCCACTACCTGGGGATCCAAATAGCCCATGACTGGAAAGGGATCCACAAATGGAACCTCACCAGCCTGACGGAGGAAGTTAAAAAGGACCTGCAAAGATGGAACACACTCCCGCTCTCCCTCGCGGGGAGAGTCCAGACGATCAAAATGAACGTACTGCCCAGGTTCCTTTTCCTGTTTAGATCCATTCCGATCTACATCCCCAAGGCCTTTTTCAAAGCGCTGGACAAACATATCATGGCGTTCGTATGGGGGGGGGTAAAAATGCTAGGATCCCAAAGAAGGTCATACAAAAAACAAAATCCAGGGGGGGGCTAGCCCTCCCGAATCTACAATTCTACCACTGGGCGGCAACAGCCAAGCGAGTAAGGGGATGGATCCAGGAGCCAGAAGCCGAGTGGGTGCGTGCGGAGGAGGCCTCCTGCATGGGAACCTCCCTCCAGGCCCTCGCCACGGCAGCACTCCCATCCCCACCCAAAAAACACTCCACCAGCCCAGTGGTGACAGCCACCCTCCAATCCTGGAACCAACTGCGGCAGCAATTTGGCCTGTACAAAATGTCGGACAAGGCTCCCATCTGCAACAACCATAGGTTCAAACCAGCACTGACCGACGCCACCTTCAAAAGGTGGAGGCAGGACGGGGGGACACTGACAGTCAGGGACCTATACACGGACGACAGGATCGCAACACTGGACGAACTGACAGAGAAATTTCAGCTAGCTGGGGGGAACGAGCTACGGTACCTGCAGCTCAAAAACTTCCTACGAAAGGAGACAAGGACCCACAACCGCCACGACAGACACTATTGGAAGACCTACTGGACGCAAGTATCCTAGAGAAAGGGAACTGTAGTGACATGTATGACCGACTGGTAGATAGGGACGACACCGTACTGGACGCAACAAGAAGGAAATGGGAGGACGACCTGGGGATGGAGATAGGGTGGGGACTCTGGAGCGAAGCACTGCATAGGGTCAACTCCACCTCCACGTGCGCAAGGCTCAGCCTGACGCAACTAAAAGTGGTACATAGAGCCCACTTAACGAGAAACCGTATGAGTAGGTTCTTCCCGGAGGTGGAGGACAAATGTGAGCGGTGCCAAAGAGGCCCGGCCAACCACGCCCACATGTTCTGGTCTTGCCCCAGACTTGTGGAGTACTGGACAGCCTTCTTCGAGGCTATGTCCAAAGTGGTGGGGGTGAGGGTGGAGCCATGCCCGATAGTGGCGGTCTTCGGGGTTTCAGACCAGCCAGATCTATTCCTGGGGAGGAGGGCGGACGCCCTTGCCTTTGCCTCCCTGATTGCCCGCCGTAGAATCCTGTTTGGCTGGCGGTCAGCAGCACCACCCAGAGCTGCAGACTGGCTGTCCGACCTCTCGGAATCTCTCCAAATGGAGAAAATCAAATTCGCCATCCGAGGGTCGGACGACGGCTTCCACAGAACGTGGGAGCCATTCATGCAACTGTTCCGGGACCTGTTTGTGGCCAACGTACATGAGGAAGAATAGTCGGGTGGCCAAGAACCAGGGGAAAATGGACGGGAATCGGGGGAAGGTAGCCGGGGGGAGGGGGGCTACGGGCTCGGTATGGGGGTTTGATGGCAAGCCAAGGCCCAAAACCAAACTATAAATAAATGCCTATAAACATGTGCCTCGGCCATATTGGGGAATGTAAAATATGTATGCTGGCTAAAGGGGGCGGCCACAATTATTGTTATGAAGATGCTTACCTGTAAATATTCATGTTAAATTTTTGTGTTTTCCTTTTTTTTTTCTCTCTCTAATAACTTGTAATTTGTCATATATAAAATATGAAAACTCAATAAAAAAACATTTATAAAAAAATACATTTCCAAGTCAGGATGGTGTATGGCTGGAGAGGAACTTGTAGATAGTGGTGTTCCCATGCATCTGCTGCCTTAGGTGGAAGATGCTGTTGAAGGAGCTTTGGTGAGTTGCTGCAGTACATCTTGTGCATAGTACGCACTGTTGCCCCTGTATGTCGGTGATGGAAGGAGTGAATATTTAAGGTGATGGGTGGGATGCTAATCAAATGAGCTGCTTTGCTTCTTGATCTGTTGGAGTTGTACTTATCTTGAAAGTGGAGAATTTTCCATCACACTGCTGACTTGCATCTTGTAGATGGTAGTCAAGCTTTGGGGAGCCAGAATTCCTAGCTGTTGACCTGTTTTTGTAGCCATAGTATTTACATAGCTCTTCCAGTTCAGTTTCTGATCAATGGAAAACTCTGGGATATTGCAGGGAGGGATTGTTATGACCACAGCAGATTGCTCAGCAAACCAAATCCCAGAGGGAAACTTGGCTTACTGGGTCATATGCATTTTTTTAGTACTCCAAAAATGAGAAAGAAAAGTGCTGATCTCAGCAGCAGGGAACCAGGTAACACTTTTGCAATTTAAAAAGTAACATTAGAGGCTTATTAATAAAAGAGGGAAAAAAACTTCTGCACTTAAAGATTACATTTACACAGTTTAGTCTTACAAACTATTTCCCCCGAAAGACTCAACTTGGTCAGACCTACAGGTAAATACAACCCAAAGCAAAAATCCCTCATAGATGTTTAAAAATCCAGTATTACCCCCAAACAAAACTACTGTTACTTTAGTGAGGCATACCGCACAAACTCTCAACTAGTATACCAAACTATACCACACAACATACCACACAAACACTCAACTTCTATACCAAACTATACCAACAAAAAGTAGGGCGGTAGAAAGAGGGAAAATCGATCGTGGATACCCAAGGAAATAAGGGAGTGTGTCAAATTGAAGGAAAAAGCATACAAAGTGGCAAAGATTAGTGGGTGACAAGAGGACTGGAAAATCTTAAGGGGGCAACAGAAAGCTATTAAAAAAGCAATAAAGAAGAGTAAGATAGATTATGAGAGTAAACCTGCTCAGAATATAAAAACAGATAGTAAAAATTTCTACAAATATATAAAACGAAAAAAGAGTGGCTAAGGTAAATATTGGTCCTTTAGAGGATGAGAAGGGATAATAATGGGAGATGAGGGATTGGCTGAGGAACTGAACAGGTTTTTTGGGTCGGTCTTCACAGTGGAAGACACAAATAACAAGCCAGTGACTGATGGAAATGAGGCTACGACAAGCGAGGACCTTGAGATGATTGTTATCACTAAGGAGGTAGTGATGGGCAAGCTAATGGGGCTAAAGGTAGACAAGTCTCCTGACCCTGATGGAATGCATCCCAGAGTGCTAAAAGAGATGGATAAGGAAATTGCAAATGCACTTGTGATAATTTACCAAAATTCACTACACTCTGGGGTGGTCCCGGTGGATTGGAAATTGGCAAACGTGACATCACTGTTTAAAAAAGGAGGTAGGCAGAAAGCGGGAAATTATAGGCCAGTTAGCTTAACTTTGGTAGTAGGGAAGATTCTGGAATCTATCATCAAGGAAGAAATAGCGAGGCATCTGTATGGAAATTGTCCCATCGGACAGACGCAGCATAGGTTGATAAAGGGCAGGTCGTGCATAACTATTTTAGTGAAATTTTTTGAGGACATTACCAGTGCGGTAAACAACAGGGAGCCAATGGAAGTGGAAAGCATCAGAAAGCAATTGACAAGGTGCCACACAAAAGGTTGCTGCATAAGATAAAGATGTAAGGCATTAAGGGCAAAGTAGTAGTATGTATAGAGGATTGGTTGAAAGCAAAGAATGGGGATTAATGGGTGTTTCTCTGGTTGGCAATCAGTAGCTAGTGTTGTTCCTGAGGGATCAGTGTTGGGCCCTCAATTGTTCATAATTTGCATAGATGATTTGGAGTTGGGGACCAAGTGCAATGTATCCAAGTCTGCAGATGACACTAAGATGAGTGGTAAAGCAAAAAGTGCAGAGGATACTGGAAGTCTGCAGAGGGATTTGGATAGGTTAAGTGAATGGGCTAGGGTTTGGCAGATGGAATACAATGTTGACAAATGTGAGGTTATCCATTTTGGTAGGAATAAAAGGAAAAGGAATTATTATTTAAATGATAAAATATTAAAACATGCTGCTGTGCAGAGGGATCTGCGTGTGCTAGTGCATGCGTCACAAAAAGTTGGTTTACAGGTGCAACAGGTGATTAAGGTGACAAATGGAGTTTTGCCCTTCATTGCTAGAGGGATGGAGTTTAAGACTAGGGAGGTTATGCTGCAATTGTATAAGGTGTTAGTGAGGCTACACCTGGAGTATTGTGTTCAGTTTTGGTCTCCTTAGCCGAGAAAGGACCTACTGGCACTGGAGGGTGTGCAGAGGAGATTCACTAGGCTTCACAGCTCCAGGGTCCCAGGTTCGATTCCCGGCTGGGTCCCTGTCTGTGTGGAGTCTGCACGTCCTCCCCCTGTGTGCGTGGGTTTCCTCCGGGTGCTCCGGTTTCCTCCCACAGTCCAAAGATGTGCGGGTTAGGTGGATTGGCCATGCTAAAATTGCCCGTAGTGTCCTAATAATAAGTAAGGTTAAGGGGGGGGGGGGGGGGGGGGGGGGGGGGGTTGTTGGGTTACGGGTATAGGGTGGATACGTGGGTTTGAGTAGGGTGATCATGGCTCGGCACAACATTGAGGGCTGAAGGGCCTGTTCTGTGCTGTACTGTTCTATGTTCTATGTTCTAACCCCAGAGTTGAGGGGGTTGGATTACGAGGAGAGGTTGAGTAGACTGGGACTGTACTCATTGGAATTGGATGTGGGGGGGCGGGGGGGGATCTTATAGAAACAGATAAAATTATGAAGGGAATAGATAGGATAGATGCGGACAGGTTGCTTCCACTGGCGGGTGTAGAACTGGGGACATAGCCTCAAAATAGATTTAGGACTGAGCTTAGGAGGAACATCTTCACACAAAGGGTTGTGAATGTATGGAATTCCTTTCCCAGTGAAGCAGCTGAGGCTCCTTCATTAAATGTTTTTAACATAAAGATAGATAGTTTTTTAAGTTATGGTGTTCGGGCGGGAAAGTGGAGCTGAGTCCACAAAAGATCAGCCATGATCTCATTGTATGGTGGAGCAGGCTCGAGGGGTCTGACGGCCTACTCCTGCTCCTTATCTTCTTATGTGCTCACATCCACACTGCTGTGGAAATCCAAAACTTCACAGGAAGACTTATTTTTGCAGCCTTATGACTTTTTTTGGCTGGCTGGGTGGCTGCACCTTCTCCCAGCCCAGAGCTGCTTCCAGCAGGTCTTTCTCACACAGCCACCAACATCTATCAACATCTCTCCTTAAACATCCCTTATGCCTTCCATCTATGATTCCATTGTCGTCACCAGTTCTTTGAGGCAAACTTGTCCCAAATTTAAAAATCTTTCATATTTTCCTATAACCCTCACATTCAGGTAACATAACAGTTAATAACCTTCTCTTTGATTATTGCAAGCTCTAAAAGCCTCTTCCCTTTGAAATGTAACAGCCAATAACAGCAGGTCCCTAGGTATCTTTTAATGTCAATTTCCAAACCCAGTCTATTTACTTATAAGCCACTTGATCAGGCAAGTCTAACTACTAAGTCATGTATCTAACACCTTCAGTCCGCTCAAATCTCCCACACACAATGTCTCCATTAATCTTTTCCCAGCTTAATTAAATCATTTATATCCATACATAGTCTTCTTCACGGAACAAGACTATCTCCCCTCCCTACCAAAATATCAAAAAATAACATCCATTCTGATAATAATAATCTTTATTGTCACAAGTAGGCTTACATTAACACTGCAATGAAGTTACTGTGAAAAGCCCCTTGTTGCCACATTCCGGCACCTGTTCGGGTACACTGAGGGAGAATTCAGAATGTCCAAATTACCTAACAGCACATCTTTCGGGACTTGTGGGAGGAAACTGGAGCACCCGGAGGAAACGCACGCAGACATAGGGAGAACATGCAGACTCCGCACATAGTGACCCAAGCCGGGAATCGAATCTGGGACCCTGGAGCTGTGCCGCAACAGTGCTAACTACTGTGGTACTGTGCTGACCCATTCTCACAGATATTCAAAATGGTAATGCCAATGAGTGTCATGGGGAGATGGTTAGACTCTCTTGTTGGAGGTGGTCTTTGTGTGACACAAATGTTACTTGTCACTTATCAGCCCAAGTTTGAATATTGTCCAGGTCTTGCAGCAAATGGACATGGGACTGCTTTAGTATCTGAGTAGTCACCAATGGTGTTGAACATTTTGCAATCATCGGCGAACATCCTAACTTCTGACCTTATGGTGGAGGAAATGTCATTGATGAAGCATCTAAGGATGGTTGGGCATAGAACACTACCCTGAAAAGCTACAGCACCAATGTCCTGTAACTGAGATGATTGACCTCCGACAACCACATCCATCTTTCTTTGTGCTCGGAATTACTCCAATCATTGGAAAATTTCCCTCCAGGTTTCCACTGACTTCAATATTTCCAGGGCCCCTTTTGCCATACTCAGTCAAATGCTGCCTTGATGTTAAGGGCAGTTACTCTCACCTGGACTTCAGCTCCTTTGATTTTCATTTCTTTCAGCCTATGAGTATTTTTCGTCTGTATTCACACAGGAAAAAGACAAAGTTGTCGAGGAAAATACTGAGATACAGGCTACTAGACTAGAAGGGCTTGAGGTTCATAAGGAGGAGGTGTTAGCGATTCTGGAAAGTGTGAAAATAGATAAGTCCCCTGGGCCGGATGGGATTTATCGTAGGATTCTCTGGGAAGCTAGGGAGGAGATTGCTGAGCCTTTGGCTTTGATCTTTAAGTCATCTTTGTCTACAGGAATAGTGCCAGAAGACTGGAGGATAGCAAATGTTGTCCCCTTGTTCAAGAAGGGGAGTAGAGATAACTGCGGTAACTATACCAGTGAGCCTTACTTCTGTTGTGGGAAAAGTCTTGGAAAGGTTTATAAGAGATAGGATGTATAATCATCTGGTAAGGAATAATTTGGTTAGAGATAGTCAACATGGTTTTGTGAAGGGTAGGTCGTGCCTCACAAACCTCATTGAGTTCTTCGAGAAGGTGACCAAACAGGTGGACGAGGGTAAAGCAGTTGATGTGGTGTATATGGATTTCAGTTAAACGTTTGATAAGGTTCCCCATGGTAGGCTATTGCAGAAAATACTGACGCATGGGATTCAGGGTGATTTAGCAATTTGGATCAGAAATTGGCTAGCTGATAGAAGACAAAGGGTGGTGGTTGATGGGAAATGTTCTGACTGGTGTCCAGTTACTAGTGGTGTACCACAAGGATCTGTTCTGGGGCCGCTGCTGTATGTCATTTTTATAAATGACCTGGAAGAGGGCGTAGAAGGATGGGTGAGTAAATTTGCAGATGACACTAAAGTCGGTGGAGTTGTGGACAGTGTAGAAGGATGGTACAAGTTACAGAGGGACATAGATAAGCTGCAGAGCTGGGCTGACAGGTGGCAAATGGAGTTTAATGCAGAAAAGTGTGAGGTGATTCATTTTGGAAGGAATAACAGGAAGACAGAGTACTGGGCTAATGCCAAGATTCTTGGTAGTGTGGACGAGCAGAGAGATCTCGGTGTCCATGTCCATAGATCCCTGAAAGTTGCCACCCAGGTTGAGAGGGTTGTTAAGAAGTCGTATGGTGTGTTAGCTTTTATTGGTAGAGGAATTGAGTTTCGGAGCCATGAGGTCATGTTGCAGTTGTACAAAACTCTGGTGCGGCCGCATTTGGAGTATTGCGTACAGTTCTGGACGCCACATTATAGGCAGGATGTGGAAGCATTGGAAAGGGTACAGAGGAGATGTAGAAGGATGTTGCCTGGTATGGAGAGAAGATCTTATGAGGAAAGGCTGAAGAACTTGAGGCTGTTTTTGTTAGAGAGAAGAAGGTTAAGAGGTGACTTAATTGAGGCATACAAGATGATCAGAGGATTAGATAGGGTGGACATTGAGAGCATTTTTCCTCGGATGGTGATGTCCAGCACGAGGGGACATAGCTTTAAATTGAGGGGCGATAGATATAGGATGGATGTCAGAGGTAGGTTCTTTACTCAGAGAGTAGTACGGGCGTGGAATGCCCTCACCTGAAGAAGGAGCCGTGCTCCGAAAGCTCGTGTTTGAAACAAACCTGTTGGACTTTAACCTGGTGTTGTAAGACTTCTTACTGCCTGCAACAGTAGTGGACTCGCCAACACTAAACGCATTCAAATAGTCATTGGATAGGCATATGGACGATAAGGGAACAGTTAGAGGGGTTTCACAGGACGGCGCAACATCGAGGGCCGAAGGGCCTGTACTGCGCTGTAATGTTCTATGTTCTAATGTTAGGTGGACTGGCCATGCTAAATTGCCCTTAGTGTCCAAAATTGCCCTTAGTGTTGGGATTACTGAGTTATGGGGATAGGTTGGAGGAGTGGGCTTGGGTATGGTGCTCTTTCCAAGAGCTGGTGCAGACTCGATGGGCCAAATGGCCTCCTTCTGCACTGTAATTCTATGACTATTTTGTTCGAATCCCAGGACCAATACTAAATACTTACATAATTGGTTCTTCATGCTCATTAGGACAGAGTTCATTTGGGCTTTTGATGCATACAGCTTGCCCACAGTCTTTCTTGATCGTACAATTTCTTTAGCTAATATAGTGCACACATCCTTTTGGCCCTTCTTTGCAGCTTCTTTCACAGATCTTTTAACCTTTTCCTCTTCCCTTTGAATGTCTATCAAAGAGAGAGAGAAGAATTTTTAAAAACAAGCATTAAGAAAAGAATATGCATTTATATAGGGCATTATCTATTCAATGTCTTATTACATCTCCCAAGACACCTCAATATGTTTCACAAAATTACTTTGAACAGCATTTGTGGGGTGAAGTGAACCAGTTGAACATACAATACGCAAATTAGGAGGAGTAGGCCACTCGGCCCCTTGAGCCTGCTTCAACATTCAATAAAATCATGACTAATCCGACTGTAATCTCCACCCCAAATTCCCGCCTTCCCATGAGAACATTTCACCCCTTGTTTACCATGAGTCAATCTAGCTCTGCCTTAAAAATATTCAGAGACTCTGCTTCCACCATCTTTTCAGGATGAATGGGCAGAATGGTAGCACAGTGGTTAGCACAATTGCTTCACAGCTCCAGGGTCCCAGGTTTGATTCCCGGCTGGGTCACTGTCTGTGCGGAGTCTGCACATCCTCCCAGTGTGTGCGGGGGTTTCCTCCAGGTGCTCCAGTTTCCTCCCACAGTCCAAAGATGTGCAGGTTAGGTGGATTGGCCATGCTAAATTGCCCTTAGTGTCCAAAATTGCCCTTAGAGTTGGGTGGGGTTACTGGGTTATGGGGATAGGGTGGAGGTGTTGACCTTGGGTAGGGTGCTCTTTCCAAGAGCCGGTGCAGACTCGATGGGCTGAATGGCCTCCTTCTGCACTGTAAATTCTTTGATATAATTCTATGAAGAGAGTTCCAGATGCTCATGACCTTCAAGAGAAAAAAAATCTCTTAATTTCTGTCTTAACTTATTTTTAAACAGTGACCCCTAGTTCTAGATTCCCCACAAGAGGATACATCCTCTCCACCCTGTCATTACCCTTCAGGATCTCAATCAAGTCACTTCTTACTCGTGTCCCTTTGTAGCCTCCTTTTGCCCTCTTCCCAATTTGCTTTCCCACCTACCAACAAATTTTAAACCCGGCCTTCAGTCCCTTCATCCAATTATAGAAATTGTAAAAAGTTGAGGTCACAGCACTGATCCCTGTGGCACCCCACTTGTTACATCCTGCCAACTTAAAAAATACCTTTTTATGTCAACTCTGTTCTCCGTTGACTAGCCGATCTTCAATCCATGCCAATATGTTACCCCCGACACTACGAGCATTTATTTTACGCAATAACCTTTTGATATGTCACCGTAACAAATCAAAGTATAGTATAGTCACTGATTCCGCTCTATCTACAGCATATGTGACTCCTTTAAATAATTTGTTTAAGACCCTAGGATGAAGCTCTTCTGGACCCGGGAATCTGTCAGCCCGCAGCCCAAACAATTTGCTCAATACCACTTCCCTGGTGATGGTCGTTTTTCTGGGCTCCTCCCTCCTTTTCATTTCCTGATCTACAGCTATTTTTGAGATGTTTCATATATCCTCCATAGTGAAGACCAATGCAAATTGTAAGGGGAATAGATAGATGTTTCTGTGGCCACAAAATGAGACTCCAGGATGGTAGCACAGTGGTTAGCACTGTTGTTTCACAGTGTCCGGGACCAGAGTTTGATTTCCGGCTTGGGTCACTGTGCAGAGTTTGCATGTTCTCTCCTTGTCTGCAAGGGTGCTCCAGTTTCCTCCCACAAGTCCCGAAAGATGTGTTGTTAGGTAATTTGGACATTCTGAATTCTCCCTCAGTGTACCCGATCAGGTAGAAAGACAGAAAGAGGAATAAGAAAAGTGATAGGCAGAGAAATCAAGGGCCAGAATCAAACAGGCCAGTGAAACATAATGGGAATGGGACAAGGAATGTTAAAAAGACAAGTCTTAAGGCTATGTGCCTTAATGCGCGTGGATGAATTAATATTGCAGATAGATGTGATGGGGTATGATATAATCAGGATTACAGAGACATGGCTGCAGGGTGACCAGGATGGAAATTGAACAACCAGGCATATTCAGTATTTACGAAGGGGAGATTAAACGGAAAAGCGGTAGGGTTGCATTGCTGGTTAAGGAGGAAATTAACACAGCAGTGAGGAAGGATATTAGCTCTGATGATGTGGAACCTGTATTGCTAGAGCTGAGAAACACCAAGGGGCAAAAGACATTAGTGGGGGCTATATAGACCCCCAAACTGTAGCAATGTTGGCATTGGCATTAAATAGAAAATCAGAGATGCGTGCGAGATTAGGGTTAATCCAGTTGAAGGTAGTGCAAAGGGCTCATTTGACCAGGTCTAGGATGAGTAGGTTGTTTGCGGGAGTGGAGGATAAGTATGAACAGTGTGAGAGGGGTCCAGCTAACCATGTGCACATGTTCTGGTCGTGTACTAAGCCTGTGAGGTTCTTGGTCGCCTTCTTTAGCACCATGTCAACAATTCTGCAAATTGAACTGAAGCCCTGTCCCTTGGGGTGTTGGACCTGTCGGAGCTGCAGACGGGACAGGGGCTGATGTTCTGGCCTTCGCTTCGCTGATTGCTCGAAGATGGGTGCTGATTTTGGAGGGGAGCTTCTCTGCCCAGTGCCTCGGTGTGGCTGTGGGATCTTATGGAGTTTTTATATCTCGAGAAAGTTAGGTACACGGTGATGGGGGCAATTAAGGGGTTCTACTAGAGATGGTAGCTGTTTATTCTGTATTTTAAAGAGCTGGTGACCGTTAGTTGCTAGGGATGGGGAGAGGTGGGTAGGGGAGGAGGGGGGCCTTTTTTTGTTGCGGGTCTTTGGGGGGTTGTTTGTTACTGTTCTACAGTTATTTATAAAATTGAAAATGTTGAATAAAAATATATATATTTTTATAAAATAGGATAAAGGAGAGACACTCTCTTCTCTTCTCTGCCAGATCGGCGCCCGACTCCAAAAAACGGTCAATTACTGCATTTATTAACGGAGTTCTGAGAAATGGAGGAGTCTCGGCCAGAATGGGAAACAGCATTCAGTGTACCTAAACCATAAATGGCCCAAGTGGATGGTCTGGGACCTGTCGGACAGAGACATTGGGAAGAAGCCCACTCAGCGTTAGGAAAACTTGTGTTTAGATGTGAGACAGCCCTAACAATACTTAATGGCATTCGAGAGTTAAAAGAAACAGAGGTAGAAAATTTAAGACACAATAAAGATGTGGAGCTAGAAAATTTAAAACAATAGTTGAAAGCTGCAAAATCAGATTTACTTTGAGGTGCAAAAGAATCAGATTAATTTGGTACATATGAGCAAATTGCAAGTGGAAACTGAGAAAGCTTATCTGGAAAAGAAACGAGCTGTTAGTGAACAAAGCTCAGTTCAAAAAAAGCCCCAAAAGATTGAATAAGAGATGTGGTAATTTACAAGCAACTGTAAAAGCGTTGCATCAAACATGTACAACTTTTCGACATCAAACCACTGACCATTTGGGATGTCAGCATGAGATTGATAAGCTGAAGTTGCAATTCCAGATCTGGAGGGATCTGGTGCACCTTTGGAGCTGTAAAATTAAAGAATAAGGAGGAAGGTGCAATAGAATGAAGTGCACTGGACTAAGTCACACAAGAATACAGCGATTGTGAGGAAGTTGAGAGGTTTGACCCTCCTCCTCCTTGGTCTGAAAATCCTAGCCCCAGTCCCTCCACTCCGCAGTACGAACCCATCACAACAACACAGACCAGAGGTATGGAGTATGATACGCCACATACAGTTATCAGAAATAGCAGTATATGAACCATCTGCAGGTCCTCATCAGTTCTTTAATTACGTTCATCCATGGGGGTTCTTCATGCTTTAGATCCGGAGCAGGAGGGGAAACTCTTGTTGATGTGTTTAGGTTCGGCTGATCGCTCAACCATACCGGACCTGGGAGACACTCGAGGAAATGAAAACGGCCAAACTAACGGCTGTGGGATACAGTAGAGAGGACCCAGTAGAAGGTCTGAATCAGCGCAGGCAAAGGAAAGAGGAACATCACACATCCTTTGCAAACACCTGTGGACACTAATGCTCCAAGGTTGTGACACGACAGTTAAGAGAATCAGAACACCTACTTTCCCCGCAGACAATCCCCTGTTACGAAGGGGAACAGCACGAATGTCAGGTCTTGACAGCGAATGATCCCAAGGGACCATTCATGCCAAAACAAAAAAAAAGGGGCGGGTGTCTAGGGCACCAAGGCCTGGGCCGGGGATGCTGCCCCCACCCTTAAAATGGTTTGGTCAGGCACAGAAGGCAAATGAGGAACAGATCAGTGATGGAGTGTTTCCAGCATCTTATAAGAAATGAAAAGCTAACATTGAGATAGAGGATGGTCTCATCCTTAAGAACGGAAGATATGTGGTGCTAGCCCAGCGTCGGAACCAGATAATCTATGGTGCTAGCCCAGCGTCGGAACCAGATAATCTATCAATGTCATAACATCAGGGACACCAGGGTGTGAATACAACTACGGAAAGAATTAAAAGTTAGGTAGGACCTGTGAGGGAGGAAGACTGTCTTTGCACTATGTTTATATTTGTATGTACACTATTTCTTCTGTTATTGTTACAAAATCACAAATACCTCAATAAAATGTTATATTAAAAAAAAGAATTAAAAGTTTATACTGGGGGCCCAAAGTAGATGGAGATGTAAAGCTTATGTGGAGAGTTGTCTGCTTTATGCCCAAAATAATCCAGACCACTATGCTGAGAAAGGCGAGCTCAGGCACACCAGGCCGGTAAATGGGCCATGGATGAATTTGCAACCAAACTACCTTGCCACCATGTAAGGGGGGGTTACAAATACATTTTGTCATCATTGATACCTTCAGTAAATGGACTGAAGCATTCCCTACCAGGACTGACAACAAAAGTAGCAGCCAATGTGGTGGTACAGCAGGTGCTCACTAAATGGGGACACCCCTGTAACGTTGATTCAAACCAAGGAACTTGTTTCATCACTCAGGTGATGCAGAATGTAATGACTCTATTCAGAATAAAACAGAAATTCCACATGACCTATCCTCCACAGTTAGGCTGGCACGGTGGCACAGTGGATAGCACTGCTGCCTCACAGCGCCAGGGACGCGGGTTCGATTCCGAACCTCGGGTGACTGTGCAGAGTTTGCACATTCTCCGTGTCTGCGTGGGTTTCCTCCGGGTGCTCCAGTTTCCTCCCACAGTCCAAAGATGTGCTGGTTAAGTTGATTGGCACTGCTAAATTTCCCCTTAGTGTCCAAAGGTTAGATATGGTCAGGATTATGGGGTTACAGGGATGAGGGGGGGGGGGGGGGGGGCAGTGGGCCTGGGTGGATGGGGTGCTCTTTCGGAGGGTCGGGGCAGGCCCGATGGGCTGAATGGCCTCCTTCTTCACTGTAGGGATTCTATAGCGATATAGCGGAAAGAATTAAATTAACCTTGAAAAACATGTTTCGGAAATCTGACCAACAAACTCCATTTGGAATGTCTGCCCTATGTCCTAAAGATAGTATGAAATAACGTCTCCAGGTTTTACTTTCCTTGTCCTAATGATAGGACAGACACCCCATGAGAGGAGTGGAACCCTTGTTGGGATCTGATATGACAGAGCCGGAATTGACAGCTGTCAGCTATGAAAAAACTGTCCAGCAATTGAGGGATAATATCCAAACCGCCCATGTGGCCGATGCAGTTAAAGTGGTACAGAAAAAGGGCAGCAAAGCATATTTTGATAAGGTCAAGCTTGTGGAGTATGAGATTGGGAATAAAATCATGCTCCAAATTCACCAACCTGGAAGGTTTTGTCCCTCGAATACAATCTATTGTAGACAAAACAAGTCCCTCAGTGTACAAAGTCTGATTTGACTCTGGTAAAACCAGATGGTACCATGTAAACTAGTTGAAGCGATTCAACCTCGTGTGTTGCTGGATGTCGGTTAGGAAGACGCAGATCCACCTGCAGCTCCTCTCCTAGTAGAGAATGGAGCATCTGCAGGCACTGATGCTAGCTCTGATCAGGCGACAGGCTTGTACAAGTGCCGAAAGGCAAGAACTCGAAGGAAATGCCCAAAGTTGAGAGAGAATAAAAAGGGAAATGGGAGAAGATTAATCCGATAAGATGAGAGTGAAGAAGAAATTTTGGCTGATTAGATAGCAAGATTGAAACTGTAAATAAGGGAATATGCTATTTCAGATTTTTATTGAATTCAGATTTCACCATCTGCCATGGTGGGATTCAAACTTGTGTCCCTAGAACATTACCCTGGGTCTCTGGATTACCAGTCCAGTGACAATACCACTTTATAAAATGGAAAAAACAACTTTCACTTACCTCGGATTTGTCTGTCAATCACTCTCATTTCCTTTCTCATTTTTAAACCCCATTCTGTAATCTATTCAGAACCAAATTGGAACAGTATTAAAACCACCTCATTTTTTCTGAACATTGATTAGGTTAAAATCATGGGAGCATCCTACGCAGATGCATTGAGGGAGTAGTTACACCACACAAACTGCAGCAGCTCCTCGAGGCAGTTCACCACCACCTTCTCAATGGCAACAACAAAGGCTCACCCAGCTCAGTCAACTCTCCTCAATCACATCTTAATTCTTTAAATAATCTTTATTGTCACAAGTAGTCTTACATTAACACTACAATGAAGTTACTGTGAAAACTCCTCGTCACCACATTCCGGCACCTGTTCGGGTACATGGCGGGAGAATTCAGAATGTCCAATTCACCTAACAGCACGTCTTTCGGGACTTATGGGAGGAAACTGGAGCATCTCGAGGAAACCCACACAGGCACAGGGAGAACGCACTGACTCCACACAGACAGTGACCCTGGCCGGGAATCGAACATGGGACCTGTTGTCGATTTATCTCTACTACTTGGTCTTTCCTGTGGCTCTGTTCCAATTAGGGCAATCAGTGAATTTGGCTTCTTTCTATTGTCTATGTCCGAATGCTTCAAGTCGTCAGGTATCGAATGATACCACTACAAGTTTTAACCGGCTATCGATCAAAGAGCCAAACACCAGTTAGTTAGTTCAAGGTCAAAGGTACTTTATTTACAATCAATCATGCAGCATAAACACTACTAGTTAACTACACCTATCACTAAGACAACCTGTACTTAACTTTGGGCACCCATTTAGGTCAGGAAACAGTGGCCACTGTTTAATTCTGGATCTCTTGGGTTCGAAGGGGTGACTGTTGCTCGGCTGGGCTCATCCGTCTGGTAGCGGGCGTTGAACTCGAACTTGCTTCTGGTGTTGCTGCGATTGGCAATGGCCGTGACCGGGGTACCAAGGCCAAAAGAGAGTGAACATATGGCGAACTCTTCCTTTATACTTGGGGGGGCTTTCGCGCTCTTTTGGGCGATCCTTCGATTTGGGCCTTACTAACTGGGTGATCCCTGATCACTCCGTTCGATTCCTTAACCAATAAGTGGGCGGGGATCTGGATGGCTGGGCGTGTCCCAAGTGGTCAATGACCCCGTTGTTTGCATTTCCCTTGGACAACAAGTGGCGCCGAAATGTGTGGGACTGTCCCATTGCTGGAGTACCAGTCCTTTGTGTTGGGGGAGATGGGCCATCACCTGCTAATAGGCCTGATTAACATGCTAATGGGACGGAGTTTCGATGCCGTCTGGACTTTGCTGACAAATATGCATTTCAGGCTCTGTGCCTGCCTGGTTCTTGGCATGTCCGTTTTACCCATCAGTCTTTGTGAGTTGCTCTGCACTTAGTTGGAAGTGGCCATCCCAGGTGGCTACAGACCCTGGAGCTGTGAAGCAACAGTGCTACCCACTGTGCGGCAGCATCTAGGGGCCTGTGCCAAAACTAACCTGTCACAGTCCTACTCACCAAATTCTACCTTCCAACCAAAGTCTCAGACACCTCCAATACCATTTGGAGTATGTCCTGTTCCACCAGCAGGTCACACCCAGCATAGGTTGTGCACTGTGGTATGCAGTCAGAGGGAGCAACCCTGAAAGCCCTCGATATCGACTCCGGACCCCATGCGTCTTACAGCTTCACTGGCAAGGAAACCGCCTGCTGCCCCTCCCTCAGCTAATGAATCAGTACTCTTCCATGTTGAATCACTCTTAAAATATAGCACTGAGAGGCAATTGATGTATTTTGGGTGGTGGACTTCAAAGTTCATCACCAAGACTTGTTAGGACCACTAACATGCATTCAGAACAACATATCTGCCAGATTAGGCCTGCGGGCACGACACCAATACGACAGGGAATCTTACTTGACCTTGGCCTCACCAATCTACCTGTCGCAGATGCATCTATCCATGAAGGTATTAATAGGAGTGACCAGGGTATCTATGTGGTGCTGTGGGACATCAGCAGCAGCAGAACTATATTCAAAGACAACGTGTAACCTCATGGCCTGACATATTCCACACCCTGCCAAGAGCAGCATCAGGCATACCTAAACATGTCGGTTCTTTACCCAGAGAGTAGTGGGGGCATGGAATGCACTGCCTGTGGAAGTAGTTGAATCGGAAACATTAGGGACCTTCAAGCGGCTATTGGATAGGTACATGGATTATGGTAGAATAATGGAGTGTAGATTAATTTGTTCTATTAATTTAATGTAAATTCTAGGATAATCTATGATTAATCTAGGACAAAGGTTCGGCACAACATCGTGGGCCGAAGGGCCTGTTCAGTGCTGTATTTTTCTATGTTCTATGTTCTATGAGATGCCAACCTGCTGAAGCTGCAACACAGCAATTGCACACATACCAAACGATGGAAACAGCATGCTATAGGAGAGCTAAGCAGTTCCAAAATCAACGGATCAGATCAAAGCTCTGCTGTCCTGCTACATCCAATTGTGAATGGTGGTGGACATTAAACAACTAACCAGAAGAGACTCTCCATAAATATATCCATCATCAATTAACACAGAACTAAGCACCTTGTCCAAAGATGTGCAGGTTAGGTGGATTGGCCATGCTAAATTTCCCTTAGTGTCCAAAACATTAAGTGGGGTTACTGGGAGGGTGGAGGTGTGGGCTTAGATAGGGTGCTCTTTCCAAGGGTCGGTGCAGACTCGATGGGCCGAATGGCCTCCACTTACACTGTAAATTCTATGATTCTTTGATTGTGCAAATGACAAGGCTGAATCATCTGTAATCATCTTCAATTGGAAGTGCAAAGTAAATGATCCACCATGGCATCAACCTGAAGTCCCCAAGATGACAGATGACAGTCTTCAGCCAATTAGATTCACTCCATGTGATATCAAGAAACAGCTGAATGCACTGGATATTGCAAAGGCCATAAGCCCTGACAACATTCCAGCAGTAGTACAGAAGACTTGTGTTTCAGAGCGGCACTCTGGCACTCCTGCTTCATAGAGCCAGGGATCTGGGTTCAATTCCAGCCTTGGGTAACTGTCTGTGTGGAGTTTGCACTTTCTCCCCGTGTCTGCGTGGGTTTTCTATGGGTGCTCCGGTTTCCTCCCACAGTCAAAAAATGTGCAGGTTAGGTGGAGTGGCCATGATAAAACTGCCCCTTAGTGTCCAGGGAAGTACAGGTTAGGTGGGGATATAGGGATAGAGTGGGGCAACGGGCTTAGGTAGGGAGTTCTTTCAGAGAGTCGGTGCAGATTCAATGGGCTGAATGGCCTCCTTCTGCAGTGTAGAGATTCTATGAACTATCTGTTTGCCTCGCAAAGCTGTTCCAATACAGCTACAACACTAGCACCTACTCAACAACATGGAAAATTGCCCAGATTTGACCTTTCCACAAGAAGCAGGACAAATCCAATCTGGACAATTATCACCCCATCTTGATGATCAGCAAAGTGTAGATCACAGTGCTATGAAGCGGAACTTATATCGCCATTCCCGAGCCACTGATGCTCAGTTTGGGTTACCCAAAGGCCATGTTACAGCCTTCATCAAAACATGGAGAAAAGAGCTGAATTCAAGAGGTGAGGTGAGAATGACTGCCCTTAACATCAAGACAGCATTTGACCGAGTATGATATCAAAATTGAAAGCAATGGGGGAGTCAGTGGGAAAACCCTCCACTGGTTGGAGTCATATCTAACACAAAATAAGAAATGGTTGCCATCATCAGAGTCATCTCAACCCTTGGGCATTGTTGTAGGAGTTCCTCAGGGTTGTGTCCTCCCCCCAACCAACTTCAGTTGCTTCATCAATGATCTTTGTTCCATCATGAGGTCAGCAATGGGATGTACACTGGTAAATTCAAAGTGTTCCGTATCATTCACAATCCTCAGATACTGAAACAGTCCATGACCATATAGATGTAGCAAGATCAGGACAACATTCAGGTTTAGGCTGAATAAGTGTCAAGTGACATTCGTGCCACACAAGTGGCGGCAGACAATGGCCATCTCCAACAAGAGAGAATCTAACCATCACCCCTTCACAGTATTACCATCACCATTCTGGGGGTTGACATTGACCAGAAGTCAAACTGGACTAGCCATATATATTGAGGCTACAAGATCAGGTCAAAGGCTGGAAACTTCGCAGCAAGTAACTCATCTCTTGACTTTGTAAAGTTGTCAACCGTCTACAAGGCACAAGTCAGGAGTGTGAAAGAATACTTTCCATTTGCATGGATGAGTGTAGCTCCAACTTCACTCAAGAAGCTTCACATCATAGAGGACAGAAAACCCTACTTGACTGGCACTCCAACCACCACCAAACACGTACTCCCTCTACCACCAGTGTGCAGTGCGTACTATCTATAAGATGCACTGCAGCCAAGCCTCCTTCAAAATCACCTTCCAAAACTGCAACCTCTGCCACCTCGAAGAATAATGGCAACAGATGCATGAGGATACCACGACCTACAAGTTTCCTCCAAGTTGCGCACCATCCTGACTTTCCTTCAGTGTCATTGGGTCAAAGTCCTGCAACTTCCTTCCTAACAGCACTATTAGGTGTACCAACACCACATGAACTGGAGCTGTTTAAGAAGGCGGCTCACCACAACCTCCTCAAAGGCCAGTTAGAGACGGTGGACAATAACTAAAAATATATAAATTAAACCAGTCAACACTGGGTTTTATAATTCAAATAGGAATTAAATAACACCGAAACTGTTGTCAGTAGAGCTGCAAATACAGTTTTAGGTTACAATCAAAACTATAATACTCGGGCGGCATGGTGGCACAGTGGTTAGCACTGCTGCCTACGGCGCCGAGTTCAATCCCAGGCCCACTGTCTGCGTTTGCACATTCTCCCCATGTATGCATGGGTTTTACCCCCACAACCCAAAGATTGTGCAGGGTAGGTAGATTGGGCAAGCTAAAGTACCCCTTAATTTGAAAAGAAATGATTGGGTACTCTAATTTTGTTTAAAACGCAATTCTCATGGACGACTAACAGCTGTTATTTCTGCAAAATATAATGACCAGCGATTTAGACATGTCAATGGTTTTTGATGCTATCACTATCTTTCCCCCATGGTCAGGCCATAGAATCAATAATCAAAGATATAGGGAAGGGAAATAAATCACTGAATAATGAATCAGAGGGTTATTTGTTATTCTAATACATTCGTAACATACAGTAAGACATTTAGCAGTGTGAGGGGCATCCTTCATCCAGATAGTTTGTTTTTCCGTATTTTCTTAATTGGCCAGGGTTTTAAAATCTGTTTTTCACCCCTCCCAGGTTATAAGGCTCCAGGCAAGTAGGGCGTGTCTGTATCATGATGCACAAGGCATCACAACTATATGGGACAGAGAACTCTAAAAATCCACTCTGCATAAACAACATGCGCTAAACTGCACTCAAATCATATTCCTCATTTATTTCTGCACTCGTCATATTCCCAATGGCCGGCAAAATCCCTACAGTAGCTAATTTAAAATCTTCATCCTTTGTACAAGTTCTGCTATGGCCTGAGGTCTCTTTCACTCTGCAGACTCCTCTGGCAACACATACTGTACTATCCCGAAAGATGTGCTTGTTAGGTGAATTGGACATTCTGAATTCTCCCCCAGTGTACCCCAACAGGCGCCGGAGTGTGGCAACTAGGGGATTTTCATAGCAACTTATTTGCAGTGTTATTGTAAGCCTACCTGTGACACTAATAAAGATTATTAGAAGATCATTATTATAGCTTGTGCCCTCTGGTTCAATTATTCCCTTTCTGTGACAATGCTGCTACAGAATGCCTACACTCTGGTGTAAACCACAGTTGCAGCACTCCAGGGAAGAATTCATTCAACTTCTGAAATGTTCAATTACACAGCAAGACACTGTTTAAATCCAAGTATTTCATTCCTTTGTGTGTAATCCTGGACAGTGACTCAGCTACTCTGAGAGAAACAAAGCTGACACAAATTTAGTTCTCATCTGCTGGATAGCTTGCAGTAATTTGCTCTCTCAAACCAGAATAGCTGAACTGGAGCCAAATTTAGTGCCTGGAGACAAATATAGTGCCCTCCAACCATTAAGGATTGTATCAACTAGCTCAACACAGATCTTGTGACATTCCTGGTTTGTATTCTTCACTCTATCCTTACAGTCAGAATTAATATTTGTACACCTTATTTCACAACCTCAGGACTTCTAAAGGTGACCTACATCCAATTTTAAGTGTAATCATTATTGTGATGTAGAAAATATGGCAACCAATTTGAGTACAAGGCCATAGTAGTTGCAATCTGATGCATTAAGGACAAGATAATTTGTGTTAGGGGCACAGATTGGGCAATACATATTGGGCATAACACTGGGTAGATCTCCCTTAATATTTATTTGAAGAATTTCATGGAATCTTTAACACCCACCAATCTGGCCAGCAGAGATTTTGCAACACTGGATCCATAATATTCTGACTCAATGATGACATGTTAAATGCCCAAAAAGATTAAAAACATGACCAGGCTTGCAGCAAAGTTTGTATTGATATGGAGCCCATAAAGTAAACTACCCCAGGCGCATTAACACACAAAATGTGATATTGGGTCACATATGGGGTTATTAGTACAGATGGACATAACCTTGGTTAAAGAGGGGAAATAAAGAGTGGAGAGATTTGAGGCAAGCAATCTGATACAGGTAGATAGTGGAGGAATCAAGAGACAATGCTGAGGTAGGGTTGGATGTCATCTGTGTACATGTGGAAACTGACACTGGGTTTGTTGGCAAGGGCCAGCATGTCGATGAGAGAGGGGGAGGGAAGAGGTGGAAAAAATCTTGCACCGATGGACCTGGATCAGTCCATGGCAAAGCAGTGCACTGAGGGCCTGAAGCAATGGAGCAAGTATGCTTGCCAACTCAACCAAACTCGCTGACTGCCCGGCCTTGTTACGTCACCCGACTGGCAGCTGGATTACCCACTCATACACAGGCTGGGGCTCCATAGGGCCAATAAGCAGCGGGAGGCGGGACCTCCACCTCTTCTCCCCCCACCCTACCAACCACAAAGTTAGGTTTACACGGCGTCAACAACACCCAGTGCAGGAGACCAACGAGAGAGAGAGTTAGTGAGTGAGTGAAAGGTGGAATCGCCGTTTGGAAAGTCGGATTTAAAACCGAAACCGGGAGGGGGAAACCGTAAAAAGACACTTTTTCTGTGCTGCTGTTCCTCGCTCAGCGCAACTATCCTGACAAGCTGATAATGTTACTCAATTTGGATGAACGATGCGTGGCAATCAGTATTTCAAATATACACAGATTATAGATATACACATGAAATAAAATACTGCTTTTATATAAATACCAGATCCTTGGCTGGCCGCTCCTGCGATTTACCGAACAACCCCATGTCGCCGAGGCTGGAAGCTGATTCTGGCCCCGCCTCTCGCGCGAGACACTTTCCGCTCTCGGTGACGTCAGCTGCCCGCTGCTTTCTGCTCAGCCGCCACAGGAGGCGCTGTGGCGGAAGAGCCCAACAACAACTGAGATTCCTGTCACACCTTTCACCCTGTATCAGGAGGAGGCTCCACCCTCCCTTCTCTTCACTCTATTACAAACTGAGTAGCGTAGACATACGTCACAATAACTGTGATGATGCAGGATGACCATTGGTTCAGGCAGGCACAATATTAGATTGTCGCCTCTAAATGTGTAATAAACATCCCATGGCCCTACACTGGGACTTTAGGAAACAAAATAGGACACCGCAGGGAGGAGGTATTAGGACAGGCCCACTAAAGTTAAGAAGGGTCTGAAAGGAGAAAAGCGAGATAGAAAGATACAGAGGGGTGTGAGGATGGAATGGGTGGGCGGTACAGTAGCACAGTGTTTAGCACTGTTGCTTCACAGCTCCAGGGTCCCAGGTTCGATTCCCGGCCTGGGTCTGTGCAGAGTCTGCACGTTCTCCCCGTGTCTGCGTGGGTTTACATTGAATACATAGAACATACAGTGCAGAAGGAGGCCATTTCATAAGAACATTTCGCCCATCAAGGGCCTGGTATGTACAAAGTGAATGTGGGACTGCTTAACTTAACAACTAGGAGTAGACCATCTGGCCTATCGAGCCTGCTCTGCCATTCAATAAGATCATGGCTGATCTTTTGTGGACTCGGCTCCACTTACCCGCCCGCTCACTGTATCCTTTTATTCCTTTACTGTTCAAAAATCTATCTATCGTTGCCTTTAAAACATTCAATGAAGTTGCCTCAACTGCTTCACTGGGCAGGGAATTCCACAGCTTCACAACCCTTTTGGTGAAGAAGTTCCTCCTCAACTCAGTCCTAAATATGCTCCCCCTTTTTTGAGATTATGCCCCCTAATTCTAGTTTCACCTCCCTGCTTCTATCCTGTCTATTCCCTTCATAATTTTACATATTTCTATAAGATCCCACCCTCATTCTTCTAAATTCCGATGAGTATCGTCCTAGTCGACTCAGTCTCTTATAAGCTAATTCTCTCAACTCCGGAATAAGTAGAGTGCCGCCCACAGTGATATAAGAAGCTACATAAGAACAGTTGGCTGTTGGTCAAATATATGTTAAGAACTAGAATTGGTGATAGCTCCATGTCTGTACCCTTTACTATATTAATTACTTGTAACTAGATACAAATATATAGGGCGCGATTTAACCAAAACGTTTCTAAGTGTAGTAGCGAGCGGGAACTGCCGCGAGCGTCCTGACACTCAACCCAGCAAGGCCTTCACTGCGATAAAATGTTAATCGGTCCACGTAACAAGGCCGTAAATCATGGTCCTGCTGGCTGATTCACCGGGACCGCACTCGCCAGCCCCCACTAAAAGGGAGAGCAGCACTTAAACCGTTCCTGCACAGCCAACCCCATTCAGCTTATGCCGCCAAGATGATCAGCCCCACGATTCGGTGATGCCGACCTGGGAAGGCTATTGGAAATAGGCGAGGCCAGATGGGATGTCCTGTTCCCCGAGAGTCTCGGAGGGTCAGCCACAGGGTAGCCAGTGCTGTCTGGGACAAGTGGCAGCGGCAGTCAGCTTGGGGAGGGTGACTACGAGGACCGATACCTCGTGCCGCAAGAAGGTCAGCTGCCTCCACCGGGCCGCTCGAGTGAGTTTGCACCAGACGCTTGACACCCCTCTCCCCAAAGAGAATGCGCCAGGCAAAGCCCCGCCCAACACTGTTCAGTAACCCGGCCCACCCATGTCCAGCAGTGCCGACCATGCCACTCATTTGCCACCCCTCATAATTCCCACCCCCCTATATGGCCCAACTCCCCATTCCCCCAATCGGTCCCCTCCTCCAAGCCCCAAACAGCTCCCCCACCCCCCGCGATGAACCATACATGCGGCTAACGATGCCCCCTTTGTGTCCCTGAAGGATAAATTGGCTCACAACCAAAGGGAGAGGACACAGGGAGTGGTGGGGTGCCGGACATCAGAGTCCTCACCCGGTATAAGGAATGGGCTCTGGGGCAGGTAGCCAAGGACAGAGCAGTGACCACCATAGCAGTCAGCGGCGCGTGGAGCAGAGGTTTTTTATTTTTCTTTATAAATGTTTTTTATTGGGTTTTTGAACAAAGTATATTTACCGTTATGAACAGAGAATAAGATATATATATATATAGAAGAGAAGGGCACAAACATACCAAAAAAATAAATAAATAAATAACTAGTAAGGTATTATGCACCAGTTCAACAGCAGCAACTCTGTACAATTGGCAATATCATTTATAACACATAAGTAGGCATCTGTTTGTAGGGGGGGGGGGGGGGGGGGGGGGGACTGGGGGGTTAGATATACATCTGGGTGCCGGAGAAACAATTACAGGGGGCAATACACGAATGGGTCTGGTGTTGGTGTTGTCACTTGCTTCTCCCGGACGGATTTCGCTACCGCTGTCATCTTGCGTTCACCTCTGCTTCAGCCATTCAACCCATCTTTCGCCTGGATTTTCCTTGCTCTCTGTTCCTGTAGATGCCAAGTTTGTTATTGTTTCCTGTGCCCTCCTTCCGGCTATCATTCCCCGGTCTTCCGCCCACCTCTCTGGTACTCCTTTATAGTTCCCTGTCTCTTCACTCTTCCTCCCCCCCCCTTCTGCCCCCTTTCCCCCTCCCCCACTCCTGTGTTTCGCCTTTCTTTCCTCTTAGGTTTAGCTGCCCCCCACCCCTCCCCCAGTCTATCCCTCCCTCTCATGCCTTGGTTACTTTCCCCTGATTCTTGGCTACCTGGCTATTCTTCTGCTTGTTTGTTGGCCACAAACAGGTCTCGGAACAATTGCATGACTGGTTCCCACCTTCTGTGGAAGCCATCCTCTGACCCTCGGATGGCGAATTAGATTTTCTCCATTTGGAGAGATTCTGAGAGGTCAGACAGCCAGTCTGCAGCTTTGGGTGGTGCTGCTGACCGTCAGCCAAACACGATTCTACGGTGGACGATCAGGGAGCCAAAGGCAAGGGTATCCACCCTCCTCCCCAGGAATAGATCTGGCTGGTCTGATACCCGAAGACTGCCACTTTCGGGCATGGCTCCACCCTCATCCCCACCACTTTGGACATAGCCTCGAAGAAGGCTGTCCAGTACCCCGCAAGTCTGGGGCAAGACCAGAATATGTGGGCATGGTTGGCCGGGCCTCCTTGGCACCGTTCACACCTATCCTCCACCTCCGGGAAGAACCTACTCATACGGGTACTTGTTAAGTGGGCTCTATGTACCACTTTTAGCTGCGTCAGGCTGAGCCTTGCGCATGTGTAGGTGGAGTTGACTCTATGCAGTGCTTCGCTCCAGAGTCACCACCCTATTTCAATCCTCAGGTCTTCCTCCCATTTCTTTCTTGTTGCGTCCAGTATGGTGTCGGCCCTTTCTACCAGTCGGTCATACATGTCGCTACAGTTCCCTTTATCTAGGATGCTTGCGTCCAGTAACTCTTCCAGTAATGTCTGTCTTGGCGGTTGTGGGTACGTCCTGGTCTCCTTTCGTAGGAAGTTTTTGAGTTGTAGGTACCTTAGCTTGTTCCCCCTGGCTAGCTGGAATTTCTCTGTCAGTTCGTCCAGTGTTGCTGACTGTCGGTGTCACTCCGTCCTGTCCCCACTTTTTGAAGGTGTCATTAGTCAGCAGTGGTGTGAACCTATGGTCGTTGCAGGTGGGAGCTTTGTTTGACATTTTGGTCAGGCTAAATTGCTGCCGGAGTTGGTTCCAGGACTGGAGAGTGCGTGGAGCAGAGGTGAGGATCCACTGGCCCCTAGACACAGACTGACGTCTCCCAGTCTCAGGTGGGCATTTCCAGATCACTGGGGGATGTGTCCCAGTCTCAGGTGGGCATTGCCAGGGTGCTCCAGAGCATGACACAGTCACGGAGGAGCATCGCCGAGGGTGTCAACACTATGCGGTGAACATTGGGTAGCTACCAGTTTTGGCAGAGCCATTTGACGTAAGGCCAACCAGGGCTTGATCCAGCTGCTTCTCTGTCCCGAGGTGAACAGTAGGGCCCTGTGGGCACTGACTGGGAGGAGGGGGCACGGTGTGTCAACCCAGAGCCATCCTACAGAGTGGCACCAGCAGCCACCAGTTCCCCCGGGTTCCAGCCCCTGACAATGGCACGTCTTGTAGTCAGCACCAGGTATATTGAGGTGGAGCAGGGCATATGCTGCCAGAAAATGCACCGGGGCCCTCCAATCCCAGTGGACGCCGGCAAGGGGCATCGAAGAACGTGGTAAGAAGCAGGTTTCCTCTGCCTCTGATGTGCATCATGGAGACACATGGAGATACAGCACAGAAGGGTAAGCACATCGAGGATCACTGGGTGCCCGGTGGGGGAGGAGGGTGTGCATGGGGAGGGATTGAATTTTGTTTATTGTCACGTGTACCAAGGTACAGTGAAAAGTACTTTTCTGTGAGCATAAATAACAATAATAATCGCTTATTGTCACAAGTAGGCTTCAATGAAGTTACTGTGAAAAGCCCCTAGTCGCCACATTCCAGCGTGTTTGGGGAAGCCAGTATGGGAATTGAACCCGCGCTGCTGCATTGTTCTGCATTACAAGCCAGCTGTTTAGCCCACTGTGCTAAACCAGCTCCGAAAGCATACAGATGTGTAGTGTTCATGAGGTCAGTTCATAAAAGGGTCGTTTAGGGGTCTGGTAACAGCGGGAAAATAAGCTGCTTTTGAGTCTGTTCATGTGTGTTCTCAGACTTTTGTATCTCCTGCCCGATGGAAGAAGTTGGAAGAGTGAGTAAGCCAGGTGGTCTTTGATTATGCTGCCTGCTTTTCCAGGCAGCGGGAGGTGTAAATAGAGTCAATGGATGGGAGGTTTCTGTGATGGACTGGGTTGTGTTCACGACTCTCTGAAGTTTCTTACTGTCTTGGGGCAAACAGTTGCCATACCAGGCTGTGATGCAGCCCGATAGGATGCTTTCTGTGGTGTATCTGTAAAAGTTGGTAAGAGTTAATGTGGACATGCCGAACTTCCTTAGTTTCCTGAGGAAGTATAGGCACTGTTGTGCTTTCTTGGTGGTAGCTTCGGCGTGGATGGACCAGGATAGATTTTTGGTGATGTGCACCCCTAGGAATTTGAAACTGCTAACCATCTCCACCTCGGCCCCGTTGATGCTGACAGGGGTGTGTACAGTACTTTGCTTCCTGAAGTCAATGACTAGCTCTTTAGTTTTGCTGGCATTGAGGGAGAGATTATTGTCATTACGCCACTCCACTAGGTTTTCTATCTCCCTCCTGTATTCTGACTCGTTATTCGAGATCCGGCCCATTGTGGTTGTATCGTCAGCAAACTTCTAGATGGAGTTGGAGCCAAATTTTGCTATGCAGTCGTATGTGTACAGGGATTATAGTAGGGGGCTAAGTACGCAGCCTTGTGGGGCCCTGGTATTGAGGACTATTGTGGCGGAGGTGTTGTTTATTCTTACTGATTGTGCTCTGCAGGTCAGAAAGTCGAGGATTCAGTTGCAAAGTGAAGAGCCAAGTCCTAGGTTTTGGAGCTTTGACGTTTGTCGTGATGAGCCAAACATGTGATTGGAAACTCATCACGAATTGTGAATAGACCGATTTAGACGAACAGCTTTGTCATGGGGACGGTGCAGTCAGTAGTTAGGGAACAGAACCTGAAACAATGGCGTTAGCCGTCCCGATATTGATTAGGAGGTGCAATATGGCATAGCAGTTTTCATATATTTAAACCATACCGACTTGCCACTGCCTCAATATTATGATTCTAGAATGATACAGCAGAGGATGCCTTTGGCCCTTTCTGCCTGTGCTTTTTCTTTGAAAAAATTATCCATTCAGTTTCACTCTTCCCCTTAGTCTTATAATGTTTCCCCTTGGGCTCAGCACCTCCCTCTGGGAGCAATTAGAGATAGGCAATAAAATTGATGTCCTAGCTAGCGACATCCATGTCCGGTGAAAGAAAAAATTCCCCATTGAAAGTTTTAAAAAACATTTTAAAATAAATTTAGAATACCAATTTTTTCCAAATAAAGGCCAATTTAGCGTGGCCAATCTACCTACCCGGCACATCTTTGGGTTGTGGGGGCGAAACCCATGCAGACACGGGGAGAATGTGAAAACTCCACATGAACAGGCACCCAGAGCCGGGATCGAACTTGGGATCCCCAGCGCCGTGAGTCTGCAAAAACGTCTCCTTTGAAAGTTAAGGTGAATCTGTTTCCACCACCCTTCACTATTCCAGTTCATTGCGCTTCACCAAGTAATTATTTTCCCTCATGTCACTTTTGCTAATTATCTTCAATCTTTGTCCTCTGGTTATTTATTCTTCTGCCAGTTTCTCTTTACTACCCTTAGTACTACCCTCTGCTACACTTAGTAATCTTAAATAGCTCACAATAAGTATTTGATGGCAAAAAAAATGTAGTGTTGCAGGGAAAGGGCTGGGAAGTGGGACTTGGGTTAAATTCCCTTGTGTGATTGTGTGGAGTTTGCATTTTCTCTCGGTGCTCCGGTTTCCTCCCACAGTCCAAGGATGTGCAGGTCAGGTGGATTGACTGTTCTAAATTGTCCCTTGGTGGCCAAAGGTTGGGGAGGGTGTTATGGGGTTTTGGGGATAGGGAAGGGGAGTGGGGTGCTCTTTCAGAGGGTTGGTGTAGGTTGGATGGGCTAAATGGCCTCTTTCTGCACTGTGGGGATTCTATGATTCTACATTTGCTCTTACAGAGAGCCACCATAGATATGCTGGGTCAAGTGGCCTCCTTCTATGGTACTGAGTATCTTGAGTGCTGTCAGAGCTGCACATATCTAGGCAAAAAAAAACCTCCTCCAGCAGTCCCAAGCATCACAGATGCCAGTCTTCAGCCAATTTTGATTGATTTGATTTATTGTCACATGTACCGAAGTACAGTGAAAAGTATTTTTCTGCGGCTGAGGGAACATACACAGTAGACAAAGAGAATAATCAACAGAGAACATTGATAAATGGTACATCGACAAAGAGTGATTGGTTACAGTGCGGAACCAGGGGCCAAACAAAGTAAATACATAAACAAAGCAGCATAGAGCGTTGTGAATAGTGTTCTTACAGGGAACAGATTAGTCCGAGGGGTAGTCGTTGAGGAGTCTTGTAGCTGTGAAGAAGAAGCTGTTCCTATGTCTGCGTGTGTGGGTCTTCAGACTTCTGGCTGTTGGAAGGGTCTGGAAGAAGGCAATGCTTGGTTGGGAGGGGGCTCTGATAATGCTATCTGTCTTCCTGAGGCAGCGAGAGGTGTATACAGAATCAATGTGGGAGTGGCAAGCTTGTGTGATGCGTTGGGCTGAGTTCACCACACTGCAGCTTCTTGCTATCTTGGACCAAGCAGTTGCCATACCAGGCTGTGATGCAGTTGGATAGGACACTCTCTATCGCACATCTATAGAATTTGAGAGAGTCGATGCAGACATGCCAAATTTCTTTAGCTTCTGTGGGAAGTAGAGACGTTGTTGAGCTTTCTTGACTGTTGTATCAATCAGTCCAGGACAGACTTGGTGACGGTGACCCCCCAGGAACCTAAAACTATCGACCATCTCCATTTCGGAGCCATTGATACAGACGGGAATGTCTGTCATGCTATGCTTCCTGAAGTTGATAATCAGTTTCCGACATTTAGACAGAGGTTGTTTTCGGTACACCATTCAACCAAGTGATTTAATCTCCCTCCTGTAGTCTGATTCGTCGTTTGAGATACGGCCCACCACAGTCGTATCATCCGCAAACTTCTAGATTGAGTTGGAGTTAAATTTTGCCACACAGCCATGTGTATATAGGGAGTACAGTAGATGACTGAGCTCACATCCTTGTGGGGCCCTGGTGTTGAGCACTATTGTGGAGAAGATGCTGTTGCCTATCCTGACAGATTGCGGTCTGTTGGTGAAGAAGTCAAGGATCCAGCTGCACAGGGAGGGGTCAAGTCCAAAGTTGCAGAGTTTGGTTATTAGTCTTGTCGGGATAATGGTATTGAAGGCAGATCTGTAGTCGATGAACAGCAGTCTTACATAGGTGCCTTGTTGTCGAGGTGTTCGAGTGTTGATTGTAGAGCCAGCGAGATAGCATTTGCTATGGACCGGTTGCGGTGAGAGGCAAACTGCAGTGGATCGAGACCATCTGGGAGGCTGGCAGTGATCTGTCTCATGACTAGCTGCTCAAAGTATTTCATGATAACAGACATCACGGCCACTGGTCGGTAGTCATTGAGGCAGGCTACCTTGTTCTTCTTTGGTACTGGTATTATGGTGGTCACTTTGAAGGAGGTGGGGACCTCAGAGTGGAGGAGTTAAATATCTGCGAATACACTGGTCTGCGCAGGCTCTGAGTGCTTGCCCAGGGACTCCGTTGGGGCCCGTCGCTTTCCGTGGATTCACTTTCAAGAAGACAGCTCTTACCTCTGAGGCTGTAATAATGGGTATGGGTGTGTCCAGGGCTGTTGGGGCGGGTGGCACTGATGCATTGGCTGACTGCTCAAAGGGGGCATAGAACTTGTTCACATCATCGGGTAGGGATGCTCCAGCCCGATATTCCACCTGGCCTTGCTTTGTAGCTTGTGATCTTGTGTAGGCCCTGCCATAGTCATCGTGGGTTAGTGTCATTTGCCTGGGACTCTAGTTTGATGCGGTATTGTCTTTTTGCAACCCTGATGGCTTTCCGTACGTCGTACTAGATTTCTTATATAGGTCAGGGTCATCAGGCTTGAACGCCTGTCCGGAACTTCAGCAGGGAGTGACCCTTTGGTTGAGCCAGGGTTTCTGATTGGGGAACACCCGTATTGTTTTCTTTGGTACACAGTCCTTGACACACTTACGAACGAAGTCTGTGACAGTGGTTGTGTACTCGTCCAGGTTAGCTGCCGCAGCCTTGAATATGGGCCAGTCCACAGTCTGCAAGCAGTTGCGGAGGATGTCCTCAGATTCCTCGGACCAGCACTGCACGTGTTTTTTTGATTGGCTGAGCACGCTCGAGTTGCTGTTTGTAAGCTGGAAGTAGGAATACCGACTTGTGGTCGGATTTGCCAAAGTGTGATTGCAGAACGGAGCGGTAGGCACCTTTGATGCTCATGTAGCAGTGGTCCAGAGTGTTGGCACCTCTGGTGGGGCAGGAGATATGTTGACGGAGTTTGGATAGGACCTTCCTGAGGTTGGCCTGGTTGAAGTCTCCAGCTACGATTGTCAGGGCTTCGGAGTGATTTGTTTCTTGGTTGTTGATGGTGGTATGTAGTTCGTCAAGTCAATTCAACTCACTCCACGTGTTATGAAGAAATGGGTGTAGGTAATGCATACTACACAGGTTATGGGCCCCAACAATATTATGGGCGGCACAGTAGCAGTGGTTAGCACTGTTGCTTCACAGCTGCAGGGTCGATTCCCGGCTTAGGCCACTAGGTGCAGAGTCTGCACGTTCTCCGTGTCAGGGTTTCCTCCTGGCGCTCAAGTTTCTTCACACAAGTCCCGAAAGATGTGTTTGTTAGGTGAATTGGACATTATGGCCACATTCCAGCGCCTGTTCGGGTATACGGAGGGAGAATTCCGAATTCTCAGCTGGTACGGGAATTGAACCCATAGGGGCATAAAGCAACCAACTTACAGGTGACAATGTACCAATTATCAAAATAACTTAGATAAATGATCTACTTACACTTATTCATTATGTTAGTTAAAATATAAACATTGACCAGGACAACTCACTTTGAATAGTACCATGGGATCTGTCCAGTCTCACCCTCCCCCCCACCACTACCTTCCTGAAAGTGCCGAGATTGGTTTCTTTATGCCTCTACAGCGTTCGGCTGTTAACACCTCATCTGGGCACATTGTTTGTTTTTTTGCTTAACCCATTTCCACTCCTTTTGGACTATGGGGCCGTTTGTCATTTGCATCCTATTGCAGACATTCACTTTGTGCTTCTTTGCCCATTCCCCTCTCCGCGTACTCACCCACTCCCTACTTTAATTTGCTCAGGGCCTGGAGTGGTCTCTCCTCCATTCTCGTGGAGGATTGTGGACTTGGATCAATCCTGTTTTTTTCTTTCCGTAGTTGCTGCCTGGCCTGTGGAATACCTACAGCATTTTTGGTTTTCATTTCAGAAATCCAGATCTGTAGTATTTTGCTCTTTTGAAATGGTCAGCAGGTACTCTATAGGCTGAATGGCCTCTCTCTCTCTACTGTACTATTCACACAGACACGGGGAGAATGTGCAAACTCCACAGACAGTGACCCAGAGCTGGGATTGAACCTGGGACCTCGGCGACGTGAGGCTGCAAGGTAAATGCAAGTTCTTTACTTGGTCCTTTGTTAAAACTTGAAATTCTGCTGTCTCCTCACAGAGCACAATAAAGAAAATACTAACAATGCAGGTTTTTTCCCCCCAATTGTAATACTATTTAGATGCATGACATTAGGTGACTTTGTTTCCATTTTTTAATGGTGATCAGACTAAGAACTTTCCAATTATAAAACCCTTGTAACTGTGAAACAAATATTTGTATGGGCTGAAGATTCAATAGTAAACAGACCGCTTCTTGCCAGCATAAGTGCAGCAACCCACACCTTCAAATATTTTCTGTAGTTTGTTGACAATCTAGGATTAGTGAACTAATATTGTTTTGCTGTTTTTCATCAGATTTTATTTTGCCATCATTCTTCTCTCAAACACACAATTCATTCACCTCGTCACTGTTTGCAGTGATGCTGCATGCAAAATGACTGGCGTGACAATACTTCAAAAGGAATGCTTTGTATGTGACTTGCTTTCAGACACTACTCTCTTTTTCGCTTTTCTAAAATGTACGGAATTATTCCACATGCATGTACATCCTCTGGTGACCCAAGTGACCCTTCTTCAATGAGCCTCACATTGATTGACGGTAGTCTACCTGACCACAGCTTGCATCATAACCAAGGCTAAACTTGCCTTCACTTCAAGGCAAAATATACTTTCCAACATGGTACTGAAGTGTTTTGGAAAAGGAACACTGGCTGACTTTTCCTCTTTTCTTGCCCAGGAGCACTACAGTAAAATATGGTGTCCTCCTGTAGCCCAGACTGAGATCAATTAAATGAATGCATACCAGGAATCAGACCCAAGACTTTCCGATTTGTATTATTCCATCCATTGCACACTGCAGAAAACGGACTACCCTGCTCCATATGGAGGAATTCAAGACAAGTTATTGTGCTATGTCAAAATTAGTTCCACCTTTACGTAATTGCATATTACAGACGTCTGTGCTTGAGTTAACACGGAGAAAGAATTGGCACCATGAACTATATTCCTAGCATCTGTACAACCCTTTATCACCCCTTGTTCAAGCTGGCAAAGTACATTTCTTGGGAAATTAATGCACTATCCCATTCATAATGCATTTACTAGGCCAATCATTTGATCCTAATAAGAAAAATTTCAGTAAATTTCAAATTTTGTTGGATAAGAGGGTGCATGTGGTGGGTTGGGTTGGGAGCAGCAGGGGATGGAGTTGAAAAGCAAGATAAATATCAAAGTTGAAGGGAGTGGTTTAGCTGATTGCAAGTTCACTGCAACATGTCCAGTTCAGAAATCTATTGTTTAGAAACACCAGTTGTCTGTAAATTCTTTTGAGCAGTACAGTACTTTGGGAGTAGAAACATGGAAGATATCACTGCTTTCTGCTTCAGGTAAATATATCAAAGCTACGTCCTGGTTCACACACTCAAAGATCGTCCTACAGTCCATAAAATTCCAAAATTCAGAAATGACGGTCCCTAGTGTAGCCACCTGGGGTGGCCACTGCCCAACACAAAATGGAAGATTGCAAGGAATGCAGGGAAAATGGACATGTTGTAAAGCAAACAGCTTGCAAAATGATTGTATATTGGGACGACTGCAGAAACCAGTTTTGACTGTTGCAGAAACCAGACAGCACTGTGAAAAGAAACCAGTTAACATACTAATGAGGCGATACCGGGCGATCCCCAGATACAATGGAAACAAGTTAAACACAGATCGATCCATTCTATGGAAGGCCAGACCCTTTGGAGCCAGAGAAGCCCAAAACAATAAGTCCCAAGAACCGCCCCAGCGACCGAGGAACTGCCCCATGATTGGGGAGTTCAAACAATCGATTGGGAAGAGAACCAAAAGGGGCGCGGATCCCCTGGGACCTATAAAAGAAAGGTCCCACACATGGTTCAGTCTCCTGATCCAGCCTTCGGACAGCAGCCACCAACAAGTAAGTGCCTCCCAACGACCGCTACCAGAGATAGGCACTCCTGACTCCCTTTTTAATTGATACCATGAAGTCTCCAGAGCAGAGCAAGAGGCCTTGTTCCCTGACCCAGCAGTTCCTTCGAGATAAGTATTAGTTGTTTAGCAGTAGGAGTAAGTTTAATCCTTTTAGCATGTGCATGGGTAGTTATTATAATTGTATTATAATAAACTCTAGTTGTTTGGACTTACTCATTGGTGTACGGTTTTATTGCTTTGAACTTCACCTTGAAGCTTGTGGCGGTGTCTTAACGGCACCTGGTGACTCCAGAGCTTAGAACAAGAAACAGAGCCAAATTGATTGTTCAGCACACTCCTCCAGAAGCAGCAACACTAGCTTTCTCTACTGGAAAAGTTATCGTGTAACAGATGAAAATGCTGGATCAAATAGTTCACCTAATTATTTCATTCCTTTTAAAACAATATATTCAAATTAAGTGGGAATATTAGATCACATTCAGGAAGGTGCTGCTTTATTTTGTCCTTTTCTCTCATGTACTTGTCTAGCTTCTTTTTATAATACAATAGTCAGATTCAATTAGGACCAGGGCAGTTCTGTCAATAGGTTGATACAGCTGGTTGACTGCAGTGAACAAGAAATTGAAACTGTTATTCATATAATCTTTGAAGAAAACACGGGCAAGGTCATTAACACATTCAGCTTTGCACCAGTAATATTGGATTGGCGTTCAATCAGATGGTTAACAAATGGCTTAGTTAAAGATGCTTATATAGTTTGAGAGAAAACATTCCAAAGGCTTCACATGAGCATTATCAAAATCTTTGATGGGGTAGACAATGTTAGGAAATATAGTCAAAATCTTAGTCAGAGGCAAGTTCTGAAATGTTGTAAAAGAGGGGTAGGATAGCAGAGATATTTCAGGTGGGAATTTCAGAGCTTACAGCCTTGGCAGCTGAAAGGACAACCACAAATGATGCAGTGGTTAAAAATAGATACGTGCACAAGGCTGGAATTGGAAAAGCACAAATATCTTGAGGGGGCTGTGGGGCTGCAGGAGATTCAGGATATAGGGAGTGCCGAGGAGGTATGCGAATAAGAATTTTAAAATTGAGGCATTGCCAGATCAGAAGCCAATACAAGTCAGCAAGCACGTGGGAATACAACTTGGGAAGTACACAGACAGTGTAGTTTTATAGCACCGAGACAGGCTGGCGAAGAGAAGGAGGAAGAAATCAGAGGTTTGAAGTGGCAAGCTTAATAGACAGCTAGACCAGCCAATTCTTGAATGAGAGTTGATTGAGCAGAGGAACAGGAGAAGACCATTCAGCCACTCAAGCATGTACCATCATTCAATCATAAGAATTAGGAGGCAATTCAGCCCTTCGAGCCTGCTCCGCCGTTCAAACAGATCATGGCTGATCCCTTCCTGGTCTCAAAGCTACCCCACCCCCATGTTCTATCTCCCTTAACACAATCGACTAACAAGAAAACAATCAATCTCAAATTTAAAATTATTAATGAAGCTAGCATCTGTTGCTTCGAGAGTTCCACACTTTGATCATTCTTTAAGGGACAAAGTGATTCCCAATTTCTCGCCAGGATGCTGGACCCTAATTTTAAGGTTATATCCTCGTATGCAAATTATCTCACCAATTAACTACATATATTACTCTTACTCTTGTCTTTTATTGCCTAACAAACCCCAAACTAGGTCAATAATTTGCCAATTCCATGAGCTTCAGCTGTGGACAGCACAGTGGTTAGCACTGTTGCTTTACAGTTCCAGGGCCCCAGATTTGATTCCCGACATGGGTCACTGTCTGTGTGAAGCCTGCACATTCTTCCCATGGCTGTGCGGGTTTCCTCCGGGGGCTAGTTTCCTCCCACAAGTCCCGAAAGACGTGCGGTTAGGTAATTATTTGGACATTCTGAATTCTCCCTCAGTGTACCTGAACAGGCACCAGAGCTTGTAAGAGCAAGTAAGCCAATACAAGTCAGCATGCACGTGTGAATACAACTTGGGAAGTACACAGACAGCAGTGTTTTGGACAGTGTCGTTTAATAGCACCGAGACAGGCTGGTGAAGAGAAGGTTCGAAGTAACTTCATTGCTGTGTTAATGTAAGCCTACTTGTGACAAAGATTATTATAAGGAAGATTATTTAGTTTCTTGCAGCGAACTTTATTGAACGCCTGCTGGAAGTTCATATGAACTACATTAGGGATCTAACCTTTGGTTTCCTCTCCCTGTAAAAGTTTTGAGCCTAAAACAGAGCTAGAGGAGCCTCATCTTCTAATGATAATGCTATTTGTTTGAGAAATATCAACTGATAGAACAGATAAATATGCAAGGGCATATTTATTATATTAATGTTGCAATGAATGAGAAATTCTGAAAACACCATTGTTTACATTCTGCAAGAACAAACTAGCTCAGTCACCCATCAATAATGGTGTTCACTGTGCATTAAAATATAAAAGCAAATTACTGCGGATGCTGGAATCTGAAACAAAAGAGAAAATGCTGGAAATCTCAGGTCTGGCAGCATCTGTAGGGAGATAAAAGAGCTAACGCTTTTGAGTCCGATGGCTCTTTGTCAAAGCTGTGTCTTCACTGTGCATTCAAAAGGGACAATGCTGGAAAATCTCAGCAGGTCTGGCAGCATCTGTAGGGAGAGAAAAGAGCTAACGTTTCGAGTCTGATGACTCTTTGTCAAAGCTTTTCTCTCCCTACAGATGCTGCCAGACCTGCTGAGATTTTCCAGCATTGTCCCTTTCGTTTCAGATTCCAGCACCCGCAGTAATTTGCTTTTATTTACTGTGCATTCACCTGTTTTCCTGCAGCCCACATCACCTTTCTCAACAGTCCCGTCCAGCTCACTGACCATCCCCACTCACCACCTCCCTCACCGAAACATAGGAATTAGGAGCAGGAGGCAATTCAGCCCTTCGAGCCATTCAATCAGATCATGGCGGATCTCTTCCTGGTCTCAAAGCCACCTCCCCACCTGTTCCACATTAAACTCCCATCTGCCAAATTTTGGCCCAATCTCCTAGCCCATTTATATCGGTCTGTAAAACCCGTGGAGTGAGTGAAGGAAAGGTAGCAGCAAACAGTAGGGAAGCTGCTAATAGGGGGCGGTGGAAAGAGTTGGTAAATGGAAGTTAAGTTTTGTACGTTATTAAACTGTACACTTGGCATAATGTGCAGTTACTCATTGTTTATCTTTTATATTATCTTTAATAATTATTTTTTGAAGATGCCTTTTTGAAGAAATTCATTGCACTGCATCCCATCAGTATTTATAAATTCTACTTGTGGTCTGATTAGGATTTTCCAATATCCCAATAGCCTTCACTATTTTTCTAGTAAATACTACTGCCCAAGAGCATAGTTTCATCTTCTGTTGCATTTACAACATCACAACATCTGATCCACAAGATCCATGCAATCCATGGTTGAAATCTTCCAATTCACATTGGCACCACCACGTCAGAAAACAGCATGCTTACCTGGTTATATTTAAAAAGGATTCAACTTCTGATGCAGCCTCTCTGAAGAACCCACTCAGTCCAAGAATCTGCTTACGGTCTATGAAGAGGATCAGTGGAGACGACATGCTCTCCGGAGTGGGGCAGTGTGCGCGTGCGTGCGCAAAGGAATTAATCAGGTCGGAAGCGGGGTTGTAGAGTTAGAGGGCGATGAGTAAAGAATACAAGTAACTCGGTAGTATCTCATTAAGATACATTAAGTAAATAGGATTAAAAAAGCACAATAAGCATCTTAATAATAATGGGTTCCCTAATCTTTGTGTGACATGTTTTTCAGAGCGACCCATAGTGTTATTGCACAATTCATTAACTGCACTGGAGGCGGTCAGTTTTCTTGAACCTTCTTTTAAAAAAAAGCTTCAAAATGAACAGATGCATATTACACTTTTTTTTTTAATTGACTCCTTTTACAATAAGCAGATTTTCACTTCAAAATAATCACGAGCTGTCTGTCCCCAGATCTAGATAAAGAAAATTCTTCTGAATAAAATTATAAATTCATTTAATTTTTTTTTTCTAATAAAGTATATCAAATCAGTAGGTCTTTCTTTTTTGTTCTTAGGTAGATGTCAATTTTAATAGTTGAACATACCGAAACAGAACTAACAAGAATTAGTATGTTACTGTTAAAAAGCATCCAGAAATAAACAAGGCGACTTTATTCGACGCATCAGTAAATGTAGTGTGGTTATATTGTGGATCAGCTCAAATAAAACCTACATAAAACTAAATGTAAACCACAAAAAAGCACAAACATGGAACAACATCACAATACATATTAAACGTTAAGATATTTAAGAGCCTGAAATAGATGTTAATTATTTTTCAGACATCTAGGAAACATTGCTGCTGATTATCCTTATCTAACAAATTGATGCTTCTTTTTATACGAAACCCATCTGCACACGGGGCAGCAGTGTCGCCCTCCTGCCAACCAGACCACAATGCACTGCTGATGGAACACATGACCACAGGGTAGCCCCATTATTAAGCAGCCATTTTTGAAATTTTCCAGGCACACCACGCATTCTGAGCAATGCAGCATGTTATTGGGCCAAGTTGACCAATCTGGCTCATCATCTTCAGTTACACTTGTGTTTCCATGTAGTCTTGGTGTGCTTTGAGAAATACTGCCAGAACTTCTCTCACCAGCACTGCTTTCTTCATTAGTTTGTACCTTTCCTTCAGCGGGCAACAGGCGTGCACTTGACTCTTCATTATCACTTACCCCTGATTTATTACACATTACGTCGTGGTTTTCACTTTCAGAATCACTATCAGTCTCATGGCAACTTTCACTTATTTCATCTTCAGAATGCCCTGCAACACATTTAAATCGCCATGTTGGGAGGTTCTTTATGTAATCTGTTGGTATCAATGGGTGCAGCCATAGGTCTGGGAATGCAAGTCTCTCCAGCAACAAATCAGGATCTTCCTCCCAATCCAAAGTGTGAGGGTAATGCTGAAATGAAGCAATTGGATGGAACAAATAGCTTGTATACCAATCCCACAGACTTGACAGCCACTCAAGGTTATTAACATTTACTTCATCATCATTATTATTACGTCTCCTTTTTTTCTCAAAGTAATCTATTAGCAAACCATGGCCCAGGTATGTGCTGAGAAACAGTGCCGGATGGGATGAGTAGAAAGTCCAGTCAGCTCGTACCCAAGAAGCCAAAGTGGTTGTGTTGGCATACCTCAAAAATTTTAAACTATATTCATAAAAACTTTCCAAATATGGTAACTGAAGAAATCCAATTATAGGTAGCCAGGACATTATTAATAAGGAGTTATAAGTTCCAAGTGTGCTTATAAGAACCACAAATCGTTTTATTGTAGCACCTTGTGTTATGAACAAGTCCATCCATGCCATTAAGTTAACCAAAACTAAACTTAAGACAAATAGATCATTTACTTCAGGCTGCAATGATCGAAGGAATACATCCATTGCATGATGTGATATAAACTCCCCTGTAGTGTTCCCGTATTTATAGATTCCTTCAGGAGTTTTCACTATATATGCTGGGAACTGATGTACACCAATCTCCTTCATGCGAATGTCATTGTTCCATTTCTGGACATCAACAAATATGAATTCCACACGACCTGTAAACTTGACACTGAGAACAGAGTAGAATGCAGGCGGTTGGTCCAGGTTTGCAAACAAGTACATCTTTACAAGATACCGGTCACTTTTGTTCCATTCTTCCATTAACTGATCAGTGCTTCGGATCGTTTTGATCCGAGATGCCACATGTGCATTTATCCATTTAAAAATATGCTCCACTTCAATCCTGCGGCCACTGTACTCCTTTAGCATCACTTTTCCTTTTGAAGTGTTAGTCTGCGGAATGGACATTATGAGTGTGGATTTCATCCACCCTCTTTTGCTACAGTACCTGTAGAATAAAAGCAGATAGAAAAGTGAATCAGTTTTTAAAATTATATGCACACCTTAAACAGAGAAATAGCAACTGCAAAATGATTTGTAAATGGAGCTTACATTCGGGAATGATGACTATGCTTCTAAGTAGCTGCTTGAACAGTGAAAATATCATATGGTTGACACAGGGCATGAGAAGAGTTAGGAAAAGTTATCAAAGGTATGATTTAAAAGAGGAGGCACTGGGAGATGCAGGAGAGAGGTAGTTAGATGAGAAATTGTGGATTTAACAGCCAAACCAACATAAGCCAGCAACAGCAGCAGGGGGTGAAGATAGGATACAGGTAATTTGTGAAATAATCTTTATTGTCACAAGTAGGCTTACATTAACACTGCAATTAAGTTACTTTGAAAAGCCCCTAGTCGCCACATTCCGGCACCTGTTCGGTTACACTGAGGGAGAATTCAGAATGTCCAAATTACCTAACAGCGCATCTTTCGGGACTTGTGGGAGGAAACCAGAGCACCCGGAGGAAACCCACACAGACACGGGGAAAACATGCAGACTCCGCACAGACAGTGACCCAAGCCGGGAATCGAACCTGGGACACGGGCACTGTGAAGCCATAGTGCTAACCACTGTGCTACACATGAAGAAATTGGGTCCAGGTATTAAGAAAAAGTGTGGAAAACGATTTAACGAACAGTAAGCCTGAATTAGAGGCAGAGGTAAGCAGCTTTTGTGCAGAGAGGATCTGGGGATTGAAATTCTGCTCTGGGTCAACAGGATGGCGAGGTTTCCTGCAGCTGTCTCAGCAGGGGGAAAGATGGAATCAGTGGCAGGGTGCAGAATTCAGGCAGAGATTGAAAATGACAGTTGGCGTTTTCAGTATTCATTTGCAGGAAATTTTGATTCATTTACGATAACGGGTCTGATAACAGAAGTTATTGAGGTTAAAGGAAGCAGAGAAGAGCTTGATTAACAGCGTACCTGTGAATCATAGAATCCCTGCAGTGCAGAAGGAAGCCATTCGGCCCATCATGTCTGCGCCGATCCTTCAAAAGAGCACCGTACCAAGACCCATGTCCCCCAGCCTATCCCGATAACCCCACCTAACGTTTGGACACCAAGGAGCAATTTTAGCATGGCCAATCCACCTAACCTGCACATCTTTGGACCTTGAAAGAAAACCGGAGGGGCCAGAGGAAACCCAGGCAAACACAGGGAGAACGTGTCAACTCCACACACACAATCACCCAAGATTGGAAACGAACCGCGTCCCTGGGCCTGAGGCAGCAGTGCTAACCACTGTGCTGCCTGGTGGAAGCTGATTTTTCTTCAGCTAGGTTGACCATATCAAACACTGCAGAGATGGGGGGGGGGGGGGGGGGGGGGGGGGGGGGGGGAGTGGGTGTGTCACACCATGGTCATAGATATGGAGGATGTTATTTGTGCCGTTGTATGGTCATTTATTGTTATAGGCCTGGTTCATCTTTGACAATGAAGTAAGTTAAATTGACAAAGAGCCATAAATAGATGTGACCTTCCTTTGGTTTCCATGGAATTTAAATCAACCTCCAGTGTTGAAAGAAATTCTTCATTGTAAATTTAAAATGCACATTTCATATTAAGGTGACTCATGATTTAGAAACGTTAATATCCAAAGCTCACAGTCAGTGTTACTACTGATCAAGAGCAAGTTTTTAGCAAAGAACGGCTAAACTATGATCCTTACATGAAAATAACCCTTTGGAAGGAACCATTAAAAATATATAGGGAATCTGCAGTAGTTACCATGTCAATTATATTTTTTTAAAATATTTCAGATTCCTGCTGTACAGCACAATATAAATCATCTACATCATTGAATAGGAAACATAAATAACCAAACTTAATTAACACCCACATTTATATTAAAAATGGAACACTTTACAATTTGGAGGCAACGCCCAAGATTAAATAAACAGTGCTACGGTCAGAGAAGATTTCACCTGGTGTCTCAATTTGGAGGCAACGCCCAAGATTAAATAAACAGTGCTACGGTCAGAGAAGATTTCACCTGGTGTCTCAGTACTGATGATGGGATAAAACACAAGTACTACTGCTAATAGTGCAAGGGTCATTTCCACATAAGTCACAATAGAGCTGGCCTCTCAGACATCTTACACAAGACAGTAGAATACTTTTAGTATCCCTTTCCTCTCCTCACTATAAAAGAATGCCAGTCATTGTGCAAGAATGATTGCAGTAACTGCACATGCACAATCTGATGTTACCAAATCTTTCACAAAAGTGACCAGATTCAGCAGGGAAAAGTTTTTTGTTACAAGTGGAAACAGTACGGGGAGGGAGGGTAAATAGCCCCCCTATTCGGCTGGTCACATGGAATGTTAGGGGGCTGAATGGGCCGGTCAAGCAGGCCCGGGTGGTCGCACATTTAAAGGGGCTGGGGCGGATATGGCTATGCTCCAGGAGACACACCTTAGGGTGGCGGATCAGGTAAGGTTGAGAAAGGGGCGGGTTGGGCAAGTGTTCCATTCGGGGTTGGATGCGAAGAACCGGGGGGTGGTGATTTTGGTGGGGAAGAGTATGTCGTTTGTGGCGTCGAGTGTGGTGGCGGATAGTTGTGGCAGATATGTGATGGTGAGCGGTAGGCTCCAAGGAGAGCGGGTGGTGCTGGTTAATGTGTACGCCCCAAATTGGGACGATGCAGGCTTTATGCGGCGCATGCTGGGCCGGATTCCAGACCTCGAGATGGGGGATTTAATAATGGGAGGGGATTTTAACACAGTGCTGGACCCAGCACTAGATCGCTCCAGGTCCAGGATGGGTAAGAGGCCGGTGGCGGCCACAGTGCTGAGGGGGTTCATGGACCAGATGGGAGGGGTGGATCCTTGGAGGTTTATGAGGCCGGGGGCCAGGGAGTTTTCGTTCTTCTCCCACATCCACAAGGCTTACTCCCGGATTGACTTTTTTGTCTTCAGCAGGGCGTTGATTCCGAGGGTGGTAGGCGCGGAATATTCGGCGATAGCCATCTCAGATCACGTCCCGCATTTGGTGGTTCTAGAGCTGGGGTGGGGAGGGATCAACGCCCGCTGTGGAGGTTAGAGGTGGGGCTGCTGTCGGACGAGGAGGTATGCGGGCGGGTCCGGAGGTGCATAAAGGGGTATTTAGAAACTAATGATAATGGGGAGATGCAGGTGGGGGTGATCTGGGAGGCGCTGAAGGCAGTGGTTAGGGGGGAGCTGATTTCCATCAGGGCATACAGGGAGAGGGGGGAGAAAAGGGAGGGGGAGAGGTTGGTGGAAGAAATGGTGAGGGTGGATAGGAGGTACACGGAGGTCCCGGAGGAAGGGCTATTGAGGAAGCGTCATAGTCTCCAGTTTGATATATTGACCACCAGGGAAGTGGAGGCGCAGTGGAGGAGGGCACAAGGGGCGGTATACGAATACGGGGAGAAGGCGAGTCGGATGCTGGCACACCAGCTCCGGAAGCGGGAGGCGGCGAGGGAGATAGGGGGAGTTAGGGATGGAGGAGGGAGTCTGGTGCGGAGTGCAAGGGGCATTAACGGAGTGTTCAGGACCTTCTATGAGGAGTTATACCGGTCAGTGCCCCCAGGGGAGGAAGGAGGAATGAACCGCTTTTTGGGTAAGCTGGAGTTCCCGAGAGTGGAGGAGGAGCAGGTGGAGGGTCTGGGGAGCCAGTTGAGCTGGAGGAGCTGGTTAATGCAATGGGGAGCATGCAGTCCGGGAAGGCACCGGGACCCAATGGGTTCCCGGTTGGAATTTATAAGAAGTTTTCAGACCTGCTGGGCCCGCTGCTAGTGAGGACCTTGAATGAGGCAAGGGAGGGAGGGGGGGGCTTTGCCCCCGACAATGTCCAGGGCGTTGATCTCATTGATTCTGAAGCGGGATAAGGACCCTCTTCAGTGTCGATCATATAGGCTGATTTTGCTCCTCAATGAGGATGCGAAACTGCTGGCCAAGATATTGGCCAGTTGGGTGGAGGATGTGGTGCCGCAGGTTATTCACGAGGATCAAACGGCTTTTGTGAAGGGGAGGCAGTTGAATGTTAATGTGCGGAGGCTTCTCAATGTCATAATGATGCCAGCGGAGATAGTGGCGTCGATGGATGCGGAGAAGGCCTTTGACAGGGTGGAGGGTGATGCCTTTGGGAGGGTTTGAAGAGGTTCGGGTTTGGTATGGGATTTATTAGGTGGGTGAGGCTGTTGTATGATGCCCCGGTGGCTAGTGTGGTGACGAATGGGAGGAGGTCGGAGAACTTTCGGTTGTACCGGGGGACGAGGCAGGGGTGCCCCCTGTCTCCCCTGCTGTTTGTGTTGGCGATCGAACCCCGGGCCATGGCGCTGAGGAAATCGAGGAACATAGGGGGATAGTGCGGGGGGAGCATCGGCTGTCGTTGTACACTGACGATTTATTGTTGTACGTGGCAGACCTGGTGGGGGGGATGCCAGAGGTGATGAGGATTCTTGGGGAGTTCGGGGACTTCTCGGAGTATAAGCTCAACGTGGGGAAGAGTGAGCTGTTCGTGGTGCATTCGGGGGACCAGAAGAGAGAGATAGGGGAGCTTCCGCTGAAAAGGGCAGAGAGGAGCTTCAGATAGCTGGGGGAGGGGGCGGCATGGAAGAGGTTGGAGGTGGTGTCCTGTGTGGGCACCAGCCTAGAGGCGCTGGTGATGGCGCCGTTGCCGCTCCCCCCCAGCAAGGTATTCTATGAGCCGGTAGTGGTGGCTATCCTCAAAATCTGGGGGCAGTGGAGACGGCATAGGGCGGAGGTGAAGGCTTCAGTTTGGTCCCCGATACGGGGGAACCACAGGTTTGTACCAGGGAGGATGGACGGAGGGTTTCTGAGCTGGCACAGGGCAGGTATCAGGCGGATGGGGGACCTCTTTCTCGATAGGAAGTTTGCAACCTTAGATGAGTTGGAGGGGAGGTGGGGTCTCCCCCCACAGAATACCTTCAGGTATATGCAGATTAGGGCGTTTGTTAGGCGGCAGGTGGCGGAGTTTCCACTGTTGCCGCCAAGGGGGGTTCAGGACAGGGTGCTCTTGGGGACGTGGGTCGGTGAGGGGAGGATCTCGGCAATCTACCACGTGATGCAGGAGGGGGAGGAGTCCTCGGTGGAAGAGCTGAAAGAGAAGTGTGAGGAGGAGCTGGGAGAGGAGATCGATGAGGGGACGTGGGCGGATGCCTTGGGGAGTGTGAATTCCCCCTCCTCTTGCGTGCGGCTTAGTTTAATCCAACTAAAAGGTGCTGCATAGGGCGCATATGCCTGGGACAAGGCTGAGCCGGTTCTTTGGGGGAGAGGGCAGGTGTAGCAGGTGTTCGGGGAGCCCAGCAAACCACACCCACATGTTCTGGGCGTGTCCTGCATTGGAGGGGTGTTGCGAGGACCTTGTCAAGGGTGTTTGGCTCCAGGGTGGAGCCGGGCTGGGGGCTCGCAATTTTCGGGGTAGCATCGGAGCCAGGAGTGCAGGAGGCGAAAGAGGGCGGTATTCTGGCCTTTGTGTCCCTGGTAGCCCAGCGCAGGATTCTTTTACAGTGGAAGGATGCGAAGCCCCCAAGCGCGGAATCCTGGATCAACGACATGGCTGGGTTCATCACACTGGAGATGGTCAAGTTTGCCCTAAGGGGGTCGGTGCAAGGGTTCTTCCAGCGGTGGTAGCCGTTTCTAGACTTCCTGGCGGAGCATTAGGGAGTGGTCAACTTCAGCAGCAACCCGGGGGGGGTTACTTGTTCGCTATGGGGGATGGGTGTGTGGTTTCATGCTCATTATTTTTGTTAATTTATTGCTTTTGTATGGGGGGGGGTTACTGTTTTTCTTTGTTTTGTTGGTTAAAATTTGTTGAAAATTTGAATAAAAATTATTTTTAAAAAACAAATGGAAACAGTTCTGTAACATAATTATTGTTCACGGACAGAATACAAACAGGCCACTAACCAGACTATATAAAACTTACCTGGGGTCATTGGAACAATTGAAAGCTCCTGTACGTATACCAAACTGGGACACTTTCTTCACCATCTTGTGCCATTGATTCTTGCACAATAAAGGTTCTTTATCCTTAGCTACAACCTGTGAAATAACTTGAGGTTATTATAAAACAAGTAGCCTTGCTATTATCCAGAACTGCAACCTAATCTGCAAATGCCATTTACCAATTCAGAAATCACATGGCATATCATTACTCAGTGACAGAATGGATTCAGGTTTATGACCCACGTTGCTGAGTTTGGAAATGCAGAGGACAATGGGGTGGGAGTGCTGAGAAAGAAAGGCAAGTGTCAAATGTAGTGAAAGTAATGCATTTACTCCTTGCTGATGTTTAAAGTGAATGAACTACTCAAGGATGTGGTGGAGGCAAGGCCAATTGAGGTTTTCAAAGAAAAATTGGATCATTGTCCGAAAAGGAATATTTGCAGTGCCATGCGGAAAAGACAAGGGAATGGCAATGGTGAATTGTTCCTTCAGAGGAGCTGCTCAGGCATGAACGACAAGCCTGAATAGCCTTCTTCTGTGCTGCAACTATTCTATGATGCTATCCCCTAGTCTGTTTACTTATTTAAAGTAATTGCTATTCTCCCCTTAAAACATTGAAGGAAATGCAAAACACGCTGCGTGTGACAGCACAAAAAGATCTGTGAAAGGGCTGTTCCATGTTTCCTATGCAGATTGCAGCATAGATTGTCACAATTCATGATTTTGACCGTATATACAAATTGATAATTCATATTAAATGGGCCCTAGAAAAAAATTACTGACGAAATCTACTCCAACTGCATTAGGAACTAAGGAATTAAGAATGGCCCTGACCACACATCCAAATACAGGCTTTGTAATCTCAGCTCTCAGTATACCCAACATCCCTTCAATAGATGGAGCTAAAACATATATACCAAACAAATGAAAAATTGCACTCAAGGTGAAATTGGTGGTGCATTTCTAGGGATGGCTTTAGATTACATTTTCAATTTTAGCAGATCAATCACTGATCCTAAATTTAGTTCAGTCATTCACCCACATTCAAGACTGATCTCTGAAATCAATTCAAAGATACTGCCATGCATCAAAGTTCATGATGACACTGCCCCTCTCATTTCCTCTGTTAATTCTGACACTACTTTTCTGCCTGATCCATAAAAAAATATTTTTACTTCTGCCCCTTCCCCATTTTCCTCCACCCCATTTCCTCCGGAATTCATGATTCTTAGGTGTATAAATCAGATTGTAATGCTCTGCAATATTATTGTGTACTTTCCTTCAGTGTAGTCTACTTTCTAAACACACTCCCATGGCCCTCTTGTTTGGTGTTGGGGTAATCAAATCCTACCGATATCAGTCTGCTGGAAGAGGAAGGGTATCTTGCTCATGCCGTCATTGCCATACTCTTGGACTTTTTCCATTAAGGTATTTCAAAATGTAATTTAGGTTTTAAGAAACTTAACTACTCGTATCAGTTAACGTTGCCTTCTCCTTATTTTCCTCACCTGAACACATCACTTTAAACTTTGCTGCATTGATTTTCATCTGCAATGAGACTGCACATTTTACAGACTGTTGCTGTTTTCTCCAGATCAAGGTTTGGTGTTATGTTTTGTTAGAGGAAACGTGGAAGGGCTATACAAAATAAAAGATAAAAGAGTGAAGGGGCCTGGGGGTATTGGTTCACAAACCTTTGCAGGTAGCAGGGCAGGTTGAGTTCAAAACACTGGTTTGGCCTCAACTGAAATTTTGGTATCACATTTTAAGAAGAATGTAAAGGCAAAGGAGAGGGTGCAAAAAGGTATTAAAATAATGGTTCCAGGGATGAGCAACTTCACTGATGTGGTTAGACTGGCAAAATTTGCACTGGTCCAATTAAGTTTCTGAATGGTAAGCCATAGGATGTTGTTGACAGGGGAATTGCCATTGAAAGAAAATGGTTAGATTTTTTTCTTGTTGGAGATGGTCACTGCCTGGTACTTAGGTGCCACAAATGCTGCTCATCACTTATCAGCCCAAACCTCAACATTGTCGAGATCTTGCTGCATGTAAGCATGGGCTGCTTCAGTATCAGAGGAGCTGTGAATTGTACTGAACACTCTGCAATCATCTGTGAACATTTATTCTTCAGACCTTATGATGGATGGAAGGTCATTGATGAAACAGTTGAAGATTGGGTCTAGACACTAGCCTGAGGAGCAGCTGCAGTGGCCTCCTCAGACTGATACTTAGCTACTCCAGTTCATGCACTTCTTGAAACAGCAATAACAATTCCCCATTAAATTTAGTTTGCCCTTCATACATTTCCATCAATTTTTTAAAAATCAAGTGTTTAAAAATTTCAGAGGCCCGAAAAGAGCTTTTTGCAAAATATAAAAGTAATTACTTGGACCAGCCAGATCCCATCTTTAGTGTCTTCCACTTGCTCGTAGAAATGCATCTCACCACTAAAGTTGGTGCTGGAGGTAGATTCTGATGCTTCTTCTTCCCGAAGTGCAGAATAAAGTTCACCCTCCATCAAATCACCTGGGGTAACAAATACACCCAATAAGGTTCAAAATCACCACAGTATATTAGACATTTAAGACAGTAGAATTATGTGGCAAGTATGTGTGGTTACTCTTTCTGAACATTTAAAATTAATTTCAAAAGATGCTTTTTATTTTCCAGAAAGTGCTTTGGTGATGTCCCCAGGTTGTGAAAATGCTTGCTTTTAAAAAAATTCAATTGGGGCTGTGGGGGAGAAATCTGGCATTTATTATTACCTCACTACCCAGAAGAATAGCAGAATTTACATCCTGATGAAGGCTCTCTGAAATTGCTATTATTAATGTTCAATTTTTCTGTTTTTTAAATATTTGTTTGGATTGGATTTTTTTATGGTCACGTTTACCGAGGTACTGAAAAGTACTGTTCTGCATACAGTCCAAACATATCATTCCAAACATGAAAAAAAGCATGATGACAAAGCTTTGACAGAGTCATCGGACTCGAAATGTTAGCTCTTTTCTCTCCCTACAGATGCTGCCAGACTTGCTGAGATTTTCCAGCATTTTCCCTTTCATCTTTGTATCCTCATTGGCTGCAGGTGGACTGGGGAATAGCTAATGTGGTACTGTTGTTTAAGAAAGGTAGCAGGGATAATCCAGGAATCTATAGGCCGGAGATCCTCACATCAGTAGTAGGTAAATTATTGGAGAGAATTCTCGGACAGGATTTATACTCATTTGGAAAGATGGACTAATTACTGATAGACAGCATGGTTTTGTGGAGGCGAGATCGTGCCTCACTAACTTGATCGAGTTTTTTGAGGAGGCTTGATGAGGGGAGGATGGTGGATGTTGTTTACATAGACTTCAATAAAGCCTTTGACAAGGTGTCTCTTGGCAAACTGCTACAAAAGGTGAAGTCACACGGGATCAGAGGAGAGGTGACAAGATGGATACAGAACTGGCTCAGTCACAGAAGGCAGGGGGTAGCAGTAGAAGGGTGTTTTTCTAAATTGAAGTTTTGTGACTAGTGGTGTTCCACAGGGATTTGTGCTGGGGACTTTGTTGTTTGTAGTATACATAAACGATTTGGAGGAAAATGTAGCTGGTCTGATTAGTAAGTTCATGGATGACACCAAGATTGGTGGACTGGCAGATGGTGTTGAGGACTGACAGAGAATACAGCAGGACATAGATAGGTTGGAGACTTGGGCAGAGAAATGGCAAATGGAGTTTTATCCGGACAAATGTGAGATAATGCATTTTGGTAAGTCTAACAGAGAAGGGAAATATACCGCAAATGGCAAAATCCTTGGGAATATAGAAAGTCAGAGAGATCTAGGCGTGCAGGTCCACAGATCTTTGAAAGTGGCAACACACGTGGACAAGGTAGTCAAGAAAGCACACGGAATGTTTGCCTTCATTGGACAGGACATCGAGTATAAAAACTGGCAAGTCATGCTCCAGTTGTATAGAACCTTGGTACTGCCGCACTTGGAATATTACGCACAATTCAGGTCGCCACACTACCAAAAGGATGTGGAGGCTCTGGAGAGGGTGCAGAGGAGGTTTACCAGGATATTGCCTGGTCTGGAGGGTTCATAGAATTTACAGTGCAGAAGGAGGCCATTCGGCCTTGAGTCTGCACCGGCTCTTGGAAAGAGGACCCTACCCAAGGTCAACTCCTCCACCCTATCCCCATAACCCAGTAACCCCACCCAATACTAAGGGCAATTTTGGACACTAAGGGCAATTTATCATGGCCAATCCACCTAACCTGCACATCTTTGGACTGTGGGAGGAAACCAGAGCACCCGGAGGAAACCCACGCACACGGGGAGGATGTGCAGACTCCGCACAGACAGTGACCCAAGCCGGAATCGAAACTGGGACCCTGGAGTTGTGAAGCAATTATGCTATCCACAATGCTACCGTGCTGCGTGGAAAGGCTGAATATACTCGGACTGTTTTCATTAGAACGACGGAGGTTGAGGGGCGACCTGATTGAGGTCTACAAGATTATGAGGGGCACGGATAGAGTGGATGGGCAGACACTCCTTCCCAGGGTGGAAGGGTTAGTCACCAAGGGGCACAGGTTTAAGGTCCGTGGGAAAAGTTTAGAGGAGATTTGCGAGACAGGTACACAGAGGGCGGCGAGTGCCTGGAACGCGCTTTCCAGGGGAGATTGCGGATCAGATACATTAACGCCGTTCAAAAGGCATCTCAACAAATACATGGATAGGATGGGTATAGAAAGATGTGGCACTAGGAAGTGCTGAGAGTTTTGAACAAGAGTGGTATCATGACCGGTACAAGCTTGGAGGGCCAAAGGGCCTGTTCCTGTGCTGTATTGTTCTTTGTATTATAATAATAGTAATAATAAATCTTTATTATTGCCACAGGTAGGCTTACAATGAAGTTACTGTGAAAATCAACTAATCGCCACATCCCAGCACCTATTTCGGGTACAGTGGGAGAATTCAGAATGTCCAAAATACCTAACAGCACGTTTTTCAGGACTTGTGGGAGGAAACCGGAGCACCCAGAGGAAACCCACACAGACACAGGGAGAATGTGCAGGCTCTGCACAGACAGTGACCCAAGCCGGGAATCATACCTGGAACCCTGGAGGTGTGAAGCAATGGTGCTAACCACAGTGCTACCACTGTAATCCCGTGGAAGAGAAAAACAATTCTATGCGATTGTAAGTCTTGCCTGTACCATCAAAAAAGAGCACTTGTGAGATGCGGAGAAGAAACTTGCAAGGAGAGCCAAGAGACGCTAAAATTGCTGCTACAAACCTGGCCAATTTGAAAACTAAGTATATATATTTATAAATTTCAAAACAATACTTATTTTCAAAAAAAGGAAAACCAATGTCAGTTTCTTTAAAAAGTTCAAAATGAACACGTGTTCAAGCTAAAACATGTAGACTATTTTCAGGATCAGAAGCAAAATTATTTAGTAATTAAATATTGTGTTAGGTGATAAAATCTGAAACTCTGGGCACGATTCTCCCCAAAAATATCGAAGTTCATTTGTGTCAGGTTTTTCGGGACATTTCCCGCCAGCTCTGCCGGTGAATTCACCACCGCTATTCAATGACACCGTCACTTTCTTGGGCTCTGGGGAGTTTCTCACTGGTTTAGCCCACACTTCAATTTTTTTAAGCACTGGGGAGTTGAACTCAGATCGGCCACCATTTTGAAAGGGTGCCCTGATCTCTCGGAGCTTGTGGGTCACCCACATCCCCCCCCCCCTCACCCACATATATGGACACTATCTACCCCCCCTCACCCCAAGTGAGGACACCCCACTGTGGAGTCCCTGGGGCTCCCTTTCTTCAGCACCCCTCCCACCCCAACATCCGCTCCCTTCCAGGACCCCCACCAACCACCCTACTTACCTGCCCTCATCCTTCAAACACCCTTCCCCCTTCATTGTCCCCTGATCCTAACACTGCCACCCTGGCACTCAGGCAGTGCTCCTTCTGGCTTGGCAGTGCCATCTGGACACCTTGGCAGTGCCAAGATGCCACCTAGGCAGTGCCAAGATGCCACCTAGGCAGTGCCAAGGGTCCCACATTCCAGGGGAGGGCCAGGGAGCCACCCTGCACTTACCCTGATCACCCAGGGGGCTCCAATAGCCCGGGAGATCCTCTGGGTGCCCTTCCACCTTAAAAACCCAACAAAATTTATTATTGTTTAAAATGTATTTTAGAACAAACGTATGCATGAACAGTAACGTACACACACACACACACAACAACCTCAATCCACAGTTTGTACAAAGTTTACCCCTACCCTCCACATCCCCCGCAATGAACAGTTCCTCAAACATTGTCACGAACAACTGTCACCATGTCTCAAAATCCTCCTCCGACCCCCTCAACTCAAATTAGATTTTTTTTTCGATCCGTAGAAAGTCATACAGGTCCCCCAGCCATGCCACCACCCCCCGGTGGCATATACGACTTTCAATTCAACAAGATCCTTCGCCAGGCAGAGAACTGAAAGCCACAACATTGGCCCACTTCCCCTCCATCAGCTCCGGCATTTCTAATACCCCAAAGATCGCCATCATTGGGTCCGGCCTGACTTCCAACCCCACAATTTTGGAAAACACTGCTTCCCGTACCCGCCTTCCCCGAACAGGCGCCGGAATGTGGCGACTAGGGGCTTTTTACAGTAACTTCATTTGAAGCCTACTTGTGACAATAAGCGATTTCCATTTTCATTTCAGTACCTCTCCAACTTCTCACAGCCCAAGAACATGTGCATGTGATTTGTTGGCCCTCGCCCGCACTCTTCAGACACCCCTTGAAAGAACCCACTCATCCTCGCCCGATATGCACACTATGCACTACCTTGAGCTGAACCAAGCCCATCCGCGCGCAAGAGGTTGCGTTCACCCTGCACGCCGTCTCACACCACAGACCCCCAGTTTATTTTCCCCAACTCCTCCTACCATTTGCACTTGATCATCACCACTTGCGCTCCCCCAACCACCCACATATATTCCCCATACCTACCCTCTCCAGTCTCAACGGTGAGCAGCAATTGTTCCAATAGAGCATACCCGAAACCTGCGAAACACCCCCCACTCCTTTCTTTCGAAGCCCCGCACCTGCATATACCCAAATTCACTCCCCCTCGGCAACTCAAACCTCTCCCGCAACTCGTCCAATCCCACAAACTGCCTTTCCAGATATCTCACTCTCTCCAGTCCAGCCTCCCGCCACTTCCCATATATCCCATCCATCTCCCCCAGCTTAAACCCATGGTTCCCGCCCAGTGGCGTTAACACTGTCCATCTCTCAAATTTAAAGAGCCTCCTCAGCTGATTCCACATCCTAACCATCAATTGTACCATCAGGCTCCCCGTATACTTCCCCGAGCCAATGGCAATGGAGCTGTCACCATGGCCCTCAAGCTGGATCCCCTACAGGACTCCTCCTCCATCATAACCCACTCTTCCCCCTCCCACCATCGCTTCACCTTCTCCATGTCCGCTGCCCAGTAATAGTGTAGCACGTTCGGGAACGCCAAACCCTCCTCTCTGCCTCTATAGCAGGGCCCTCTTTACCCTCGGCACCTTCCCCGCCTATACAAATCCCAAGATCACCGTCTCCAACTTTTGCCGGGTCTGGTAGCCAGTAGATATATCAATCTTGGAGAAAACCTCTCCCTCTAAACCACTTACAGTTACAAAGTGCCCAAACCAATACCTTTGAGCCAGTCCTGCCCTGTGTGCGACCACTCTCTTCATGGCCGGCACTGGAAGCCCCTACAAAATTTATAATGATTTGAAACCATCACCCAGAGTTTCCGGTCTCTGGATAGTCCGTAGATGCAGTATGGGTCCCTTGGAAGTTCTAATATAGGGACTGCCTATAGTGTTAACTTTCAACGTGAAATTCGGTGTCGTCGGTGAACTTACTAATCAGACCTGATACATGGATAGGAAAGGTTTGGAGGAATTTGGGCCAAATGGGTTTAGATAAAGTGGGCTTTTTGGTTGGCATGTACCAGTTTGGTCCGAAGGGCCTATTTCCATGCAGTAGATTCTATGACCTCTCGGTCTCCATGTCTGGTGATAGGTTGACCACCAATATTCATTACAAACCAACACGACTCCCACAGCTACCTCGACTACAGCTCCTCTTCTGTAAAGACTCCATCCCATTCTCCCAGGTTCGCCACCTGCCTCTTTACCTCCTCTCTCCTCACCATTCAAGGCCCCAAACATTCCTTTCAGGTGAAGCAGCGTTTCACTTCCACCTCCTTCAATTTAGTCTACTGTATTCGCTGTATTCCGGTCTCCTCAATATCAGAGAGACTAAATGCAGACTGGGTGAAAGTGATGCGGAACAAATTTATTCAGACCATCACATGACCCTGACAGTCCTGTTGCTTGCCAGTTTAACTCAGCATCTTGCTCTCATGCCCACGTGTCTGTCCTTGGCCTGCTGCAATGCTCCAGTGAAGTCCAACACAAACCGAAGGAGCAGCATCTCAGGGGACTTTGCAGCCTTCAGGATCCAACATTGAGTTCAATAACTTTAGACTGTGACCTTTCTCCTCCATCTCAACTCTTTTAAAAAACATCCCAAACATGTTTTTGTCTCAATGCAAAAACTCTTTCACCCATACCATCCATCTCTTGTTTTAACTTTGCTACATCTTTGTTGCAATCTCTCCCAGCTGCAGTATAACATCCAACACATTTTCCCTCCCTTTTTAAGTTCCAATGAAGAGTAAAAACAGACTTGAAACGTTAACTCTGTTCTCTCTCCCTACAGTTGTGGCCAGACCAATGTTTTTCCAGCATTCTCTGTTTTTGTTTCACCCATATGCTGCTGTTGGGCTGCTGCTTGGCTGACATCATAGTGATGACTGTGAATTATCGAAAATGTTAACCTTGTAATGCTAACTTAAAATTTACCAGGATACTCAGAATCGTGTATACAGCAACCCCATCTCAATAACAAACAGAGAGCTGCTACATTGTAATACTTTGGTGGTTTTCGAATCGTACATTTTATGATAGGTCAGAAACTCGAGAGTCATCAATCCCCTTTATAACGTGGTCATTTCAATACTGGGGGCGGAATGGATTAAATGGAAATAAATCAACAGTAAATGTCAAAAGAGAATGAGGGCAGTAAAACAAGGCAAGCATTTGTTTCACTTCAAAGTTTCCTCCTCCCCCCATCCCCCCATGGGATAGGGTTATTACAATAATAAAATGAATTCTGCATTACAATTACTATAATTAAGGGGTGCTTCAGTTTTAATGCATGCGCATCCCAGGAAGCCCTGCTCTAAAATTAAAATGGTACTGTCAGAGGAAGAAAATATTTTCCTATCCTGCTCTTTTCGACAGGCAAGAAAATAAATGCACTGGAGAAAGAGCTCAAGTCAGCATTATTTCAGGGGCAACACGGTGGCGCAGTGGATTAGCCCTGCTGCCTCATGGCACTGAGGTCCCAGGTTCGATCCCGGCTCTGGGTCACTGGCTGTGTGGAGTTTGCACATTCTTCCCGTGTTTGTGTGGGTTCTGCCCCCACAACCCAAAGATGTGCAGGCTAGGTGGACTGGCCATGCTAAATTACCCCTTAATTGGAAAAAAAATGAATTGGGTACTCTAAATTTAGAAAAAAGTCAGCATTATTTCTGTCCATAATCATTTGCAGTGTTACGATTTTACTGCACGTGGAAACAAATATTTTAGAAACTTAAAGTAACAGTTTAAACGCAACAAGAAACACTGGATCAGATAAATAGAGGGAAATACAATTGAGTTATTTCCATTTATAAATTATAATTCCTAAATTTAGTTTTGAGCTTGAATTTTTTTTGGTAAGCAAGGGTGGGGTGAGGGATGTGAAGAGTCAAAAGATATTGCCTAATGAATAGTTTGATCAGAAATCACCCATGGAATTGTAGTGTGTGCACACAACACCTGCTGCTTAAATTAGATGAGCTCCCCATAGTCTATACATGTCAGATAAACATGGGACAGGTGCAGTACCCATATGCTTCACTGCTAAACAGGTACATCAATAACAGAAGGGCCAACTTCAGATAACAATCTGTATGTACTTGATCTACCAGATTCCAATACATTACTCGAGCAATCAATATTTCGAACGTACCTACAATTTCTCTCACTTTACATGTTTATATTTATCTTCTAATAAAATGTAATAGGGTGGCTTCACCCACACAACCCAAAGATGTGCAGGTTAGGTGGATTGGCCACACTAAATTGACCCAAAATTGAAAAAAAAATGAATTGGGTACACAAAATTTATTTTAAAAAATAATAAAATGTAATTAGACAGGTAAGTTAATCTGCCCAGTCTAACACTGCAACTGCAAGAACAGGTTTATCCTGTTACTCTCAAATGTCTGGACATTAAAATTCTATTTTACCTTCCTGGTCTTCAATCAATCAAAATGTTTGGCCAGGTGACTTAGCAAGTCATTAAATTAGTATTTAAGTTGACAGTATGGTTTGCAACCACCTTTGAGCATTTATTCCAGAAAATATTTTATTATCTCCTCCCACAAACTTATGGACAACCATATTTTGCCTCTCCATTACACCATAATGAACTTTATAAAAAGAAAAGATGCTCACATTAGCTATTTGCACAAGGACCAGGGGCACAAATTCAATGTCTTAAGATGCGTGTTGGGGGGGAAGATGCGAGGTAGATTTTTTTTAAACCACAGTAAGCGGTAAGCAGTAATGACATGGAATTCGATGTCTATGAGGGTAGAAGAGAAAATCATTGATTACCAAAGGAAACTGGATGGGCACATGAGACAAAGAAACGTGCAGCCCTATGGGAGAGAGTGGGGGAATAGGACTGACTGTTTTGCAAAAAGCCTCATGGACTCGATGGAACAAATGGCCTCCCTCTCTGCCATAATAATATATTAGGGTCTGGTTTAGCACAGTGGGCTAAACAGCTGGCTTGTAATGCAGAACGTGCCCAGCAGCACGGGTTCGATTCCCGACCCGGCCTCCCCGAACAGGCGCTGGAATGTGGCGACTAGGGGCTTTCCCCTGTAACTTCATTGAAGACTGCTTGTGACAATAAGCGATTAATTATTATTAATATTAATATTATTAGTTTAAAATATTTTTATTCTTCTCCTTTTTCACATTTTCTCCCAAATTTACACCCACCAACAATAAACAATAATCAGTAACAAACGTAATGTCAATCCTCATATCAATAACAACGATCCCATCCTCCCACCAACCCAAACATTAGCCCGCATGTTCACATAAACAAATGACAAAAAGCAATCAGGAATCACCCATAGTTACCATTAACACCCACAGCCCCCCTCCCACCCACCCGCCCCAACTAATGTTCAATGTTATCCAGTTCTTGAAAGTGCATAATGAATAATGCCCATGAATTGTAGAACCCCCTCCACCCTTCCTTTCAGTTCAAACTTCACCTTCTCAAGAGTCAAGAATTCCAACAGGTCCCCCCGCCACATCAGGGCACAGAGTGGAGAGGCTGCTCTCCAACCTATCAGGATCCACCTTCGGGCGATCAACGAGGCGAAGGCTACAACATCTGCCTCTTCACCCGTTTCCAACCCTGGCTGGTCCAACGCCGTATGGCCTCCCGGGGACCCGGGTCCAGTTTCACGTGCACCACTTTAGAAATTACCCTAAAATCTCCTTCCAATAATCCTCTAGCTTTGGACAGGACCGAAACATATGAACTTGATTAGCGCCCCCCACCCCCCCCCCCCCCCCCCCCCGCCACAACGTTCACACACATCTTCTACTCCTTCAAAGAATCGGCTCATCCTCGCTCTCGTGAGGTGTGCTCTGTATACCACCTTCAGCTGTATCAGCCCCAACCTCGCGCACGAGGTGGAGGCATTCACTCTCCGGAGCACCTCACACCAGAACCCCTCCTCCATATCCTCTCCCAACTCTTGCTCCCACTTTGCTTTGATCCCTTCCAGTGGTGCCTTCTCTTCCAAAATAGCTCTGTAAACCACCGACACTACCCCCTTCTCCAGTCCCCCTGTCGTCAGCACCTCCTCCAGCAATGTGGAGGCCGGCTCCACACCGGGAAGCTCTGAATCTCCTTTCTGGCAAGATCTGAAACCTGCTTGTATCTAAACATTTCCCCCTGCTCCAGCCCATACTTCGCTTCCAGCTCCTTCAATCCTGTGACCTGACCCCTAAGAAACAAATCTTTTAGTGTCTTAATCCCCTTCTCCTCCCATTTCCGAAGATTTCCATCGCACTTCCCTGGCTCAAATCAGCGCTTCCCCCGAATCGGCATTTCCCTTGACCCTGCCTCCAACCCGAAGTGTTGGCGAAACTGCATCCAAATTCACAATTAAGCTATTATTACCAGACTCCTCGAGTATTTCCCCGGGGCCATCGGGAGAGGCGCTGTTCCTAGTGCTTTCAATCCTGACCCCCTGCACAAACTCTCCTCCATTCTGACCTACTAAGAATCAGCCCCTCTGACCCAGCTCCTCACCTTCTCAACATTTGCCGCCCAGTGATAATACATCAGGTTCAGAAGACCCAACCCCCCCTGCCTGCCTTTTCCTCTGTAGCAGCACCGTTCTAACTTTGGCCACCTTCCCACCCCATATGAACGAAGTAATCATTCCCTCAATCTCGCCGAAGAAAGCCTTTGACAGGAAAATAGGCAGGCATCGGAAAATAAACAGAAATCGCGGCAACATGCTCTATTTCACCGCCTGTACCTGACTCGCCAGCGACAGAGGGAGACCATCCCACCGTGCCAGATCAGCTTTCACTCTCCCCATCAAACTAAAAACGTTGTACCTGCAGAGCCCCCCCCCCCCCCCCCCCCCCCACTCCCAGGCAACCTGCACCGCCAGGTATTTAAAGTGAGTCCCTGCTCTACGGAATGGCAGCCCCCACCATCCCTGTTTGTACCCCGAGAAAGACCCAAACACCCGAAGCAGCTCCAATATTCCCCCGATCGACACACTCTGTTCCGACACGTATAACAGCAAGTCATCGGCATATAAGAATATTAATATTATTACAGTAGTCCCCCGTTATACCGCGCTCCGCAATACCGCGGTTCGCGATATACCGCGGGGGGGCTTATGGACCCCAACTGTCAGTTGTGTCAATTTCAGCGTCTGACCTCTCCCCCCGCCCCCAGTAGACTCTCAATGGGAAGCGCTAGCATAGATTTTTAAATAAATTTAAAACCCCCATCGTGGATATCCGCGGCTCGGTTGCAACGCGGGTGGCTGTCTTGGACCCCAACACCCGCGTTATAAAGGGGGACTACTGTAGTGTCCCAAGTAGGCTTACATTACACTGCAATGAAGTTACTATGAAAATCCCCTAGTCGCCACACTACGGCGCTTGTTCAGGTACACGGAGGGAATATTTCAAAGTCTGTGCAATTTCAAACTGACAACCTCAATCAAAATGTAGAATGGTTAAAAGGACTTCAACATCTAAATCACAACATTGGTTGATTCATAAAAACTTGAATGTTTTAAATAGGTCAGTACATCATTGATGAATAGATTTTCTAAACCATACTCAAAAATGGATACCATCTTTACCTCGAAACTATTGAATCACAGAATCTTTACAGCACAGGAGGCCAGAGTCTACATTGATTCTCTGAAAGAGCATCCTACCTAGTCCCGCTGCCTTGCCTGATCGCCGTAACTGTGCATGTTATTTATTTTAGGATAGCAATCTAACTCTCTTTTGAATACCTCGATCGAACCTACCTACACCAGCCTCAGGAAGTTTGTTCCAGATTTCAACCACCCACTGGGAGAAAAAAAATTCTAACATCACTTTTCCTCCTTTTGCCAATTATTTTGAATCTGTGCCCTCAGGTCCTGATGCTGACACGAGTGGGAACAGTTTCTCACTACTTATCCTGTCCATACCGCTCGAGATGTTAATACCTCTATCATGTCTCCTTTCAGCCAACCTTTCTCCAAGGAAAACAGTTCCAAACTCTCCAAGCTATCTTCATAGATACAGTATAAAAGCAAATTACAAAGAGTCATCGGACTTGAAATGTTAGTTATTTTCTCTCCCTACAGATGCTGCCAGATCTGCTGAGATTTTCCAGCATTTTCTCTTTCGGTTCATAGATACAGTTCTTTATCCCTAGAATTATTCTCGTGAATCTCTTCTGTACTCTGTCCAATGCCTTCACATACTTCAAATATGGCACCAAGAACTGGACTCAGTACTCCAATTGTCGCCTAACTAGCTTATACAAGTTCAACATGACCGTACACTTGTACTCAAGTGCCCCTATTATTAAAGCCCAAGATGTTATATGCTGATTACCTGCAATCAACATGCCTTGCCATCTTCAATAACTTGATGTACATAGAGGTGCTTCTGTTCTTCCGCCCTATTCTTCCCATATTCTTCCTGTTGAAATTAATTGCCTCATTTCTTTCCATTGAATTTAATCTGCCACTTAACTGTACATTCCACCAATACATCTCTCTTACTGAAATTCATGACTATCCTTATCTCAGTTGACAACATTTCCAATTGTCGTATCATTTGCGAATTTTGAATTCATGCCCCGAACACTGACCCCTGGGGAACTCTAATCCAAACCTTACTCCAATGTGAAAAACAACCATTTATCACTGCTTTCTGTTTCCCGTCACTCAGTCATTTCTTATTCAAGTATCTACTTTCTCTTTTATTCCTTAAGCTAGAATTTTGCTCACAGGTCTTTGTGCGGCACTCCATCAAATGCCTTTTGAAAATCCATAAACACGACTGCATTGCCCTCATCAAACTTCTGTTACCTCCTCAAAAACTCTCACAAGTTAGTTAAACATGATTTTCCCTGAAAGAATCCATGCTCGGTTTCCTTAATAATTCTGCACTTGTCTAAATGACTATCAATTTTGTCCTGAACTATAATTTCCAGAGGTTTCCCTACCACTGAAGTCAAACTGATTGGTCTGTAATTACTAGCTTTATCCTTGCCCCCCTTTTTGAACAGGAATGTAACATTCACAATTTTACAGTCCTCTGGTACCTCCCATCCAAGGAAGACTGGAAGATTATCACTGTTGCCATTGCAATTTCCATTCTCACTTCTCTCAGTACCCTTGGATGCATCTCACCCAGTCCCAGCACCTTGCCTATTCTAAGATAACCTTTCTACCACTTCCTCCTTCTAAATTGTAAATCCCTCAAGTGTAGCAGTTACCTCCTCTCTCACCCAAGCCTGGCTAGCATATTCTTCCTTTGTAAAGACAGATGCAAAGAACTAATTTAATACCTCTTCTATTTCTTCTGCCTCCACATGCAAGTCCCTTTTTAAAATCCCTATTCAGCCCCGCTCTCTCTTTTACCACCCTTTTATTATTTGTATGCTTTTAGGAGACCTTGGAACTCTCTTATGTTAGCTGTCAGTCTTTTCTCATGCTCTTTCCTTGCTTTTCTTATCAGTTTGGTCACTTCCCCTCTGGTCCTTCTATATTCAGCCCAATACTCCATTGTATCTACCTGGCATCTATCGTTTGCGCATTTCTTCCTCTTCATCTCTGGGTGGTCTGGATTTATGTCTTGCTTTTCCCCTTCAAGGAAATATACCTTCACATTGCCCCAATACCTTTTCATTGAAGGTGGTCCATTGTTCAACCATTATCTTTTCTGTCAACATTTGATTCCAACTCAAGGTTGCCATTCCCCAATTAATTATCCCTGCGCAGGATTGTTCCTTGTCCTTTTCCAACGCCAACTTAAACCATAGTCACTTTATCCCAAATGCTCTCCCACTGATATTTGATCCACTTGGGCCAACTCATTCTACAGAACCAGGTCTAATAGTGCCTGCCCTCTCGTTGGGACTGGAAACATACTGCAGAAAATATTATTGAATACATTTCAGGAACTCTTGCCCCTCATGTCCCTTTGCATTATTTCAATACCCGTCTATATTTGGGCAACAGAATTCCCCTATCCTTGCACCTCTCTAATTTCTTTGCAAATGTGCTTCTCTACATCTCTTTCATTAGTTAATAGTCTATATACCACACCAATTACTGGGAGTAATCCTGAGATTTCTTATAGATCCGTGCTTTTTATTTCCCCGTCTAACCCACTAAAATCTGCTTTCAGGACCTCATCTCTTTTCCTACCTATGTGACTAGTTATAATGTGGACCACGATCTCTGGTGGTTCACCTGCCCCCAAAAGAATGTCCCACATGTGCTATGTAAAATCCTTGACCCTGGCACCAGGACTGCAGGTAGTGCAGGAATCCCGAGGCTATCTCGCTCTCGAACTGCCTTTCCATTTTGGTGAGCGAGATGGTTCTCAAAATCACCGAATTGTTACATGCAGGAGGCCATTTGGCCCATCGTTTCTGCACCAGATCTCCAATTGAGAGGTCTCACCTTCTCCCTGTAACATTGTATGATCTTTGGAAAGACTGGACAGGCAGGCATAGAGGCGAGTTGAGGAGGATTTAGTCCTGGTAGGTGGGTTGCACCCATGCCATGCAGGTGCCAGAAAACAACCATCTCCAACATGAGAGAATCTAACCATTTCCCCATGACATTCATTGTCCTTATCATTGCTGAATTCCCCACCATCAACATTCTGTTGCTTATGGCGCTTTAAATGCATATTCGTGTATTTTTATGAATGCAATAAGGGTTACTGTCTTCACTACCCTTGCAGGCAGTGAGTTCCAGATTCCCAAAACCCTCAGTTATTGGACCATTTCGATGGAGTTCTGGTTGACCAAATCCTCCTCAACCCGCCTCTATGCCTGCCTATCCAATCTTTCCAAAGAACATTCAATGTTACAGGGAGAAGGAGAGAGAAAGGCTATGCAAACTGCTCAATTGGAGATCTGGTGCAGAAACGATGGGCCAAATGGCCTCCTTCTGCATGTAATAATTCAGTGATTTTGAGAGCCATCTCGCTCACCAAAATGGAAAAGCAGTTAGAGAACGAGATAGCCTCAGGGGATTCCTACACTACCTGCAGTCTAATTCTAAAATACCATGTCCTCTCTGCCTTTGTAGCTGCAGTGTAACCACCACTATACATGTGTGATCCATGTAATCCTCAGCCTTGCGGATGCAGCATAGTGACTGCAGCAGCCACACAGTTTCTGTAGATGTACTCATGGAGGGCACTTGCCACATTCTGTAGGATGCACATTTCACATGGCTGAACTGCACTGACATACCTTAAAGTTTATATAAGTGTTTATTACAGTATGGTATAATATAGCTCCCATCACTCACCAATTGTTTCCTCTGTGCCGAATCTGAAAAGGCCTATGCTTACCAACTAAACTGACAGGACTCCTCTGACTTCGTTTTTAGATTTTGTCTGTAAATTACCAGCATTCTCTCTGCTGTTTTGTGGCTTCAATGCCATTCAGTCAGCTTCTTCTTCTGCAACAAAGGGCCAGTTGAAGGATGGAGCCTCCATGAGCACCTTCTTCCCCTTTTCAGCAAACTCCCTCACTCATCAAACTCCAACTGAAACACAGTAATGCACCCAAAGCAACACTCCAGTGCAGACTGAAGTCTCTCGATAAGCTTTAGAGCCCTTAAATATACCAATAATATTTCATACATCAATATTCACACATTAAACCTCACTTTCTAAAGCTGTCACACAGTAAATAAAAATCTGCTGATGCACACTTTTTAAAAGATATCAGTTTTTAAAAAAATGTTAACTCATTAGCAGAACACTTCTCCAACTTGTGGGTCATATCAAGTCAAATACAACAAAGAATTCTGCACCAAAAAGACAAGTGCAAAACAGTTTTTTTTGGACCATGCTCCTTTAACAATTCATCAACAACTTATTGTCCAAACTGTTTCAATACATTTCAATAACATGAGTCACTATACAAACCCACGAAAATACTGGAAAATCTCAGCAGGTCTGGCATTGGAGAGAAAGTCAACCTTTCAGGTCTGTGACCTATCAGAACCACTGGTGAAACACCATTGACCAGAAACACCAACCCTGCTCCTCTATCCACAGACACTGCTGAATATTTCCTGCACTTTTCGGTTTAAAGTTAGGTTTGCAGCACTGGCCGGCAGGCAGTGCGTCGCTTTTAGAACATGGAGTGCAGAAGGAGGCCATTCGGCCCATCGAGTCTGCACCGATCCACTTAAGCCCACACTTCCACCCTATCCTCGTAACACAATAACCCCTCCCAACCGTTTTGTCTTTGCACTTGCAAGAAAACTGCCATAAACTGTCGAAACAAAGAAAACGCCAAGGTCTGGGATCAAAATATAGTAGGCGGCCAGTTACAAAATGTCGAAAAGGAGCGGAGACAAAAAAAAATGTCGACGAAATAACTAAACAATTCCTTGTGGGTGAATTAATGTCCTGGGAGGAGGGAAGGAGGAGAGAAAAGAGCAGCTTTGCAAAGACAAAAAAAAAACACCGCCCCACCCCTCTCGACCACCTGATTATTTCTAATAAAAAAACAGAAAAAAAACATCAGGGACAAGGGGGTGAGTGAGTTCAGGTTGCCCCATCCCTCCCTCCCTCAGGAGGTCTCCTTTTGCAAACAGCGCCGGTGATTCCCCCTACCTGATTTCTGCACCAGCTCCCGGACATCTTTCTTCTCGGGTAGGCCGGCGTAGCAGATGCCCCTGCACTCCAGGATGGTGCGGAGCTTCTTGAAGCTCAGGGCCACGGGGTCCACCAGCTGCGTGGCGAACACGCCGGTCTCGCACCAGACGATGGCCTCGAAGAAGCGAGCCAGCACGAACAGGACAAGGAAGTAGAGCAGCAGGAAGAACAGCTTGAGCCACATCTTCCCCACAGCAGCGGCGGCGTCGCCGGCCCCGGGGGTGACGAGGAGACGGGGGGGGGGGGGGGGGGATTTATTTATCTTTAAACCTCCCCTCCCTGTTTAAACCGGGCCCTCAGGCTGCAGCTGGCCCGACACAACCGACATCTCAATCGCCTCGGGCCGGCCTTACGTCTCTCTCTCTATCCCACACGAATATTCCCCGCTTGTCAGATCTCTTCGCCAGCCCGATCTGCCTGTCTCTGACCACTGTCCTTTTCTGTATTTGTTTGTCAGGTCGGTATTTGGGTCTCGCCCAGGTTTCAGGCCCAGCCCAGGATCCACCGCAGCACCATCCTCCCGGCCCCCATCCAGACGCCGCCGGCGCTCCAGCCGCAAGCGCGACGTGCGCCTGCGCACGGGAAAACTGACCTCACCCTCTGGTGTCTCATTTGCATGGCGCTTATTAATTATGCGTGGTTCATTGTGACGCGCAGCGTCTATTTCCATATCGATTCATTATGGAAACCCGCGTTTTTATTATTCATTTATGCAAATCCATTTGTGACACGTAGCGGGAATGACCCAGGCAGAAATTTCAGGCCGGCAGCAGCTCCAGGAACTCAATCCCCAACAGCACTGTGGCTGTACATCCCTCTGCAACTGGATCCTCGACTTTCTGACACACAGACCACGATCAGTAAGAATGAACAACAACACCTCCTCTACAATAGTAAGAAGTCTTACAACACCAGGTTAAAGTCCAACATGTTTGTTTCAAACACTAGCTTTAGGAGCACTGCTACTTACTTCTTACTGTGCTCACCCCAGTCCAACGCCGGCATCTCCACATCATCCTCCACAATAGTCCTCAAAACTGGGGCCCCGCAAGGCTGCTTACTTAGCCCCCTACTATACTTGCACACACACAACTGCGTGGCAAAATTTGGTTCTAACTCCATCTACAAGTTTGCTGACAAAATACCATAATGGGCAGGATCTCGAATAACGAATCAGAATACAGGAGGGAGATAGAGAACCTACTGGAGTGGTGCAGCGAAACAATCTATCCCTCAATGCCAGCAAAGCTAAAGAGCTGGCCATTGACTTCAGGAAGCAAAGTACTGTACACAACCCTGTCAGCATCAACGGGGCCGAGGTGGAGATGTTTAGCAGCTTCAAATTTCTAGGGGTACACATCTCCAAAAATCTGTCCTGGTCCACCCACACCGCGCTACCACCAAGAAAGCACAACAGCGCCTATACTTCCTCAGGAAACTAAGGAAATTCCGAATGTCCACATGAACTCTTACCGGCTTTTACAGATGCACCATAGAAAGCATCCTATTTGGCGGCATCACAGCCTGATATGGTAACTCCTTGGCCCAAGACCGCAAGAAACTTCAGAGAGTCGTGAGCACAGCCCAGTCCATCACACAAAACTGCCTCCCAGCCATTGACTCCATCTACACCTCTCGCTGCCTGGGGAAAGCATGCAGTATAATCAAAGACACCTCCCACGCAGCTTACTCACTCTTCCAACTTCTTCCATCGGGCAGGAGATACAAAAGTCTGAGAACACGCACGAACAGACTCAAAAACAGCTTCTTCCCCACTGTTACCAGACTCCTAACTGACCCTTTTATGGACTGACCTAATTAACACTACACCCTTGTATGCTTACCCGATGCCGGTGTTATGTTGTTACATTGTGTACCTTGTGTTGCCCTACTATGTATTTTATTTTATTTTCATGTACTTAATAATCTGTTGAGCTGCTCGCAGAAAAATGCTTTTCATTGTACCTCGGTACACATAACAATAAACCAATCCAAATCCAAAGCGGAGCTATAACGTGAAGGAGGCTGAGGTAGGCATGAATGACATCACAAGTTTTAGAGAAGTAGATTTGACACTGCAGGGTGGGAAAGGGTGGTCATGGGAAGGGAAGTATCAAGCCATGATAACCAGGGCGGAAGGTTTGATGCCAGGAAATATGAGAAATGAGATGTAATGAGGAAATCTGGGTAAGCAAGAGTTACGTATTTCAGTATACAGTGAAACACAGTGCATCACAGGCAGAAAGGATCTCTTCCTACCAGAGAATGAACAGAGACAGAGAAATTTCACTTGAAATTATCACCTTCTGCTTATGGTGCATGAGAATGAGAGAGAAACCATACATAATACTGTTAGACAATAGCTGATTAATACCTAATGAACATTGGTCTGGTGACCATGAAAACGAGAAGGTAAAAAGGGCTGAGAAACTAAACGTATTGTGAAACCATCTTCACCCATGCCAATCAATAAAGGTATTGAGGGCCACCATTACGTGGCTCGGTGTCAGATATTGTTTCAGAACCAGCCTGTACCCGCCTCCCCTAACAGGCGCCAGAATGTGGCGACTAGGGGCTTTTCACAGTAACTTCATTTGAAGCCTACTTGTGACAATAAGCGATTTTCATTTCAGAATGCTGCTGTAAAACACCTTGGAAATTTTTATTATGAAAAGTTTTATATTACGTATATTCTTTTCATGTACTAAATGATCTGTTTGAGCTGCACGCAGAAAAATACTTTTCACTGTACCTTGGTACACGTGACAATAAACAAATCCAATAAACAAATGCAATAAATATAAGTTGTTTTCGATGTATTCAATACTGTTCTGCAGTTTGAAGATATAAGTTACACATGGACTGAACACCATCCTCAGGTCTGTGTAGCTTATCATAAATGGATACTTTAATGACTAGCTTAAAAAAGTAGAAGAGAATTACAATGGGAGATTGGACCTGATCTAGAAAGAATGAGCTCAAGAAGTCACAATGAATGGATTTTGTTTCCATGGTCAAGGTTGCTTGGTTTGTAAATATTGTTCTTTATTTGGAGCATTAAACTTTGAATAAGGGAAACTTTGTAAACATATTTTCTGACTGTCATTGCTGTCTTGAAGGACATAGCTGCCAGACTACAGTAGATGGTGAGGGGGTCACACAAAGAAAAGACCTACTTGACCATCAAATCATAGATCAACACTGGTTCAACAAGGAGCAGACAATTGCAGGAGCCAATTGGGTGCCATATATATATATAGTGAAGCTATAACATAGGATTCGATGCATGCTAAACAGCAGAAGCAACACGCTATAGTTTGAGCAAAGCAATTCCACAGCGAACGGATGAGATCAAAGCTGCAGTTCTGACACATCCAGTCATGAATAACGGTGGGCAATTAAAGAACTAATGAGATGAGGCTCTCCACGGTTTTGAGCGAGGCTCAAGTGAAACCATGTGAGGGAACAAAGAACAAACCTTCATTGCTGTGAAGCCAGATGGTGCCCAGAGAGGTTTTGTGGGTGAAATCATCAAATGTTTTGAACAGAAAGGTTTTAAACTGGTCGCCATGAAGTTCCTTCAGGCTCCTGTGACCTGCTTGACAAGCTTTATGTGAACTTTCAAATAAAATCAAATATGTGAGTTCTGGCCATGTTGTTGCCATGGTGTAGAAAGGTCTGAATGTGGTGAAGACAGTTATAGTGTTGCTTGGTGAGACCAATCCAGTTGATTCCAAACCTGGCACAATTTGTGGTGATTTCTGTATTCAGACAGGAATATTAACCATGGAAATGACTGTAGCAAGTGCACAGAAGGAAAATTAACCTTTGGTTTAGACCGGATGGAATACCAGAACTGAATGGCCTGTCTGAATCATTTACAGTGCAGAAGGAGGCTATTCGGCCCATCAAGTCTGCACCGGCCCTCAGAAAGGGTACCCTACCAAAGCCCATGCCTTCATCTATTCCCGTAACCCAACCTAACGTTTTGGACACTAAGGGGCAATTTATCCTGGCCAATCCACCTAACCTGCACATCTTTGGACTCTGGGAGGAAACTGAAACCCACGCAGACATGGGGAGAAAGTGCAAACTCCACACAGTCACCCGAGACCGGAATTGAATTCGGAATCCTAGAGCTGTGAGGCAGTCGGGTTAACCATTGTGCCACCGGGCCGCCCATTCCAAATTGTTATCAGAAGCTTTCTTTTTTTACTGATTTCTCACAACGTCTTTGTCCTGTGTCTTTGTCCTGAATGTTGAAGCAAATAACCATGCAATAAATGAACTGAAAAAGAAATACTGAGGAGGAGGCTCCAGTACAATCCACATCCTCAATGATGGTAGAGTCTGTTGTGTTACCCGCCTCTAACACAGATGTACCAATCATAAATAGAAAATAGGTGCAAGTAGGCCATTCAGCCCTTCGCATCTACTCCACCATTCAACGTGATCATGGCTGTGCCTTATCTCAAAGTTATACACCAGCATACTTGAGTGCTGGAGATCCCCTCTCAGTCTTCTAAATTCCAGTGAATACAGGCCCAGTGGACCCAATCTCTCCTCATTTGACAATTCTGCCATCCCAGAGATCGGTCTGGTGAATCTTCGGTGCATTCCCTCTATGCCGTGTATATCCTTTCTTAGATAAGGTGACCAAAACTGCACATAATAATCCAGGTGTGGTCTCATTAAGGCCCTGTGGAGCTGCAGTAACACATTCTTGCTCCTGTACTCAAGTCCTCTTGCAATGAAGGCTAATAAACCATTGTTTTTCCTAACTCCTTGCTGTACCTGCATGCTCACTTTCAGTGACTGGTGTACAAGGACACCCAGGTCCCTTTGTACGTCAACGTTTCCCAATCTATCACCATTCAAATATTACTCTGCTATTCTGTTTCTCTACCTGAAGTGGATAACTTCATATTTATCCACATCATACTGCATCTGCCTCATATTTGCCCCTCACGCAACTTGTCAAAATCACCTTGAAGCCTCTTAACATCCTCCTCACCACTCACCTTGCCATCAAGTCTTGTGTCATTAGCAAACCTGGAAATATTACTCTTGGTTCCCTCAACCAAATTATTGATGTCTATTGTGAATGGCTGGGGCCCAAGCACTGATCCCTGCAGGACCCCAATAGACACTGCCTGCCAGTTTGAAAAATACCCATTTATTCCTACTCTCTGTTTTCTGTGTGCTAACCAATTCTCAATCCAGGATAATATATTACCCCCAATCCCATGCTCTTTGATTTTGCACATTATCCTCCTATGTGGGACTTTATTAAAAGCCTTCAAAAGTACAAATACACCACATTCACTGATTCTCTCTTATCTATTACAGTAGTTATATCCTCAAAATCTCCAGTAGATTTGTGTAACATGATTTCACTTTTGTAAATCCGGACTTTGATCCCATTGATATTTTCCAAGTGTCCAATTATCGCACACTTTATAACTGTCCCATAGCACGCTGATGTTATCTGCGAGGGTATCCCAAATTGGAACACCGGATTGTGGGGGTGTGTGGTTTTATTTTGCTTTGGTGTGAGGAGACAAGTGAAAGCCCAGTGAGAATAAACAGCTCAGTCATCATGTAACAATTATTAAAGACTATTTATTAAACTAAAGAAAAAACAAATAAACACAAACAGGACTACTCTACTCTCATACAATTATGATGTATAAATTACTAAACACACATCTTCGTGCAACATCTTCTTCTAAAACCCTTTCTATTCTTGGGTTATTGTACTGAAGAAGGCAGGACATTCCTGAAGGCAGGGCAACCCTGAACATAGAACACACAGTGCAGAAGGAGGCCATTCGGCCCATCAAGTCTGCACCGACTCACTTAAGCCCTCACTTCCACCCTGTCCCCGTAACCCAATAACCGTTCCCTAACCTTTTTGGTTACTAAGGACAATTTATCATGGCCAATCCACCTAACCTGCACGTCTTTGGACTGTGGGGAGGAACCGGAGCACCTGGAGGAAACCCACACAGGCACAGGAAGAATGTTCAGACTCCGCACAGACAGTGACCCAGCGGGAAATCGAACCTGGGACCTGAAGCAACAGTGCTATCCACTTGTGCTACCGAAGAAGGCAGAGCAATCCTTAGGAAGGCAGGGCAATGCTGAAGAAGGCAGGGCAATCCCGAAGAAGACAGGCAATGAAGAGGAAGGCAGGGCAATCCTGAAGAAGGCAGGGCAATGCTGAGGAAGGCAGGGCAATCCTGAGGAAGGCAGGGCAATGCTGAGGAAGGCAGGGCAATGCTGAAGAAGGCAGGGCAATGTTGAGGAAGGCAGGGCAATGCTGAGGAAGGCAGGGCAATGCTGAAGAAGGCAGGGCAATGCTGAAGAAGGCAGGGAAATCCTGATGAAGACAGGTAATGCTGAAGAAAGCAGAGCAATCCTCAGGAAGGCAGGGCAATCCTGAAGATGACAGGCAATGCTGAGGAAGGCACGGCAATCCTGAAGAAGGCAGGGCAATGCTGAAGAAGCCAGGGGAATCCTGAAGAAGGCAGGGCAATGCTGAAGAAGACAGGCAATGCTGAGGAAGGCAGGGCAATACTGAAGAAGCCAGGGGAATCCTGAAGAAGGCAGGGCAATGCTGAAGAAGACAGGCAATGCTGAGGAAGGCAGGGCAATGCTGAAGAAGCCAGGGCAATCCTGAAGAAGGCAGGGCAATGCTGAGGAAGGCAGGGCAATGCTGAAGAAGACAGGAAATGCTGAGGAAGGCAGGGCAATACTGAAGAAGCCAGGGCAATCCTGAAGAAGGCAGGGCAATGCTGAAGAAGCCAGGGCAATCCTGAAGAAGGCAGGGCAATGCTGAAGAAGACAGGCAATGCTGAAGAAGGCAGGGCAATGCTGAAGAAGGCAGGAAAATGCTGAAGTAGCCGGGGCAATCCTGAAGAAGGCAGGGCAGGTGAAGGCCATCCTCCTGAGGTCTGCTCAGAAAACAATTGCTTGAGTGACATTGGTGATCTTCTTGCCACACAAATGGAACACCTGTTCACAGCAACTCCGTGAGTTACAAAGCTTTCTCAGCAAAGTTGGAAATGGAGGGAGATAATAAATTTATTTGAATTTTAGCATTTTTTTATTAGACATCATGGAAGATGAAGTTCAATGGAGAGAAGTGTGAGGTGATATATTTTGGTAGGAAGCACATGGAGAGACAATATAAAATAAGGAATAAAATTCTTAAGGGGGTGCAGGAGCAGAGGGACCTGGGTGTGCATGTGCATTGATCATTGAAGGTGGTAGGACAAGTGGAGAGAGCAGTTAATAAAGCGCAGTGTTCTGGGTTTTATTAGTAGAGCATAGAGCATGAGAGCAAGGAGGTTATGCTGAACCTATACAAGGTACTAGTTAGATCTCAGCTGGAATATTATGTATGTTCTGGTTGCCACGATACAGGAAGGATGTGAATGCATTGGACAGATTGCAGAAGAGATTTAAAAGAATAATTCCAGGGATGAGAAACCTCAGTTATGAGAATAGATTGGAGAGGTTGGTACTATTCTCCTTGGAGAGAAGCCTAAGAGAAGATTTGATAAAGATGTTCAAAATCATGAAGGTGTTGGGCAGAGTAGACAGGGAGAAACTGTTCCTGCTCGTTAAATGGTCAAGAACGAGAGCACAGATTTAAAGTGATTTCCAAAATACGCAATGTGGTGTGACACAATGAGTGGTTTGGGCCAGGAATTCACTGCCTCGAAATGTGGTGGAGGCAGATTTGATCAAGTTATTCAAAAGGAATTAGTTGATTTCATGAATAGAAACAATGTACAGGGGTACGGGGAAAAAGGCAGGGGAATGATCCTAAGTCATGATATTCATTTGGAGAGCCGGTGCAGACATGATGAGCCAAATGGCCTCCTTCTGTGCTGTAATGATTCTGTGGTTCTGTTGCAGATCTTCTTGGTCTTGAGGCATGGGCATGGAATGCATATCTCCAGTTCGTTTGGGTCTGGTTGTATCCCAGATTTATCCAAATAAATTGACGTGGCTTACAATTATTTGGCACTTCTTGCCGTTTACATTGATCGAGTTTGATCATGCTGAGCCTTAGTGATACCCATAACTACAAAATTATCTGTTACATATGCAATGCAAACATTCATGTCGAGAGGGCTAGAATACAAGAGTAGGGATGTACATCTCAGGCTGTATAAGACTCTGGTCAGACCCCATTTATTGTGAGCAGTTTTGGGCCCCGTATCTAAGAAGGATGTGCTGGCCTTGGAAAGGATCCAGAGGAGGTTCACAAGAATGATCCCTGGAATGAAGAGCTTGTCATATGAAGAACGATTGAGGACTCTGGGTCTGTAGTCATTGGAGTTCAGAAGGATGAGGGGGGATCTTATTGAAACTTACAGGGTACTGTGAGTCCTGGATAGAGTGGATGTGTAGGAAAAACTAGAACCAGAGGATACAATCTCAGACTAAAGGGATGATCCTTTAAAACAGAGATGAGGAGGAATTTCTTCAACCAGAGGGTGGTGAATCTGTGGTACTCTTTGCTGCAGAAGACTGTGAAGGCCAATTCACTGAGTATCTTTAAGACAGAGATAGATAGATTCTTGATCAATAAGGGGCTTACGGGTTATGGGGAGAAGGCAGGAGAACGGGGATGAGAAAAATATCAGCCATGATTGAATGGCGGAGCAGACTCGATGACCCGAGTGGTCTAATTCTGCTCCCATTTCTTATGATCTAATTTGGGATATTTTCGGTGTTTCTGCCCATAAGCTGCTGGAATTGACCTTTCCTACAGACAGAGAAAATGGTAATCTCTGGAAACAATATCTTCCGAATAGTGTTGTAAACGTGGTTAATTATTCTGAGCCTTTGATAAACGAACAGACCAAATAACATGGGTGTGATTCTCTGTTGCCTGACGCCAAAATAAGGAATGGCGATCGGGTGGAGAATGGCTCCCGATGCCGAAATCGCGGCAGGCGCCGGTTTGAAGCCGGACCGCGATGCTCCACCCCTCCAAATAGGCATAATCGAGACATGCACCGCGCACAGTCACAACCCTGTTGGAATGTCATTAGCGGGCCCACCCGCAATGCTCCGCCTCCGATGGGTCGAGTTCCTGACGGTGTGGGACACATGTGGTCTCAACAGTTGTGAGCCTGGAGTGGCGACTGCGGAAGGAGAGTGCGGGCGGGCGGACAGTGACCAGCACCACCACACTCGGCCGAGATCCGTGCCACTGGCCAGGGGGCTTCTGCAGGGCTGGGGAGTGGTGGGGGGTGGCCTGGAGGTGGGATGTGGGGTCAGGATGGGCAGGTACATGGTCCAGCACAGCCGATGCCATATTTTCTGGCACGATCGGTGCGTGTGTGGGGGGTGTAGGCATACACGTGACTGCAGCTTGTCAGCCATGCGCATGTGCAGCATAGACCCGGTGATTCTCCAACCATTTTCCGCATGTTCCACGGGTGTTTCACGTGGCGCCATGGCTCGCCCCTCACTGGTAGCAGAATCGGTGCGGATTTCGTGATTATTTCCCCGTCATGAAACACCTCAGATCCTCCATTGGAGTCGGCACTTCGCCTCAGGAACGGAGAATCCAGCCCCATGTTTTACATCAAATTTAGAAAAGAATTTTGTTCTGGTCATTTTTGGATTGAGCTCCTCCAAGGTGAGAATTATATGAAGACACTTCTTGAGTGCTATATTTACTCATTTTGGATCCAGACATGCACAAATGGTAACATCTTTTATGATTACGGTGGTTATTGAGTTGCACCAACTGGTATGATGCTGAATATGGCAAATAATTTAATGTCATACCGTCCAATTTGATCTGTCCTTGGTGTGTACACTACAGACATCCAGTTTGTCCTTGACGTATACTCTACATTTTCTTAGTAATCAATTGAAGGGATTACATCATCCTTCAAATATAGAATGGTGTCTCTCTGAAACCTTCAATAGTCCCAAACCTGTCCGGATCCGTTCGCTGTAGATCTGAAACTGACGATGTAGGTTCAAGCTTGCCTTTGATTTTCAATACTGGTGCTTTGTTTATTTCATGAATTGTCATGATTGTAAGCTCCTTGTGTGTCAGTGTGCTTGCTCCCGCTGGATCGTGTGTGACTACAAAATTTGTGATGGCTGTGCTGAATTGCTTTTAGTGTTATTTCACCTACACGGTGGTTTGGCACACATGCTGTCAGCTTGGCTCTTGTAGGCTGTAACATCAATTTTCACTCGTTCAGATACATATTCCCAAGTACGCTCAACAATGGAACATTGGTAGTAGGTCCCATATCTATCTTGAGATGAAGAGAGTTCAGAGTCATTCTTTTTAGTATGTATTATACCTATCACGGTATAAGCTTCCAAGTGAGTTGTTGCATTCATGTGCTGTGATACTGTTACGGTGTGGAAAGACTTCACCTTCATATTTCAACATTCTCCTCTGTATCTTTTATGTGATCTAGCTTGTGGTCCATTTCATGAGTACACCTGTGTTTAGATTGATCTCTGACATATTCCTTCTTGTTTCTGCCAACTGTGTGGGCTTTGCTTATTGTTTGATTGTGGCTTGTTGGAGGCTTTGATGACACCTTTGTAGTCAGATTGTTGTGTCCAATGTCCTTTCAGACCACACGTCTTGCAGTAGTATCAAAATACAGGACAATTCCTTGGTTGGTGTATAAGGCCACATTTCCCACATGTCTTGCCTATGCCTTGATACTTTGACCACTTCATCAATAGTTATTGGTACACTCAAAGGTTGTAGGCGTTGCAGGTTTTAAGGTTTGGGAGCCACAGGCCACTCAAAATAGGCAATTGAGAACTCACAAATGATTTTAAGGTACTTTATTAAGTTTATTAAGAAGCAACAACTTAGATATGATGCATACGCTAAATTGAGAAGAAAATCGTACGACCCATGCTGGTTGAGAGGGGTTTATTGATCCCGGAGGAGAAACACATCGGTGGTACAGAGTCCGCTAATCTCAGTAGTTTATGGTGCCAGTTTTCTGTTCAGTAGCCAAAATTTTAGAAAGTTCTTTCCTGATCTTTCTCCATCTTCCCTGTTTTTCTCCACCTGAAGAAGGCAGCTAGCTGCCTGGTGAAGACTGATACCTGCCCCTCTGGGCATCATTAATACACATTATTTCTGATGGTCTTATTTCAATCATTTATTCAATTGTCAATTAGCAAGGGACAGAAACTCAAAGTGGTGCCTCCTATTTCCGTCGGAAGTCAGTTAAGTCATCATGTGGCTCATCCTGTTTAACCTTCAGATAGTTATTTTAAGGATGCATCATGAGGTCAATGTTCTTTATCAGGATCAGCAATGCCTTCTTTCAGTGGCTGTGATAAAGGCATGGCCTTGGTAGAGATAACGGTTTTCACTGTTTTGTGTATGTCAGCCCAAGAAGCTGCTCCGGGTGCTTTATTTATTATACAGAAAGGGAGAGATATGCCTATAATGCTCAATAAATCTCTTTGGGTTTTATAAAGCTATTTTACAATACCGCAATTTATTACTGTGTTGCCTGCCTAAAATTATGGCTTAACCTTTCCTACCATCCTTGATTAGGATGTCAATAACTTGCCCTTTTTTCTTCTCTAACAGGCCTTTCTGGAACATTTTGTTTGGAGTTGATATAATAACAAGCTCCATGATTCTTTCTGATAATCTTACCTCTGAGAAATCAGGCACTGCCCTTGTCACAACATCAACTCACAAATTGGTCAATTGATTCTCCTGGTTGTTGCCTGAATGCCATTAAGCTGACAGTCGGTGGGTCCAAAAATTGACCTTAACTCAGAGCTGGTTTTCCAATGAAGGTTTTTGATATTCATTTATTGATTGAGTGATATGTATTTATTGTCACATGTACCGTAGTACAGTGAAAAGTATTTTCCTGCGGCCAAGGGAATGTACACAGTATGTACATTGTAGACAAAAGAATAATCGACAGAGTACATTAACAATGGTACATCAACAAATAGTGATTGGTTACAGTGTAAAACAAGGGCCAAACAAGAACAGTATAGGATGTCGTGAATAGTGTTCTTACAGGGAACAGGTCAGTCCAAGGGAGATTCGTTGAGGAATCAGGTAGCTGTGGGAAAGAAGCTGTTCCTCTGTCTGGATGTGCGGGTCTTCAGACTTCTGTATCTTCTGCCTGATGGAAGGGTCAGGAGGAGGGCAAAGCCTGGGTGGGAGGGGTCTCTGACAATGCAGTCTGCCTTTCTGAGGCAGCGAGAGGTGCATACAGAATCAACAAGAGGGTGGCAAGCTTGTGTGATGTGTTGGGCTGAGTTCACCACACTCTGCAGTTTCTTGCGATCTTGGGCTGAGCAGTTGCCATGCCAAGCTGTAATGCAGCCGGATAGGATGCTCTCAATGGATCATCGGTAGAAATTTGTGAGAGTTCATGCAGACATGCCAAATTTCTTTAGCTTCCCAAGGAAGTAGAGACGTTGTTGGGCTTTCTTGACTGTTGCATCAATGTGAGTGGACCAGGACAGACTGTTGGTGATGGTGACCCCCAGGAACTTAAACCTATCGACCATCTCTACTTCGGAGCCATTGATATGGCTCTGCCAGGCCCAGGACTGTGCCTGTGGCCTGACTCTGCTAGGCCCACGGCTGTGTCTGCGGCCTGACTCTGCTAGGCCCACGGCTGTGTCTGCGGCCTGACTCTGCCAGGCCCAGGGCTGTGACATGTGGCCTGACTCTGCCAGGCCCAGGTCTGTGCCTGTGGTCTGACTCTACCATGCCCAGGGCTGTGCCTGTGGCCTGACTCTGCCAGGCCCACGGCTGTGCCTGTGGCCTGACTCTGCCATGCCCAGGGCTGTGCCTGTGGCCTGACTCTGCCCGGCCCAGGGCTATGACATGTGGCCTGACTCTGCCAGGCCCAGGGCTGTGCCTGTGGGCTGGCTCTGCCAGGCCCAGGGCTGTGTCTGCAGCCTGACTCTACCATGCCCAGGGCTGTACCTGTGGCCTGACTCTGCCAGGCCCAGGGCTGTGCCTGTGGCCTGACTCTGCCATGCCCAGGGCTGTGCCTGTGGTCTGACTCTGCCAGGCCCAGGGCTGTGCCTGTGGCCTGACTCTGCCAGGCCCACGGCTGTGCCTGTGGCCTGATTCTGCCATGCCCAGGTCTGTGCCTGTGGGCTGGCTCTGCCAGGCCCAGGGCTGTGCCTGTGGGCTGGCTCTGCCAGGCCCAGGGCTGTGCCTGTGGCCTGATTCTGCCATGCCCAGGGCTGTGACATGCGAGCTTCGTTTGGCTCCACCTACAAAGCAATTTCGGTTGTGAAAACTCTGTTGGCTCCACCCACAAAGCAATTTTTGACGAGTAAACACAATATTCCAATGGCTTTGCACCAACAATCTGAATCGACTTTTATAGCCTGATTCTGCCAGACACTGACTTTCCTGGCTGACTATCAATCTGGCAGTCTTCCCTTTCAATTACTCGTGCTCCTGAATCTGTTATGATGGGGTTGTCCCGGGATTCCTTGGTTTCCTATTCATAAGTTCGTAAGATATAGGAGCAGAATTAGGCCATTGGCCCATCGAGTCTGCTCCGCCATTTTATCATGGCTGATATGTCCCTCCTCTGCTACCTACAATGTTACAGTAAGATGTCTTACAACACCAGGTTAAAGTCCAACATGTTTGTTTCAAACACTAGCTTTCGGAGCACTGCTCCTTCCTCAGGTGCTCCTGAGATCTGATGGAGTAAATGGGTTTAACAACATCTTAAACACTCAAATTTACTGAATGCATTTACAGTAATTTAGCTCTACCTTCCAAAACAAAAGCATCTTTCTAGACTGTCTCTGTTCTTACAAGCATTGCAGATGTGTTTCAGAGTCCAGTGTCGATAAAGCATCTGGGGGCTACAAACTGCAGAATCACAAAAAACATCCACTCAATCATGCACTTTTTACGACCTTTGATGGATTCTCCTATTGCTTTGATGCATGAATGTGCAGTAAGGCATTGTTCAATGACAGGATTGGTGTCATTTCAAACATGATGTTAAACCAAAACTTGATTTAAAAAAAAAACCTTTGTCACAATTATAGTAATAATGATCACTTATTGTCACAAGTAGGCTTCAGTGAAGTTACTGTGAAAAGCCCCTAGTCACCACATTCCGTCGCCTGTTCAGGGAGGTTGGTACAGGAATCGAACCTGCGCTGCCGGCTGTCTTCTGCATTACAAGCCAGCGATTTAGCCCACTGTGCTAAACCAGCCCCTGTAGGATTACATTAACACTGCGATGACGTTACTGTGAAAAGCCCTTAGTCGCCACACTCCGGCTTGACTATCAATCTGGCAGTCTTCCCTTTCAATTACTCGTGCTCCTGAATCTGTTATGATGGGGTTGTCCCGGGATTCCTTGGTTTCCTATTCATAAGTTCGTAAGATATAGGAGCAGAATTAGGCCATTGGCCCATCGAGTCTGCTCCGCCATTTTATCATGGCTGATATGTTCGGGTACACTGAGTGAGAATTCAGAATGTCCAAATTACCTAACAGCACGTCTTTCGGGACTTGTGGAAGGAAATCGAAGCATGCGGAAGAAACCCATACGGACACAGGGAGAACATGCAGACACCCCACAGACGGTGACCCAAGTCGGGAATTGAACCTGGGACCCTGGCGCTGTGAAACAACTGTGCTAACCACTGTACTACCGTGACGCCCATTTTGTTGCAACTGGGATGGGAGGAGTGCGCAGTTTATCTGGCTCCATTGCCAGCGAACAGCGCGCCGCCAAGAAACATGCGGCCGGAGAACTGAAGAATCCAGCCCATGGTGTGTCCAATGATTTGGAGATCTGATTGCAAATATTACACACAAATTCACTATTGAAGGGGTGGGTGAGGACACTGAATTTGCAGCGTGCTCACTAGTCCTGTAGGTACCTGACTTTGTTCTCCTCAAATGATGACAGAGACTTCTGTATTTGTGTTCCCATGCTAAAATGATTGCAGAATACTGCCTTTGGTAAATGGGAATCCTCCATGTCAACCACATGGCAGGTTCAGTCAAGCTGAGCTCTGATGAATATGGGCTCTCCTGCCATGTCTGCAGCACTGCGCCAGAACCTTGGTGTTAATGGTTTTGTCCTGCCATTTGATATTGCAGATGGATCTTAGAAGTGAAGGTGGAATGCATCTTGTTATTTTATACAACACTGATAGGTTGTCAATGCCTCACAGCCACAGTGAACCACTGCCGAGTAAACTTCGATCTTTGTTTTAAGACACATTTCACGGTTTTTCCAAAGCCTGTGGGTAAGCCTGTTGAACGCTGAGCTTGCTTTGGACAGCCATAGACAATTTTATCATCTAACGTGGTGTAGTTACAAAGGATATTCCCAAATTAAATGATTACACTTAATATGGAAACTATCAGAAACTATCAAAATCCACTAAATGAACCATTGGCGTACAACCAAAACTTCATTATCAAATTATTAAGATGCCATATTTCCAATGTCTCAAAATTCTTTGGGTTCAATCTTATGAGCACCACCCCCCACCTTGCAACTTATACCATCCGTTTTTAACTACTGGCTCCTTATGAGTCAGCGGTGCCTACACCAGAAAACATGCCTCCATACGAAAAAAGGAAACATAGCCATTTCTAATCCCAGCAGATAATTAGCCTTCTTTATGTGCCCACCACGCTCCAGTCAAGGGGCCTGACCTTGGGACCGAGTACATTCAATACTCCTCTGCTTTGCCTGTCTGTAGGAAGAATAGAAAAGCAAAACATTATTTAAATGGAGAGGGATTCAGAATTCTGCGGTACAAGAGGGAATCTGAGTGTCCTCGTATATGAATCACAAAATGTTAACATGGAGGTACAGCAAGTAATTAGACAGGCAAAGGGAATGTTGGCTTTTATTGCATAGGGACTGGAGTACAAAAGTAGGGAAATCTTGCTACAACTGTATTAGATGTTAGTGAGAACAAATGTTTAGTCTCCATTTAAGGGAGACAGTTCAGAAAAGGTTCACTTGTTTGCTTCCTGAGATGAAGGGTAAAGTTGAGCTGATTGGACCTCTGTTCATTGGAATTCAGAAAAATGAGAGGTGATCTTATTGAAACAAATAAGATTCTATTTCCTATGCTGTTATTTGTGTGAGTGTGTCCTTCACTTGCTGCCTGGGTTGCAGTAACCTATTCCTAGCCTAAATATCTGATACTACCTAACTGTCCACCGTAGGTGTTCCAAACCAGATGTTCTCTTTTGTTCTTTCCTCCCTTTGACCTGCCGCTGAACTTGCACAAAAATGAAACATCTTCTGCTTCTGATGAATGTCATTGGTCTGAAAAGTTAATTCTGTTTTTCTCTCCACAGATGCTGCCTGGTCTGCTGAGTATTTCCAGCAGACATTGTCTTTGTTTAAGTGACAGCTTATATTTGTACAGCATCTATAAAGAAATATCCACAGGGTTGGACAACTATCTTGTTCAGGATACAAATGGTTAAGGTCTAGAAATTGAAGGCCATTTATTGATGGGGTTTGAAAATTGGCTAAGTGGCAAGAGGGAGAAGGTAGAGTTAATAGGCAGTTACTCAAAGTGTTAAGATGTGACAAGTGGTGTTCCACAAGGATCCATGATGGGTTTTAATTATTCACTGTATTTGTGAACAGCTGAGATAATGGGATGGAAAGCCATGTCTAACTGTTTGCTGGTGAGACAAATTAAGCGGCACTGTAAACAGTGTAGAAAGATGGAAGCATAAAATTACAATGGGTTTCTGAGAGATAGGTGAATGAATGAAAATGTGGCAAATGGATTTCAATGTAGTATTACAACACCCTGAGCTAGTACATGGTTAATTTCAGCCCCATTGTCCCCGGATCCCAACACAAGTGAATTAACCAGTAATTCATATAATGTTTCTGAGATCTTTGACCCTTGACTGCTCCAATGACTTACTGGTGCCAGATTTGTAAGAAAACACAAAAAACGTTTATTTGTAACCAGAGATAAGACATGCAATAATTATAATAGAATATCCGCCAGCTAACCAATTACTCTCCCTTTTACCATCCCCCTCTACTCAAATACACACAAGCCAGAGACACACACAGGGGAAGGGAAGGGGTAAAATGATAGGGATTAAAATGAAGAAAAAGAGATGAGTGTCCTTTTTCAAAAAACAAATTTTTATTCTCCTTTTTCACATTTTCGTCAAAGTTTACACCCACCACCAATCAACGGTAATGAATACAATGTCAATCCCCTTATCAATAACAATCACATCCTCCCACCAACGCCCAAACAGCAGCCCTATTGTCAACACAAACATCAAATAAAAAAAGGAATCAGGAATCACTCGTAGTCACCATCAACATACACAGTCCCCCCCCCAACCCCCCACTAATGTTCGAAGTCATTCAGTTCTTGAAAGTGCAAAATGAATAACGCCCATGAATTGTAGAACCCCTCCATCCTTGCCCTCAGTTCAAACTTCACCTTCTCAAGAGTTAAGAATTCCAGCAGGTCAACCCGCCACGCCAGGGCAAAGGGTGGAGAGGTTGATCTCCACCCCAACAGGATCCGCCTTCGGGCGATCAACGAGGCGAAGGCTACATCTGCCTCCGTACCCGTTTCCAAACCCGGATGATCTGACATCCCGAATATGGCCTCCCAAGGGCCCGGGTCCAATTTCATGTGCACCACTTCAGAGATTCCCCTAAAAACCTCCTTCTAGTAATCCTCCAGCTTTGGACAGGACCAAAACATATGAACATGGTTTGTGCCCCTCAAAGAGCCGCGCATCCTCGCGCTTGTGAGGTGTGCTCTATATACCACCTTCAGCTGTACCAGTCCCAACCCCGCGCACGAGGTGGAGGCATTCGCTCTCCGGAGCACCTCACACCAGAACCCCCACTCCATACCCTCTCCCAACTCTTGCCTCCCACTCTGCGTTGATCCCTTCCAGCGGTGCCTTCTCCTCTTCCAAAATAGCCCGGTAAACTGCCGACACTACCCCCTTCTCCAGTCCCCCTGTTGTCAGCGCCTCCTCCAGCAATGTGGAGGCTGGCTTAACCAGGAGGCTCTGTAGCTCTTGGCAAAGTCTCGAACCTGCATGTATCTAGACATTTCCCCCTGCTCCAGCCCATACTTCGCTCCCAGCTCCTTCAATTCTGCAAACCGACCCCCTAGAAACAAATCCTTTCGTGCCCCATCACCCTTCTTTTGCCCATCTATGAAATTTTCCATCTCACTTCCCTGGTTCAAATCTGTGGTTCCCCCGAATCAGCATTTCCCTTGATCCTGCCCCCAACCTGAAGTACTGGCGAAACTGCCTCCACATTCTCAACGATGCTATTACTACCGGACTCCCCGAGTATTTCCCCGGGGCCATTGGGAGCAGCGCTGTTGCTAGGGCTTTCAATCCCAACCCCCGACACAAACTCTCCTCCATTCTGACCCACTGGGAATCCACCCCTCTGACCCAGCTCCCTATCTTCTCCACAAAATGAGTGTCCTTGTCGCTGATATTAAAATTGCTGTAGCCAGTTGTATTCCCAGAATGCAGAGTGTTGAAATCACCAGTTGGATTACTAATGAAATTCTTATGGCTGGAGCATTCAGGCAAGACTCTAAGGCTGTGAGATCCCCTCAGGGGAGTCACTTTAACTTGTATAACCTGAACCTTCACATGGAAGATCCATCTCAGGTCACTGACGTGATGCTGAAGAAAGGACCCCAAAACCTCTCTAACTTCGGACAGGACCGAGACTTATGTACATGATTGGCCGATGTTACGACACCCAGGGCGAGTGCACGGTCAATTCCAGCCCCACAGACCCCGGAGTCCCTACATGTGTGAATTATCCAATAATTCATATTTTCCAAAGATCTTTAACCCTTAACTGCTCCAATGAGTTGCAGACACCAGATTTATAAGTAAAACATTAACAAACTATTTATTAATGAAAAAGAGAAAAGATGAACAAATAAGAAAATAACAGGATAAACGTCTACCACACTACCTAATCCCGAGATCCCTTCCCATCCTCCTGCCCAACCACACACAAGACAAACACTAGGTAATGGTCGGCAGGGAATAAAGAGATAGGTCTGAGATGGGTCTTCTCTGTGGTTGCAGTTTCTGGGTAATATGTTTACTCGAGAGGTTCAGGTTGGCACAATTCCTTCTTTCGATCACCAGATGGTGTTACAACTAGGAATGTCCGGTCAATATTATTCCTATCGCTGGCCACCAGATGGTGCTGTACACAGGATGCTCAGGTCAGTGCACGTCTGCCTTTCTACCACCAGGTGGGCCTTTCGCCTCCCTGTGAGATCAATACAGCTCTGATCCTGGAATTTGGCTGTTTTTCTTTGCCTGATTCCTGTACAAAACCCTGGCAGGTTTCTCACAAATGCTTCCACCTTAAGCTTTAATTATTCGGCTCTTCCCAGCCGCTGACACACACAGTTCAAAGGGTTTGGGAAAACTTGTACTTTCACACTCAAGATCTCTTTCCCAGATCTGTTGGTGTCTGTGCTCCTTTAACGCAGGAAAGTCTTCAGATTTGGCTACAATGCGTCTTAAAATCGTCCAGCACAGAGAGAAAGGGAGAAGGAGAGAGGGAGACATCAGTGTTCTTGTTCCGTGGCTGTTTAACAGAACTGAACAAAAGATGGCACTCTCCAGAACACGCACCTTCTTCCCTGACAGTTTCTGACTGGCTTAGACCATATGACATAGGAGCAGAATTAGGCCACTCGGCCCATCGAGTCTGCTCCGCCATTTCCAAGGCCAGCACATCCATCCTTAGATATGGGGCCCAGAAATGCGCACAATACTCCAAATAGGGTCTGACCAGAGCCTTATACAGCCTCCGTACATACCCGCTCTTGTATTCTAGCCCTCTCGACATTAATGCGAACATTGCATATGCCTTCCTAACTGCCGACTGAACCTGCACTTGACCTTAAGAGAATCTTGAACAAGGACTCCCAAGTCCCTTTATGCTTCTGATTTGCTGGATCGATAACCTGAAACTGACTACCAAACAACACTGTGGGTGTATCTGGTCATTCAGGAAGACAGCTCACCACCACTTTCTCAAGGGCAATTTGGAATGAGCACTAAATGATGGTCTTGTCAGTGACATCCACAGTCCACAAATTCTTTTTTGAAACTACAAAGGATTACATTCCTGTGGGAATCACGTTAACAGGTTTATTTTCCAATCTTCAGTTTAGTTATGCTGATTTTGAGTTTGCAACATTTCATGTCTTTACAAGTATGTATTTTTACAGTCTACAGAGTTGATTTTAACTCCTTCTGTCCTGAGTAAAAGTAGTAGATGTGGTATTTACTAAATGATAATTCCTGGAGTGTACACGGGATGGTTTCCTGGGCCAATATGTTGAGGAACTAACTAGAGAGCAGACCATCTTAGGCTGGGGACTGTGTAATGGGAACGGAATCATTGGCAATCTAGTTGTGTGAAACCCCCCAGGGATAAGCGGCCATAATATGATAGCATTTTCCATCAAGCTGGGGAGTGACGTGGATGATTTTGAGACGAGTGTCCTAAATCTTAACAAAGTAAATTACAATGATATGAGGCGCATGTTCGCTATGATTGATTGGGAAACGTTATTTAAAAGGTTGACTGTGGATAGGCAATGGCAAACATTCAAGGAGCACATGAGGGAACGACAACAATTGTTTATTCCTGTCTGGCACAAAAGTAAAACTAGAAATGTGGCCAAACCATGGTTTACAAAGGAAATTAGAGATAATATTTGAACCGAGGAAGAAGCCTACAAATTGACCAAGAAAATTAACAGGTCTGAGGAATGGGAGCAGTTTAGAATTCAACAAAGACGGATCAAGGGATTGATTAAGAAAGGTAAAATAGAATACGAGAGTAAGCTTGCAGGGAACATAAAAGCTGACTGTAAAATTTTCTATAGGTACATGAAGAGAAAAAGATTGGTAAAGTCCCTTACAGTCAGAAACAGGGGAATGTATAAGGGACAAAGAAATGACTGAGCAACTAAATACATACTTTTATTCTTTCTTCACAAATGAGGACACAAAAAAGATACCAGAAATATTGGGGAATGCAGGGTTTTGAGAGAGGGAGGAACTGAAGGAGATCAATATTAGTAGAGAAACTGTGTTGGGGAAATTATGGAATTGAAGGCTGATAAATCCCAGGGCCTGATAATCTACATCCCAGAGTACTTAAGAAAATGGTTCTGGAAATAGTGATGCATTGATGGTCATCATCCAAGATTCTATAGACTGGAACAGTTGCTGCAGGTTGGAGGACAGCTAATGTAACTCCCCTATTTAAAAAGGGAGGTGGAGAGAAAACAGGAATTATAGACCAGTAAGCCTGCGTCAGTAGTGGGAAAAATTCTAGAGTCATTATCAAAGATTCTATAGCAGAGCACTTAGAAAACAATGGCAGGTTCGGACAGAGTCAACATAGATTTATGAAGGAGAAATCATGCTTGACAAATCTACTGGAATTCTTCGAGGATATAACTCGGAGGGTTGGTGAGAGGGAGCCAGTGGATGTGGTTTATCTGGAATTTCAGAAAGTTTTCGACAGTCCCACATAAGAGTTTAGCATGTAAAATTAAAGAGCATGGGATTAGGTGTAGTGTATTGAGATGGATTGGCAGACAGGAAACAAAGAGCAGGAAATAACGGGTCGTTTTCAAATTGGCATGCAGTGACTAGTGGGGTACCACAGGGATCAGTGCTCGGATCCCAGCTATTCACAATATATATTAATGATTTAGATGAGGAAACAAAATGTAACATCTCCATCCAGACTCACCCATAATGCCACCCAGACTCGAAACGTTAGCTCCCTTCACTCTCCACAGATGCTGTCAGACCTGCTGAGATTGTCCAGTATTGTTCCAGTACTCCAGTTGTCTATAAAAGTTTAACATAAACTAACGCCTGTTAATAAAGTTTCTGATGCTCAACCTGGAATGTAAAGAGGGGTGATTAAGGCTACAAAGAGTGCTGATAGTGGCACATAAAGAGATTAGAATGTGTTAATGGCAGAATAAAGGTGAGCAGTGTGTCAAAGGGGAGCTAGGAATAGATGGCCCTGGGTTGGGGGGAGGGGTGGTCGGGATGGGGTGGGGGGGGGAGGAACAATGGTGAGGGAAAATGAAATGAAAATCGCTTATTGTCACAAGTAGGCTTCAAATGAAGTTACTGTGAAAAGCCCCTAGTCGCCACATTCCGGCGCCTGTTCTGGGAGGCTGTTACGGGAATCGAACTGTGCTGCTGGCTTGCCTTGGTCTGCTTTCAAAGCCAGCGATTTAGCCCAGTGAGCTAAACAACCCCTAAACTAGCCCAGTGAGCTAAACAGATGAAAGGAAGAAATGAAAATAAATTGATAGAAATAAAAACACTGCCCCTATACCTTCTCCCTGCTCACCATCTCAGGACCTAAACACTCTTTCCAAATGAGGCAGTTGTTCACGTGTACCTCCTTCAATCTGGTCTATTGCATTTGCTCCTACCAATGTGGTAAGCAGACTGAGTGACCACTTTGCAGAAAACCTCCAGTCCATCTGCAAGCAGGACTCAGACCTTCCTGTCGCTTGCCATTTCAACTCACAGTCCTGCTCTCCCGTCCACGTCCATCATTAACCTACTGCGATGTTCCAGTGAAGTCCAGTGCTAACTGGAGGAACAGCAGCTCATCTTCCAATTAGGCACGTTTCAATCTTCCGGACTTAACATTGAGTTCAACAATTTCAGATTGTGAACTCTCTCCTTCACCTTCACCCCATTTTTATTTCTATCAATTTACTTTTATTTTCATTTCTTCCATTGATTTGTTTTCCCTCACCATTGTTCCCCCGCCCCTCCGTCCTAACCCACTTGGGCCATCTATCCCCTGTTCCTAGTTGCCCCTTTGACACACTGTTCACTTTTGTTCTGCCATTCACACATTCTAATCTCTTTATGTGCCACAATCAGCATCCTCCTTAGCCTTAATCACCCTCATTTACATTCCTTTTGTCTCTCTGTTCACAACACAGTTGTCAATCTCCACCTATGCTGGCCCACTATTCAGCCCCTCTGCTTCACGTTCCACCCCCACCATTTCCAGTTCTCTTCAGCTTTGACAAAGAGTCATTCAGTTCGAAAAGTTAGCTTCCCTCTCTCTCCACAGATTCTGTTGGACCTGCTGAGAATGTCCAGTATTTTCTGTTTTTGTTTCAGATTCCAGCATCCTCAGCAATTTGCCTCTATTTTCAGAATCACAGAACTGTTACAGTGCCGAAGGAGGCCACTCAAGCCAGGGTGTCCACACAGGCTCTCTGAATGAACAATTCACTTTGTGCCATTTCCCTTAACCCTGCACATTCTTCCTTTTCATATAACAGTCTAATTCCCATTCAAATGCCTCGATTGAACTTGCCTCCACCACACTCTCCGGCACTGCATTTCCAGTCCTAATCCACTCACTGGATGAAAATGTATTTCCCTCCAGTCACCCTTTGCTTCTGTTCCCAATTACCTTTTTTTAAAAAATAATTTTTATTGAAAAATTTTGATTTTATACAACATTGACGCACCTTAGTAAAATACCGAAAATAACAATAATATTAACAATCATATACATTCACCCCATCCCCATGAACAACCCAGCATTTTAACAACAACGCAAATTAACACATTATAAAGTTACAGAATAAACACTACAATAATGCACCCCCCCCGGGTTGCTGCTGCTATTGGCCAAGTTACCTATCTCTGAGCCAGGAAGTCCAGAAAAGGCTGCCATCGTTTATAGAACCCTTGTATTGATCCTCTCAGGGCAAATTTGACCTTTTCCAATTTTATAAATCCCACCATGTCACTGATCCAGGCCTCCACGCTTGGGGCCCTTGCATCCTTCCATTGCAACAGAATCCTTCAACGGGCTACTAGGGATGCAAAGGCCAGGACACCGGCCTCTTTCGCCTCCTGCACTCCCGGCTCTACCGCAACTCCAAAAATCGCGAGTCCCCACCCTGGTTTGACCCTGGATCCAACCACCCTCGACACCGTCCCCGCCACCCCCTTCCAGAACTCTTCGAGTGCTGGGCATGCCCAGAACATATGGGCGTAGTTCGCAGGACTCCCCGAACATCTGGTGCACCTGTCCTCACCCCCGAAGAACCTACTCATCCTAGTCCCGGACATGTGGGCCCGGTGCAGCACCTTAAATTGGATGAGACTAAGCCTCGCACATGAGGAGGAAGAGTTGACTCTCTCCAAGGCCTCCGCCCAAGTCCCGTCCTCTATCCGCTCCCCGAGTTCCTCCTCCCATTTAGCCTTCAGCTCCTCCACTGACGACTCCTCCACCTCCTGCATTACCTTATAGATGTCAGACACCTTCCCCTCTCCTACCCACACCCCCGAAAGCACTCTGTCCATCGTCCCCTGCGAGGGCAGCAAAGGGAATCCCTCTACATGTCGCCTAGCAAACGCCTTTACCTGCAGGTATCAAAACATGTTCCCTTGGGGAAGGCCAAATTTATCTTCCAGTTCCCCCAGGCCCGCAAACCTCCCGCCAATAAACAGGTCCCTCAATTTGCTGATGCCCGCCCTTTGCCACCCCCTGAATCCCCCATCCGTGTTCCCCGGGATGAACCGATGGTTGCCACCCAGTGGAGCCTCCATCGAGCCCCCTGTTTCCCCCCGATGCCGTCTCCACTGTCCCCAGATTCTTAGGGTCACCGCCACCACCGGGCTCGTGGTAAACCTCTTAGGGGAGAGCAGCAACGGTGCCGTTACCATGGCACCCAGGCTCGTACCTCTACATGACGCCATCTCCATTCTTTTCCACGCCGCCCCTCCCCCCTCCATCACCCATTTACGCACCATTGACACATTGGCTGCCCAATAGTACCCCAGAAGGTTGGGCAGCGCCAGCCCGCCTCTATCCCTTCCTCGCTCCAGGAACACCCTCCTCACTCTCGGAGTCCCATGTGCCCACACAAAGCTCAGAATACTGCCGGTCACTCTCCTAAAGAAGGCCCTGGGGATAAATATGGGCAGGCACTGAAAAAGGAACAAGAACCTCGGAAGCACTGTCATTTTGACGGACTGTACCCTCCCCGCCAACGACAATGGCAGCATGTAAGGTAAAGATAGATAGTTTTTTGAAGAATAAAGGGATTAAGGGTTATGGTGTTCGGGCCGGAAAGTGGAGCTGAGTCCACAAAAGATCAGCCATGATCTAATTGAATGGCGGAGCAGGCTCGAGGGGCCAGATGGCCTACTCCTGCTCCTAGTTCTTATGTTCTTATGTCCCACCTCCTGAACTCCTCCTCCATCTGATCTACCAGTCTGGTAAAGTTATGCTTGTGGAGAGTCCCCCAGTTCCTGGCCACTTACACCCCCAGGTACCTAAAGCTCTCCCCTGCCCGCCTAAGCGGGAGCCAACCAATTCCTTCCTCCTGGTCTCCAGGGTGTACCACAAACACCTCGCTCTTGCCGAAGTTTAATTTATAACCTGAAAAGGTCCCAAACTCGGCTAGCAACTCCATCACTCCCGCATCCCTCCCACCGGGTCCGCCACATACAGTAACAGGTCGTCGGCATACAACGACACCCTATGTTCCTCTCCACCTCGCACCAAGCCTCTCCACCTCTCTGAATCTCTCAACGCCATCGCCAGCGGCTCGATTGCCAGTGCAAACAACAAGGGGGACAGGGGGCAACCCTGCCTGGTCCCTCGGTAAAGCCGGAAGTACTCCGACCTCCTCCTATTCGTGGCCATGCACGCCATCGGGGCCTCATATAGCAGCCTTACCCATCTAATGAACCCTTCACCAAATCCAAACCTCCCCAACACCTCCCATAGGTACCCCCACTCCACTCTATCGAAGGCCTTCTCCGCATCCAGCGCCACCACTATCTCTGCCTCCCCCTCAATCGCCGGCACCATGATGACATTCAGCAATCTCCGCACATTCGTGTTCAGCTGCCTTCCCTTCACAAAACCTGTCTGGTCCTCGTGCACAACCACTGGCACACAGTCCTCTATCCTGGTGGCCAGGATTTTTGCCAGCACCTTAGCATCCACGTTGAGGAGAGATATGGGCCTGCATGAACCACACTGCTGGGGGTCCTTGTCCTTCTTTAAAATTAACGAGATCAGAGCCCGCGACATCGTCGGGGGCAAAGTCCCCCCTTCCCACGCTTCGTTGAGTGTCCGCACCAGCAAGGGGTCCACTAGGTCCACAAACTTTTTATAAAATTCCACCGGGAACCCATCCGGCCCCGGTGCCTTCCCTGACTGCATCTGCCCGATCCCCTTAACTAGCTCCTCCAGCTCAATCGGCGCACCCAGCCCCTCCACCTTCTCCTCCTGCACCTTCGGGAAAGAAAGCCTGTCAAGGAACCTCTCCATTCCCCTCCTCTCCCCCGTTGGCTCCGACCGGTACAGTTCCCCGTAAAAGTCCTTGAAGACCTCATTCACCTCTACCTCCTTCCGCACCACATTCCCACTCTTGTCTCTCACTCCAGCAATCTCCTTAGCCGCATCCCGCTTACGGAGCTGATGAGCCAGCATCCTACTCGCCTTTTCACCATGTTCGTACACTGCCCCTTGTGCCTTCCTCCACTGTGCCTCCGCCTTGCTAGTGGTCAGCAAATCAAATTTAGCCTGCAGGCTGCGCCTCTCCCCCAACAGTCCCTCCTCTGGTGCTTCTGTATACCTCCTGTCCACCTCCAGCATCTTTCCCACCAGTCCATCCCTCTCACTCCTCTCGCTCCTCTCCCTGTGTCCCCGGATAGATATCAGCTCCCCACGAATTATTGCCTTCAGGGCTTCCCAGACCATCCCCACCTGAACCTCCCCCGTATCATTCACCTCAAGGTACCCCTCAATACTTGCCCGGACCCTCCTACACACCTCCCCCTCCGCCAACAACCCCACATCCAACCGACACAACGGACGTTGGTCCCGCACCTCCCCCATCTCCAACTCTATCCAATGCGAAGCGTGGTCGGAGATTGCAATGGCCGAATACTCGGCCTCCTCCACTCTCGGAATCAGTCCCCTACTCAACACGAAGAAATCTATCCGAGAGTAGACCCTATGTACGTGGGAGAAGAAATAGTACTCGCGTGCCCTCGGCCTCACAAACCTCCATGGATCCACTCCACCCATCTGATCCATAAACCCTCTCAGTACCTTGGCCGCCGCCGGCCTCCTACCCGTCCTAGAGTTGGACCGATCCAGTGAAGGATCCAACACCGTATTAAAGTCCCCCCCCTATGATCAGACCTCCCGCCTCCAGATCCGGGATCCGTCCCAACATACGCCTCATAAAACCCGCATCGTCCCAATTTGGGGCATACACACTAGACAGTACCACCTTCTCTCCTTGTAGCCTGCCCCTAACCATAACATACCTCCCCCCCTTATCCGCCACCACCTCCGATGCCTCAAACAACAAATTTTTCTCCACCAGAATCGCCACTCCCCGGTACTTCACATCCAACCTGCCCAAAGAGCAGCACGGTAGCATGGTGGTTAGCATCAATGCTTCACAGCTCCAGGGTCCTAGGTTCGATTCCCGGCTGGGTCACTGTCTGTGTGGAGTCTGCACATCCTCCCTGTGTGTGCGTGGGTTTCCTCCGGGTGCTCCGGTTTCCTCCCACAGTCCAAAGATGTGCGGGTTAGGTGGATTGGCCAGGCTAAATTGCCCTTAGTGTCCTAAAAAATAAGGTTAATGGGGGTTGTTGGGTTACTGGTATAGGGTGGATACGTGGGCTTGAGTAGGGTGATCATTGCGCGGCACAACATCGAGGGCCGAAGGGCCTGTTCTGTGCTGTACTGTTCTAAAAAAACCCCGAGTGGAAAACCTGCCCCACCCATCCCTTCCTCAGGCGGACCTGGTCCGCCACCCTCAGGTGGGTCTCCTGAAGCATTGCCACATCCGCCTTTAGCCCCTTCAGGTGAGCCAGTACCCTCGACCGCTTCACCGGCCCATTCAACCCACTCACATTCCAGGTGACCAACCGGATCAGAGGGCGTCCCGCCCCCTTCCCCCGTCGGCTAGCCATAGCCCGTCGACTGCCCGCCCCAGGCCAGCACCCCCTGCTCGACCCCGTCCCCATAGCGACAACCCCTCACCTCTGTCCCCCCAGCCCCCACCAGCTCCTTCCTGACCCTACCAGCAGCAACCCGGTATTCCCCTTTCCCCCCCTCCCTTCCCCCCCAGGCTAGGAACCCTCCCAGCCGCGAACCGTCCTCCATTGTACTTCCGTGGGTCAGCTAACTTCTGCTGACCCCGGAAACTCCCACCAATAGCCCGACCCCTCCCGAAGTGGGATCATCCCCCAATCTATCCCTCCTCCTGGCAACGCTCCAGCATGGGGAAGAACCAGTTAAGGCCCCGCCTCCCCCGTCACCGTCTCCACCCCCCAGCCCCGCAGCGCGGGAAACCAGAGGAAAGCCCGCGCTTTCGCCCTGCCCCACCACACCTTTCTGACGCAGCTCCCAAATATCAGCCCCACTCCATACCCCCACTCCGACATAGAATACAACATACCCCCCCGAGCCTCTCCTCAAGATACACAGCCCAAACAATGCCCCACAGCACAAAAACATAGCAGAACAACCCCTCCGTAAATAACCATATCAAAATTGCAAAAGTACTAAAACATAACAAAAAAAACAGAAGAAAAAGAGAACACAGCAACAGCAGAATCCAGCACTAATATCTTACAGCCGACCTCGCAACCCCCAACCCCTAGTTCAAGTCCAGTTTCTCCGTCCGCACGAAGGCCCACGCCTCCTCCGGGGAATCGAAATAATGGTGCCGGTCCAAATAAGTTACCCACAGGCACGCGGGCTGCAACATTCCGAACTTTATCCTTTTTCTATAAAGCACCTCTTTCGTCCGATTAAATCCGGACCGCCGCTTAGCCACCTCCGCACTCCAGTCCTGGTAGATCCGCACTACCCAATTCTCCCAATTGCTGCTCTTCACCTTCTTGGCCCAGCGCAGCACGCACTCCCGATCACTGAACCGGTGGAACCTCACCAGCACCGCACACGGGGGTTCATCTTCCTTGGGCCTCCTGGCCAGCACCCTGTGCGCTCCCTCCAGCTCCAAGGGCAGATGGAGAGACCCGGCCCCCACTAGCGAATTCAGCATTACAGCCACATAGGCTGTCAAGTCCGATCCCTCCAGCCCCTCCGCAAGGCCCAAGATCCGCAGGTTTTTCCGCCTCATGCGGTGATCCAGCTTCTTGAAGCGTTCCTGCCACTTCTTGTGGAGTGCCTCGTGCCCCGCCACCTTACTCACGAGAACCACGGCCTCATCCTCTCGTTCAGTGGCCTGCGTCTGCAACTTCTTGATGGCAGCATCCTGGGTGGACTGAATCTCTGACAGCCTTCTGTTCGTTTCCTGCAGAGAGCTCAGTACTTCATCCTTGAATTCTTTAAAGCAGCGCAGGAGATCAGTTTGTTGCTCCTGGGCCCAGAGTCTCCATTCCTCTGGAGCTCTGTCGGTGGCCATCTTGGATCCCTTCCCCCGTTTTTTCTGAGGAGCTGCTGCTGTTTTTTCCCCCTTTCCACTCCGAGTTCGAGGCATGGACTGCAGGGAAAGTCGTTCAGCACACCTTCCCCCACCGGGAGACGTCGAAAAATTTCCGTTTTGGGCTCTCAAAAGAGCCGAAAAATCTCTTTAAAACAGGAGCTCCCAAATGTGTGGCTTACTACTCCATCACAGCCACCGGAAGTCGTTCCAATTACTTTTAACCTCTGCCTTCTCATTGTTTTTCCTTCAGTAGTGGGAACAGTTTTTCTCTCGCTACTGTGTCCAGACAAAGAACAAAAAACAAAGAAAAGTACAGCACAGGAACAGGCCCTTCGGCCCTCCAAGCCTGCGCCGACCATGCTGCCCATCTGAACTAAAATCTTCTACACTTCCTGGGTCCGTATCCCTCTATTGCCACCCTATGCATGTATTTGTCAAGATGCCCCTTAAACGTCACTATCGTCCCTGCTTCCACCACCTCCTCCAGCGAATTCCAGGCACCCACTACCTTCTGTGTAAAAAAACTTGCCTCGTACATCTCCTCTAAACCTTGCCCCTTGCACTTTAAACCTATGCCCCCTATTAATTGACCCCGCTACCCTGGGAAAAAGTCTCTGACTATCCACTCTGCCTTTGCCCCTCATAATTTTGTAGACCTCTATCAGGTCGCCCCTCAACCTCCATCGTTCCAGTGAGAACAAACCAAGTTTATTCAACCTCTCCTCATAGCTAATGCCCTCCATACCAGGCAACATCCTGGTAAACCCCTTCTGCACCCTCTCTAAAGCCTCCACATTTTTCTAGTAGTGTGTCGACCAGAATTGAACACTATACTCCAAGTGTGGCCCAACTAAGGTTCTATACAGCTGCAACATGACTTGCCAATTTCTGTACTCCATGCCCCGGCCAATGAAGACGAGCTGCCGTATGCCTTCTTTACTACCTTCTCCACCTGTGTTGCCCTTTTCAGTAACCTGTGGACCTGTACACCAAGATCTCTCTGACTGTCAATACTCTTGAGGGTTCTACCATTCACTGCACATTCCCTACCTGTATTAGACCTTCCTGAATGCATTACCTCACATTTGTCCGGATTATACTCCATCTGCCATCTCGCCGCCCAAGTCTCCAAACGATCTAAATCCTGCTGTATCCTCTGACAGTCCTCATCACTATCTGCAATTCCACCAACCTTTGTGTCGTCTGCAAACTTACTAATCAGACCAGTTACATTTTCCTCCAAATCATTTATATATACTACGAACAGCAAAGGTCCCAGCACTGACCCCCGCAGAACACCACAAGTCACAGTTCTCCAATCAGAAAATGCTACTTTCTGCCTTCTCCATTGCTACTTTCTGCCTTGTATGACCTAGCCAGTTCTGTATCCATCTTGCCAGCTCACCTCTGAACCCGTGTGACTTCACCTTTTGTACCAGTCTGCCAGGAGGGACCTTGTCAAAGGCCTTACTGAAATCCATATAGACAAGATCCACTGCCCTACCTGCATCAATCATCTTTGTGACCTCCTCGAAAAACTCTATCAAGTTAGTGAGACACGACCTCCCCTTCACAAAACCGTGCTGCCTCTCGCTAATACGACCCCTTGCTTCCAAATGGGATTAGATTCCGTCTTGATGAATTCTCTCCAGTAATTTACCTACCACTGACGTAAGGCTCACCAGCCTGTAGTTCCCTGGATTATCCTTGCTACCCTTCTTAAACAAAGGAACAACATTGGCTATTCTCCAGTCCTCTGGGACATCACTTGAAGACAGTGAGGATCCAAAGAGGATCAAGGCCTCAGCAATTTCCTCTCTTGCCTCCTTCAGTATTCTGGGGTAGATCCCATCAGGCCCTGGGGACTTATACAGCTTAATATTTTTCAAGACGCCCAACACCTCATCTTTTTGGATCTCGATGTGACCCAGGCTATCTACACACCCTTCACTCGAATCAACATCCACCAATTCCTTCTCTTTGGTGAATACTGATGCAACTCGTGATTTTGAATTACTCGATCAAATTTCGTCTCAGACTTGTCTTCTCCATGGATAATTCATCGTGATATCGAGGGAATGTTGCATTTAAAAAATATATATTTTAAATCCAAACAATATAGAAGTTTCCAGTCATAAAGAACATGTGCAACCATATTACCAACTCTTTGTCATTTTATATTTTTAGAAATTGACTAAATTTACTGCCCAAAACAACACCCCTTCCCGTCCCCCCAATTACAAGCTGCCGACAAACAGAACTTTAAAAAGAGATAAACGGCCTCCACCTTGAGTAAAATCCCTCCTCTGACCCCCCTCCAAGCATACGTTATCTACTCCATTTGCAGAAACTCTGTCACACCACGCCAAAACTCAAGGTGGCAACGGCGACATCCATCCAAGTAATATCTGTCGCCGAGCAATCAGGGAGGTGAAGGCCACAACATTGCCCCCCTTCCCCTCCAGCAGCTCCGGCAATTCTAATACATGAAAAATTGCCATCAAAGGACACTGCTACAATCTCAACCCCATGATCTTTGACAAAGTCTCAAACACTGATGCCCAGAACTCACCCAATTTCCGACAGGACCAACACACACGCACGTGATTCGCCAGTCATCCCTGCACACTGCTCACACCCATTTTCCAACTTCATGACGAACCCACTCATTCGCGCTCGGTCATATAAGCCTTGTGAACCACCTTAAATTGAATCAAGCTCATCCTGGCACAGGAGGAAGTAGAGTTTACTCTGTACAGTCCTTCACTCCAGGCCCCTTCTCCCCACTTCCACTTTATTGCTTCTAACCGAGTCCTCCCTGTATCCAGCAACCATCCATATATGCCCATGACCTTCCTTCCCCGAGCTTATAATATGATAACAGACTAATCATTCACGTATGCCTTGGGAGCTGGAAGAATGAAGGAAACCCTTTACGGACAAAGTCCCACACTTGCATGTACCTAAATTCGCTCCCACTTGGGAGCTGGTATTTCTTCTTCAACTCCTCCAGCCACGTGAACCTACCCTTCACAAACAAGCAATTGAGTTTGCGTCCATCCTCGATGGTGCAAACCCATGATTTTCACAAATTGGTGAAAGTAACGACATGACTCCCGAATCCAAAGTGCCACCTGGGCGGTTTCCACACTTTGAGGGATGCCAGCACCACCAGGCTCGCAGTATACTGTTATAACCTGCCTGCTTACCATTGGCTGGGGACTAATGACAATCCCACAATCCTGTGGGAGTATGAGCTTCCCCAATGAGGGGGGCGGAGAAATCATTAGCAGACTCCCTGCATAAATAGAGCTGGCCAGTTTGGAACCAGAGAGAGGAGTTTGGCAGCAAGAGAAGTTGTTGTTGCTGTTGTTGTATATATATGTTAATTTGTAAATAAATGTTATTTCTTTGTATCCTGAAAACTCGTGCTGGATTCTTCGTGGCCCTCACAAAACTGGTGACGAGGGTTAAAGTGAATAGCTGTCTACACTGCTGAAGCCACCTCCCTGGATTTTGTTGGACACAGGTTGGAAGTTGTTTTCTATTACACCATGCCTCTGTATGGACGTTTGGATGTTTTTGATGCTGCGCTGGAAAGCTGGAACCAGTACGCACAAAGGATGCGTTACTATTTCCGGGCAAACAACATCACCGAAAACGAGTGCCAGGTGGTCATATTGCTCACCGCCTGCGGCCCGCATACGTTTGGGGTGATTAGGAGCCTTACGTACCCAGCTGCGCCAGACACCAAAACGTTTGATGAACTTGTGAACTTAGTGGGGCAACATTTTAACCCAACCCCATCCACGATAGTCCAACGTTACCGGTTTAATACCGCTGAAAGGACCCCAGAAGAATCCCTTGCCGACTTTCTATCTAGGCTACGCAGGATTGCGGAGTACTGTGACTATGGTGAGACCTTGTCAGAAATGTTACGCGACCGTTTGGTTTGCGGTATTAACAATGCGGCCACCCAGGGAAAGTTGTTAGCCGAGCCAACATTGACTTTTCAACAGGCCATTCAAATAGTATTGTCCCGAGAGAGCGCAGAACGAGGAGTGCAGAATTTACAGGGAATGGAGGTGCATGCCTTGGGGCGCAACCCCTTCCGTCCAAAAGCATCCCCCTGCACCCCTGCGGTACCTTGGGCAAGGCGACGTCCGGATCGACGCCAGTGGCCGTCAGACATTCCTCCCCGAGGGGAGCCTTCTCCAGAACCAATGGATGAGGAGCCATGTCCGTGTCAGACTTGTAGGCGCCAACCCCATCGCGGACGCCAGTCCTGGGGGCGCCGGAGGCGCCGTAGTTCCGACCGAAACTAGGGCCAGCCCAGGGGCCGTACCTTTCATTTGGTGAACCTGCGGCGACTACTCCCGAGGACGTGGAGACGGAGGATGACTGGCTGCCTGCAGCTGCATTGTGTGGCAGCTCCCCGTGTGGCCCCCATTAAAGTGACAGTACGGGTCAATGGTCACCTGCTTGAGATGGAGTTGGACACTGGCGCAGCGGTCTCCGTGATCGCCCAGAGGACATTCGACCGCATCAAGTAGGGTATACAGACCCTTACATTAACTGACACACAGGCCAGGTTGGCCACCTATATGGGGGAACCATTGGACATTGCAGGAACTACGATGACCCCTGTTGTTTATGGACGCCAGGAGGGGCATTTCCCACTTATTGTGGTGCGCGGCCCAGCCTGTTGGGTCGGGACTGGTTGCGCCATTTGCCGTTGCAGTGGCAGCACATCCTCCAAACAGTTTCTGGAGGGTTGACTGAGGTGCTAGGACGATACCCAGATGTATTCCAGCCCGGTTTGGGGAAAATAAAAGGAACTGTAGCCCGTATCCAAGTCGAACCAGGAGCCACGCCGCGCTATTTCTGGGCGCGCCCGGTGCCTTACTCCTTGCTCGAGAAGGTAGAAGGGGAGCTCACTCGTTTGGAGACTTTGGGTATCAGGCCCGTCCGTTTCGCTGACTGGGCAGTACCAATTGTACCTGTAATGAAGCCAGATGCCACAGTTCGCTTGTGTGGCGACTATAAACTTACAGTGAATACGGCTTCCCGACTCGACCGATACCCAATGCCTCGCATAGAGGATCTCTAAGCGAAGCTTGCAGGCGGACTCTCGTTCACAAAATTAGATATGAGTCACGCCTACCTACAGTTGGAGCTGGACCCTGCCTCCCGGCCATATGTAACGATTAATACACACCAGGGCCTGTATGAATATACACGTTTGCCTTTTGGAGTATCCTCTGCCTGCGCTATTTTTCAATGCGTTATGGAGGGCATTTTGAGAGGTTTACCGCGTGTTACTGTTTACTTAGATGATGTTTTGATCACAGGGACGTCGGAGCAGGAACATTTAGAAAATGTGGAGGCTGTCCTTAAGACGCTTTTCGGAGGCTGGAGTCCGTTTACGTCGCACAAAGTGCGTTTTTCAGGCGAAGGAAGTAATCTACCTGGGTTATCGAGTGGACCGCGAAGGTTTGCACCCCGTCGCAGAGAAGGTGCGTGCGATTCAACAGGCCCCCGCACCGATTGACACTTCGCGTCTTCGTTCGTTTCTCGGCCTCGTAAACTATTACGGAAAGTTCCTCCCCAATCTGGCAACTACGCTGACCCCGTTGCACCTTCTGCTAAAGAAGAATCACACCTGGGTTTGGGGTCAGCCGCAAGAAACCGCTTTCCGGCGGGTAAAACAACAATTGTCGTCTTCTGGGTTACTAACCCACTATGATCCTGGAAAGCCTTTGCTCGTCACATGTGATGCATCCCCGAATGGTATTGGGGCCGTCCTGTCCCACAGGATGGAGAACGGGGCCGAGCGGCCGATAACTTTCGCCTCCCGCACATTGACTGCAGCGGAAAAAAAGTACGCGCAGATCGAGGAGGAGGGTCTGGCAGTGGTCTTTGCGGTGAAACGTTTCCACCAGTACGTATATGGCCGCCACTTCACTATCATGACTGATCATAAGCCTCTGCTGGGACTTTTCAGAGAGGATAAGCCAATACCGCCCATTGCTTCCGCACGGATCCAGCGCTGGGCTTTGTTGCTCGCTGCATACGAGTATTCTCTGGAACACAAACCAGGAACCCAGATAGGGAATGTCGACGCACTGAGCCGATTGCCTTTATCGACCGGCCCCATGTTAACTCCCACGACCGGTGAGGTGGTTGCAACCCTAAATTTTATGGACACCTTGCCTGTCACGGCATCACAGATCCGTGAGTGGAACCAAACGGAGCCAGTCCTGTCAAAGGTTCAGCACATAGTCCTGTATGGAGGGCAGCATAGATAGCTCCCAGGCGAGTTGCGAGCATTTTCCTCCAAGCTGTCCGAATTCAGCGTGGAAGACAGCATCCTTTTGTGGGGGACGCGTGTGATTGTCCCGGAAAAAGGGCAGGAGCTGATACTGAGAGACTTGCACAATGGGCATCCAAGTGTGACCAAAATGAAAATGTTGGCCCGGAGTTATGTCTGGTGACCAGGCCTCGACACCGACATTGAGAAGGTGGCCCAAAACTGCTCCATTTGCCAGGAGCATCAGAAGCTTCCGCTGGCCGTGCCCCTACATCACTGGGAATGGTCAGGGCGGCCTTGGGCGCGCTTGCATGCGGATTTCGCCGGCCCTTTTCAAGGATCCGTGTTCCTGCTATTAATCCTCGCCCAGTCTAAATGGCTAGAAGTGCATAAGATGGGAGGCACAACGTCCTGCGCTACAATCGAGAAGATGTGTTTGTCTTTCAGTACGCATGGCCTCCCCGAGGTGCTGGTCACGGACAATGGCACTCGTTCACAAGTGAGGAGTTTGCAAGGTTCATTAAGATGAACGGCATACGCCATATCCGCACTGCCCCATACCACCCGGCTTCAAATAGGTTGGCGGAGCGCGCAGTGCAGACATTCAAACGAGGCCTAAAGAAGCAGCCTTCCGGGTCGATGGACACGAGACTGGCTCGGTTTTTGTTTTCATATAGGACCACCCCCAATGCGGTGACTGGAGTAGCTCCCGCAGAACTCCTAATGGGCCGGAGACTTTGCACCCGCCTTAGCATGGTTTTCCCAGACATTGGCGCAAAAGTACGCCGCACACAAGAACGGCAGGGACATGGTTTTTCTCGGCATCGGCTGATTCGGCAGTTTACGCCCGGTGACCCAGTGTTTGTTCGGAATTTTGCTGGTGGTGCCCAGTGGGTCCCTGGCGTAATCTTTGGCCAAACGGGCCCTATCTCTTACCAGGTACAAGCCCAGGGGTGTCTCCAGCGCAAACATGTAGACCATGTTCGGTCCAGAAGACTATCCCTGCCAAAGATTGCCCGCCCTAGGGGCTCATTCCTACAGCCGCAGAGACCAGACACAATGGAAAGTATTCCTCACAATCTTCCTCTGGTGTCTCACTCAAAGCCTGCGCAGGTCGTGACAGAACCGCGTGGAGATAAAGACGCCGAGATGACGGAGGCAGCAGACTCTGACTCCGAAATGGAGACACAAGACACCTCAGAGGGGGAATCCTCGGGCAGACGGGCCGTGGACGTACAACCGTTACGTCGTTCATCACGGAAGCGCCGGTCTCCATCTCATTACACGCCGCCTGATCCAGCGCCTCGTGCAAATGGTGTCCGGCCTGCGGCAAAACGAGTCCGACACCCTCCTTCGCCAGGGTCTTCGGTGGATTCCTTGGACTTTGGGGGGGGGGGGGGGGGGGGATGTTATAACCTGCCTGCTTACCATTGGCTGGGGACTGATGACAATCCCACAATCCTGTGGGAGTATGAGCTTCCCCAATGAGGGGGGCGGAGAAATCATTAGCAGACTCCCTGCATAAATAGAGCTGGCCAGTTTGGAAGCAGAGAGAGAGGAGTTTGGCAGCAAGATAAGTTGTTGCTGCTGTTGTGTGTATATATATATGTTAGTTTGTAAATAAATGTTATTTCTTTGTATCCTGAAAACTCGACTGGATTCTTCGTGGCCCTCACAAAAATACCTAGCCAGGGAGAACGGAAGAGGGGCTGTGACCAACGCCTTTAAGCATGCCCCGTGCAAGAAGTCTCCTCCATTTGCCCCCAACCTGACCCCCGCTTCCCCACCACTGCTGCACCTTTTCTACATTAGTTGCCCAATAATAATATAATAAATTTGGCACTGCCAGCCCCCAAGCACGTTCACTCTGCAAAATAGGTCTCCGGATTCTAGGGTGTTTGCCTGCCCACACATATGCCGAAATTAAATTATCCACCCTCACAAAAAATGCTTTTCGGAGAAAAATGGTGAGAGACTGAAACACGAACCAGGAACCTCGGGAGAATGTTAATTTTTATTCCATCAAATAAATGAGGGTATGGCATTGCTGCCTATGGCATTGAGGGCCCAGGTTCGAATCCCGGACTTGGGTCACTGTCCATGTGGAGTTTGCACACACTCCCCGTGACTGCGTGGGTTTCATCCCCACAACCCAAAGATGTCTAGGCGGTCAGGTGGATTGGCCGCGCTAAATTGTCCCTTAATTGGAAAATAATAATTGGGTATTTCAAATTTATTAAAAAAAAGAAAGCAGGAGCATATCCCACTTTTCAGGTCCCCTCTCACCCCTTCCATCAATCTGGCCAAGTATAATTTGTGCATTGTGGCCCACTCATGTGCCACCTGAATTCCAAGATATCTAAATCTCGTTTTGGCCAGCTTAAATGGCAAGGATTCTAAGTCTGTGCACCTACTCAGGGAATTTGCCAGGAAGACCTCACTTTTGGCTGCATTACATTTGTACCCCGAGAAGGCTCCAAACTTCTTTAACAATCCCATTATCCTCCCTATACATGAAAGCGGATCTGAGACACAAGGTAACAAATCGTCCTAAAAAAGGGACACCTCGAGGTCTCTCACCCCCCCTTTCAATGCCGTTCCATTCTTTCAACAGCCTAAGTGCGGTGGCTAGGGGTTCAATAGTTAATGCAAATAACAATGGGGACAACAAACATCCCTGTCTTGTGCCCTATGCAACCAAGCCCAAGCTGTCCTAGGACCTCGAAAAGGTACTTCAATTCCACCTGATCAAAAGCCTTCTGTGCATCCATAAAGTTAATTACTTCTGGCACTTTTCCATTAGGCATAGTCATGACCACATTCAAAAGCCGCCTAATATTAGTCGCCCCTTCACAAAGCCAGTCTGATCCTCAGAGGCCACCCCTCGCCAATACCTTTATTAATGCCTTCACGTCTGTGTTCAACAGGGAGATGGGCCTATAAGATCCATGTTCCACTGGGTCCTTATTCTTCTTTGCGATCAGGGAAATGGACGTCTGCACCAGCATGGTCAGCAATTCATAAGAACATAAGAACTAGGAGCAAGAGTAGGCCGTCTGGCCCCTCGAGCCTGCTCCACCATTCAATGAGATCATGGCTGATCTTTTGTGGACTCAGCTCCACTTTCCGGCCCGAACACCATAACCCTTAATCCCTTTATTCTTCAAAAAACTAAGTATCTTTATCTTAAAAACATTTATTGAAGGAGCCTCAACTGCTTCACTGGGCAAGGAATTCCATAGATTCACAAGCCTTTGGGTGAAGAACTTCCTCCTAAACTCAGTCCTAAATCTATTTTGAGGCTATGGCCCCTAGTTCTGCTTCACCCACCCGTGGAAACAACCTGCCCGCATCTATCCTATCTATTCTCTTCATAATTTTATATGTTTCGATAAGATCCCCCCCCGCATCCTTCTAATTTCCAAAGAGTACAGTCCCAGTCTACTCCACCTCTCCCCGTAATCCAACCCCTTCAGCTCTGGGATTAACCTAGTGAATCTCCTCTCCACACCCTCCAGCGCCAGTACGTCCTTTCTCAGGTAAGGAGACCAAAACTGAACACAATACTCCATGTGTGGCCTCACTAACACCTTATACAATTGCAGCATAACCTCCCTAGTCTTAAACTCCAAGCGCTAGCACACCCAGGTCTCTCTGCACAACAGCATGTTTTATCATTTAAATAATAATCCCTTTTCCTTTTATTCCTACCAAAATGGATAACCTCACATTTGTCAACATTGTATTCCATCTGCCAGACCCAAGCCCATTCACTTCACCTATCCAAATCCCTCTGCAGACTTCTGATATCCTTTTTGCTTTACTGCTCATCTTAGTGTCATCTGCAAACTTGGGTACATTGCGCTTGGTCCAAATCATCTATGTAAATTGTGAACAATTGTGGGCCCAACACTGATCCCTGAGGGACACCAGTAGCTACTAATTTCCAACCAGAGAAACACCCATTAATCCCCACTCTTTGCTTTCTATTAATTAACCAATCATTTATCCATGCTACTACTTTACCCTTAATGCCATGCATCTTTATCTTATGCAGCAACCTTTTGTGTGGCACCTTGTCAAAGGCTTTCTGGAAATCCAGATATACCACATCCATTGGCTCCCCGTTATCTACCGCATTGGTAATGTCCTCAAAAAATTCCACTAAATTTGTTCAACACAACCTGCCCTTTATGAACCCATCCTGCGTCTGCCCAAAGGGACAATTTCATCCAGGTGCCTCGCTATTTCTTCCTTGATCATAGATTCCAGCATCTTTCTTACTACCGAAGTTAAGCTCACTGGCCTATAATTACCCGCTTTCTGCCTACCTCCTTTTTTAAACGGTGGTGACACGTTTGCTAATTTCCAATCCGCCGGGACTACCCCAGAGTCTAGTGAATTTTGGTAAATTATCACTAGTGCATTTGCAATTTCAGTAGCCATCTCTTTTAGCACTCTGGGATGCATTCCATCAGGGCCAGGAGACTTGTCTACCTTTAGCCCCATTAGCTTGCCCATCACTACCTCCTTAGTGATAACAATCATATCAAGGTCCTCACTTGTCATAGCCTCATTTCTATCAGTCGCTGGCATGTTATTTTATCTTTCACTGTAAAGACCGACCCAAAAACCTGTTCAGTTCCTCAGCATTTCCTCATCTCCCATTATTAAATCTCCCTTCTCATCCTCTAAAAGGACCAATATTTACCTTAGCCACTCTTTTTTGTTTTATATATTTGTAGAAACGTTTACTATCTGTTTTTATATTCTGAGCAACTTTACTCTCATAATCTAGCTTACTCTTCTTTATAGCTTTTTTAGTAGCTTTCTGTTGCCCCCTAAAGATTTCCCAGTCCTCTAGTCTCCCACTAATCTTTGCCACTTTGTGTGCTTTTTCCTTCAATTTGATACTCTTATTTCCTTAGATATCCACGGTTGATATTCCCTGTCTACCGTCCTTCCTTTTTGTTGGTATAAACCTTTGCTGAGCACTGTGAAAAATAGCTTGGAAGGTTCTCCCCTGTTCCTCAACTGTTCCACCATAAAGTCTTTGCTCCCAGTCTACCTTAGCTAGCTCTTCTCTCATCCTTTTGTAATCTTCTTTGTTTAAGCACAAAACATTAGTGTTTGATTTCATCTTCTCACCCTCCATCTGTATTTTAAATTCCACCATATTGTGATCGCAACTTCCGAGAGGAACCCTAACTATGAGATCATTAATCAATCCTGTCTCATTACACAGGACCAGATCTAGGACTGCTGGTTCCCTCATAGATTCCATTACATACTGTTCTAGGAAACTATTGCACATACATTCTATAAACTCCTCCTCAAGGCTGCCTTGACCGACCTGGTTAAACCAATCGACATGTAGATTAAAATCCCCCATGATAACTGCTGTACCATTTCTACGTGCATTAGTTATTTCTTTGTTTATTGCCTGCCCCACCATAATGTTACTATTTGGTGGCCTATAGACGACTCTTATCAGTGACTTTTTCGCCTTACTATTCCTGATTTCCACCCAAAATGGATTCAACCTTATCCTCCATAGCACCGATGTCATCCCTTACTATTGTCCGGATGTCATCCTTAAATAACAGAGCTACTCCACTTCCCTTACTATCCACTCTGTCCTTCCTAATAGTTTGATACCGTTGGATATTTAATTCCCAGTCGTGACCATCCTTTAACCATGTTTCAGTAATGGCCACTAAATCATAGTCATTCACAATGATTTGCGCCATCAACTCGTTTATCTTATTGCGAATACGAGCATTCAGGTAAAGTACACTTATATTGGCTTTTATACCTCTTTTTTGAATCTTAACACCTTGATCAGTAACCTCTCCTAAGTTATTTTTCCTCTTAACTTTTCTCCTAATTTTCCTTGTTGTTGAACCCATATCTTCATGTAACAACCTGCCGTGTCGCTTTCCATTCATGTTTTTACTTCCCGTTTTATTCCTTTTAGTATTACTGGGCCTATTCACTGAGCTCCCCTCAGTCACTGTACCTTGTACTGTTGCCCTGTTTGATTTTTGACTATGGCTTCTCTGCCTTACACTTTCCCCCTCACTGCCTTTTGTTTCTGTCCCTGTTTTACCACCTTCGACTTCCTGCATCGGTTCCCATCCCCCTGCCACATTCGTTTAAACACTCCCCAACCGCTCTAGCAAATAGCCTCCCCTAGGACATCAGTTCCAGTCCTGCCCAGGTGTAACCCGTTCAGTTTGTACAGGTCCCACCTCCCCCAGAAACAGTCCCAATGCCCCAGGAATCTGAAACCCTCCCCCTGACACCATCCCTTCAACCACGTATTCATCCTATATATCCTGTCATTTCTACTCTGACTAGCACATGGCACCGGTAGTAATCCTTAGATCACTACCTTAGAGGTCCAATTTCTTCACTTCCTTACTAGCTCCCTGTATTCTGCTTTTAGGATCTCATCCCTTTTTTTACCTATGTCCTTTGTACCAATGTGTATCACGACCACTGGCTGTTCACCCTCCCCCTCCAGAATGTCCTGTACCCACTCCAAGACATCCTTGGCCCTAGCACCAGGGAGGCAACATCTCATCCTGGAGTGACGCTGGCGGCCAAAGAAACGCCTGTCTATTCCCCTTACAGTTGAATCCCCTATAACTATTGCACTGTCATATTTATCACCCCTCCCCTCTGCGCAGAACCAACCGTGGTGCCACGAGTTTGGCTATTGCTGTTTTCCCCTGAGAGGCCATTCCCCTCAACAGTATCCAAAGCAGTATATCTGTTCTGCAGGGGAATGGCCACAGGAGATTCCTGCACTACCTGCCTCGCTTTCTTGCTCGGTCTGGTGGTCACCCATTCCCTTCCTGCCTGTGGAGTCTGAGCCTGCGGTGTGACCACCTCTCTATACGTGCTATCCACAATGGTCTCCAACTCGCGGATGCTCCACAGTGTCTCCAGCCGCCGCTCCAGCTCTGAAACCCGAGCTTCCAGGAGCTGTAACTGGAGACACATCCTGCACACATGCTGACCCTGAGGACTGGAACTGTCCCCAGCCTGCCACACGGAGCAAGAGGAGAAGACCACGCCTTGGAGCTGTACTGCCATGATGTATTCCTTTAAATTAATTCCCCTCATGCCAAAGAATCATTATACATCTCCAATAGATGTGGTGCCAGCGAAGCTGAAAATTGTTTATAAAATGCCACCGGAAAGCAGACAGGCACCGGTGCAAACTCATTGGCAATACCTCCCCATTCTGATTAACATCCACATAATTCTCAACAGCACGAGGCTACCTTCTCACAAACCTTATTGTCCGGCAGGAGTACTGAACCTCTACAGGGGCCACTGGACCCGATCTGTTTCTAACCTCACGTCCATAGTATGACGCGCGGTCCAATATCACTCATCTTATATTCCACTCCCGCAATCCCCTAAAGTATCCGGCACGGTAGCATCATGGTTAGCACTGTTGCTTCACAGTGCCAGGGTCCCAGGTTTGATTCCAGGCTTGGGCCACTGTCTGTGCAAAGTCTTCTTCAGTGTTTTGTTCAGTTTAAGCCTGCTATATGGTATAATAATCCATCAACATGAAATGAAATGAAATGAAAATCGCTTATTGTCACGAGTAGGCTTCAATGAAGGTACTGTGAAAAGCCCCTAGTCGCCACATTCCGGCGCCTGTTCGGGGAGGCTGTTACGGGAATCGAACCACGCTGCTGGCCTGCCTTGGTCTGCTTTCAAAGCCAGCAATTTAGCCCAGTGTGCTAAACAGCCCCTGTTCCACATTATTCCACATTGGAGGAGAAACCAACCAGCTTCAATTTTCCTGTCATGTTTCCCACCAAAACACCCATTAACTGGGTAGAAAGGGCCAAAACCGAAGCCTCCAAGCGGTAGCCATCTTGTTTGCAAAAATCAGCTCATGATTGGAATGCTGCACTTTTGAAGATGCTGTCTTTTAGCTCAGATATTAAACTGGAGCCCAAGCATTTTAGCTGGATGGAGAAGAACTCTGGTACTCTTCTGAAAAATAGCTGGGAAGTCCTGGCCAACATTCAACATCTTTTAACTACCACCACAAAAACAGATTAGCTGGTTATTCATCTACTGTTTTTTTCTCCAAAGAGCAACAGTGACTTAATCTCAAAAGCAACTTAATACCTGTGAATCACTTTGGTATTTCCTGAAGATGTGAAAGATAGTATATTAATGCAACTTCACAGAATGGCTGCAGCACCGAAGGAGGCCTTTCAGCCTGTTGTGTCTGTGCTATCTCTCCAAATCATCATTTGAAGCGGCACGGTGGTACAGTGGTAAGTACTGTTGCCTCACATTCCTGCAGTCCGGCAGGAATGTTCCCTTCCAGTCGGGGAACACTTCAGCAGTCAAGGACATTCAGCCTCTGATCTTTGGGTAAGCGTTCTCCAAGGCAGCCTTCAGGACGCGCAACAATGCAGAATCGCCGAGCAGAAATTTATAGCCAAGTTCCACACACATGAGTACAGCTTCAATGGGGACCTTGGATTTATGTCACATTACATTCACCCCCCACCATCTGGCCTGGGTTTGCAAAATCCTGCTAACTGTTCTGTCTTGAGACAATTCGCACCTCTTTAACCTAGGATTAGCCCTCCCTCTGGATCTGTAAAGACTTAATTACCTGCAAATGCTCACATTCAAAGTATTGTCTTGCATCTTTGACTTTGTCTATACATATGTTTCTGGAACCTACCTCTTCATTCACCTGAGAAAGGAGCAGTGCTCCGAAAACTAGTGATTTGAAACAAACCTGTTGGAACTTTAACCTGGTGTTGTAAGACTTCTTACTGTGCTCACCCCAGTCCAACGCTGGTACCTCCACATCATATATTATTATAGGAGGTTGTTAAGAGTCAACCACACTGCTATGGTCCGGAGTCACTTGTAGTCAAGGTAAGAACATAGAACATAGAACAGTACAGCACAGAACAGGTCCTTCGGCCCTCGATGTTGTGCCGAGCAATGATCACCCTACTTAAACCCACATAACCCGTATACCCGTAACCCAACAATCCCCCCATTAACCTTACACTACGGGCAATTTAGCATGACCAATCCACCTAACATCTTTGGACTGTGGGAGGAAACCGGAGCACCCGGAGGAAACCCACGCACACACAGGGAGGATGTGCAGACTCCACACAGACAGTGACCCAGCCGGGAATCGAACCTGGGACCCTGGAGCTGTGAAGCATTGACCACCATGCTACCGTGAGGCCCCTAGGGACGCAGATTCCTCAGGATAGTCACTGATACTAGTTTTCAATTCAAGGTGTAGTCATTAACTGAATTTAAGTTCCACCAGATGCTCCGTGGGATTTGATCTCCGGTCCCCGGAGCATTAACCCCCTGGGTCTCTGGTTTATTAGTCCAGTGATATTACCAACACGCCACTGTACATTCTTCCTACCTACATTTTAATCACAAACGTACACTAGACATCACTGGCCCCAGAGAACCTGCCTCAATTTCAGTGAACTAAATTCCTCCCCATTGATCCCCTTAGCCCTGGGCAAGGAAGGATCACAGCAATAGCGGGTCAAAGGTCAGATCAGCTGCTTCCCAGTGCCCAATAAACAAGCCATCTCATAAAACATACAACCCAACCAACAGTATAAACAAAATCCCATTAACACGCGGCCGCATGCTGATTTTGGAAAACATTACTCTCCCAACCCTTGCTAATGACTCTCCTGTATACACATTTGATGTTTGTTGGCGCTCGCTCGCGCTCTCCCTCACGGCGCCTCGATCCGCAGCTGCCGTTTGATGAGAAAAACAAAAACAGTGCGCAGGCGCGCAGAGGGCTGGACCGGGCCAGGACATGGGCGCATGCGCAAAGAGGGCTTTGTCTCGGGGGAGAGGGCGCAGGCGCGGAGAGGGCCGGGGACCAGGGTGGGCGGAGAGCGCAGGCGCGGAGTGGGCCGGGGACCAGGGTGGGCGGAGAGCGCAGGCGCGGAGAGGGCCGGGGACCAGGGTGGGTGGAGGGCGCAGGCGCGGAGAGGACCGGGGACCAGGGTGGGTGGAGGGCGCAGGCGCGGAGAGGGCCGGGGTCAACCCGAACGGGAGCAGGAGGCGCAGGCGCGGCGAGGAACCGGGCCGGATCGAAGCGAACCGGAGTTCGTGAAGGGGCGCGGATCGGGCCGGGGCAGGCCGAAGCGGGCGGGCAGAGGCGTAGAGCCCGACCCAGGTTGAGTGAGGTTCGCTGGGAACCATTCAACGTCCGCTTGGGGAGTGTTCTGCCTGACTTGTCTGTTTACCATCCTCATCCCCTTCCCTCATCCCCTCCCCTTCCACTCTCCCTCCCCTTCCACTCTCCCTCCCCTTCCACTCTCCCTCCCCCCCCCCTTCCACCCTCCCCTCTGGTGTTATCATGGAGCAATGTCTGAACGTGGAGAGGGAGCTGGATAAAGTGCTGCAGAAATTCACCACCTACGGGCAACACTGCGACCGGACCCTGGAGGAGCTAATCGAGTACACCAGCGGCCTGAGGCAGGAGTTGACCCAGACTGGAGGTGAGCGGCGCCATGGCGACCAAGACACTGGGTCAGCAGCAGCAGCAGCAATTTATAACGGTGTTCAGGCCTGTGCTGTGTGTATTCATTTGTGTGTGCTTTGATATAACTCGAATACACACTACTCGGACTGGACCATCCTCTACAACTATGTCATATAGCACTCACCCACACTAACTAGAGTTCTTCATCCTTAAACTACACTGGCTCCCCCATATGTTGTGTGTGAGAGATGTTTACTTATTCTCCACTAAACTGTTGAGATGAAGTGGGTGTTATTGCCCACTAACAGGACATGATTCTATGACTGGAATGTTACACCACAACTGAGGATAAGTGTGCAATGTACCTTTACACTTAATATTTATCACATTTTAACTCTAGTGTCATGTATGATGTTATGCAACTCACATTTGAACTGATGTGTTTGCACAGTTGACTTCAGGACTGGGAAAATAAGTCTTACAGCAGTTATATAGGGCCTTGGTTAGACCACACCTGGCGAACTGCACAGTTTTGGTTTCCTTATCCAAGGAGTCATATGTTTGCTTTCAAGGATGACACCCCAAAGGTTCATTAAACTCACTCTTGGAAGGAGGGTACTAATTTATGAGTGGACATTTAGATCAGGCGAGTGTTTCGAATGGCAGGAGTGAAGGGATCTGAGTGCACTTTGTGTAAATTGCTGAAGGTGCCAGGACAGATTGAGAGAAAACGATAATAAAATTTATGGGATCCTAGGCTTCATAAATAGGTGCATAGGGTGCAAAAGAAGAAATTTAATCTTAAACCTGTATAAAACATTAGTTTGGTCTTAACTGTGGAATTGTGTCCAGTACTGGGCAGCACGGTAGCACAAGTGGATAGCACTGTGGCTTCACAGCGCCAGGGTCCCAGGTTCGATTCCCTGCTGGGTCACTGTCTGTGCGGAGTCTGCACGTTCTCCCTGTGTCTGCGTGGGTTTCCCCCGGCTGTTCCGGTTTCCTCCCACAGTCCAAAGATGTGCGACTTAGGTGGATTGGCCATGCTAAATTGCCCTTAGTGACCAAAAAGGTTAGATGGGGTTATTGGGTTAAGGGGATAGGGCGGAAGTGAGGGCTTAAGTGGGTCGGTGCAGCCTCGATGGGCCGAATGGCCTCCTTCTGCACTGTATGTTCTATGTACTGGGCTGCACACTTTTGGAAGGATGTGATGAAATTAGAGTGTGTCGAAAAGATTCATGAGAATGGTTCTGTGCATGAGGGACTTCAATTGGTTCTGATTAATAACTGGTTCACTGAAAAATCTTCATGGTGGTGCAGAGTTGTAATGATACAAGTAATCGTAATTTATAGCAGTTACAGATAATTTTAAAAGTATGAAAGAATAACAGGGTTGCTCATCCTTTAACATCTCAAATCAAATAATTACAATACATTGCAAAATGCAGTTCTCCTTAATTTACAGAAAAAATGGAAGGTCTGCTATATATAGATCCTATATTGTCAGGTTGGGTCCTTAAATTCCTTCAAGCATTTACATATTGTTTATGAGTTTTATAAAATAGGCCTTAGTAGGGGATAGGGCTGCCTCACGGTCTATTTGTTCTCTTCTCTTATTTTGCAGAATAGGGTTGCGTTTCCTTAATTTTGTCACTTTTATGTGGTTGTGGCAAGAGATAGTGGCACTGGGAGATGAGGTTCAAGAGTTTTCTAGTGAAGTCCAGACAGAACCTTTCCTGTCTTTCATTGAGGGAGCACATTCAGTAATACAAACAGAAAATGCTAGAAATACTGAGCAGGTTATAGCAGCATCTGTTGAGTGAAACAGTTAACATTTCATGTCAATGATCTTTCATGAGAACAGTATTCTGCTTTTCGATTCAGTTGTGTGATTGTGTCAGTGTTGCTTTAGTACAGATTCCGTGCTCATTTCCCAAAGGTTTCAAACTTGTTCATATGCTCTTTGGTAAGTCCAACATTTTAAAATGGTGCTGCACATTCAACAGTGAGCCTTATGTAACTATTAGACACGATAAGATTAGTTTGATATAAGAAAGAAAAAAGAAAGAAAATCGCTTATTGCCACGAGGAGGCTTCAATGAAGTTACTGTTAAAAGCCCCTAGTCGCCACATTCCGGTGCCTGTCCGGGGAGGCTGGTACGGGAATCAAACCGTGCTGCTGGCCTGCTTGGTCTGCTTTAAAAGCGATTTAGCTGAGTGAGCTAAACCAGCCCCTATATACATTGTAAAGCTTGAAAAGACATACATGTGGAGTCACTATTTGCTCTCTAAAGCATTTCATGTACTTGGTAATTTCAATTTAGATCACTTAAGGTGGATTCCGAATAGTTTAATGTAGATAGATTGGAAAAGTTGGGACTGTTCTCTTTGGAGCAGAAAAGGTGAGAGGTGATTTGGCAGAGATATTCAAAATCACGATCTGGACAGGTTGGATAGGGAGAAACTGTTCCCATTGGTGGATGAATTGAAAATGAGAGGGCACAGATATAAGGTAATTGGCAAAAGAAGCAATGGTGACATGGGAGACTTTTTCATGCAGCGAGTGGTTAGGAATGCACCGCCTGAGAGTGCGGTGTGGCAGGTTCAATCAAGAAGAAATTGGATTATTATCTGAAATAAGGAAAAGTGTGCAGGGCTATAGGGGAATGGCACTAGGTGAATCACTCTTACAGAGAGCCAACACAGACACGATGGGTCAAATGGCCTCCTCCTGTGCTGTAACCATTCGATAATTCAATTCTATATTTCGCAGAGTTTGGAAGAATGAAAGATCTCATTGAAACATATAGTTCACGAGCATCAATAGGATATATGTTGCGAGGATGCTTCCTTTGCTCGAGAGTCTCGGATGGGAGTCAGAATTTCAGATATGGGTCAGTCATTTGGGTCTGAGGTGAGGCAAAATTTCTTCGTTATTAGTTTTGGAATTCTTTACCCCAGAGAGCCGTGGATCCTCAGTTGTTGAGTATATTCAGGTCAGCGATCAATATATTTTTGGCATACTAAGGGAATCAGAGGGTCAACAAAGAATTGTTGAGGTAGAAAAGCAGCCATGAAGGTATTTAATGGTGGAACAGGCTCAAGAGGCTGAATGATCTAACCCTCCTATTTCTTATTTTTATTTACAATGTGCTCCATTGCAGTGATGTTACAGTCTACAGATGGCACACTGCAAGTTTCTGCCTAAAATTCCATTGTTATGGGTATGTGGTCTCTGTGGTGTGCACAGCGTGATTATGGTAACACTATAGTGCACTTAATTGTTTGATAGTATGCTATGTTGACAGTCCTAATGCAGTTTAGAGGGAAACTACGTAAGTAAACCTATTGAATCTTATTGATTGCAACTTAGCTTTTATGCTGCTCGGCAAATCATGTATGCATTACAGCCTGAAGTTTGTAAAAATGTGTATTGCAAATTGAGCTATGCTCGAACATTGTTGCAGTACGATTCTAGGAAAGAATAATGTATCGGCAATGTTCTGAGGTTGAAGCCAAGCATTATAGTCTGCAGTTTGTAAAAACATGTATTACAAATTGAGCTGTGCTCTAACATTATAGCGGTAAGATTTTAAGTAGGAATAGTATATCGGCAATATTCTGAGGTTGAAGCCGAAGTATTTTGTTTTCAGTGAGTTTATAGTGTAACAACGCTGAATGTGAATTTTTGTTGTTGCATATAACATCCACTTGAGCTTCAGAAACATGTTAAGGGTGTAGCTAGATAACAGCATATTGGCCAAGGTTTTTTTTAGTGTATTGGTACCAAGCTCTTTAACAAAGCTTTTGATCATCTGCCCTAATGTCGCTTTATGTGAGTCGGTGTCAAGTTTTGATTGATAATGTTCCTATTATGTTAAATGCCCAATGCAAATACAAGTTTTTATTCTTGTTAGTGATTATACTGGCTCAGATTTGCATGATATTGTGCTATGATTTTCTTAGACTAGCGGGAGAGGTGAGCAGTTTATTAGCTTCCTTCTATGATTAGTCATAGTCGTGATTTTTCAACTGATCTTGTTTAGTTTGTTTGTTTTGAAAATTTATTTGGTAAGTGCCTCTCAAAGTATTAGCGACGACTGTCGTTGCTATGCGGTTGAAAGGGGAGGCTGTTGAATATTATTGTGTAAGCTTAATCCAAAATATCTCACACATTCAATCAGTTTAATTGGAGTTAGCTTTTGCATATGTTGAACCTGCCCTATTTATGAACCAGAATGAATTCAGCAATAGTGAGAAATTGTGTGAGCAGTTGAGACCTGAATGCTATATTTGGATGCATGTTTTGGGTTTGTGTGTGCAAATTTGAATTAGTGCAAAGTTTCATTTGTACTTTTGACTTCAGTACCATTTGTGATAGAAAGCGAGACTGGCATTTGCATGTGGTGGCTTTCGTGACTAGGAAGTTCCAAACTGTTATGCAGCCATTCAAATCATAGAAAAGTTACAGCACAGAAGGAGACCATTCGGCTCATCGTGTACATGTCAGCCCGAGGATACTCGGGTGCCCTTTCTAATCTCACGTTCGTGCACCTGTTCCATAACCCTGTAGTTTACAGCACTTAAGGTGCAGATCCAGGTACCTTTTTAAAGAGTTTAGGGCCTCTGCCTCCACCACCGACTCGGGCAGCGAATTCCAGACTCCCATTTCCCTCTGCATAAAAAAAGTTTTTCCCCATGTCCCCTTTACGCCTTCTGCCGCTTATCTTGAATCTATGTCCCCGGTTCTAGAATTCACCACCAAGGGAAACAATTTTATCCACCCTATCTCTTCCCCTCATAATTTTGTACACCTCAATTAAGTCACCCCTCAGCCTTCTTTGTTCCAAGGAGATGTAGTGTAAAAAATATGTATTTTTAATTAATTTTTTTAGATGTAAGATTTGATGTGTGCATTTTCTAAACTGAACTTGCAGAACTTAGTAGTTCATATACCTTAAATCATGATTGTCCTTTGCACCCTGAGGTTAGATTAGTATTTCATAGAATCATAGAATTTACAGAGCAGAAAGAGGCCATTACGCCCATCGAGTGTGCACCGGCCCTTGGAAAGAGCACCATACCTAAGCCCATACCCCCACTCTATCCCAAAACCCACGAATCCCACCCAATCCCTTTGGACACGAAGGGCAATTTAGCATGGCCAATCCACCTAACCTGCACATCTATGGACTGTGGGAGGAAACCAGAGCACCCAGTGGAAACCCAGGCAGACACGGGTAGAAAGTGCAAACTCCGCACAGACAGTGACCCAAGCTGGGAATCGAACCTGGGGCCGTGAAGCAACTGTGCTAACCACTGTGCTGCCATGCCCCCCACGGGGGCACCTCTTGTATACTGTCATTTCATAATTATAATAATTCAATTTTTGAACTTTTTTATTTCATAATGTTGGTATAGAACACCAATGATCATTATTGATAGAAGCTTATTTCCACACAGCCTTTAGTTGCATAATGAGAATTATTCTATTATTTGCCATTTTTCTCTTGATTCCGCTTTCTCCCTTGAATTCTTTGACTCCATGCTGATATTATATTTCCTGGATGCCGATTAAAACAACCGTCATGCCCATGAGGCCATTCTTGTGAGTTTTGTTTTATAAATTTAGAGTACCCAATTCATTTTTTCCAATTAAGGGGCAATTTAGGGTTGCCAGTCTACCTACCCTGCACATCTTTGGGTTGTGGGGGCGAAACCCACGCAAACACAGAGAATGTGCAAATTCCATTCTTGTGAGTTGACAATGGGTGTTGCAAGCTATTTGTTTATGTGAGCCACCATAGTTGTCTAATAGGGTTTTAAACCATTGATTGGAAACAAGATCCATGGGTGGCATTTTTTTCCTTTCTACTCCGCAGTACTGAGGCTACTATTGCTTAAAATGAGCCAAACTTAGGACCTTGCTGATTTGTATTCTAACTGGATAAACAAGGGAGCTGGGTACTGGGAAATTCAATCCATTATTTGCATATGTTGCACCATTCTTCCCATTCCCTTTCGTACTGCTAAATTGATCTGTGGAGTGAAGTGCTTGTATTTTTTTCTACTTATAAATTTTCTCCCTTTTCTTAAAAATACTTTTTTTTGAATTTAGAGTGCCCAATTCATTTTTTTTTCCAATTAAGTGGCAATTTAACGTGGCCAATCCACTAGCCTACACATTTGTGGGTTGTGGGGGCGAAACCCACGCAAACACGGGGAGAATGTGCAAACTCCACACGGACAGTGACCCAGAGCCGGGATCGAACCTGGGATCTTGGTGCCGTGAGGCAACAGTGCTAACCTACTTCTTAAAAATACTTGATTGAATTATCAACCACACAGCCAATTGTTGTGTTCATTGACTGCGGTTGATAGCGAGGAGGATGGCTGTAAACTTCAGTAAGACATCAATGGATTGGTCAGGTGAGCAGAAAAGTGGCAAAAGGAATTCAATGTAGAGAAGCGTGATGCAGAGAAATGTGATATGCATTTGTGGAGGTCAAACAAGGCAAGGGAATACACAATAAATGGGGCAATACGGAGAGGAGTCAAGGAAGTGAGGGACATTGGAGTGATGTCCACAGATCCCTGAATGTAGCAGGACAGGTTGATAAGATGATTAAGAAGGCATATGGACTTCTTTCATTTATTGGCTTAGATATAGAATATAAGAGCAGGGAGGTTTTGCTGGAACCGTGTCAATCATTAGTTAGCCCAACAATTAGAATACTGTGGGTTATTCAGGTCACCTCATTGTAGAAAGGAGGTAATTTCATTAGCGAGGGCACAGCAGAGATTTCTCAGGATTTTGCCAGGACTGGAAAATTGCAGCAATGAGGAAAGATTCGATTGGCTGGGATTGTTCTCCTTGGAACAGAGGAGGCTGAAGGGAGATTTGATTGCGATCGGCAAGGTTGTGAGGGGCCTGGATAGAGTGCACTGGAAGGGCCTATTTACTTAGCAAGAGGTCAATGACTAGGGGGTATAGATTTAAAGTGATTAGTCGGAAGATTAGAGGGAAGATGAGGAAATATTTTATCACCCAGAGGATGGTAGGGGTCTGCAACTCGCTGTCTGAAAGCGTAGTAGAGGCAAAACCCTCAGTTGTCTGGATATGCACCTCGAGTGCCGCAATCTGTGGGCGACGGACCAAATGCTGGAAAGTGGGGTTAATCTGGGTGGCTCATTTTTCGGTCGGCACAGGCATGATGTGACAAGTACCCTGTTTCTGTGCCGTAAGCTTTCGATATTCCAAGATAATTCTTACTTAGCTGTGCTCCCATGAATGCAAACAGTGTCCTGAGACACGACAACTATCATTGTTACTCAGAGTTTTATGCACAAGTCCACCCTGAGCTGAGATGGTGTACTTGATCGTAGAGGGCCCCTCCATCATGTGTGACTCTGTCATTACCATGTCGCCGTTTGTGAGCTTCTCACCAAGGGTTACTGATTTCTCCACCCCACAGCACTAATAGCAGTAATGACTGGTAATTCTATTACATACATCGCCTGATGAGTTTTTTAAAAATTTGATCGTAGGCGAGCTATGGCAAAAGTGGATCCAGGGAAAAATGTGAAAAATACTGCTTTAGACTATAGCTAGTCCTACACAATTCGGCTCCCAGTAAGTGCTGAGAATAATTAAGATATCCTATCCAAGCTGCAATTCTTGGATAAATATCAGCCAGTGCTCCAGGGTGATAACCCCACTGCTCCTTTGTCTTCAGCACAGTGCTATGGGACCACTTCTGCACAGGATGAGAGGCTGGACTGTGACTGGATTCAAACCCAAAATCCTGTCACAATCACTTTTCAAATTAATAATAATCTTTATTGGTGTCACAAGTAGGCTTACATTAACACTACAATGAAGTTGCTGTGAAAATTCCCTAATAGCCACACTCGGGTACACAGAAGGAGAATTCAGAATGTCCAATACACCTAACAGGCATGTTTTTCGGGGCTTGTGGGAGGAAACCGGAGCACCCGGAGGAAACCCATGCAGACACGGGAAGAATGTGCAGACTCCGCACAGACAGTGACCCAAGCCGGGAATCGAACCCGAGTCCCTGGCACTGTGAAACAACAGTGCTAACCACTGTGCTACCAGAATTCAGCAGTTGGATGCATGAAAACACAGCAGTTAGAATTCCTGCTTGACCATAAGAAAAGCTATGGAGGTATTTACGAAACAAAATCCTTCAACTAAAACTTTACCTTAAATTCACTTTTGAGGCCTGAGCAGGAGAGCAGCATAATCCGATGACAGGAAACAAGAAGGACCCGGATATCCGGTGCTGAAACTGGACACATAAACACCATGACCCATGACTCTGTGACCCTTCTGCCACCCACCTGCGGGTCATGATCCTGAAAAACCCTGGTCTAAAGTAAATAAAATGACTGGAAATGTGAGATGTACCACTAAATAATAAATACAGGGTACCTGTAATCAGTTTCCTTTTGACATGTTCACTGCAAAAATTACAAAGTAAATAGTGCAGACAGACAACTAGACATTGTGTGCTAAAGGTAGATGAGGTTAAAAAAAGGGGTGTTTTGGGTAAGTTCAGTTTGCAAGATTTACGGATAAAGAATACTTGACTAGTTCCATTGGATTTTTATGTTCGCCTGAGAGGATAATGGCCCTTGGTTTAATGTCTCTTCTGAATAACTTAAAACTAATTTTTTGAGTGAACAAAGTTTTCTTTATGTACGATTCCAAAAGCCACCATAACCGTTGTCTTCATTATGTTTAATCAATATTCTACCTTTGGGAGGAACAGCGTGTTTCTCTCAGTTAGCATATTTGTTGATTTCACTGCCATTATTCAAAATAATGTTCTGTTAATTTCTACTCAAAACTTTATCTTATTTCTTATTTGCACTGAGAGAATGCTGCATGCTATACTGTGTATACCAAAGTACCACCTTACTATATAATCTTGATGAATTACTTAGTGTTCTCACATCTGCAGGAACTTTTTTCTTGTAAGCCTATTGTCACATCTGTTCAGGTAATTCATGGCAGTATTGCTGAACTTTTGGAGGAGGCAGTGACATAGTGGTATGTCACTGGACTACTGATCCAGAGACCCATGGTGAAGCTCTGGGGACCTATGTTTGAATCCCATCAGCGCAGATGGTGGAATTTGAATTCAATAAAAATCTGGAATTAGAAGTCTAATGATCATGAAATCATTGTCAATTATCGTAAAAACCCATCTAGTTCACTAATGTCCTTTAGGGAAGGAAATCTGCTGTCCTTAGCTGGTCTGGCCTACATGTGACTCCAGACCCACAGCAATGTGGTTGACTCTTACATGCCCTCCGGGATGGGCAATAAGTGCTGGCCCAGCCAGCAACGCCCACGTTCCATAAAAGGGGTAAAAAACCTATTGAAGTGGCCACTGTGACTTTTTGTACAGTAATTGTTATCTTTTATGTGAAGGTATAACCATTGCTCAAAGGATCAGAACTATAAATTTTTAAATATTCCGTATGAAGAAACTGTTGATTAGTTGGCAGGTCGACTCTGGTCAAGATGTTGCAATGGAGATTGCACCAGGGTCTATTTTCCCCCGTGCTTTTGTTTAATTAAGAAAAGGCGCAGTGCCTGATGTGATGCAACTTAAATACGTTACCTTCTTTAGTTCGTAGGTCATGAACTCCAGTTCCCAAAGAACCTCTGGATTCCCACACATGTGCAGAAGGGAAATGGCTACACATGAACAGTTTTGATCTTTTTCCACTCTGCAGGTCAGGGACCAGTCCTGCGCGCATGTTTGGTGGAAACGCAGGCCAGATGACCTGGAACGGAGCATTATACTGTATTGTAGGTGTTCCAGGGAGCAGGACACGGGATGGGGACTGGGAGAGTTCCCCAAAAAAGCTCCCAGGTGATGGAGAAAGCCAGGGGGCAGGAATAGGTCCCCAAAAGTGAAGTTAAAGAAAGGAACAGAATAATAGGCTCTGAATTCAAGAAAGGGCTGCAGAGAAGCAGACTTTTGAGCAAGGTGGACACGATTGGAGCCTTGAAGAATCAAGAAGGCAGCCGAAGGTTGGTGATTTCATGCTTCGGGCTGCTGGAGCCGGTATACCCCTTTAGAGCCGTGGTGTTCTGCCTTGCATGAACATAGAACTTACAGTGCAGAAGGAGGCCGTTCAGCCCATCGAGTCTGCACCGACCCACATTAAGCCCTCACTTCCACCCTATCCCAATAACCCCTCCTGACCTTTTTGGTCACTAAGGGCAATTTAGCATGGCCAATCCACCTAACCTGCACGTCTTTGGACTGTGCGAGGTTACCGGAGCACCCGGAGGAAACGCACACAGACACGGGGAGAACGTGAAGACTCTGCACAGACAGTGACCCAGAGAGGAATCGAACCTGGGACCCTGACGCTGTGATGCCACAGTGCTATTCACTTGTGCTACCCTGGCTGAAGATCTAAAATTGTGCTTGGAAAGTGGAGCAGGAATGCTCTTGGACATCTAGGGTAAGGAATCTAAAGGCAAGCTTGAGACCCTTTGAGGTGGGTCATTGTTGAAACCATCCAAGTGGGAGCAAATGTTTGGAGAGAATTTCAAGGCATAGGTCTTCAAGGTGGAGATTAAAATCCCTGCGAGAAAGACAAAGTTTCAATGAGATTGGTTGGCTCACAATGTGACAAACACCTGGATGGGTTGTTGAGAAATTCGCGGAATCTTTTTTGGTCGCATCTGACATCTATTGTACAATGTCGTACTTCCAACCACAGTTCCCCAGGTAATTTATGTGAGCATCATAATTACCCTGAATATTAAAGTATAAGGTAGATATTGCAAATTGTTTTATCTTTCTGAACTTGAAAAGTAAAGTTTATTTTTGTCCAAAACCAGTGGAATCTTGTTGCGTTATTCACTTAGTAAGCACCTTGAACCTCAAAATTCTATCTCCAAACAAAATGTTTTTGATCTCTCTGGATCTCCCCACATAACCCAATGTCTGGCCAAGGATCATGTGGACAGCACATGCTGAGCAATTCCGAGTGCAGTAAGAATTTAAGATTATCAGCTGGGCTCGCAATATGGCTCACTTACTTTGCTAGAAGGGCCCTGTTCTCTTTGTTAAAATACAGACCATAGATAGTTTGAGTAATTTATTTCTGATAGTGTTTTGTACTAAGTTCTGATTTAATTTCTGAATTCACTCATTTTGAATTTTTACAAATTTAATTTTGTATTTTAGCCAACTTATTTTGCTTTGTGGCTTATAGTTCCATGACCTGAAGAAAAATGATACTGAGGTTAGCATTGTCGATACCTTGTACCTAAAAGAATGGTTGGTGCTGATGTAAGGTGTTCAATGGTGATAATCCAGTCTGGAAACTGATTATACGGTGCCACATTTGTACACACTGGTCAACTGACATAAACACCAGCAGAATCCAAAATCAGCATACGCGGGATCCTGCAACTTCAAATGTTCTGATCCAGCCTTGCAAATTTCCTTGATGACTTTGTTAGTTTTCTGAGTTGAAACTCGGGCTTGAAGAATTCAATCTTTTAGATCATTCCTCAATATTGTAGTTAGACTAAAATTGCAGTTTGATGAGTTTGGCAAGCACTATTTGCAACTCCACTTGAGATAAATATGCACCTGTCAAATACAAACCAACCAAGGCAGATTTAATACCACATCAAAACTGTATAAAATAATTTCCAAGTATTTGCCTAATACTGAACTCATCCGCTTTTTCAAGCTTGTTTTAATAAGATGGAGTATTGTAAAATTTAGAGATTTATCGAATTTCATTTCAAAACTTAATATTGCTGATGTGTGGGGAAGAAAGTGAATAGTATTATTTAGAAAATTTACATCTTTCCCATTTACTTAAACCTAGTTTACTTTATAAATGTCCTTATCCTTCATGATTTTGAATTCCTCTCCTCTCAACCTTCTTTTCTCGAAGGAGACTGGCCTCCGCTTCTCCAATCAAGTAGCCAAAATTCCGTGTCCCTGCAACTGTTCTTGTAGATTCTTTCCTGTATTATCTCTAATGTCTTCATATCCTTAAAGTGTGGTGCCCAGAGCTGGACAAAACACTTTTTTGTTTTTGTTCTCTCTGCCACTATTTATTCTCTATGCTTTATTAACTGCACGCTCAACCTGAATTCAATAAAAATCTGGAATTAAAAGTCTAACGATGACCACCGAACCGTTGCCAATTGTCATAAATACCCACCTGTTTCAATAATGCCCTTTAGGGAAGGAAATCTGCTGTCCTTAACTGGTCTGGTCTACAGATCCAGATCCACAGCAGTGAGGCTGACCTTTGCCCTCTGAACTGGTCTAGAAAGTCACTCAGTTCAAGGGCAATTAGGGGTGGACAATAAATGCTGGCCTAACCAGCGAAGCCCACTCCCCATGAAAGAATTTTTTTTAAAAAATGCCCTGACCCCGTCAGTGATTTGTGCCAATATGCCCCCAGGTCCCGTTGCTCTGCATCCACTTTAGAATTGTGCTCTTTATTTTACATTGCGTCGCATTCGCCCTACCAAAATGAACCACTTCACACTATGTTGGAGAAGATGACTGCCACTCACTTGATATGTAATAATTGGTGCGGTCATTGTTTTTGTGTGTTTTCTAATGCGGCAGCTGATGTTTTAGTGCTATACCAACTGCCATTGAGTGAGAGAAACCTGTGCTTCAGTACCATTATACCTACCATCAGCTGAAGAATAATTTGTGATTCCGCCTTAAGGAAGATTGAGCAAAAGTATTCAGCTTAGTTTTTTGTTTTAAATGAGTTTTGTTTAACAAAATGATATCTCTGAAAGCTCAAACTTTTTCATTGAATTCCTACCATGTAACCCGCCTGCAAATTTTAACTCTGCTCTCCATAGGAAACTTTTATTCTTGTTTGCAAAAGCTGTTGTTTTTACAGTCGCCTCTCACCTTGGGTTAAGGCAGATGGCGTATTTAAAAATTGAGGCATGCTGCATAATTCATACAATTACAATTGCAACTATACCATCATGTGCTGTCTCCCTGTTCCATTATACTAACCAATGTCATCCCGAGGGTATGCTATTGTATTGGCGCCAGTATGTTTTAGGAAATATTATACCAAAGCCAATATAGGGGTTGATTTAGCTCACTGGGCTAAATCGCTGGCTTTTAAAGCAGACCAAGCAGGCCAGCAGCACGGTTCGATTCCCGTATCAGCCTCCCCGGACAGGCGCCGGAATGTGGCGACTAGGGGCTTTTCACAGTAACTTCATTGAAGCCTACTCGTGACAATAAGCAATTTTCATTTTCATTTCATTTCAATATATTGTGTCTGCAATGGCATTAATTCATTCTGTAAAATTGGTCTTCCACATGTTTCATTCTGGTGTTGTCATCCAAATGCAGCATAGGCTGAAGAACATAATTTACAATAATAATCTTTATTAGTGTCACAAGTAGGCTGACATTAATACTGCAATGAATTTACTACGAAAAGCCGTGAGTCGCCACATTCCGGCGCCTGTTCAGGTACACTGAGGGAGATTACAGAATGTCCAATTCCCCTAACAAGCAGGTCTTTCTGGACTTGTGGGAGGAAACCAGAGCACCCTGAGTAAACCCACGCAGACACAGGGAGAACATGCAGATTCCGCACAGTCAGTGACCTAAGCCTGGAATTGAACCCAGGTCCCTGGTGCTGTGAAGTAACAGTGCTAACTACAATTGGACTGTTAAGAATTTCTCTCAGTTCAAGGAGTGTATTCCCTCTGCAAGAAACATATCATAAGATTGTATAATAGTGAATATAAACTGTCTGTGTTCTTACAACTCTGTCCCACTGTATATGATGGCTAGTATCACTTGACAGCCAAGATCGTGGAGGTGGTAGACAATGTGTTGTGGGCTGTGCTATCATCACAATCTCCATCAGCTTCACCAGTCAATCCAAAATTAAACACACTGAAAATCTCTTCTTCAATATAATGCAAATGGGTTTACGGGGCTCGGGTGGAATAGGATGCTCTTTCCAAGGGCCAGTGCAGACCTGATAGGCCGAATGGCCTCCTTCTGCACTGTAAATTTTATGAATTCAAAAGGGACCGAATAATTTGAATGCAGGAAAATAATAAAGCAAATGTAATGAAGAAAACAGTTCACCGTATGCATTTGCTATAGCTGAAACATCAATGAATTAATTAGTTTTAAGTAGGAGTTAAAATGCTTTCATGCTGTTAGAACATGTTTTCATCTAGAAGCAGATTAATTTTTAATTTATTTTGAGCACTTGATAAAGTGCACATTGTAGCTAAGGGAAATGTTACCAGAGGTCTGGATAGCTATTAAACCTGCACTGTTTATTACAGCTGACGGGACGCAGGCACTAATTCACTGGGCAGGTAAAAGAGTTCTCTGAATCAGACTAGTTGATTACATTCAGTGCACATTAACGGAGCATTGGTTACTGTACTCAGCACACCTTAATGAGGTGACCAAAGTAAATGAAATTCTCAAGCTGTTATAGCCAGCAACTTTGAAACTGACCTTGATGCAAATTGACAATGGTTATTGTTTATTGGAAGATGTAAGAGATTCCTTCAAACAGTGAGGTCTGTACCACATGGATATGTTATTGCAATTACATACCAATTGTGAGTCCTTGTTTTTCTTTACATTTTCGATTTACCAAGGAAAGAAATTGAAGGGCAACTGATACTATAACAACTCCCCATCAGCATTTTCATTCTTTAGACAGCAAAATCAAAATAAAGCAAAAAATGTTTCTAGTGGAGCACAATATAAATAATGTTCTCCGGGTTCTCTGCATCTGTCATCACAGCTAGCTCTGCAAACATTTAGGTATAGGCTGATGATGCGGCAAGTGTCATTGGTGCCACATGTCAGGCAGGAATGATCTTCAATGAGAGAATATGTCTACTCTGTACCATTATCATCATCAAATTACTCACCATTAATATCCTGGGGGTGTCACCATTGACCAGGCACTTAACTGGACCAGCCACATTGGCTGTCAAGAACAAGTCTGACTTTGGGTAGTCTACAGTGCTGGCGCGCACACACACCCTGAGAATCAATTTTATAAAAATAAACTATAGAGAGTACACATTATGTGCGTTAATTTGGATATAATTAAGCTCCTCTTATACCGTAATTGCATCATACGTACCTACTAATTATTCATTGACAGAAGTTATCAGAGGCCAAAAAAATATGCTGCATTTTTATAAGCAGAACTAAGTTATCAATATAGGAGCAAGGGCTGAACTGATCATATTTTAAAGATTAAAATTCATGTTTTTTTTTCTCTTTATGTGGCATCAGGGCAAGATGTTGAGTTGTCAGGGACCTTGTCGCTTGTTTTGTCTCAGTGTTGCAAAAGAATAAAGGACACAGTTCAAAAACTGGCTTCCGACCACAAGGACATTCACTGCAGTGTTTCACGAGTAGGTAAAGCCATTGACCGGGTAAGTTAATGCCAATTTGTACTGACAATCTCCACAATTTTGTTCATAGGATTTGAGTTAGATGAGTCCAGTAGTAAAATTGTGCTGGTAAGATTTCTTTGATGCATTTTAATTTACCCTTCTAGGTAAAACACTCTCTAAGCTGAAATATATAACCAGAGCTACGGTTTGTTCTCTGGCACTTCACCCAAAATGCCATTTTGTGGTTTGACATTCCGATGCGACGCCATACATCTACACTTTCTCAAGGGCAATTATGAATGGCAAGACCTTGTGACCAATAGATAGAGAAATACAGCACAGAACAGGCCCTTCGGCCCACGATGTTGCGCCGAACTTTTGTCCTAGGTTAATCATAGAATTTTGGACAATTTTTCATGGCCAATCCACCCAACCTGCACATCTTTGGACTGTGGGAGGAAACCGGAGTACCCGGAGGAAACCCACGCAGTCACGGGGAGGATGTGCAGACTCCACACAGACAGTGACCCAAGTCGAAATCGAACTTGGGACCCTGGAGCTGTGAAGCAATTGTGCTATCCACAATGCTACCGTGCTGCCCTTAAGAAGTTAACCTACACTCCCTTATTCTACCCTAATCCAAGTACCTATCCAATAGCCGCTTGAAGGTCCATAAATTTTCCGACTCAACTACTACCACAGGCAGTGCATTCCATGCCCCCACTACTCTCTGGGTAAAGAACCTACCTCTGACATCCCCTCTATATCTTCCACCATTTATCTTAAATTTATGTCCCCTTGTAATGGTGTGTTCCACCCGGGGAAAAAGTCTCTGACTGTCTACTCTATCTATTCCCCTGATCATCTTATAAACCTCTATCAAGTCGCCCCTCATCCTTCTCCGTTCTAATGAGAAAAGGCCTAGCACCCTCAACCTTTCCTCGTATGACCTACTCTCCATTCCAGGCAACATCCTGGTAAATCTCCTTTGCACCTTTTCCAAAGCTTCCACATCCTTCCTAAAATGAGGTGACCAGAACTGCACACAGTACTCCAAATGTGGCCTGACCAAGGTTTTGTACAGCTGCATCATCACCTCACGGCTCTTAAATTCAATCCCTCTGCTAATGAACGCTAGCACACCATAGGCCTTCTTCACAGCTCTATCCACTTGAGTGGCAACTTTCAAAGAACTATGAACATAGACCCCAAGATCTCTCTGCTCCTCCACATTGCCAAGAACCCTACCATTAACCCTGTATTCCGCATTCAGATTTGTCCTTCCAAAATGGACAACCTCACACTTGTCAGGGTTAAACTCCATCTGCCACTTCTCAGCCCAGCTCTGCATTCTATCTATGTCTCTTTGAAGCCGACAACAGCCCTCCTCACTATCCACAACTCCACCAATCTTCGTATCATCTGCAAATCTACTGACCCACCCTTCAACTCCCTCATCCAAGTCGTTAATGAAAATCACAAACAGCAGAGGACCCAGAACTGATCCCTGCGGTACACCACTGATAACTGGGCTCCAGGCTGAATATTTGCCATCCACCACAACTCTCTGTCTTCTATCGGTTAGCCAGTTTGTTATCCAACTGGCCAAATTTCCCACTATCCCATGCCTCCTTACTTTCTGCATAAGCCTACCATGGGGAACCTTATCAAATGCCTTACTAAAATCCATGTACACTACATCCACTGCTTTACCTTCATCCACATGCTTGGTCACCTCCTCAAAGAATTCAATAAGACTTGTAAGGCAAGACCTACCCCTCACAAATCCGTGCTGACTATCCCTAATCAAGCAATGCCTTTCCAGATGCTCAGAAATCCTATCCCTCAGTACCCTTTCCATTACTTTGCCCACCACCGAAGTGAGACTAACTGGCCTGTAATTCCCAGGGTTATCCCTATTCCCTTTTTTGAACAGGGGCACGACATTCGCCACTCTCCAATCCTCTGGTACCACCCCTGTTGACAGCGAGGACGAAAAGATCATTGCCAACGGCTCTGCAATTTCATTTCTTGCTTCCCATAGAATCCTTGGATATATCCCGTCAGGCCCGGGGGACTTGTCTATCCTCAAGTTTTTCAAAACGCGCAACACATCTTCCTTCCTGACAAGTATCTCCTCAAGCTTATCAGTCTGCTTCACGCTGTCCTCTCCAACAATATGGCCCCTCTCGTTTGTAAATACTGAAGAAAAGTACTTGTTCAAGACCTCTCCTATCTCTTCAGACTCAATACACAATCTCCCGCTACTGTCCTTAATCGGACCTACCCTCGCTCTAGTCATTCTCATATTTCTCACATATGTGTAAAAGGCCTTGGGGTTTTCCTTGATCCTACCCGCCAAAGATTTTTCATGCCCTCTCTTAGCTCTCCTAATCCCTTTCTTCAGTTCCCTCCTGGCTATCTTGTATCCCTCCAGCGCCCTGTCTGAACCTTGTTTCTTCAGCCTTACATAAGTCTCCTTCTTCCTCTTAACAAGACATTCAACCTCTCTTGTCAACCATGGTTCCCTCACTCGACCATCTCTTCCCTGCCTGACAGGGACATACATATCAAAGACACGCAGTACCTGTTCCTTGAACAAGTTCCACATTTCACTAGTGTCCTTCCCTGACAGCCTATGTTCCCAACTTCTGCACTTCAATTCTTGTCTGACAGCATTGTATTTACCCTTCCCCCAATTATAAACCTTGCCCTGTTGCTCGCACCTATCCCTCTCCATTACTAAAGTGAAAGTCACAGAATTGTGGTCACTACCTCCAAAATGCTCCCCCACTAACAAATCTATCACCTGCCCTGGTTCATTACCAAGTACTAAATCCAATATGGCCTCCCCTCTGGTCGGACAATCTACATACTGTGTTAGAAAAGCTTCCTGGACACACTGCACAAACACTACCCCATCCAAACTATTTGATCTAAAGAGTTTCCACTCAATGTTTGGGAAGTTGAAGTCGCCCATGACTACTACCCTGTGACTTCTGCACCTTTCCAAAATCTGTTTCCCAATCTGTTCCTCCACATCTCTGCTGCTATTGGGGGGCCTATAGAAAACTCCCAACAAGGTGACTGCTCCTTTCCTATTTCTAACTTCAACCCATATTACCTCAGTAGGCAGATCCCCCTCGAACTGCCTTTCTGCAGCTGTTATACTATCTCTAATTAACAATGCCACCCCCCCACCTCTTTTACCATCCTCCCTAATCTTGTTGAAACATCTATAACCAGGGACCTCCAACAACCATTTCTGCCCCTCTTCTATCCAAGTTTCTGTGATGGCCACCACATCGTAGTCCCAAGTACAGATCCATGCCTTAAGTTCACCCACCTTATTCCTGATGCTTCTTGCATTAAAGTATACACACTTCAACCCATCTCCTTGCCTGCAAGTACTCTCCTTTGTCATTGTTACCTTCCCCACTGCATCACTATGTGCTTTGGCGTCCTGACTATCGTCTACCTTAGTTGCTGGACTACAGATCCGGTTCCCATTCCCCTGCCAAATTAGTTTAAACCCTCCCGAAGAGTACTAGAAAACCTCCCCCCCCAGGATATTGGTGCCCCTCTGGTTCAGATGCAACCCGTCCTGCTTGTACAGGTCCCACCTTCCCCAGAATGCGCTCCAATTATCCAAATACCTGAAGCCCTCCCTCCTACACCATTCCTGCAGCCACGTGTTCAACTGCACTCTCTCCATATTCCTAGCCTCGCTATCATGTGGCACCGGCAACAAACCAGAGATGACAACTCTGTCTGTCCTGGCCTTTAACTTCCAGCCTAACTCCCTAAACTTGTTTATTACCTCCATACCCTTTTTCCTACCTACATCGTTGGTACCAATGTGCACCACGACTTCTGGCTGCTCACCCTCCCCCTTCAGGATCCTGAAGACACTATCAGAGACATCCCTGGCCCTGGCACCCGGGAGGCAACATACCTTTCGGGAGTCTCGCTTGCAACCACAGAATCTCCTATCTATTCCCCTAACCATTGAATCTCCTATTACTATTGCTTTTCTATGCTCCCCCCTTCCCTTCTGAGCCCCAGAGCCAGACTCAGTGCCAGAGACCTGGCTGCTGGGGCCTTCCCCCGGTAGGTCATCCCCCCCAACAGCATCCAAAACGGTATACTTGTTTTGAAGGGGAACGGCCACGAGGGATCCCTGCACTGTCTGCCTGTTAGTTTTCTTTCCCCTGACTGTAACCCAGCTACTCTTGTCCAGTACCTTTGATGTGGCTACCTCCCTGTAACTCTTCTCTATAACCCCCTCTGCCTCCCGGATGATCCGAAGTTCATCCAGCTCCAGCTCCAGTACCTTAACACGGTCTCTGAGGAGCTGGAGTTGGGTGCACTTCCCGCAGGTATAGTTAGCGGGGACACCAGTGGTATCCCTCACCACCCACATCCTACAGGAGGAGCATGCAACTGCCCTAGCCTCCATCCCCTCTTACTTTACAAAATTAGCTGCCCCGTGGACTAACTGGACCTCCGCCCTCCGACTCTACTTCCAGTCAGCTGTACTCTAAACTCCTGGCTCCCTTCACGCTCTTTGATAAATATAGGAAATGAAATGTAAGGAACACCTTACTCCCTCCTCACCTAACTCCCTCAGTCACCGAACTCTCACTGTAGCACTCAAATGCCACAAGCTCAGCACTCCCTCAGTCACCAAACTCTCACTGTAGCACTCAAATGCCACAAGCTCAGCACTCAGTGCAAAACAAAGTCTGCACTGTAACTAGCTCCTATTTATACTGTGACTCTAGCTTCTGAAAACTGGCCTAATGCAATTAACTAATTAACAAGCTCCAGCTGCAAGTAAGTCCAAGTAGAACCTTGTTTAAAGCTGATTCAAAATTCACCCTCTTATAGACCAAACAGCAACTTTTAAGTTAATTAACTAAATAAAAGAAATATTAGACTTTAAATAAAAATGAACCCTTATACTCCCTCAGTCACCAAACTCTCACTGTAGCACTCAAATGCCACAAGCTCAGCACTCAGTGCAAAACCTAATACTTGTATCCCATGAAAGAATGGGGGGAAAAGCACTGGGAGGGGGAGACTCCAGGATCATTTTGGATGAATGAAGTTACATGGACTGGTTGGCATTCCATAGAATGGAATAGAACAGAACCATATAATTCCTACATTGCAGGAGGAGGCCATTCAGCCCATTGAGTCTGCACCAACCCTCTGAAAGAACACCTACCAAGGATCACTCCCCCGCCCAATCCCCATAACCCCACCTAACCTCCACATCTTTGGACACTAATGGGCAATTTAGCATGGCCATTCCACTTGGACTGCACATCTTTGGACTGTGGGAGGAAAACGGAGGAAACCAACACAGGGAGAATGTGCAAACTCCATGCAGTCACCCAAGGATCGAATTGAACTGGGTCCCTGGCACTGTGGGGCAGCAGTGCTAACCACTGCGCTATCATGCTACCCTTGTATATAATTATTTTGTGATCATGTTGATAGGCTAGTCATTAACAGAAGTGCAGGGTGGGTTTTGGCTGTGTGGGCATCATGGTAGACTATGGTCTCAATTCTATCCTCACCCAAAATCTACATATACTTCTAGCATGCATCATTGGGCAGATTAGTAATAGGAACCTTGGTCAATTTTGGCTATATCTTACATGGATGCTGGCCGGGACAAATTGCTGATGCTCGAGCAATATCCACTAATCTGACACAGTTTCTATAGATTAGCCTTTTTGCTGAATAAACTCTTACGCCATCGAGATAATTTCAAATTGTTTATGTAAATTGTAAAATGGAGGCATATTCAGATTTATTTTGGTGCATGCTCCTGAACAGAATTCTGGCACTTGAGTTGAGTGACTGATATTAATGTTGCTTCTGATGATGCATAATGATTACAATGATGTTTAGCTCTTTTATTAGTGGGAGGCTTGCTGAGAAAGCCACTGCTGATTTTTGTCGTCCTCTTATTCAGGAAAATGCAGTAAATCCCAATAGTGCAACCGAACATATAAACATACTTGCTGAGAAATTAAATTATAAACAGCTGGCTATTCTGTTGCAGAGATGATCAAATTCTATCACGGCCTGGATTGCACTGTTTACCTCTCCATACCTGGGGTGTATTCTGAACAGCGGTGAACTGGTGCTTGGTAGTTGTGCAGCACCACTTGCTTTACAGAATGCTGGTTCATAAAGTTACTTTATGTATAAATATTACATTTCACAAATTAATCTTTTTGGAAAAATTGCACCTTGATTTCTCCCATGTTGATTTGCCCATCCATGTATGTCATCACTGAATACCCCATTTTGTTTCTGTCTTCTGCTTTTTTTTAAATTCCAGGTATTTCGGCATGTTTCCCCGTTCTTTATACTTACAGTAGATGCCAAATACTGCTCCTTTTATCCAAGAATGGGACAGAACTTTGCTACGAATCAGGTATCTTGGTTGATTTCCTTCCACCCAAAGCAATTTTTCCTTTGTGCAGAAGTGTTCATAAAACCTTGTTTTGCTTGTGTGCCCTGTTTGGCACTTACTTATAACCCAGCATTGGATATGGCATTGCCACCATCTGACGATTCTAGCCTGTTTAGTTGCATTGGCTGTCTTAATTGGTCTTAATATCTGAGGAGGCGTAGGCACGTCATACCCTCGCTTGCCAACATAATTGTTCAGACCACAATTCTTGTAAGGATTTACTGAACTGCTTTGCACTGTTTACTGCTTTGCACTGTTTGCACTGGGGCTGTTTAGCACACTGGGCTAAATCGCTAGCTTTGAAAGCAGACCAAGGCAGGCCAGCAGCATGGTTCGATTCCCGTAACAGCCTCCCCGAACAGGCGGCGGAATGTGGCGACTAGGGGCTTTTCACAGTAACTTCATTGAAGCCTACTTGTGACAATAAGCGATTTTCATTTCATTTCATTTCACTTTCCTAGGAATTTTGTACAAGGAAGGCTGGGAATGAAGCTGGATGAAATAAATGTCTTTTATGTCGTTCGTCTCTTTTCAGCAGCGGCTTAGTTTGGGGCACTGTCCTTTTCTGATTCACAGAGTTCAGGGTTCACGTCCCACTCAAAACAGCTTGAGCACAAAATCAAGACACACGGTCAAATGTAGTGTGAGGCAATTCTGCACTGTGAGGTGACATGTCTCAGATGAGATGTTAAACCGTGGCTCCATCTGCCTGCTCGGGTGGATGAAAAAGATCCCGTGACATCATTTGGAGGAAGAGCAGGAGTTATCCCTGGCGTCTTGGTCATTATGTATCCCTCAATCACCATTGCAAACATTGATTAATCTGGTCATTATTACATTGCTATTTGTGGGAAATTGCTGTGTGCAAATTAACTGCTGTGTTTTGTTCATTATAACTGTGACTGTACTTCAAAAGTTCTTAAACAATTGTAAATCACTTTGAGACACCACACGGTTGTGAAAAATGCTATATAAATACAAGTCTGTTATTCTTTCACTCTTTCTCACACTCACCTCCACTCTATTGATCTCGCTTCCCCTCCCTACCTGTCTCACATTTTTTTTTAAAAATCATCCACTGCCCTTCTGCAGGCTGGCCTAAATTGGCTTCCAATCCAACAATGCCTCAACTTTATCCTCATCCTTTTATTCACCATTTCATATCTTTAGGACCTCACCCAGCCCTAGAACCCTCAATTTGGCATCCTCTGTTTCCTTTGCCCCACCATTCCCTCAGTTGTCCAGGCATTAAGCTCTGGAAATCCCTGCACCTCTGTATCTCCACCTCTTCTCCCACAAAATACTTTTAGCCTCCCTCTTTGACCGAGCATTTAGTTACCTGTCTTCATATTTGTTTCCTTGGTTTGGCTTCAGTTTTTGTCTGATGACATTCTTGTGAAGCACCATGGGATATTTTACTACAGTGTAGGTGCTGCAAAAGTGCAAGTTGTTTTTGTTAATGAGGAATTGGACAATCAAGGTTATTGCGATATTTAGACTATTCAAAAGGAAGAAAACCCTAGACTTTAGTTGTTGAAGCATATAAGCTCTTAGTGGGCAATTGAATTCCCTCTCTACAGAATAAATTACAGTTTTTAAGATTTCCTTTCAGGTGATGTGGGCGTTGCTGACGAGGCCAGCATTTGCCCATCCCTGATTGCTATACTGAGTAGTTTGGAGTGTTACAGAAGTCAATTAAGTGTCTACCACATTATTATGGAACAAAGTCGCATGTAGACCAGACAAAGTAAGGATGGGAGACTCCCTTCTCTAAAGCGTCAGTTGGGTTTTTACGACAGTCAATGATAGTCACCATTACCATGACTAGCTTTCAGTTCCAGATTTATTAATGAAATAGTCATTTAGTAGTTCAGGCCGTGACTATTGCTGAAAGAAAGACATTGTCAAAGCTTTTCATCTTGCAGTTAGCAGGACAGTTCACAAGAATGCCAACAGTAAAGGGAACAATAGTTTATACTGAATGAGAAGAAAGTGCTGATTGGGTGCAGTGCCTTCAGCTGCCAAGGCCCTACGTTTTGGAATTCCTCCCCTAAATCTCTTCTCACCTCTACCTCTTTTTCCTCCTTTAAGAAACTCTTCTAAACCTGCTTCTTTGATCAAACTTTTGGTCATTTGCCCTAATATCTCATGTGACTCAGTGTTTGATGACGCTCATGCCCTAGTACAATGTACTATGTTAAAAGGTGCTTTATAAATGTACGTTGTTCAAATGTGTAAAGGAGTGGCTGGAACTTCGTCTTAGATCTTGTTTTTCTATTTGTTATTTGTACATCATTTGTTAGGCAGTGCTTCATATGTTTTTTGTGCAAGTGAAGAAATAGATTATCTTATTGCTTTATTACTTTTGCAAGTTAATATTCCCATTTGCAATTCATAGAATTTTGATGCAGATATCAATGGTGTGGCACTAGATGGATGCTGGCAAACAGATAGCCAACGCCTCCTTAGTGAGGTGATGGTAGAACACTTCTTCCGACAAGGGATGCTGGATGTGGCAGAAGAACTCTGTCAGGTAAAATAATGAACTTTAGATTAGTTTGTATTCAGTATCATCGGTAATTCCGTATTCTTTCCTCAATTGCTTCTCTGAAATTGACCAGGTATTTCAGAACGGATTAAACTTGCCAGTCAAATGCAGCTAATTCTTTGTGCTCCACTGTGAGACACTTTGGGCGCAATTCTCCCCCCCCCCCCCCCCCCACTCCGGGTGGGAGAATCGCTGGGGCGCTGGGCGAGTCCCGCCACGCCGCCCTGGCACCCGCACGCGATTCTCTTCTCCTCCCCCCCCCCCCCCCCCCCCCCCAAACTGGCGCGGCGAGATTTACGGCTGGCCGCTCGGAGAATCGCCGCTCGCCGTTTGTATCGGGCGAGCGGCCTGCCCAATACGACGGTTCCCGCCGGCTCCGTCCACACCTGGTCGCTGCCGGCGGGAACAATGCGGGAACGCTGGGGGGGGGGATCCAGCACCGGGGGGGGGGCTCAAAAGGGGTCTGGCCCGCGATCGGTGCCCATTGATTAGCAGGCCTGCCTCTCTGAAGGAGGACCTCCTTTCCTCCGCCGCCCCGCAAGATCAATCCGACATTTCTTGCGGGGCACCCGCGGGTGGACGGCAACCGCGCGTGCGCGGGTTGGCGCCGGCCAACCTGCGCATGTGCAGGTGATGTTGCACCGCGTCATTTACGCGCGTAAGTGACGAGGCGTTGCTCCAGGCCCCCCGGGGGTGGGAGAATAGGGGGCGAGGAGCGGCCTCCGACGCCGGAGTGAAACACTCCGGTTTTCACTCCGCCGTCGGGACTTAGTCTCCCGATGGGAGAATCTCGCCCTTTATCTCTTCATGTTATGTACTCATTTTCCTATCATCCTTTTGGCTTTTATCAGACCATTTGCCTACACTGTATGGTGTGTCTCAACAGTATGGAATACATTTTTTCCATTTGCTATGAGCTCTCCCAGCCTTTTGTACTTGTAGTGAAGTAATTTATGCATGAGTTATCTCTGTGGGAGGCACTTTTCTGATTTTCCCTATGACTACTTAGAGAAAGAGGTTCTTCAGAATGTTTATCATTTTATATTCATCAGTTTCAAGGTTTTCACTACAACTTTTATCCTGAAAGTATTGCAAGAATTGTTTACTGATGTGTTTATTTCTGTCACTACCCTTCACCTCTGGATTCCTGTTTTGTTACTCGAGTCACCCTTTTAACCTATGAGTTTCTTCCGGGTGCTCCGGTTTCCTCCCACAAGTCTCGAAAGACATACTGTTAGGTGAATTGGACATTCTGAATTCTCTCTCTCTGTACCCGAACAGGCACCGGAGTGTGGTGACTGGGGGATTTTCACAGTAACTTCATTTGCAGTGTTAATGTAAGCCTATTTGTGACAATAAAGATATATTACATTAGTGTTTCCAATTTACAATAGCGACTTGTACTCAAGCACAGTTGCATTTTTATATATCACTTCAGGACTGCAGTTTCAAGAAGGTAGCTCACCACCACCTTCTCGAGGGCAATCCCTAGCCAGCAAGGCACATCCATAAATGAATTTTTGAGGAAAAAGGAGGGTCAGAGAAATATAGTGAGATCACGAACTCTGCTATTTTGAGTTGCCATTCAATATTTTGCTGGACCGAGAATGAAGAAACTGTTTAGAAGTTATAGAATTGAGCTGTTTAAAAAAAAATATGCACAGAAAATGTCCATTTTAATATTGACAAATATAAAAGTTCTAAATGTATCGGGGGGGGGGGGGGGGGTTGGTTACAACCCGCATAAGAAATAGGAGCAGGAGTAAACCATTTGAACCGTCAAGCCTTCTCCATATATGATGCTGAAATAAATAAGGATCAAGTTGAAAAGATGCTCGCGACTTTCAGAAACCCAGAGCACAAAACATGCAACCATTGGAGAGTAATCAAAGGTCAGTGGAACATTGAAAAACCCAGCCAAAATAATGGAATACAAATCTGAGGAATTCAGATCTGGCTACATTAGTCTAGTCAGATCGCACCTTAACTACTACAGTGTCCATTTCTGTTTTATTTGAGACTTGAGGGAGACATTCAAACATTGGAGGTAGTGCAGGATGCAGGAGTTATAGCGAGACTTAGAGGCAAAGTCTGAGAGGTAATCAAATGGAGGTAGAATATATATATATAAAATTTATGGAAAATTGCTTTATATTGTGAGAGTGGAACAAGTGGTGACCATTTTAAACGAGCAAAACGTGCATTTCGGACAGATACCACATGGTGATCAATATGTAGAATGGTTTCCCAAGTAGAATAGTGAAAGTAGAAACCTGGAAATCATTTAGGAAGTAAGTTGATTACACAAAAACAGAGTATTTTTGAATACTATCCCTCATCTATAAATATCTTATTTCCATTAATCCCTTTTATTCCTGCAAGTTTTATGCAAATTACCTTTGTTTGGACGTTGCCAGGTTCCTCCTGTCAATAAGAACCAAACTTGTTCCTTGAGTGCTCAGTTTTAATATTCTCTATTCTCTAGCTTATTCTCTAGCAGCAGATATTTATTTTGTAATTGTGGAAATGGAGTTCTGAACAGGGTTTCCCCCTGCTATCGACCCGACACGGCATTCCACTAAACGCTGGTTCTCACCACGGAACGTAATAGAGAAAATTATTTAATATTGCTGGAAAGATGACATGAAGCTTTTTATTTTACCGTCATCAGGGCAAACACAAGAATGCCCAAATTTAAAGCAATCACAGCAATTTATACTATTGGAGAAAAGGCTCTTTGGTTGGCAAGTCAACTCTGGCTCAGGCTTTGCCATGGAGACGGCAATGGGGAGCGTGGCTCATTTATGCTTGCTAGAAGCAACATTTGTTTATACACCGGGTTCTGTTGTTCCTTGTGCCCTTTTTGAGTTCCCCATATTTTGAGGAAATACTGTTTTTGAGAAACGGGTAGGTCTGTTGTCTCTTATCCAGAATGATTTGTCCAATTGCACCTGATATAGAAATGCTGTTCTCATTTGTCTATTAGGAGGCTGGCTTGTGCATAGAAGGAAACCAAAAGGAACCTTTTGTAGAGCTAAATCGCATCTTGGAGGCACTCAGAGTAAGAGATCTAAGGCCTGCACTAGAGTAAGTTGCAATTTTTGAAATATATGGCATATTTTTAAAAAAATATTTTAATTCTCATTTTTATTTTTTATTTTTCCAATTAAGGGGCAATTTAGTGTGGCTAATCCATCTACTCTGCACATCTTTGGGTTGTGGGGGTGAGACCCACGCAGACACGGGGAGAAATTGCAAACTCCACACGGGCAGTGACCCAGGGCCGGGATCGAACCCAGGTCCTTGGCGCCGTGTATAATTCTGATTATGGTTTCAAATTATGTCTTCATATTTGCGATCAATTGTGGATCTCTGGATGAATAATGTAAAAGCAAAATACTATCCATGCTGGAAATCTGGAACAAAAACACAAATTGCTGGAACCATTCAGCATGCCAGGCACCATCTGTACCGAGAGAAACTAAGTTAACGTTTCAGTTCAATGACGTTCCATCAAATCTGAGCTCCGTTCTCCACAGATGCTGCCTGACTTATTGATCATTTCCAACATTTTCTGTTTTAGCAATGCCTGAAAGAGCCTTGCTTCTAAAAATAAATGTTTTAAAACTGAAATACATTCTTGCTCAAATTTGGAAGAGTGGTGGAAGGCATTGAATTTTTTTTTGTTCTGCAATTATAGGTGGTTTTAGTTACTCTGTGACCTATATTCAAATGTGGATTTATATCTTATACCTATTAAATTTAAATAAAGTCATAGATGTTTACAGCATGGAAACAGGCCCTTTGGCCCAGCTTGTCCATGCCCCCCAGTTTCTATCACTAAGCCAGTCCCACTTGCCCGCATTTGGCCCATATCCCTCTATATCCACCCTGCCCATGTAACTGTCTAACTGCTTTTTAAAAGACAAAATTGTACCCGCCTCTACCACTGCCTCTGGCAGCCCATTCCAGATGCTCACCATTGTATGAAGAAATTGCCCCTCTGGTCTCTTTTGTATCTCTCCCCCTCACCTTAAACCTATACCCTCTAGTTCTAGACTCCTCTACCTTTGGGAAAAGATGTTGACTATCCATGTTATCTATGCTCCTCATTATTTTATAGACCTTTATAACATCACCACTAAACTTCCTACACTCCAGGGACAAAAGTCCCAACCTCTCCTTATGAATCAGACCATCAAATCCTGGTAGCATCCTCGTAAATCTGTTCTGCACTCTTTCTAGTTTAACAATATCCTTGCTATAATAGGGTGACCAGAACTGAACACAGTATTCCATGTGTGGTCCTACCAATGACTTGTACAACTTCAACAAGATGTCCCAACTCCTGTACTCAATAATATTTATTTTTTGCTTTTTTAATTAATTAATTAATTAATTAATTAATTAATTAATTAATTAATTAATTGGCGGAATTCTCCGCTCCCCATGCCGGGTGGGAGAATCGCGGGAGGGCCGGGCGACTCACGACACGCCGCCCTGGCACACCCCACCCCCCACCGCCGATTCTCCCACCCCCCCGCTCGGATGAATCGCCGCACGGCGACCGGCGATTCTCCGGCTTGGATGGGCCGAGCGGCCAGACGTTCCCGACCAGTCACGACGGTGGCAACCACACCTGGTCGCTGTCGTCGTGAACATGGCGGCAAATCTTCGTTTGTGGCTTGTGGGGGGCAGAGAGGGGAGTGAGCACCACGGCCGTGCTCGGGAGGGGACTGGCCCACGATCGGTGCCCACCGATCGTCGGGCCGGCGTCTCCAAGAGACTCACTCTTTCCCCTCCGCCGCCCCACAAGATCAAGCCGCACGTCTTGCGGGGCAGCGGAGGGGAAGACGGCAACCGCACATGCGCGGGTTGGAGCCGGCAGCCGTCGTGACGTCAGCCGCGCATGCGCGGGTTGGAGCCGGCCAACCTGCGCATGCGCGGCTGATGTCACTTAAGCGCCGCCATCGCGCCGCCTTGACGCAAGGGCCTGGCGGCCGAGATTTACGGAGCGCCGCTCCTAGCCCCCTGGGGGGGGGGGGGGGGGGGGGGTGAATAGGGTGCGAGGAGCGGCCTCCGAGGCCGAGTTCACGACGGCCTTCCCGATGCCACGCGGGAGCGGAAAATTCCGCCCATGGGCTTTGGGTGCATCGCTGGCAGGACCTGCATTTATTGCCCATCCTTAGTTGCCCTTGAGAGGGCGTTGAGCTGCTTCCTAAGAACTGAGTGGCTTGTTAATTCAGAGGGCAGATAAAAGTCTGCTGTTTGTCTGGAGCCACATAAGATATATCCAATAAGATGAGCAGAGTTCCTTCTCTTACGGTCTTCACTGAAACCAATTTTTTAAAAAAACAATAATTTGGTAGTTACATTACCAATGCTGGCTTTTTATATTCCAGATTTCTATTTAATTAACTGAATTTAAATTCTTCAGCTGTCAAGTGGGATATAAAGACGTGTCTCTGAATGATTATTCCAGGCATCTGGGTCACTAGTCCAATAACATAACCACTATGCTACAGTTCTGTGGTTTATAGTGATTCCTGTCAGAATCGTAATTAACACATTGGTTAACTTATTTTCCTTAAAGATGGGCAGTTGCAAACCGAGAGATGTTGATGGCACAGAACAGCTCGCTAGAGTTCAAACTACACAGATTATATTTCATAAGCCTGTTAATGGGAGGTACTGAAAATCAAAGGGAAGCACTTCAGTATGCGAAGAATTTCCAGCCATTTGCTTTGAATCACCAGAAGGGTAAGCTGCATTTTGGCTTGAAAATGTATATTGTGGGAGCCCATATTTTACCACGTGTCATAGATGATACATTTTCTGTGAGATTTTTACCACTCATGTAAGCAATTCTACAGCTGTCAGTTTCCCTCTGATTCTTCACTCAAACTAACAGTAATTCATGGGCCAAATGGCCTCCTTCTGCACTGTAGGAATTCTATGGTTCTTTAGCCCCATTAGAGAAAAAGTACCAAGGAAACTAGTGTTAGTTATTAGTTATTGTATTTATTTCCTCCTGCCCCGCGATTATTTAGTACCTTTGGAATGTTATTAGTCTCTTCACCGTGAATACTGGCGCAAAGTATTTGTTTCACTCCTCTGCTATTTCCTGGTTCCCCGTTATTATTACCCCAGTCTCATTCTCTAAGGGGCCTCTGTTCACTTTGGCCTTTCTCTCCTTTTTTTATATGTTTATATTACTTGCTAGTTTACCCTCATAGTTTATCTTAGACCATAAGAAATAGGAACCAGAGTAGACCATTCGGCCCCTCAAGCTGCTCTGACATTGAATAGGATCATGGCTGATCCAACATTTTCTTGCCCTTTTCCTGTAACCCTTGTTTCCTTTACTGATCAAGAATCTGTCGCTCTCAGCCTCCAGTACACACACGGACTCTGCCCCCACAAGGAGTTCCAAAGACTCATAACCCACTGAGAGAAGCAGTTCCTCCTCATCTTAAATTAGCATCCCTTTATTCTGAAACTATGCCCTCTGGTCCTAGGTTCTCCCATAAGGGGAAACGTCCTTTCAGCATTTACCCTGTGTCAAGCCCACTTAAGAATCCTATATGTTTTGATGAGATCACCTCTCATTCTCCTAATTCCAATGAGTAGTGTCCAAACTTGTTTAACCTCTGCTCATAAAATAATCCTTCCATACTGGGAATCATCTCCTAATGATCGTTCTCTCAACTGCCTCCAATAAAATAATATCTTTTCTTAAATAAGGGGACCAAAACTGCTCACAGTACTCTAGAAGTGGTCTCACTAATACCTTGAATGGTTGCAGCAAGATATATCCCTACTCTTCCACTCCAACCCCAAGGACCAACATTCCATTAGCTTTTCTGATTCTGGCTGTACCTGTGTTCTAGCTTTCTTTGTTTCGTGCACAAGTACCCCCAAGTCCCTTTGTGTTGCAGCTTTCTCAGTTTTTCTCAATTTAAATAATACTCTGTTCTTTTGTTCTCCCTTCCAAAATGAACAACTTCACACTTTCCCACATTATACTCCATTTGCCAACTGTTTGCCCACTTACTTAACCTATCAATATCTCTTTGCAAACTGTTTGTAGCCTTCTTACAATTTGGCTTTCCACCTATTTTTATGTCATCTGCAAATCTGGCAACATGCATTTTCTTCCTTCCTCCACGTCATTAATAGAATGTAAATGATTGTGGTCCCAGCACTGATCCCTGTGGAATCCCACTGGGTATAGGTCGCCAACCTGAAAAAGAACTCCTTATCCCCACTCACTGTTTCCTACCCATTAGCCAATTCTCTATCCTTGCCAATATGCTACCTCCAACACCATGGCTTCTTATCTTATGACTTAACCTTTTGTGAGGCACCTTGTCGAATGCCTTCTGGAAGTCCTAATACAACACATCTACTGGTTCTCCTCTATCCACTCTGGTTTAAACTTCCTTGAAAAACTCTAATAAATTAGTCAGACACTATTTCCATTTCATAAAACAATGCTGACTTTGCTTGATTAGATTATGATTTTTCAAATATGCTGCTATTACATCTTTAATAATTGATCTTCTCCCTCATTATTTGTTTTTGGTCATCTTTTATTAGTTTTTAAAACTTCCCAATCCTCTGGCTTACCTCTAATCTTTGTCACATTATATGTTTTTATTTTCAGTATAATACTATTCTTAACTTTCTTGAAATGAAATGAAAATTGCTTATTGTCACGAGTAGGCTTCAATGAAGTTACTGTGAAAAGCCCCTAGTCGTCACATTCCGGCGCCTGTTCGGGGAGGCTGTTACGGGAATCGAACCGTGCTGCTGGCCTGCTTGGTCTGCTTTCAAAGCCAGCGATTTAGCTCTGTGCTAAACAGCCCCTAAAGAGACTGGAGAATGCGGGCATCGATCCCGCTACCTCTCACATGCTAAGCGAGCGCTCTACCATTTGAGCTAATTCCCCACGTTAACCATGGTTGATTTATCCCTTTCCAAGAATTCTTCTTCCTCACTGGGATAAAACTTTATTGAGTCATGAACTCTTTTCATGAATGTCTGCCATTGCTATCAATTGTTTTTCCTGCTAAACTCCTTTCCCAGTTCATTCCAGCCAACCCTGCCCCATTCCTTTATAATTACCCTTATTTAAGTGTTTCACAGTTGTTTCTGACCTAAGTTTCTCCACTCAAAATGAATGGTAAATTCTACCATGTGAGGTCACTGTTTCCTAGGGGATCTTTTACTCTGAGATTGTTTGTCAAACCTGCTTCATTGCACATACCAGATTCAAAATAACCTGAACCCTGGTTGGATCCACAACAATTCTAGGAATACACTCCATTAATTCTTCTGCATGGCTACCTTTGCCATTTTGATTTTCCCAATCTACATGAAGATTAAAGTCACCCATGATTGAAGTACTACCTTTTATAATGTCCTTATTATCTGCTGATTTATTCTCTGCCCTACAGTGTAGCTACTGTTAGGGGGAGCAATAGACTACTCCCACGAGTGCCAACTTCTCCTTGTTGTTTCTTACCTCCACCTATATGGATTCTACAGCTTCCTATTCAATATCATTTCTTGCTAATGTACTTATAATAATTATAATATCTTTATTGTCACAAGTCGGCTTAACATTAACATTGTAATGAAGTTACTGTGAAAAGCCCCTAGTCGCCACATTCTGGCACCTGTTCGGGTACACAGAGGGAGAATTCAGAATGTCCAAATTACCTAACAGCAAGTCTTTTGGGACTGGTGGGAGGAAACTGGAGCACCCGGAGGAAACCCACGCAGACAAGAGGAGACCGTGCAGATCCATACAGACAGTGATCCAAGTCGGGAATCGAACCTGGGACCTTGGCGCTGTGAGACAACAGTGGTAATCACTGTGCTACCGTGCCCCCGTACTTATTCCATCTCCTACTAACAAAGCTACCCAACGAACCTTTCCTTCCTGTCTGTCCTTCGAAAAGTCACATCCCCTGAGTATTTTATCTCTGTTTTGATCTCTTTGTAATCATGTCTCGGTAATGACTATACAGTCATATCCACTAACTTCAATTTGTTTTTGTTCAATTCATTCATGGGATGGGGCGTTGCTGGGCTGTGCCAGCATTTGTTGCCCATCCCTAATTGCCCTTGAACTGAGTGGTTTGCTAGGCCATTTCAGAGGGCATTTAAGAGTCAACCACTTTGCAGTGGCTCTGGAGTTACTTCCCTGAAGGACATTAGCGAACCAGATGGATTTTTTACGACAATCAACAATGGTTTCATGGTCACCATTGGACATTTAATTCCAGATTTTTATTGAATTCAAATTTTACCATCTACTGTGGTGGGATTCAAAACCAGTCCCCAGAGAATTACTCTGGGCCTCTGGATCACTAGTCCAATGACAATACCACTTTGCCGCCATCTCCCCTGTGGCATAAATTCATTTGTCTTGTGCCAAATACGACATGTATGTAAATAAAGTACCAATAATTTTGCCTCGTTACGATTTTTTTCCCTTTTTTTGACCCTATTTGTTGCTGTTTTTTATGTTTGTACACTCAGTCCCTTCCAGTCATGCTCTGTGTATCATTACCTAAATAGTTGCCTTGGAATGCTGCCATATCCTTTTGCTCCGTAAGCCTTCGTATCTCCTCTCCAGAACCCCCCTCCCATCCCATTTAGTTCAAAGCCTTCTCTACTTCCCTAGTTATGTGATTTCCAAGAATACAGTCCCAGCACGGTTCCAATGTAAGCCATCCCAACAGTACAGCCCCCACTTTCCCCAGTGCTGATGCTTGTGCCCCACAAATCAAAAACCACCTCCCACACCAGTCTTTGAGCCACGTATTCACCTCTTTAGTTTTATGTACCCTACGTCAATTTGTATACGGTTCAGGTAATAATCCAGAGAATAGAACCTTGGAATTTCTGTTGTTCATTTTAGTGCCCATCTCTTCAAACTCTGGATGCAGAACCTCGTTTCTCGTTCTACCTATGTTGTTGGTATGTAATTGGACCATGACAACAGGATCCTCCCCTTTCCATTGCAAGTTCCTCTCCCCGGGATCCTCCCCTTTCCATTGCAAGTTCCTCTCCAGCCCGGAGCAGATGTTCTAAACCCTGGCACCAGGCAGGCAACTCAGCCATCTGGATTCTTGCTCCTTACTGCAGTGAACAGTGCCAATAATCTTCCCTATATTGTCCCCTATGACCACTTCCTTCTTATGTGCTCTCCCCACTTGAATGACTTCTTGTACCACCGAACCATGGCCATGCTGGTCATCCACTCTGCAGCTGCCACTCGTCCAAATGAGCTGAAAGAACCTCAAACCTGTTGGACAATTGCAGAGGCTGACACTGCTGCGCTCTGGGTCTCCTTACCTGCCTCAGCTGCAGTCACACCCTCCTGTCCCTGACCACTTTCGACACCAGAGGATTCTATCCTAATTGATGTGACAGCTTCCTGAAAAAAAGCATCCAGGTTACTCCTCCCTCATGTGTCTCAGTGTCCACAGCGCAAACTCCAGCTCAATGACTCTGAGCTGAGGCTCCTCAAGCTGTAGACACTTCATGGAATCATAGGATTTACAGTGCATAAGGAGGCCATTCGGCCCATCGAGTCTGCACTGGCTCTTGGAAAGAGCACCTTACTTAAGCCCACATCTCCAACCTATCCCAGTAACCCCACCCAACCTTTCTGAACAATGAAGGGCAATTTAATACGGCCAATTTACCTAACCTGCACATCTCTGGATAACACTAGATTCCATGAGCTCCCACATGCTGCAGCCTTGACACATCACCAGCCCTGTCATAATTATGTTATTTAATTAATTACTTAATAATTGTATTAAATTATTTATGTTATTTTAGATATTTTCATTAATCTTGCCACAAACTGGAGGACAAATTTAAACCGTCAGAAAATAGACCTTGACCACTTAGCGAATGTTCACTAGATACTCACCAACAGCTTGCTTCCTCCCCTGTGGAACAGCAGAAACCAATTTCTACAGAGTGGAAAAGTTAGAAAAGCATAAGAGTACCACCTTGGACTCCTCACCAAACTCCCTCTTCCCACCAAATATCTGTCCAAAACCGCACTCAAATAGGATCAAATAGGAAGAAAATGAACAAATGCTTCTCATAAAGGTGGTACATTTTAAGATTGGAAAAGTAATTTTGGTTTTGAAGATTGATGCATGCTTGTTTTAGTTTATTTTTATATATACTCTGGCTTTTGTTCCTTTGCAGACATCCAGGTGCTAATGGGAAGCCTTGTTTACTTGAGACAGGGAATAGCAAACTCGCCATATATGCATCTGTTAGATTCTAACCAGTGGGCTGATATCTGTGATATCTTCACCAGGGATGCCTGCTCTCTCCTTGGTCTCTCAGTAGAATCACCACTGAGTGTCAGGTATGAATAAATATTGCTAGATCTGATTACACAGTCATATTTTTTTTGTAATAAATTTTAGAGTACCCAATTATTTTTTTTCCAATTAAGGGGCAATTTAGCTTGGCCAATCCACTTATCCTGCACATCTTTGGGTTGTGGGGGTGAGACCCATGCAGACACGGGGAGAATGTGCAAACTACACACGGACAGTGACCCAGGGCCGGGATTGAACCTTGGATATCAGTGCCATGATGCAGCAGTGCTAACCACTGTGCCATGGTGCTGACCCTTACACATTTATATTTTCTGATGGCTCATACAGGAACTGAACTGAAATTACCCAAACTCATTTATTGTCTTTTGCACCCAGTAGGCAAGCGAATCTAGGTCCAGTCTGGATCAGATTTGATCCCAGGTCCCAATGCTAACATACCAGTGTCCAAGCCATTTGAGTGCACCTATATTGTACATTTTAATGGCGGCTTAATGAGTAAATTAGCACGCGCAGTAAATTTTAGTATAAAATCCATACAACACTGAATCATTTGTGCTTCTGGTATGTGTTGTGCAGTGCCCTATAGTTATTAAAGGTTTTGAAGTTTCAAAGTGTGATTCGTCTACAATACTGGGAAGAGACTCATGGAGTAAAAAGACTGGCACAAAATAAGGGAACCAAATGGGTTGTCTTTCTACTGTATATTCTAAGTAATTCTGTAGCATAATCTCAGAGATTGACTCTGATGCGAGGTGTAACCATTTGGTGAACTACTTTTATTCACTTGATGGCAGTGTTGTGTCACTTCAATTTCACATGTGTAAATTACTCTTCCTGTTAGTATGTCCCTAACCTTATTGATCCTGCATCAGGAGGCACAAACAAAGGCTGGGTGCCCCTCCTCACTTCCAAGAATAAAAACTCTCAAGAATGATTCACCTTAACCATTTTCATGCATTTAACTATTTGAGAATTCGGATATCTGTTCTCTCAGTCAGGGACTATTTTGTTTGGAAAAACCTCAGGACAGAACTTTTATTATTTTCTTTGCTTTCTCATAACTGGAAAAAGAATGTCTCAATTTTATGATCATTAAGGCTTAATTTACCTTCCCATTGTTCGCCCTAAACAACTTCTGCAAGGTAGCTTGACATCCTCATGGGTTTCTGTCATATTTCAACATCTTTTCACCATAAACCCTTCAAGATTGTTGAATCATCACTCCCAAATCTTTTGAGGTTGGATTTTATGCTACATTGATGAAACCTACGCAATGCCATGCTTTCTCATACCACATACCTTTTGATCACAATTATTTAAGAGCTAGTTCACAATGAGCTGAATGCCATATTCAAAATGTTTCCTATTAAATTGATAGATGATGTCTATTAAAAATTATTTATTCAGTTTTTCAGCAGGGTGTATTGCATTGCCAGCTCTTATTAACATTAAGGCAGTTATCGAGCAGAGACAATGCACTGGAGTATGGAATCAGAAGGATGAGTTGCCAGTAAGTACATATTAATGTTCATATTCAGTTTATACATAAACTCATGTCAGAGCTTGGACCTTCAGCTTAGGGTGCTAGAGTTGGTAGCCAAGCCCAGGAAGGTTGTTGCTAACTGCCCTCTATAATGACAGTTGGCCAAGAAAGGATCCATTATATTAGTTGTTCAAACATGTTTTTTCTAATTGAGTGATTAAAGCTGAGTGCTGCTTATGTTTGATGACTCTTGAAGATGCTTAAAAATCTGATGGAGATACACTTTGTGTGTGTGTTGGGGGAGGGGGGGGGGGCGGATGGAGAGAGAGAGGCAAGAAAATCATTTACATTTGCTTTGCCACTCCTATTTCAGTCTACCTTCAATGTTAAACACCTTTTAGCATTTTTGTAGTCCTCGGGCTATACTAATATTCAAGGAAAATTCTTGATTCCTGATCCTGCAGTTTTGCACACTGTTATGTTTTTATTTTAAAGCCTTGGGCCCAGAGTCTCAAATCTCAAAACATAGGATGCACCACAGACTGGATTTCTAAAGCCACTAACCTGGACATTAACCCCTTTCCTGAGATTTAGTCCTCTGATGCTGTCATCAGACGTTGCCTTGGCTCCCAACCACTGGCCATATTTTTAAATATGACAGCGCTGCCTCGACAGATGGTTCGTCCCATAATATCCAAGACGCATTGTTGCTGATGAGAAATGTAATTGGTGGTCAGTGCAAGCTGCCATTTTATTTTAGCACTGACCATTCCATACAGTTCAGTAATATTTGTATCTTGCATCATTGGTCTATAAAGACCTCCCCACAACATCAAAGAAGGAATGTGGTGAGAAGGTTTGAGCAATGAAGCAAAGTTTAAAACAAAAACCAGGAGGTAGCATTTCATTTACACAAAACCTTGGAGGACTTGAATTTGGGCAATTCATTAGGGGAAGGATATAAAAACAATAGAAAGATGCAGCTTAGATTTACTAGGATCTTACCCAAAACCTTTCTGAAAATCATCTTACTTTATTGGCTGCACAGCGAAGTTCTACCAGGAAGTAAATTTGGGGCAACTCCATATAATTCCTTATTGGAAAAACACAGCCTCCTATTAAGCCCTTGTTTGATATTAAGTTGCCGATTTTAAACAAGGGCTATGAGGCTAGCTGTTGGAGAAATGGAAATTATAACTTCAATTTTCCCACTCTTGTGTTTCTATGAAGCAGTTTCACATTGTGATGCAGAAGTACAGCAGCTTAAGTTCAGTTTGAGTAGAAATGAAAATTCGCACAAACGTTACCTATCATTGGACAAGTAATCCAGAGACCCAAGGTAATCTACTGGGTTTCCAGATTCGAATCCCACCACGGCAGATGGTGAAATTTAAATTCAATAAAAATCTGGAATAATGAAGACCATGAAACCATTGTTTATTGTTCTAAAAACCCATCTGGTTCACTAATGTCCTTTAGGGAAGAAAATCTCCCTTCCTTGTCGGTCTGGCGTACATGTGACTCCAGATCCACAGCAATGTGGTTGACTCATAAACACTCCCTGAAATAGCCTAGCTATTCATGAGCATTTAGGGATGGACAATAAATGCAGGCTCAGCCAATGATCCAATAAATGATGAAATAAAAAAACTGGTGGTTTCAATCCTGAAATCCAGGCTGCAGTGCACTTGGGAGCATTTTCTAATAAGATACAATAGGGTGTTTCCCATTGCAGATTGCAGTCTAGCACTGTGTACATCTTGCGACTAGAGCTTCAGAATCTTAATAAAGTGAATCTGTATTTATAACTAGCACATATGACAGGTATGTTATATGTAGTGTAATTGCACCTTTACACATCTGCAATGCGAAATATCGGGGAACCTAAAATTGAGATTTGACATTATTAGACAAGAGGTAGAAAGGATATGGCAGCTGCCTACATTGTACTTAAATTGGGAGTACTTGTCCTTGAAGTAAATTAACTTTCCTAGGGCTGATATCCCAGAACTTTGAGATTGGGGGGGAAAAGGTACTCTTATTAGTATGGCACAATTCACAAATATCTCTTTTAAACAGATGATTGTCTAGTTTACATCAACTATATTTACAGGTTGATGTCATATTGTTCTTCAGATTGTCGGTCCTTCATCTGCCTCCCATTGATTTCCTGTGTGCGACAGACTGTTTGCTAGATTTTCATCCTTGTGTCAAATCACTCCATGGTCTTGTCCTTCCCTACTTTTCTGATCCCCTTTGGCAGTGCATCACTAGGGGTTGTTTAGCTCACAGGGCTAACCGCTGGCTTTGAAAGCAGACCAAGGCAAGCCAGCAGCAAGGTTCGATTCCCATAACAGCCTCCCCGAACAGGTGCCGGAATGTGGCGACTAGGGGCTTTTCACAGTAACTTCATTTGAAGCCTACTCGTGACAATAAGCGATTTTCATTTTTCATTTCACTGCATATACCCTCCCCCTCACACTGACCCAGTTCCATAAATTCTCCTCCATAGCTACCTTTATTTTTGCTCTCAAACGTCTTATTAAAATTCTCAATGGCTGTGCCTTTGCTCCTCAATCAACCCCCCCCCCCCCTCGCTTGCTTAGTTCTTACCATTTCTGAAACTTTGCTCCCTTGCGAAGAATGCGTATTAGTGAATCATATTTTTCTGCTGATTGTTTTCTAGATTGAAGTAGACCTCGGTAAAAAATGTTGGTACCACTCAATATTTGCCTGCCCAATTCTTCGACAACAGACTACGGAATCCAATCCACCTATGAAGCTTGTGTGTGGCCACATAATCTCACGAGATGCTCTGAACAAAATGATCAATGGAAGCAAGTAAGTGCTGTCTCTCAAATTTGCTTGATTTTTCTGGTTAATGCTTACAGTTACTGAACAACCAGATGGAATAGTTAGTATGGCACCTTTGGTGCATGTTTTCATAATTCCTTCAGTAGGAAAGGAGTTCCTCATTCAGCTCCTTATATCTGTTCTAACAGTTAATTAAGTCATGGTTGATCTTTACCAGCACTTCACTTACCTTCACTTACCTACTATTGTTCACAGCGCTTGATAATGTAATCCACAAAATATGTTGATTTCAATATTAGTTCAGTACCACAGCTTTTTAGAAATACAAAATAGAAGCAGGATTAGATCATATGGCCCGCCAAGTATGCTCCACCATTCAGTGTGATCCCGGTTGATCTTCGGCTTCAACTCCACTTTACCCCCAATTTCCAATATCACCTTGATTCCCTGAAAGAACAAAGATCTGTCTATCTCAGTATTAAATATAAGTCTTAAATATATTCAATGAGGGCACATTAACAGCTCTCTGGGAGTAGAGGATTAAAGATACTAACTCTTGGAGTGAACACAATTCGACTTATTTTAGTGCAAACTGCCTCTTATGTTAAGACTGCGTCCCCAGGTTCTAGATTCTCCGGGTTAAACTACCTCTGTGCCCACCCTGTCAGTTCCCTTCAGAATAAGATCGCCTCTCATTCTTCTAAACTCCAGAGAATATATGCCTGATTTACTCAGCCCCCCATAGCTTTACGAGGGAAGAATTCCAGATTTTGTTAAACTTGATGTGCAATAGTGTCACCTGGTTTCACGCCTAAATGCAGCCCAACTCTAATGTTAAGATTATAATAATCTTTCAATCTTTATTATTGTCACAAGTAGGCTTACATTAACACTGCAATGAGGTTACTGTGAAAATTCCCTAGTCGCCACAGATTTATGACCCTTTGGGTGAAGTAATTTCTCCTCTTCTCTGTTTTAAAACTGCTATCCCTATCCTAAAACTACGACCCCCATTCTAGATTTCCCCATAAGACAAAGCATCCACTCTGCGTCTATTTTGTCATTACATTTTATCACCTTCTGTATCTCAATTGGATCTTCTTCATTCATCTAAACGCAAGAGAGTATCAGCCTATATTGCTCAATCTCTCTTCTTAAGACAAACCCTGCAACTTTGGAATCATAGAACATAGAACAGTACAGCACAGAACAGGCCCTTTGGCCCTCAATGTTGTGCCGAGCCATGATCACCCCACTCAAACCCACGTATCCACCCTATACCCATAACCCAACAACCCCCCCCCCCCCCCCCCCCCCCCCCCCCCCCAACCTTACTTTTATTAGGACACTACGGGCAATTTAGCATGGCCAATCCACCTAACCCGCACATCTTTGGACTGTGGGAGGAAACCGGAGCACCCGGAGGAAACCCACGCACACAGGGGGAGGACGTGCAGACTCCACACAGACAGTGACCCAGCCGGGAATCGAACCTGGGACCCTGGAGCTGTGAAGCATTTATGCTAACCACCATGCTACCCTGCTGCCCCCTTAATCAATCTGGTGAATCTCCTCGGAACTGTCTCCAATGCAACTACAGCCCTCCTCTTGTAAGGGGACCAAAACTGTACACAGTACTTCAGGTGTGTTCTCACCAATGCCTTGTACAGTTGTAGCAACACTTCCCTACTCTATTCCTTCAACCATAAATGCCAAAATTCCATTTGCTTTCCTTTTACTGCTGTATCTGCATACTAGTTTTCTGCGATTCATACACATGATACCCAGATCACACAGAACTGAAGACTCTAAACTTTCTCTCCATTTAGATAATAAATTGCCTTTCTATTTTTCCGACCGAAATGGATAACCTTACACTTATCCATGTTAAACTCCATCTGCCAAACTTTGGCCCACTCATCTAACCTATCTATCCATTTGTAAATTTCTTATTTCCTCATTGCAACTTGCTTTCCCACCTATTTTAGTGTCATCTACAAATTTGGCTAGAGTACCTTCTAACCCTGCATCCAAGTCATTAATACAGATTGTAAATAGCTGGGGCCCCAAGGACGGAACCCTGTAGCACCCCATAAGTTACATCTTGCCAACTAGCAAAAGATCCATTTATTCCAATTCTCTTCCTTCTGTCCGTCAGCCCATCTTGTTTCCAAGCTAATAGATGACCCCTTACCCCATGAGATCTTACCCTGTGTGTCAATCTTTGGTACTGCACCGTATCAAATGCCTTCTGGAAGTCCAGTATAAAACATTTACAGGATCCCCATTATCCATTTGGCTTATTACATCTTCAAAGAACTTTAGAAAATTTGTCAAACATACAACCATGCCGACTCTGATGGATTGCATTTTGATTTTCCAAATGTCCTGTTATTACTTCCTTAATAATACATTTTAACAAATTCCCAAAGACTAACTGGTCTATAGTTTTCAACTTTCTGCCTCCCTCCCTTTTTGAATATGGGCATTACATTAGCATATTTCCAACCCGTAGAAACCTTACCCGCATCCAAGATCAAGCTATCCCACTCCCTGTCATTCTGCCAGGGAAGTTTGGAATATTATAACCAATGGATCCACTATCTCCGCTGCCACTTCCTCTAAACCCCTAGTATGTAGGCCGAGACTTTTAATTCACATTTTACCATCTGCAGTGGCGGGATTTGAACCTGGATCCTCAGAATATTACTCTGGGTCGCTGGCTTACTAGTCCATGGTTTAGGGGCTGGTTTAGCACTGGGCTAAAGAGCTGGCTTTTAAAGCACGCCAAGGCAGGCCAGCAGCACGGTTCAGTTCCCGTACCAGCCTCCCCAAACTGGCGCTGGAATGTGGCGACTAGGGGTTTTTCACAGCAACTTCATTGAAGCCTACTTGTGACAATAAGCGATTTTCATTTCATTTCATTTTCACTACGCCACCGCCTCCCCTATTTCAGAATAGCCTGCTGCCTGGTTGGTTCCACAACATATTGCTCAAATAAATAATCTCTAATACATTCAATGAACTCTTCCTCAAGACTAAGCTTGCCAATTTAATTAATCTAGTCTATATGCATATTAAAATTACTCATAATTATTGCCATGCATTTCTTATAAGCCCCTGATATTTCCAGGTTTATACTGTGCTCTGCTATGGAACTACTTTTTTGGGACCTATGCATTACTTCCACCAGAGACTTTCGTTGACTTTCTAGCCAGACTGATTCTACGTCTTGGTCTCCTGTGCCTATATCATGTCTCACTACAATACCGATCCCTTCCTTTACTAGTAAATCTGCTCCACCTTCTTTTCCTTTCTGCCTCTCCTTCTGAAATACTGAGTACCCTTGGATATTCAACTGTTAATCTTGTTGACCCTGTGCCAACTAGCTCGTAACTCAGGTAGTAATCCAGAGATTATTACCTTTTTTGGTTCTGCTTTTTAATTTAGCACCTAGGTGTTCATATTTTCTCAGCAAGATCTCTATCCTTGTTCTACCTATATCGTTGGTACCTACATGGGCCACAACAACTAGATCTTTTGCGTCCCACTCCACGTTCCTCTGCAGCCCAGATGAGATATTCCAAACCCTGGCACAACCTTCGGGACTATGGATCCTGGCCACAGAGAAAAGTGTCTATGCCCCTAACTATACTATCCCCGATTACAACTACATTGCTTTTCTCCCCCCCCCCCCCCCCCCCCCACTTGAATGGCTCCCTGTACCAAGCTGCTGTGGTCAGTTTGCTCATTCTCCCCACTGTCCCCACTCTCGTCCACACAGGAAACAAGAATCTTGAACCTGTTGGACAAGGGCTGAGGCTCCTGCAACTCTACCTCCTGGGTCCCTCTACCTGCCTCACTAATATTCACACCCTTCTATCCCTGATCACTGGCTGAATTCAAAGTAGTTAATCCAAGGGGTGTTACTGTCTCCGAAGCAACGTGCAGATAACTCTTTCCCCCTCCCTGATGTGCCAAGGCGTCCAAAGCTCAGACTCCAGCTCATCAACTCTGAGCCGGAGTTCCTCGAGCAACTCTTGCTATCGGGGAGATTGCCTGGTGAATGTTGTTGGCCTCAGTGCAAACTGGGTGGGTGGCCTGGCGACAATGGCCCTGGTGCCGTCAGATTCTATTTACCTGGCTATCAGGGTAGTTGGCTCCCATGGCATCTCTACTAGGCACGGTCCAATAAGTGGCTCATCCCCTGCAACTGCTGCTGACACTGCTGGTCCTCCAAGTGGTGCCCATCCGGTCGGCGCGGTAGCACAGTGGTTAGCACTGTTGCTTCACAGCGCCAGGGTGCCAGGTTCGATTCTAGCCTTGGGTTACTGTCTGTGTGGAGTCTGCACGTTCTCCCTGTGTCTGCATGGGTTTCCTCCGGGTGCTCCGGTTTCCCCCCACAAGTCCGGAAAGATGTGCTGTTAGGTAATTTGGACCTTCTTAATTCTCCCTCTACGTACCCGAACAGGCACTGGGATGTGGCGAGTAGGGGCTTTTCACAGATACTTCATTGCAGTGTTCATGTTAGTCAGCTTGTGACAATTAAGATTATTATTATATCTGAAATAGATTTTAGGGCCTGTTGCATACCCTGGAACTGATGTTGGCTGCTCTCTGGGAAACCAGGTTTATCACAGTGCAAAGCCAGGAAAGTAATGCTGTGCCTGTATAAAGCTTTGGTTTGGCTACAACAAGAGCTTTCTTTCCAGTTCTAGTCACTATACTTAAAAAAAATATGTGATGGAACTTGAGAGGGTGAAGAGGAGACTTATAGACGGTTCCAGGCTTGAGGAAATTTGAACATAGAACATACAGTGCAGAAGGGAGCCATTTGGCTCATCGAGTCTGCATCGACCCACTTAAACCCTCGCTTCCACCCTATCCCCAATAATCCCTCCAAACCTTTTTGGTCACTAAGAGCAATTTATCATGGCCAATCCACCTAACCTGCACGTCTTTGGACTGGGAGGAAACTGGAGCACCCGGAGGAAACCCACGCAGACACTTGCAGATTCCACACAGACAGTGACCCAGCAGGGAATGGAACCTGGGACCCTGGTGCTGTGAAGCCACTTGTGCTGCCTGCTGCCCAATGATTTAGCTAAAGGTTAGTTGGAGAAGCTGCAGTTGGTTCTCCTTGGAATCAAGGAAATTGAAGGGCACTTTGACAAGAGGTATACAAGATTAGGGTCGGGTTAGATAAGATATACAAATAAAAACTGCCGCTGCTCCACTCGTTGATGGTATAAGGACTAGGGGGGGGGGGCAGATTTAAAGTTTAGACAAGGGGCTATGGGTTGCGAGGATGAACTTTTTTTACACAGCGAGTGATAATGACCTGCCTGTGAAGGTGATGAAGCCAGAGATGGTGAACGTTTTCAAAAGGAAATTGGATGGGCACTTGAGGGGAAGAATCTTACTGGACTATTTGGTACAGCGGGAAAATTAAGCTGATTGGATTGTTTTAAGGAGGCTGGCTTGAAGTCAGTGGGCTGAATGGCGGCCTCCTGTGCTGTAAAGACTAAGTTTCAATTCTATGATTCCAAAGATAATGCAGTGTTGCAAATATTTGTCATTTTGTGTTAGGCGAACAGCTGTAACCTCTTGGGAGTGTTGTCACAGTTGTTCTCATTTGTTTATTGCTTTGTTGATCATGTGACAATTTTGATTATCAGTTTGCAGTCGGCAAACAGTCGGTGTTGCCCAAGTTCATGGACAAAATCAGATAAGGGAAATCCACACTAATTTCATTTTAAATGTTAGCTATTTTGCACATGCTAAAAAACTTGTTTTGACCAGTGAATTCCTATGACGATAAGAGTCCCTATAACCTTGGTCCGTTGTATACATTTCCACTCACTGGATTAGAGAGTGCTCTGTTATGGTGGTAGAATTATCCTGTTTTGTTTAGCATTCAATCCTCAGACCACTATGAGGTCAAATTGGAATTAATAGCTAAAATTATATCAAATTTTCAGTGCTATGCCCAAAGATAGAAGTGACCTTTGAGCACATTTGCAAGCAGGCTCTGTGTTGATTTCAGAATGGGCAGTGCAATCACGGCTGTGGGAAATGCTGATTGGATTGAGAGACATGAGCACCTTTACTGCTACCGCTGTCCAGAATGGATTTGAACGCAAGAATCTAGTGGAAGTCTTGAGTGTGCGCAGTATAATTGGTCGGCTATTACTTAATACCAATAACTTATCAAAGCTATCAATCAGAATGTAAGGAAAAATGTCTGTGCCGTCTTGAGGTAACCAGGGTTGTGCTGCTTGTTGAAATATGTTTGGCAGGGTTATCATAGACCATCTTCCTGTGATTCTTTTTACTGCGACCCTCAAATGACCATTCGTTTTTTTTCTTCACTTCTTCCTAGGTTAAAATGCCCGTATTGTCCAATGGAGCAGGCACCAGCAGATGCGAAACAGATCTTCTTTTGAAGATTGTTGTGACTTGGGGAGTGGTTTCAGAATTTTGAGCAGTGCTGCAGCAATTCATTGTTCTGTTGGACTAAGGCTAAGTTGTAGAATGGTGTGTACATGCCAATGTGTATTTGGGATGAACTAAAGAGGAAAACTACTGGATATAAATTGGTTGCAATAGGGCTTTGGAACTCAGCTTGGTCTTGGTATTTGATCAAGTGAGTACACCAGCAGTCACCATTTCATGCAGTTATTTTATATTGAGACAATACTAGCAGTGCATTTTTTAAACTTAAAATATATGTAATCACCCATGAACAACGCATTTCATATGATTCCTCATAGTATCATTGTCATTTCATCGGTTAAAATTGATTTTTTAAAAGTTCAGTGTGATCTTTATTCTTTAAAAAAAAAATAGAAAAATTGAATGTATGAGTAGATAACTACTGGTAATGTTTGCATACCTTTCTATGTTGGTTTGATTGAGGTAGCTTTGATATATTTTCATGTAATTTCTTTCCTGACACAATTTGACACGGGCTCAAATATTGAGTGTGCATATATTAAGCCCCCCCTCAGGGGCTGATTATTTAAATTTACTGTAAATTTAAACTGCATTTGCATCGAAGGTGGGCTAGCGAAGTATTGGCATGGGGGAAGGCAACAATGCATGAAGGATAGACGTGTATAATTTTGCTTCATGTAGATAATTTAGTTAGGTGTATGGTACCATGTCCAATACATAACTACAACCTGAAATATAAAACTGAAAAATCTTATTAAACAGTTGTATACCAAGCACTTGTATGTTTCGTCACTGTTTGGGGAGTACGCTATCATTGCAGGATTAGCTCTGTTGAAGAATGGGTCACTTTGTCATCTTCCAGCATGTGAACGGTGAAATTTCATACCTGTTCTTGATGTTCAGCTTAGATTCTGCCAGTGCCATTCTACACCATTCAGCTCCTGACCTTGCTACACTCTTGGTTCAAACCATAGATCCATAAAACTCCTACAGCACAGAAGGAGGCCATTCGGCCAATCGGGTCTGCACCGACTTTCTGAAAGAGCACCCTACCGAGGCCCTTTCCCCTGCTTTATCCCCACAACCCCACCCAATTTACACATCTTTGGACACGTAAGGGAAATTAGCATGGCCAATCCACCTAGCCTGCACTTCTTTGAACTGTGTGAGGAAACTGGAGCACCCGGAGGAAACCCACGCAGACACGCGGAGAACGTGCAAAGTCGACGGTCACCCGGGCCAGAATTGTACCAGGTCTTGGCGCTGTGAGGCAGCAGTGCTAACCACTGTGCCACCGTGCTGCCCTGGACAAAAGAGCTGATCTCAGGAGGTGAGAGTGACTGCCTTTGGCATGAAGGCAGTATTTGATGAAGTGAAAATGAAAAAGTGTGGCATAGAATCATAGATTTATATTGCAGTAGGAGGCCATTCGGCCCATCGAGTCTGCACCAGACCTTGGAAAGAGCACCCTATCTAAGCCCATACCTCCACCCTATCCCTGTAACCCCACCTAACCGTTTTTGGATACTAAGGGCAATTTAGCATAGTCAATCCACATAATCTGCATCAAGGAGCTTTAGCAAAAATAGAGTTGATGGGAATCGGGGGAAACTCTCCACTGTTGGAGTCGTACCTAGCTTAAAGGAAGATATTTGTAGTTGTTGAAGGTTCAGGGCACCACTGAAGGAGTTCCTTAGGGCAGTGTCCTAGGCCCTTCAACGCTTGACCAATGACCTTCCATCATAAGGTCAGAAGTGGGGATGTTTGCTGATGACTAAACAATGTTCAGTACCTCTTCAGATGCAGCATGACCTGGACAATATACAGGCTTGGACTGACATGTGGCAAGTAACAGTTGTGCCATGCAATGATCTTCTCCGACAAGAGCGAATCTAATTGCCCCTTGACATTCAATGGAATTACCATCACTAAATCCTCCAATATCAACATCCTGGGGCTAACCATTGATCAGAACCTGAACTGGTCTAAGTATATGAATGCTGTGGCTATAAAAGCAGATCAGAGGCTCGGAATCCTGTGACAACTAACTCACTTCCTGACTCCCAAAGTGTGTCCACCATCTACAAGGCATAAGTATGATGGAATACTCTCCATTTGCATGGATGAGTGCAACTTCAACAACACTCAAGAACCTTGACACCATTCAGGACAAAACAGACTACTTGATTGGCATCACTTCTGTAAACATTCACTCACTTCACCACTGATACACAGTAGCAGCAGTGTGTACCATCCAGAAGATGCACTGCAGCAACTCACCAAGGCTCCTTAGCACCTTCCAAGCCCACATCTACTAACATCTAGAAGGACAAGGGCAGCAGAAGCCTGGGAACACCACTACCTGGAGGTTCTCCTCCAGGCCACTCCGCATCCTGACTTGGAAATAGATCGGTATTCATTTGCGGTCGCTGGGTCAAAATCCTGAAATTCCCTCCCGACCAGCACTGTGGGTGTACCTACACTGCATAGACTGCAGTGATTCAAGAAGGCAGCTGACTACCACCTTCTCGAGGAATTTAAGGATGGGCAATAAGTGCTGGCCTAGCCAGCGACACCCAAATCCCATGAATTAATTAACAAAAGGTCATGTATCCATCTGCCCATAGAAGCCAGATTAGTCTAAGGATCTCTGACATCCCACACTCAGACACGATCAGTCCCTAAATAGTACAATGCTAAGCAAGTAAACAAGATGTGGCCTTGAAACCCAGGTGACTTGTCTAAGATTCAGGGCACTTGTTTTCTCTGCCCTTCGGGGCACTCAAATTCTGCTCAGGTGGTACATAGTTATTAGGAGCAGAAGTAGGCAATCCATTTCAAGCCTGCTCCGCCACTCAATCAGATCATGGCCGATCTCTTCCTGGTCTCAAATCCACCCCCCTAACTGTTCCCCCATATCCCTTTAAGCATGTTTTTTAAAATCATAAGTGTATCTATGTTCTTCTTGAAACCATTTAATGATTCAGACTCCACCACACTACGGGGCAGCGAGTTCTACAAATTCACCCCCCTCCCTGCGAGAAGTCGTTCCTCCTTAGCTCAATTTAAATTTACCACCCCTTAACCTATATCTGTGAACTCTCAAGAGGGAACATTTGGTCTACATTTACTTTATCAATCCCTCTTCGTATTTTATATACCTCAATCAGATCCCCTCTCAGTCATCTACACATCAGCAAGTATAAGCCCAAACTGTTGAAACTCTCCTCATACGGGAACCCGGAATCAATCTGAACTGCCTCCAATGCACCACATCCTTCCTCAAATAAGGAGACCGAAGCTGGACTCAATACTCTAGATGTGGTCTCACCAACACCCAATACAATTGCAACAATAATTCTCTATTTTTATACTCAAGTCCTTTTGCAATAAACACTAACATTCCATTTGCCTTTTTAATTACATGCTGTACCTGTGTACTGACTTTCTACAATTCATGATCAAAGAAACCAAGATCCCTCTGCCCAGATGCATCTTGAATCTGCTTTCCATTTATATAATAATTTGCCTGTCTATTTTTTCAGCCAAAATGGATAATTTCACAAGCTTTTGTCAGGTGGATGTACCTTTAAGAAATAGGTGTGTATCAAATAGCTGCAGTGATGTCAGTGTGTGGCCGGAGCTGAGCTGTCTGTCTTTCACTTTCGTTTTGAGCTGGGAGCACTGTGTGTTTTTGGTTTCGTTTCCAGGGTTGGAGATCTGTATTCAAAGCAAGCTGATATGTAAAATGATCTTTATCTCTGCAAGCTTAAGAATGTCTCCAGCTCATTGATGATTTCAAAGTAATACCTCTCTATAAAGAATTTAAACCTGCTGTTGTTGTTTAAAAAGGGTTTAACTTACAAATGTTGTTTGGGAAGTTATGAAGGGTTATCTATAGAGTATTGTAAAGTGGGCACTTGTGCTCCTCATAACCAAAATCTATTAAAAGTTGTGGGTCAGGTGAACTCCATGATATACTTTGGGGTTCTCTAAACCCTGGTCCGTAATAAATTGGAGGCTCGCCTGGGATAAAAGTCTATCATTTGCGATTGGGTTGGCTTAGTGAACTTAAAGACAGTGAGGGGTGAGCATATTTGTGTTTGCTTTTCCAGGTGTGGCATACCCGTTTAAGTAAGGAGTGTGTTGTAGACGATGTCTCTTTCAGAGGCTCGGAAGTTTTTGGGGGTGGAAAAGGTCACATGCAGTACCTTACGAACAGAGACAAAAAAAGGCTTTTAGATTTGGCCAGAACATTGCAGTTAGCGTTGCCTGACGGCACACGAAAAGAGGTACTTACGGCGGTAGCTGAGCATTTAAAATTGCCTGGATACAGTCGGACTAATTAGAAATGGCAAAAATTCAGTTACGGATTAAACAACTGGAACATGAAAAAGAATTAAAGCAGCTTGAATACAAAATTAGGTAAAAAGAAAAAATAGCCCTAGCAGAACAAAAAGAAAAAGAGAGAGGAAAAAGAGAGGGACGAAACGAAAAAAGAGAGGAAAAAGAAAAAGAGAGAGGGGAAAGGGAAAAAGAGAGAGAGTATGAACTTCAGAAAATGACCATGAAACATGACAGTCAGTTAAAATTGGCGGAGGTAAAGGGAAATGTACAGTTTGAGGATAGTGATGAGGATAAAGAGAAAGAGCGTCATAGTTGAAGGCTTGGTGGGATCTATTTAAATATGTCCAAGCATTGCCAACGTTTGATGAGAATGAGGTAGAAGCCTTTTTCATTTCATTTGAGAAGGTGGCTCAACAAATGAAATAGCCACAGGACATGTGGGTATTACTGATTCAATCAAAGCTGGTAGGTAGGGCTAGTGTGGTGTTTGCATCAGTATCAGAGGAGGTATCTGGGACGTATGAGGGGGATGAAAAAATCCATCTTAGGTGCATATGAACTAGTGCTTGAAGCCTTCAGACAAGGGTTTAGAAATTTAAGGGAAGAACCTGGTCAAACACGCATGGAGTTTGAAAGGATCAAACAGAGTAATTTTGATAGGCGGGTAAGGGCTTTGAAAATAGACCGAAAATATGAAGCTCTCAGAGAAATTATACTTTTGGAGGAGTTTAAAAATTCAATTCCTGATGTAGTGAGAACTGATGTGGAAGAGCAGAGGGTTAAAACTGCAAGGTTAGCAGCAGAAATGGCAGATGATTATGAATTAATTCATAAATCAAAGCTTGGTTTCTGACATCAGTTTCAGCCTGTGAGGGATAGAAACCGGGGAAAAGAGAAATACTCAAGTGGTAGAGGTAAAGGAGACCTGATGGTAGATAATAAGGAGAGTGTACCTCAGATTAAAAAAGAAATCCAGGAAGGTGGATGAGAAATGAAAAGTTTCAATTGTTTTCACTGTAATAAAGTAGGCCATGTAAAGTCACAGTGTTGGTGGTTGAAGAAAAGCACTGGGAAGGCTGATGTGATAAAACCGGATAAGTCAGTGGGGTTTGTTAAAGTGGTAAATCTAGCCGAAAGTGAATTTGGGAAAGCCCAAGTCATTTTCTTTGACCATACAATTGGACTGGTCCCACGGGATGTGAATACAAAAGTTATTGAGGAGTTTCCAATACCCTCGACACAAAGGGAAATAATGCGATTTCTTGGCATGCGTGGATTTTATCGAAAATTTGAGGCAGATTTTTGCAGCATAGTTGCTCCACTGATGGACTTGCTGAAGATACATCGCAAATTTCCGTGGACAGCGGAGTGTCAACAGGCATTTGAAGGCCTAAAGGATGTGTTAACTAATGCTCCTGTGTTGGAGAATTACAAGAGACTCTGTGATTGGATTGAGCTAAAATAGCTGACTTTAAAGAGAAATGGTGAGGCGTAGAGAAATAGATGGATCGTGCAGCGACCTTCTTGTCCAAAGAGACTGTTAATCAAGAAAGATTCCAATAAGAAGAACTAAAATGGACTATGTTATTATACCTGTTTGTGTGTTTTGTTTTGTGAAACCAAAAAGGATTTTACTGTCCGTATTTCTTAAAGGAAAGTGTAAAGGTGAAAAATGAAACCAAAATAAAGTTGATGATTTTTTGTCTTGGGGGGAGGTGTCAGGTGGATGTACCATTAAGAAATGAGTGTTAATCAAATAGCTGCAGTGATGTTAGTCTGTGGGTGGAGCTGGGCTGTCTGTCACTTTTGTTTTGAGCTGGGAGCTGCAGTGTGTTTTTGGTTTCGTTTTCAGGGTTGGAGAGCTGTATTCGAAGCAAGCTGATATGTAAAATGATCTTTCTCTCTACAAGCTAAAGAATATCTCCAGATCATTGATGATTTCAAAGTAATACCTGTTTCTGTAGAGTATTTAAACCTGTTTTCTTTGTTTAAAAAGGATTTAAATTATGGCTGTTGAGAAGTTACTACGGGTTATCTATAGAGTATTGTATCTGTGAAGTTACGTGTGTTTGTAGTTGATAAACTGTTTACTGTTCGTTTATAAAATGTTAACTTGATTCATAGAATAAACATTGTTTTGTTTTTAAAATACTTTTTAGATCTCTGCTGCATCACACCTGTAAAGTGGGCACTTGTGCTCCCCATAACCAAAATCTATTAAAAGTTGTGGGTCAGGTGATATACTTTGGAGTTCTCTAAACCCTGGCCCGTAATACTTTGACAGAGTCATCCAGATTCAAAACATTAGCTCCCTTCTCCACAGATACCTTCTCCACAGATACAGTGAGACTTGCTGAGATTGTCCAGTATTTTCTGCTTTGTTTCAGATTCCAGCATCTGCAGGAATTTTTTTTAACTTCACACTTATCCACCTTAAACTGCATCTGCCAAATTTTGCCCACTCGGTCTTCGCAGGAGAAGCTGTCCCACAACCGTCGGGAGAGGGCCCAGACTGGCGGCAGGGTGCCAGGTATCAGGATCCTCACCACCTTCGAGCAATGGGCACTGGAGGTTACGGGGATGGTCAAGGACTGAGCGGTCACCAACGCGGAGGTCGGCGCATACCGCAGAAATGAAGATCCACCGCACCCCTTCCGGGCATTAGTTGTAATGCCATACAGACTGACCCATGCCTCCCACTGACCACGTGATCATTCTCCAGCAGGATATGCAGCCGGCAGCGCCAACCCATCCGGGGTATAGCCCCCCCCCCCCCCACCCCAAACCAGGCCCCCCTGCCTCCCATGAGAACACCCTGGAGGAGAGCTCACGGGTGCAGCACAGCTATTATCTCCACCCTCCTGTGCTGAGACACGCTCCGGTGGGCAACGTTAGTCGACAGGCTTTTGGGGCACATTCTGGTGAGCACCTCACAGTTGCTGATGCACATCACGCGGAAGCAGTGATGTCCAAGCGAGACAGCAGTCGGAGGGCTGCTGGGTGCCAAGACCCAGCTAGGTCTAAGTCAGATTCTGAGCCTCTAAAACAGATTTACTCAGAGCTAATGGAGACGTTATGGTGTGGCAGTGATATTCAGAGGAAAATGTCAGTGACACTCCAGCAGGTCCATAGCTGATTGGAGGAGTCCAGAGGCTGTGGCAACAGGAGGTAGCACTGGCAATGCATGGCACTGAGGCCAGCACAATGTCAGCAGCATGAGTGGAGGTGTCCAAGGTGTGGCGCAGTCAGTGACGGCATGGCCTTGGGCCTCTGTAGACTATGCGACTCTCTGGGGGAAATGACCCAGTACCAGGCTAACCTTGATGAGGCACAGCGGCACATGTCCCAGTCTCAGATGGGAATGGCCGAGCGCTGCTGAGCGTGACCCAGTCAATGAGGAGCAGTGCCTGATGACGCAAGGGCAGCCAGAGCTCAATCCAGCTGCCCCTCCATCTGGAGGTGAACCCCTGGGCCTTTTGGCACTGACTAGGAGGAAGAGGTGCTGGGTGACGACCCAGACCCATTTGATGGATTGGTGACCGTGGCCACCAGCTCCCCCAAGCTCCACCCCTCTGAAGCTGCGTCTGGCAGTAGACACCTGGACACCTTGCCGCTGTCAAGTGCACCGGGCCCTCAGCATCAGATCCCACAGAGGACGCCCACCAGGGGCATTGAAGGCCCTGGGATGCGGTAAGCAGCTGGCTGCCTCCACCGCTGAACCTTTGATGTGCATCCTGCGGGTACATCTAGACGTAGCGGTAAAGCAAGAAAGACCAAGCATGTCGAGGGTCACTGGGAGGATGGGGGGGAGAGCTGGAGGTATCTAGGGGATAAGGAAGGGAGTGTGCTTGGTGAGGGTGGGTGTATTAGGGGGTGATGGGGAGAGTGGGGGGAGGAAGGGTGGGGGGGAGAAAGGGAGGATGGGAGAAAGGGAGGATGGGGAGAGTGGGGGGGGGTGATGTACACTTGTGCAAATCAATTTTAATAACCCTCACCACAACCAGTAATGCGTCTCTGGCTCTTTGTTTTGTGATGCGGGATGACCACTAATCCCATGTCTGCCCCCCCCCCCCCCTCCCCCCGCCCCGGACATCCCCTGTCCATGCTCACCCGGCCACGGTGGGGGAGGCGTCCCTACTCACCGGACTGCACACCCTGCCCCCCAGACACCCGAACTGAACATCGCCAAATCCCGGCCATGGATCCATCTCCTGGGTGATCGAAGGTTGGCTGCTGCATTTGTGGTGCTGCCTCCCACAGTATTCAAGCGCAAGGACCATGCATGCAGGTCTGATTGAGATGCTCAGCAATGAGCCCCACATGTTACATGGCAGACCCACCCACTTGGGATATGGGCGGCATGGAAGCACAGTGGTTAGCACTGTTGCTTCACAGTGCCAGGGACCTGGGTTTGATTCCCGGCTTGGGTCACTGTCTGTGCGGAGTCTGCAAGTTTTCCCCATGTCTGTGTGGGTTTCTTCCGGGTGCTCCGGTTTCCTCCCACAAGTCCCGAAAGACGTGCTTGTTAGGTGAATTGGTCTTTCTGAATTCTCCCTCTGTGTATCCGTCACTGTGCAGGGGGTTGTGGAGACGGTGCTAATCAAGGTGCTACTTTGTCCTGGATGGGCCCAGCTTCTCTGTGTATCCGAACAGGTGCCGGAATGTGGCGACGAGGGGATTTTCACAGTAACTTTGTTGCAGTGTTAATCTAAGCCTACTTGTGACAATAATAAAGATTATAGATTGTTATAAAACAGTCCCACCCTCCCTAGAACAAGATTGGTGAACCTTTGTTAGATTCTAATGGGTTCTGATGAAAGATCACAACCTGAAACTTCAACTGCCTTTCTCTGGGTGGCATCACATTAGCACGTTCCAATCCACCAGGATCTTATCTTAGTTCTCACACAGCTATGAAACATGCTAATGTGATGCCTGTATTCAAAAAGGGGGAAGAGGCAAAAAAGTAGGAAAGTATAGACTGGTTAGCTTGACCTCTGTGGTGGGGAAGTTGCTGAAATCAATCAATCAATCATTAAAGAGGAGTTGAGTGAGCATTTCGAAACGCTTACCTGGATGAGTGCGCTTCCGAAACACTTGAGAAGCTGGGCCCATCCAGGACAACATAGCATGCTTGGTTAACACCGTCTCCACACCGTCAAAACCTGCACTATGATGGCAGTCTGTGCCATATACAAGATGCACTGCACAACCTGCCAAACCCACAACCTCTACCTTCGAGAAAGACAAAGGCAGCAGATGCCACCACCTGCAACTTCCCCTGCACGTCACATACCTTCATGCCTTCGAAATATATCGTTGTTCCTTCACTATTTTGGGGTCAAATTCCTGGAACTCTCGTCCTACCAGCCTCCAACAACCACCTCCTCAAGGGCAATTAGGGATGGGTAATTAATTCTGACCTTGCCAGCAATGCTCACATCCCATGGAAGAATAGAAAAAAGAATGAGAAAGCCGAGTCAGGCTTCAATGGACTGCTGGTTTCTGCAGCTACAGGTCACTGATGCTGGATCAGTGCAAACACGGATGCTTGTGTACCTAAGAATCTGGGAGCAATGTGAGAAACGCCTCTTAGGGATGTGACTATTTGTGTAGTCAAGGACTGTTTCAGGAAAATGGATTTTCAATCCAGGGTAAAAGATCACAGAAACCACGGCTTGAAGTGATAATGGGCATAACTCACTTGTGTTTAAAATTCCACGATTTCTTTGCTCTGTTCCATTTCACCCAAACTTTTGCTCTTATCTGAGGGGAAACCATGTGATTTACAGTTATGCCTGAGTTCTTGTTACCAGGCTTGGTAACAGCACCCAAAACAAGTGTGAAGTCAGCTCAGGTTGTGTGTCGTGGGAAATTAAGTTGCTCCTATGTAAAGTCCACTGGTATTTTGGGCCTGGTGGTAATGGGTAGGGGCATCAATCCCACAGTGGGCCGGCATGAGCTGACAGTATACCACATTGCTGAATGTTTATTGCAGAATGCAATCCTCTAGTGATATTACCAACTGTAAAATAGCAGTGACATTTTTTGTTGATGTTATTAACATAGCATCAAATTGCAGAGCCATTATTTGATGCTTCAGCTGTTTGAAGAATGAATGATATGTCTGCGAACTTGCATTGCAAGTAAAACCACAATCTTTGATATGCACTGTTCTGCCGAGGACCAACTATATAATCCACAACTAGAGCCCTGAACCCTAGCTCTTTACAAGAACCTGCTTCTCACAGACAGCTGGTTTACAGAATTCATTTGAAGTTTGATGAAGAGAAACTTGCATTTTAATTCTTATTGTTTCAGACATGATTTAAGATGAAATGTTGAAATATTTTTTGTGATGCAGGGTGAAGCGTCTGCTTCTGACGCATCCGCATTTTGAAGAATTTCTTAATTTTTAAAAAACAATTATTCACATAATGTAAGGTGCCACTCCAATGTGTTTGTTTTAAGGTCCAGGAGTCACACATTACCCAAAATAGGGAGTCGAGAATTCATCAGAGATTTTAAGGTGGTTTATTAAGCAACAGTGTAGACATGATGCATAAACTAAATGGATGGGAAAAGACATACGACGTGTGACAGGTGAGATTGGCTTACTGATCCTGGAGGACGAATAGATGGGTGGCGCAGTGTGTGTGCAACTCTGCAGCCTTTTGCTCAGTAGCTATGTGTTTGGAAGCTCTTTCCCTGGTCTTCTGCCATACACACTGTATAATGGCTAGAGCTGTAATTAAAATGTCGTAAAAGGGAGGTAATCATTGATTTGAAGGTGAAGCGTTCTGTTAATAGATTTTGAGATGAGAGCAATTTACTTGTTCACAGAGGGGAGGCAGTGGCGTAGCGGCATTGCCACTGGACTAGTAAACCAGAAACCCAGACTAATGGCTCATTAATAACTTGGATGAGGGAGTTGAAGGGTGGGTCAGTAAATTTGCAGATGATACGAAGATTGGTGGAGTTGTGGATAGTGAGGAGGGCTGTTGTCGGCTGCAAAGAGACATAGATAGGATGCAGAGCTGGGCTGAGAAGTGGCAGATGGAGTTTAACCCAAGTGTGAGGTTGTCCATTTTGGAAGGACAAATATGAATGCGGAATACTGGGTTAACGGTAGGGTTCTTGGCAATGTAGAGGAGCAGAGAGATCTTGGGGTCTATGTTCATAGATCTTTGAAAGTTGCCACTCAAGTGGATAGAGCTGTGAAGAAGGCCTATGGTGGGCTAGTGTTCATTAGCAGAGGGATTGAATTTAAGAGCCATGAGGCGATGATGCAGCTATACAAAACCTTGGTAAGGCCACATTTGGAGTACTGTGTGCAGTTCTGGTCACCTCATTTTAGGAAGGATGTGGAAGCTTTGGAAAAGGTGCAAAGGAGATGTACCAGGATGTTGGCTGGAATGGAGAGTAGGTCTTACGAGGAAAGGTTGAAGGTGCTAGGCCTTTTCTCATTGGAACGGAGAAGGATGAGGGGCGACTTGAATGAGGTTTATAAGATGATCAGGGGAATAGATAGAGTAGACAGTCAGAGACTTCTTCCCCGGGTGGAACAAACCATTACAAGGGGACATAAATTTAATGTAAATAGTGGAAGATATAGGAGGGATGTCAGAGGTAGGTTCTTTACCCAGAGAGTAGTGGGGGCATGGAATGCACTGCCTGTGGAAGTAGTTGAGTTGGAAACGTTAGGGACCTTCAAGCGGCGATTGGATAGGTACATGGATTATGGTAGAATAATGAAGTGTAGATTAATTGTTCTTAAGGGCAGCATGGTAGCATTGTGGATAGCACAATTGCTTCACAGCTCCAGGGTCCCAGGTTCGATTTCGGCTTGGATCACTGTCTTTGTGGAGTCTGCACATCCTCCCCGTGTGTGAGTGGGTTTCCTCCGGGTGCTCCGGTTTCCTCCCACAGTCCAAAGATGTACAGGTTGGGTGGATTGGCCATGATAAATTGCCCTTAGTGTCCAAAATTCTATGATCTATGATTAACCTAGGACAAAAGGTCAGCACAACATCGTGGGCAGAAGGGCCTATTCTGTGCTGTATTTCTCTATGTTCTATGTTCTAATGCTCTGGGGACCCTGGTTCGAATCTCGCCATGTCAGATGGTGAAATTTGAATTCAATAAAAATCTGGAATTAAAAGTCTAATGATGACCATGAAACCATTGCTGATTGTTGTAAAATCCCATCTGGTTCACTATGTCCTTTAAGGAAGGAAATCTGCTATACTTACTTGATCTGGCCTACATATGACCCCAGACCCACAGCAACTCTTAACTGCCGCCTGAAGGGAAATTAGGATTGGGAAATAAATGCTGGCCCAGCCAGCGACACCCACATCCCATGAACGAATAAAAAAATAGCTATATAATGAAATATTGTTTAAGTTTGTAGGACCCCAGGGGAGGGGGCCGGTGCAGATCATAAGCCTGGTTAAATAAGTCAAGGGACATCTTGTAAGAAGAGACAAAAGAATGCCTTCTGCTTTGGGTCCAGATGATATAGTTAATGGGAGGAGCCAGGTCTATCTGAAGAGCCAGTAGGTCCAAGAACTGTAATCTGAACCGAGGTGTTTCAGTTTGTTTATGAAAGGTTCTCTCTCCAATGATGCAGCACAGAGAAAAACAAGTAAAACCCTGGTTGTTACCTTTATTCCTCAGTGTCATTTAATATATATTTGTTTCCTTAATTGGAATATAGAGGCAGGTTTAGGAAGCAAGTTAAGGTTTCTTCTTTTACTTAAGAACTGTTGTAAGTGTTAATTATAAAGCTATTTCTTTTTTGCTAATGTGGTTAATTCTGTGGTCCAAATAAAGTTTTTTTGAACATAAAAGATACCTACTGGTCAGACTTATCACTCTTGTGGTGCAGTAACAGTTCCTCACAGTTTTACAACTTGAAAATAGTTAGGTTCTTATTCGGGAACCAAACAGAATAGATCTAACACCCCTGCATTAGCATAACATCACATCATATTTTTACCTAAATCATTTATTCTGGAAGTCGACAGACGAATATCAATTTTCATTTTGGTGGGGAAAGTAGCCAGAATCCGAAAAACGATTCTCCAGAAAGATCGGCAATAAGGAGGCCAGGCACTACTGAATCTTTTATATTATTATTGGGCAGCAAATACGGAAAAAAATACTTGGATGGTATGGAGATTCAGACAAAATATGGGTACAGGTAAAGGATAAAAGATCTGGATCGGCGCAGGCTGGGAGGGCCGAAGGGCCTGTTCCTGTGCTGTAATTTTCTTTGTTCTTTGTTCATTCGGTGGAATCAGGCTCATGTAGGGGGTCAGAACTTTGAGCGTTAGTAACAGCTGCCTTACCCTTTTCTCCCGGTAAATATTCTAGAAATCGGGTAGTAACCGCCACGTTAAAATATGGAGACAAGTTCGGGCAACACTTCAAACTGAGTGCAGTGTCAAATTTGATGTCAATTTGTACTAACCATATGTTTGAATCGAAGAAACTTGTCAGCAGATTCCGGAAATGGGAGGAGAAAGGGATAGTTATAATGAAAGATTTGTCTGTGGAAGGCCAATTTACAAGCTTTGAAGAATTAATAGCGAAATTTGGTCTTTCGGAAAATGGATAGCTTTGAATACTTACAGGTATGTAGCTTCACGAAAACGATGTTACCACCCTCCTTACTATTGGAGAAGATTCTTTCATTAATAGGAAAGAAGGAAGGAAACACATTTATAGAAAGCTTTTGTGGAAGAGGCTGTATCCTTAGGATAAAAACCAAGTGGGAAGGGGAACTGGGATTCGAACTGGAAGATGGGTTGTGGTGCGAGATTCTGCAAAGGATTAACGTGACCTCATCATGTGCTAGATTAGGATTAATACAATTGAATGTTGCGCATAGGGCCCATTTTACCAAATCCAAGATGAATAGGATGTTTATAGAAGTTAAAGATGAATGCGAACGGTGTGGAATTGGCCCTGCAAATCATTGACATATGTTTTGGTCCTGTCCTAAACTCTGGATTTTGGGTCTCCTTCTTCAGGATCATGTCAGCCATTCTACAAGTCAAATTGAATCCCTCTAATAGCCATATTTGGGGTGTTGAATTTACCAAAACCATAACAGGAACTGGGGCTGATGTTCTTGCCTTTGCCTCATTAATTTCTTGTAGGCTGATACCAATGAGGTGGAAATCATCTTCTCCACCCAATGCATCAATATGGCTGAGAGATCTTACAAAATCTTTATATCTCAAAGAAGTAAAATGCACCATGAAGGGCTCAATTGATGGGTTTTACCAGAAAAGGCGAACTTTCATTTTATACTTTAAATATTTAATCATCATTAGCTGTTAAAGAAACAGGGGAGGGAAAAAGAGGGTTTATTATTTTTATTGGAAAGGATATGTTGTTGGTACTCTTATTGTTTGTGTTTTATGTATAACTTCAAAAAAACTGAATAAAACTATTTTAGAAAAGAATAACGTCTAATGTTAGTCAAGGAGTTGAGATCAGCAGAACTGGCCAGCAAGGTTGTTTACTTTTTAGAAGGACAGTTTGAATCTAGATCATTACAGACAGGCTTTTGGGTGAAGGTTTAATAATAAACTTACATTGGCAAGATTGGAATTTTAAAACAGTGTTCTGTGTACCGAATAACAGTGCAAGCAGTCTGTATCTGTGATTTGGGAGAAAGAGTGGCGTTAGAAGGCTCTTCCTGTGAGCCGTGTGAGAGCTGAAAGAACTATATCAGAGAAGGATGCTCCTCCAGTTGTTACTCTAGGGTAGATCGCTCCATGCATGAATCATGAATAAACAATTGTAACTTGTTCCTGGATCTCCTGTGTTTACTCTATGTCAATCACTTGTTCAAACAGCTTTGTTCATTGACCTCAGGATAGGTAGCCAAAGTGTCACCTTGCTCTTTGCCCATCACTTTAGCGCAATGTCACTTTTTTTTACTTTACTTCACGCTGGGAGCCATTTGTTAGCCTTTACTGGACACTTGTATGGAGACAAAATTACAAGAGGTCAAAATGGAAGCCTGAGCCAGGACACCTTGACATTCCTAGGGACTGTTCATGCGGTTTCCAGAGGAAAATATTTTCTGTTGGGTGGCCTCCTACTATGCTTAATAACTCCATAAGTATGCTATAATATTCTGAAAATTACCATTTCTTCTGAAGGTCAGCTTCTGTGGGGAAACAGAGGTAATGTTTCAGGTCTGTGACCTTTCACTGAGAAGTTACAAATGTATTGGGTTTTCCACAAATGACAGGGGAAGGTGGGAAGAAGCAACATTCCATCATTTTCGGCTTTGTTTCAGATTTCCAGCAGTTGCAGTATTTTGCTTTTGTACTAGTTTGGGGCAACTGAGTCATAATATTCAATCTTGAAGGGAGATAATTGAGAGTTAACCTTGTACAGATATATCAGATAGTAAATTGTGTAGAAAAGGTAAGTTCAGAATATTATCTCAAATTTAAATCAAGATAGTAAGTCTAACTGATGAAGGCAAATTCAGGACTGATATTAAAAAAAAGTTTTAATTCAATGAGCAACCAACACACAATATAGATTTCTTGTTAAAACCTTTTACCACGAAAAAGGTTATACCCATTGCTGCTCCATAATAACCCTAAAAAGGTGATGGTGGATTGCTTCTTCAGAAAGCTTTATCTTTATAACCAAGCATAAACCATTTCACAGAGTCAATTAAGGGTCAACAATCTGGTGCAGGACCGGAGTTAGGAATGAGCTATTGTTCGTAGAGTCCCTTCCCATTAAAAACACAGTTGATTGCTGCTATGGGCATTCTGACATTAGACTATGGTAATGAAGTGTGAAGGTATACCACATGGAATCTAGCTTGTGGGTATCTTTGTGAGGAGCTGTCAATTATACAATTATATGTCAATTATATCTCTCAAAGCAAAGTAACAGAATGTTTGGCAAAAGCTAGTTCCTTATCGATAGTTAAACTACAATGGACAAAAGGTCTCCCTTCTCCATACTTTACACTATTTTCTAGAAACTGAGGGGTTGAGTTTCATCGCAGATTGTTAACCCCACTGTCAGGACTGAAAGCATTAGCCAACCATCCTTTGGCAGGCAGCGAAACATGCGGCTGGCAATGAGACAAAGTAAAGACGAAGAACAAAGGGACGTTCTGTTAATACCCATCCCTAGTTGCCCTAGAAGGTGGTCGTGTATTTTCAGCTTGAGCTAATTGGAATCTGCAAAACAAAATCAAACAAAATCTGGAAACCAGTAAAAAATTTACCATAACCTCTGCGGCCACAATCCAATTGAGGGTGACAACTCACCTACGCAGAACCGGGTTCCTGAAACAGAAGAAATCCAGCGCAGTTTGGATTTTCTTTTATTCGCTCATGAAATGTGGGCATTGCTGGCTGGGCCAGAATTTATTGTCCATCCCAGAGAGCATTTAAGAGTCAACCACCTTGCTGTGGACCTGGAGTCATAGTTCTAGGAAGGTCTCCGCCAAGTTGTGTAACATGCGAAGTGTGAGGAACATATCCAGTAAGTTTTGATAGGCACCAGTCAATCTTAAGTAATGTCCAATGTTTGATTAACAAATCATCCTCTTAGTAACAGACATTCATTTGAACAAACCAGGAGGCCTCAGCTGAGAATTAGAAGCCAATGAAAGTACATGAGGGGTTAAACCAGAGACAAGGGGCTGGATTCTCCGACCCCCTGGGGGGTCGGAGAATCACCGGGGGCGGCGTGAATCCCGCCCCCACCAGCCGCCGAATTCTCCGGCACCGGATATTCAGCAGGGGCGGGAATCGCGCCGGTCGGCGGGCCCCCCCTGGCGATTCTCCGGCCCGCAATGGGCCGAAGTCCCGCTGCTGTAATGCCTCTCTCGCCGGCGTGCATCAAACCACCTCCCTTACCGGAGGGACTAGTGGCGCGGGCGGGCTCCGGGGTCCTGGGTGGGGGGCGTGGGGCAATCTGGCCCCGGGGGGTGCCCCCTCAGTGGCCTGGCCCACGATCGGGGCCCACCGATCCGCGGGTGGGCCTGTGCCGTGGGGGCACTCTTTTCCTTCCGCGTTGGCCATTGCCTCCGCGATGGCTAATGCGGACGTGACCCTCTCCGCTGCGCATGCGCGGGGATGACGTCAGCAGCCGCTGACGCTCCGTCGCATGTGCGGACCTCCTCTGGCCGGCGGAGTCCCTTCGGCCCGGCTGGCGTGGCGCCAAAGGCCTTCCACGCCAGCTGGCGGGACGGGAACCACTCCAGCGCGTGCCTAGTCCCTCAAGGTGAGGGCTTGGCCCCTAAAGGTGCGGAGAAATACGCACCTTTGGGTCGGCACGACGAAGGAGTGGTTCATGCCACCCCAATCCGGCGCCCGCCCCACCGGGTAGGGGAGAATCCAGCCCAAGAATTCCCTTAAAAGTGGGACCTCATGATCGAGGTCTTTATTCCTGACTTCTTGAATCATCTATTTGTTGTTTGTGTTGAAGTGATTTCTTTTTGTGCTTAATGCTTTTTGCCATGTGCTTAACGTCTTTATGTATTGTTTGAATATTTTATTTCTAAGATTTTATTCAGTTCTTATTCAAGTGAGTAATTAACAATAATAAAGTCATATTTTTGACACCTCCCACCAACCAATTCATATTAGAAGGTAAAATAAGAGCCCCCTACCATGTAGTTCTAGATCTGCAGCAATCTAGTTTATTCTTAATTCCCCTTCTGAAATGTCCAAGCAAACCACTCAGTTCAAGAACATTTAAAGATGTTGTCCTTGTCAGCAATGCCCATAATCCCATCAAAGAATAAAGAAAGAAAAATTCAGCCCATCCTGTCTGGGCTGGCTCTCTGAAGGAGCAATGCGCCACTCTCCAACCTTCTCACTGTAGTCCTGCACATTATTCTTTTGCAGATAATAGACCAATTCCCCCTTAAATACCTTGATTGAACTTGCCTTCATCGCACTCTAGCCATGCATTCCAGATCCCAACCACTCACCGCGTGAAAAGGTTTTGCCTCATATCTCAATTGCTTCTTTTGCAGAGGACATCTCACCAGTGTGCTGGCTGATATTCATTACTGAACACCAATATATGCAGATTTATCTCATTGCTGGTTATGGGGGTACTGTGCACAATTTGGCTGCCTTGTTTCCTACGCAGCAAGTAACCGCACTTCAGAAGCACCTCATGGGCTGCATCATACTTTGTTATATCCTGAGGTGCCAAATAAATGCAAGTCCTCATATTTATTGAAAGATAAGGAACTGTATTAGGAAGTGCAGGCTGGTTACAAAATCGTGTACACAGACATGAAATTACCTTTTTTTTTCCAATGGAGGAATGTAACCTGTATTCATAGAATCCCTACAGTGTAGAAGGAGCAGCCGGAGGAAACCCACGCAGACAGGGGGAGAGCATAGAAACTCCACACAGTCACCCAAGGCCGAATCGAACCCTAGTCTCTGGTACTGTGAGGTAGCAGTGCTAACCACTGTGCCACCATGTCACCCTGTTCGAAGAAAGACAAGGTGCACAGCAAGGGTGCAGAACATAGTGGCCTGGCCCACAGTTACAGTGCCTATGGATTCCTGCCTCATAACATATCCATTACATGCTGTTGGTTCATTTGGCAGAGAGCTGAATGGATGTTTTTGCCAGCTCAGCCAAGGTGCTTTTGATTTTCTGGAAGCAATGCACTATAATCTCACCATTTCATTTTTTTAAAATTATAATACCCCTGTACACAAAGTTTTTCACCCAAAAAGTGTCAGTATTGAACGAGAAGCGCAACCTGAAATTCTGATTGTTAGAATGCAGACTGGGACTTTCCAGATCTCTTAGCCTGTTTACTCAGCCAGCAGCCAGGAGCTGCAAGAAACCTACTGGGTGGTTATTTTACATAAAGATTGCTGGATTCTCTTTGAAAAATATACAGCAAAGCAGTGACGGGATCAATATTGCAATGTTAATATTTTTCCTTGCCAGGCTCTCGACATTTCCCCCTCCTTTGCTTGCGTTACAGATCTCCGTACTTATCAAGGATGACATCTGACCACAGGTGCTGGTTTCCACACTCTCAAGTGCAACAGCTTTCAAGCTTTACATTTCTTACATGTATCATGAAAGCTACAGACAGGCGTCCCCATGGTTTATATCGCAAGTGAAACAAACAGGTTTCATCATTGTCTAACAGTCAGAGATAACAAGAAAACTGGCAGTAATTGACTCACATGTTCTACATGGAAGAAGGGGAGAGGCAATATTAGACTTAGTTATGAGTAATGAGCCAAATTTAATAAATAGCCTAACTGTGCGCGATCATTTATCAAATAGTGATCACTACATGATTGAATTCAGTGTCGCATTTCAAAGTGTAAAGCACGATTCAAATCTTAGAATTTTAGACTTGGGTAAGGCTGACTTTAACGGGATGAGACAGAGATTGTCCACGGTAAACTGGGAAGATCTGTTAATGGGTCAAACAACTGAAGATCAGTGGGGAACATTTAAACAAACATTTAACGAGATGCTGATACAGAGAGGAAAAGGCTCCACTTCACGAATAAAACAGCCATGGACAACTGAAGAGGTTAGGGACAGAAGGAAACTAAAAGAAAGGGCTTACAAAAATGCAAAACATAGCACAGATCCAGATGAGTGAAGATAGATTCAAAGACCAGCAAAGGGTCACAAAGCAGCTTATAAGAACTATTAAAAGAGATCATGAAAGGAAACTTGCAAGGGACATAAAAATCAATAAGAAGAAATGTAATGGTTATATGAAGGGAAAACGGATGGTTAAGAAATTGTAGGCAATCTAAATGCTGAAAATTGAGATATTTTCGGTGATAAAAGTGAAATGGCAGACATGTTGAACAATTACTTTGCTTCAGTATTTACACTTGAAAAGGAGGATAACTTGCCAGAAGTCCTGAAAAAAATCAATAGTCGATAGAGGACAGGGATTTATTTCAATTAAAGTAAATACAGCATCAGTAACTAGGAAATTATTGGAACTAAAGAATAACAAATCCACAGGACCTGACGGTTTCCATCCGAGGGTGTTAAAGGAAGTAGGGGACCACATTGTAGATGCCCTAACTATAATCTTCCAGAGTTCCCTAGATTCAGGGTAGTTCCTCTGGATTGGAAAATTGCACATCTCACTCCACGTTTTAAGAAGGGGAAAACCAGGGAATTACAGACCAGTTAGACTAACATTGGTGGGGAAATTGCTGGAATCTATTATCAGGGACAGAGTAACAGCACTTCAAAAAATTTTCATTGATTGGGGAGAGCCAGCATAGATTCATGAAGGGCAGGCCTGACTAATCTTATTGAATTTTTTGAAGAGGTAACTAAGGTAGTGGGAGGGGAATGTCTAGGGATGCCATTTATATGGACTTGCAGAAGGCATTTGACAATGTCCTACACAAGAGACTTAACTAAGGTGGATGCCAACAGATTTGAGGGCAAATTATTGACATGGTTTGGAAATAGGTTGAGTGGCAGACGCCAGAGAGTGGAGATAATGGGTAATTACACTAATTGACAGGAGGTGACTAGGGGTGTACCACAGGGATCTGTGATGGGGCGTCAATAATTCACACTACTATAAATGACTTGAATGATGGCATTGAAAGTCATATTTCTAAATTTGCGGATGATACAAAGTTTGGTGGCATTGCAGATAACCCAGATTATAGCATAAAATTGTAAGGTGATATTGACAGACAAGGTGAATGGGTAAAGTTTTAGGCAATGGAATTCAATGTAAAGTGTGAGGATATCAATTTTGCACCAAAAAAGGATAGAGAAGAATACTTTCTAAATGGAAAGGGGTTAGATACAGTGGATATCTAACGAGACTTGGGGGTTTGGTTGCATAGGTCCTTAAAATGCCAGGAACAAGTGCATAAAATAATCAAAAAAGCTAATGGCCTTTATATCTAGAGGATTGGAATATAAAGACACAGAAGTTATGCTTCAGATCTACAAAACCCTGGTTAGACCCCATTTGGAGTACTGTGAGCAGTTGTGGGCACCACACCTGAGGAAGGATATTTTAGCCTTTTACAGAACTTTTACAAGTTTACAGAAATTATACCTGGATTGCACGGATTGAGTTACGAGGAGAGATTACACAATTTAGGGCTGTTTGTGCTAGAATTTACACAGTTAGGAGGTGATCGGATCGATTTTATTTCAGATACTAACAGGGAACGACAGGGTAGAGAGAAATAAACTATTTCCATTAGTTGGAGATTCTAAAAGTAGGGGATATAGTTTAAAAATCAGGGCTAGACCATTCAGGAGAGATGCGCCGAAGAATTCTTCACACAAAGGGTGGTGGAGCTTTGGAGCTCTTTTCCACAAACAACGGTTGAAGCTCGAACAGTAGCTAATTTTAAATCTGAGATAGATAGATTTTTGTTAAGCAAAGATATTGAGTGATACGGGCCAAAGACAGGTATATGGGGTTAGGTCACAGATCAGCCATGATCTCATTGCACAGCGGGACAAGGCTCGAGGGGCTGAATGGCCTACTCCCGTTCCTAAGTTCCTATGTGACTTGACAGTTTCTGTGCTGTGTGAACATAAGAGGTGTGAGCTGGAGTAGCCATAGAACCACTCGGGTCTGCTCCGTCATTCAATAAGATCATTTTTGCACTTCTGCATCAACTCCACTTTCCCATCCCACCCCCATACCACTTGACCCACTCAGTACCCAAAAATATATCAATCACAGACTTCAATGAGCTTATCAACAGATAATGTGGAGATGCCGGCGTTGGACCGGGGTGAGCAGTGCTCCGAAAGCTAGTGTTTGAAACAAACATGTTGGACTTTAACCTGGTGTTGTAAGACTTCTTACTTATCAACAGACACCTCTCTGGGTGAGACAGTTACAAATAAAGGCTACCATGCCTGGTTGGATTCCGTTGTCCACAGTGGATGAAATGCGGACATGTTAGCATGGTGCATTCCACTGTGCCCAACCATGTCCAATGGGCTACACAGTAGCCCCGGCCTGTACTGCAACCCCTTCCCCCATATGTCGCCCTCCATCCTGCCACCACCCTCCTCCCCCATCCCACGCTCACACCCGGCCTTTTCCAGTGGTACACTGCCCTCCGCACCGGACCCCTGGCCCCATTGGTGCCCGGCACTGCAAACCTTCTGGCCCTGCTGCTGGTAGTGCCGTTAGCTGGTACTACCCATGCTAGCGGTACGATCCCTGGCCTCCCATCCGCTGCACTCCTGTTGAGGCTACCGTGGGCATTACCCTTGGGTGGGCCTTGTGATGCCCTGCTGGTAGTGGCGCCCGGTTGTAGGGTTGGGGGGGGGTTGGTAGGGTGGGGGTAGTGATTTTTGGGGTGGTCAGGTGGGGGATGGCGGTGGGTGAGGGAGTGGTGTGGTCGAAGGTTGGGGGTGGGTTGGGTGGGGAGTGGGGGTGTGTGAGGGAGTGGTATGATTGGAGGTTGGGGCTGGGTGCAGTGGGTGGTGGGGTGGGTGCACGCATATGGCTGGTGTATCTTTGCGCAACCAAGGGCCACGGAGCGTGATCAGTGGGGTGTGCAGCATGTTGGCTGCCTCGCAGGCTGCGGCAATGTCAGTCCATGCCGGAACACCCCGGTCCCGTGGGGGGTCACCACGAACCCACTGTCCACCTGGTCACCCTAGTCACACCTTGCTGCCCCCCCCCCCCCCCCCCTTGGCCTGGCAGGTGCCCCCTCCCCCAGCCAGCCCTGCCAGTGGCAGGATCGGCAGCCCGCGGTCATGCATGTCCTACCTCCTCTCTCTCCCTCATCAGCCATGGCTCCTGTTTCCCGGATTATAAAACCACAAGTGGAACTCGCCGTCGGTAAATCCCCCTAGTGGAGGTGGAACACCGCGGAGGCCCCGGAGAATGCTGGGTCTGGCTTGCTAATGATATGCCAATGGCGTTTGATGTGCGTGCAGAGTAAAACGTATTGACATCGCTGCTGAGGCACTGGAGTAGAATAATCGGTCGGGTGCCTGGCGCCAGCCACAGTTTTCGCCTCAGGCACAATTCTCCGCCCAATCACTTGTCTCGATTCCGTTTTCAGCCAATGGAGAATCCCGCCCTCGGCCTATGCTCCCGAGAGTTTCAAAGAATTAGAGAACCCAACAGCGCAGAAGAAGGCTATTTGGCCCATCGAGTCTGCACCAACCTACTGAAAGAGCACCGTACCTACACTAAGGAGCAATTTAGCACAGCCAATCCACTTAACCTGCACATCTTTGGACTGCAGGAAGAAACCGATGCACCCAGAGGGAACTTACTCAGACACGGGGAGAAAGTGGAAACACTTAGCTGATTGTTGGGAAGTATGTCTCCCGGGGTGTTTATTTGCTGTAACCTGTTTTTATATATGTTTGTAATAAAAATACATTTAAGTAAAAAAGAAAGTGGAAACACCACACAGAAAGTGGCACAAGGTCAGAATCGAACCCAGGTCTCTGGCGCTGTGAGGCAACAGTGCTAACTACTGTGTCTGAATTCTTGAATTCCTAAATTATTTTGTTCCCTTTGAAGACTTCAATTTTACTGCATGTTGTTGCTGAAGGAACAGCAGGCAGGGCTATGACTTTGACTTTGTCTCTGCTAACACAGATCAGCAAGTAAACTGTGCATTGCTGCACAACCACAAGCAAAATAATCGAACCTGAAGATCAAGGATTCTCATTTCTAGCTTGATCAAATGTAGTTTCTTAGCTCCACACTGTGCAATGTTTTGCAGATCAAAGTACTAACCTTCCCGCAGACCAAGTGCACCCCACCGTTTTGGTGAATATCGGTACCTCAAAAGTTAGCTCATCGGAGTCACTATATTATAGAACCGTAGAATTTCTACAGTGCTGAAGGCGGCCATTCGGCCCATTGAATCTGCACCGCCCGGCCGAAAGAATACCCCACCTCGGCCCACTCCCTGCCCTATCCACGCAACCCCACCTAACCTGCAATCTTTGCATTTACCTGCTCATTTATAATTAATTCCTCAATCTAATAGAGTTTATTGGCTTTCAAAGGAATTAAGCGCACAGTGATAATATACCCCGTCGTAACTATTATTATCAATCATTTCACATTAACTTCACATTAACACTTATATATTAAAGTTCTTGATCTTGAGGGGTATAGCTGGTCATTGTTGAATTCTGAAGAATGTACAACGTTGTCCATTTTCTTTCTGGATAGGGCGCATAAAGATGAAATAGAAACATAGAAACAGAAATGAGGTGGCGGAGTAGGTCATTCAGCCCTTTGAGCCTGCTGTGCCATGCATCATGATCATAGCTGATCATCCAACTCATCAGCCTGCTCCCGCCTTCCCCCCATATCCTTTGATCCCTTTTATCCCAAAAGTTACATTGAACTCCTTCTTGGAAGCATATAATATTTTGACCTCAACTTCTTTCTGTCGCAGCAAGTTCCACAGGCTCACCACCCTCTGGGTGAAGAAATGTCTCCTCATCTCTGTCCAAAATGGTTTACCCTGTTTCCTCAGACTGTGACCTCTGGTTCTAGAGACCCTGCCAACAGGAACATCCTTGCTGTATCTGTACTGTTTAGTCCTGTTAGAATTTTATACGTTTCTGTGAGATCGCCCCTCATTCTTCTAAACTCCAGCAAATACAATCCATTTATTTGTTTTTTTAAACAAATTTAGTGTACCCAATTCATTTTTCCAATTAAGGGACAATTTTAGCGTGGCCAATCAGCCTATCCTGCACATCTTTGGGTTGTGGGGGCGAAACCCACGCAAACACAGAGAGAATGTGCAAACTCCACACGGACAGTGACCCAGAGCCGGGATCGAACTTTAGACCTCGGCGCTGTGAGGCAGCAATGCTAACCACTGCGCCACTGTGCTGCCCAGCAAATACAATGCTAGCCGACTTAATCTCTCCTTATATGTCAATCCCGCCATCCCAGGAATCAGACTGGTAAACATTTGCTGCACTCTTCCATAGCATGAACATCCTTCTTCAGACAAAGAGACTAAAACTGCACACAATGGTGTTGCCTCACCAAGGCCCTGTACCAAGACATTCCTGCTCTTATACTCGAATCCTCTCACTATGAAGGCCAACAAACCATTAGCCTTCTTTACCGCCTGATGCACCTGCATGCTTACCTTCATCGACTGTTGTACATGGACGCCCAGGTCTCATTGCACACTCTCCTCTCTCAATCTATAGCCATTCAGATATTAATCTGCCTTCCTACCAAAGTGGATAAGCTCACATTTATCCACATTATACTGTATCTGCCATACATTTGCCCACTCATTCAGCTTGTCAGGGCGGCACGGTAGCACAGTGGTTAGCACTGTTGCTTCACAGCGCCAGGGTCCCAGTTTCGATTCTGACTTGGATCATTGTCTGTGCCGAATCTGCATATTCTCCTCGTGTCTGTGTGGATTTCCTCCGGGTGCTCCGGTTTCCCCCCACAAGTCCCAAAAGACATTCTGTTAGGTCATTTGGACATTCTGAATTCTCCCTCAGTGTACCCAAACAGGTGCCGGAATGTGGCGACGAGGGAATTTTCACAGTAACTTCACTGCAGTGTTAATGTAAGCCTACTTGTGACAATAATTAAACATTATTATTATTTTTTAAATTATTATTATAACACCACTTGTCCTGTTCCCATTATTTTTAGCTGAGGTCCTGTTTGATTCTGATCCTTAATATTTCTGCCTATCATTTTTTCTATTCTCCTTTCTTCTTTTGTTGTTGCCCATGTATCCCCCTCCTCTGACTCCTTGCATAGGTTTCTATCCCACTGCAATATTAGTTTGAACCCTTCCCAACCACTCTAGCAAATACTCGCCCTAGGTCATTGATTAGTAAGTTTGCAAATGACACTGAGGTTGGTGGACTGGCAGACAGTGTTGAGGATTGTCAGAGGATACAGCAGGACCTAGATAGGTTGGAGACTTGTGCAGAGAAATGGCAAATGGAGTTTAATCCAGACAAATGTGAGGTAATGCATTTTGGTAGGTCTAACATAGAAGGGAAATATACAGTAAATGGCAAAACTCTTAGGAATATAGAAAGTCAGAGAGATCTGGACGTGCAGGTCCACAGATCTTTGAAAGTGGCAACACAAGTGGACAAGGTAGTCAAGAAAGCATACGGAATGCTTGCCTTCATTGGACAGGGCATCGAGTATAAAAACTGACAAGTCATACTACAGTTGTATAGAAACTTGGTAAGGCTGCACTTGGAATATTGCGCTCAATTCTGGTCGCCACACTACCAGAAGGATATGAAGTCTTTGGAGAGGGTGCAGAGGAGGTTTACCAGGATGTTGCCTGATCTGGAGGGTGTTAGCTATGTGGAGAGGCTGAATAGAGGCTGTTTTCATTAGAATGACGGAGGTTGAGGGGTGACCTCACAAAGGTCTTCAAGATTATGAGGGGCATGGATAGAGTGCATGGGCAAGCACTCTTTCCCAGGGTGGAAGGGTCAGTCACCAGGGGGGCATAGGTTTAAGGTCCATGGGGAAAAGTTTAGAGGAGCTGTGCAAGGCAGGTTTTTTACGTAGAGGGTGGTGAGTGCCTGGAACACGTTGCCAGGAGAGGTTGTGGAAGCAGATACAGTAACGGCGTTCAAGAGGCAGATTGACAAATACATGGATAGGATGGGTATAGAGGGGTACGGCACAAGAAAGCGCTGAGGGTTTTGGCCAAGGGTGGTATAATGACCGGTACAGGCTTGGAGGGCCGAAGGGCCTGTCCCTGTGCTGTATTGTTCTTTGTTCTTTGACATCAGTCCTGGTCTTGCCCAGGTGTAACCCGTCTAGTTTGTACTGGTCCCACCTATCCCAGAACCGGTCCCAATGCTCCAGGAATCTGAAACCTTCCCCCTCACACCATCTCTTCAGCCATCTATTGATCTGATATATCTTGCTATTTCTACTCTGACTAGCATGTGACACTGGCAGTAATCCTGTGATCACTACTTTTGAGGTTCCACTTTTCATGCAATTCCTAACTCACTATATTATGTTTTTAGGACTTTATCGCTTTTTTTTTAACCTACGTGTTGTTTGTGTCAATGTGTGTCATGCCACTGGCTGTTCACCCTCCCCCTCCAGAATATCCCTAGCATCAGAGAGCCAACATACCATCCTGGAGTTTTGTTTGCGGCCACAGAAACACCTATCTGTTCCCATTATAATTGAATCCCCTGTAACTACTACATTCCCACACTTTTTATTCCTCTCCCGTGCAGCAGAGCTATCCATGGTGCAATGAATTTGGCTGTTGCTGCTTTCCCCGGAGAAGCCAATCCTCTCAAAAGTATCCAAAGCGGTATGTCTATTTTGTATGGCCACAGGAGATTCCGGCACTGCCTGCCTAGTCTTCCTGGTCTGCCTGATTTTCACCCATTCCATTCCTGCATGTTCTATTCTTCTCTTTCCATGGCTGCTCTCGACAAGTAAACTAGGTGAACCTCTCCTGTTACGTGACTCCAGGCTGCATGATTGGTTTTGTTTTATTAATCCAAGCAAGCCCGTGGAAGGGTTGGGCCAAGAACTAGGCCCACCACAGTGCTCAAGGTCTTAAAGCTGGCTTCTATAATTCCCATGTCTTCCTCATATGGGCCCTTTCATTTCCTTTGCACTTTCTTGGCTGAAATGCAGTACCACACCAGAGCCCTGTCCATCCTACTGTGTAATTAGCACTGATGAACTTTTGGGAAGTTTATACATGGAAAGACACTTTTGTGTTCACTATTTTGCCGGCTTGATTTTTAAAAGATGCATTAAACATTTGGCTACCAACTCAATATTAACCCGTAATAGTGATACTGAAAGATAACTATGTTCCAATACACCCATATCTTATCAAAGCACAACCTTTACTGCAGTTTTAGCCAAATCATTCAACTGGAGACAGTTCCAGAAATCCAATACTGGCATTATCACTTCATCAACTTCCTAAGCAATGGATCTCGGAGCTGTAAGCCATCAATTTCTACAATCATCTATGATTTCTCAAACGGCTGTACCTGCCATCTTGCTGCATTTTGTGGAACTCTACCCTCGGAGAGAACAAAACTTAGTCTGCACTAGCAGCACGGCCACGTCTCGTTACATGATTTCACCATTGAGACAGTTTTAAAAAATTATTATCTTTATTGTCACAGGTAGGCTTACATTAACACTGCAATGAAGTTACTGTGAAAAGGCTCTAGTCGCCACTTTCCGGCGTCTGTTCGAGTACACAGGGAGAATTTAGAATGTCCAAATAACCTAACAGCATGTCTTTCTGGACTTGTGGGAGGAAACCAGAGCACCCGGAGGAAACCCACGCAGACATGGGGAGAACGTGCAGACTCCGCACAGGCAGAGACCCAAGCCGGGAATCGAACCTGGGACCCTGGAGCTGTGAAGCAACAGTGATAGCCACTGTGCTACCGTGCAACCAGTTTGCTGCCCATTTAAAGAGGGCACATGGGGAGTCCATAGACCTACTTGAACCTCCATGTTGAAGTAGATTTATTAAAGAAAGGTTACATTAATTTTGGTCCATATAACATTGCTATACTTTTCTTGACTTTGTTGGTTAGTTCACCATTTATGCATTTTTGTTTATAGAACATAGAACATAGAACGATACAGCGCAGTACAGGCCCTTCGGCCCTCGATGTTGCACCGACATGGAAAAAAAAACTAAAGGCCATCTAACCTACACTATGCCCTTATCATCCATATGCTTATCCAATAAATTTTTAAATGCCCTCAATGTTGGCGAGTTCACTACTGTTGCAGGTAGGGCATTCCACGGCCTCACCACTCTTTGCGTAAAAAACCCACCTCTGACCTCTGTCCTATATCTATTACCCCTCAATTTAAGGCTTATCTTTCCCTTGACACATCAACAGTTGCTACCGTAAGAATTAATATAAATATAAATATACAAAGTGGATGAAGATGGATATTTCTTCAAAGGCTTCAAATGCACTGAAAGGTTGCGATGAGGTAAAGGAATTTGTGAGAAACCAACAAACCGGGTGTGATGGTTGCTAAGGTCCTTTTCTCATGCTGACCACTACTTCAAAACCTGCGTTTATAGTTTCCGCCACAAGTGTCTCAAAATAACTTTATTGCCACTATTTTACAACACATGTTGCAGCAGAGTTTTCATACCTACTTGTAATTCATTTTCTGGATTTAGATATTGCTGGAAGACCTGATATTTATTGCCCATCCCTGGTTGCCCACAAAAGGTAATATTTCCAGTGAAGCCTAACACAAACTGGAGCACGCCATCTTTTGATTGGAAATGTTGCAGCCTTTTATCATTCACATTGAGTTCAACAACTTTAGACTGTGACCTTTCTCCTCCATCCCGACCCCTTTTTGTTGATCCAAAATTGTTTTTGTTAATGCAAACCTCCCCTCCCCCGCAGGGCCATGTGTCACTTGTTTGTCAGTTTTGCTTTCACTGAGCTCTGACTTTGATTCGCCCAGTAGCATATTCTTCTCTTACCTTTCTGCTGCTATCAGCTCCTTCTGTAGTCCTTCAAATTTACTTTACTACGGCCCTTGTCTTGTGCTCTACACATCTTTGTGCAATGTCTTCTCGCCCAGACCTTTCACTGACACTGCAGTGCTCCACCTGCTCCGCCCCTCATATACAGTATAAAATCTAACATATTTCTCCCTCTCTCTCTTTAACTCCGAAGAAGACTCAAAACACATAAGTCAGTTTCTCTCTCCACAGACGCTGCCAGACCTGCTGAAGTTTCCCAGCACTTTCTGTTTTTATTTCAGATTTCCAGCATCCTCAGCTTTTATTATAAATATAGTAGTTGACCGTCTTCTGAAATGCTGTGGTTCATGTGGGGGCTGTACTCCCACAGTGACATGAGAGAGTTCCAGGGTTTTGACCTGGTGACAATGAAGACACGGTGATATGTGCCCAAATGGGATGCTGTGTGACGTGGAGGGGCACTTGAAGGTAACGGTATTCCCAAACACCTGTATGCCTAACCTTCTAGGTGGTGATAGTTGTGGATGTGAGAAGCTGCTGATTAAGAAGCCTTGGCAAGTTGCTACATTCTGCAGATAATGCATGCTCCAACCACAGTGGATGGGGTTGCAATCAAATGAACTGTTTTATCTTGGCTAATGATCTTAGAGCTTCACCCATCTAGGCTGCTAGTGTATTCAGTCACACTCATAACTTGTACCTTGTGCTTCCATTCTTTGCCACAGGATCGCCTGCAAAAATATCTTTTTTTTTAATAAACAATTTTATTGAGGTAGCTTTTGGCTTTGTAAACAGTTACAGACATCAACAGAAAGAAAGCAAAAAAGGCAAAAATGTGCAAACGTCCACGTACATTCAATACTTCAGTCGTAACATACTGCACAAGGCCGCTCCTCTCCCACCGGTACTACCCGCCAATTTATCCCTCCTACTCTACTCTACTCTACAACCCCCCCCCCCCCCACCCCCCCCATCCCCCCCCCCCCCCCCCCCCCCCCCCCCCCTGCTGACGCTCACTCTCCCGCAAAGAAGTCAATAAATGGTTGCCAACTTCGGGCGAACCCCTGTACAGATCCCCTCAAGGCGAACTTAATTTTTTCCATACCCAGGAAACTCGACATGTCCGCAAGCCACAACTCAGTCTTCGGGGGCTTTGAGTCCCTCCACGCCAATAGTATTCGTCGCTGGGCTATCAGGGAAGCAAAGGCCAAAACATCGGCCTCTTTCTCCCCCTGGACTCCCGGGTCTTCCGAAACCCCAAAAATTGCCACCCCTGGACCCATCGCCACCTTTGTTTTTAGCACCCAGGACATGACGCCCGCAAATCCCTCCCAGTACCCCCTAAGCTTAGGGCATGCCCAAAACATGTGAACGTGGTTCACTGGTCCTCCTGCGCACCTAGCGCATTTGTCCTCTATCCCAAAGAATTTGCTCATCCGAGCCACCGTCATGTGGGCCCGGTGAACAACCTTAAATTGAATCAGGCCGAGCCTGGCACATGTAGCGGTCGAATTTACCCTACTCAGGGCCTCTGCCCACAGCCCGTCCTTCATTTCCCCACCTAGCTCCTCCTCCCATTTAAGTTTCAGTTCCTCCGTCTGGGACCCTTCCTCCCTCATGAGCACCTTATAAATATCAGAGACTCTACCCTCCTCTTCTTCCCCCCTAGAGACTATTCTGTCTTGGATACCCATTGGCGAGAGGCGTGGGAAGGATGGGACCTGTCTACGGACAAAGTCCCGCAACTGTGGGTACCTAAAATCATTTCCCCTTACCAGCCCAAATTTCTCCTCCAGGCTCCTCAAACTCGCAAAGCTCCCCTCCAGGAACATATCGCACACCCTTCCCACCCCCGCCCGCCGCCATGCTCGAAACCCCCCATCCATACTCCCGGGGGCAAACCGATGGTTGTCGCAGATTGGCGCCCAAACCGACGCCCCCATCTCCCCTACATGCCTCCTCCACTGGCCCCATATCCGCAGGGTCGCCACCACTACCGGGCTGGTGGAGTACCTGGCCGGCGGCAGCGGTAGAGGAGCCGTGACCAGGGCTGCCAAGCTGGAGCCCCTACACGAAGCCGCCTCCACCCGCTCTCAGATAGACCCCGTACCCACCATCCACTTCCTTATCATAGCGATGTTGGCCGCCCAGTAATAATTAATCAGATTCGGCAAAGCCAGCCCTCCCTCGCTGCGGTTCCTCTCCAGCATCGCCTTCTTCACCTGCGGGGATTTTCCCTCCCAGACAAAGCTCGCAATCATCCTGTTAACTCTTTTGAAGAAGGACTGTGGGACAAAGATTGGGAGGCACTGAAAAACAAACAGAAATCTAGGGAGGATTGTCATCTTTACAGTCTGCACCCTCCCTGCCAGCGACAGCGGGAGTGCATTAAAATCTCCGAAACACTCCCTTCATTTGCTCCACCTCCCTGGCCAAATTTAACTTGTGCAGCCTGCCCCAGTCTCGTGCCACCTGGATTCCCAAATACCGGAAATTTTCCTCAACCGGCCTAAACGGTAGCCCTCTCAATCTGTTCTCCTGGCCCCTTGCCTGTACCACAAACATTTCACTCTTGGCCGTATTTAATTTGTATCCTGAAAACTGGCCGAACTTCCTCAACATTCCCAGTATACTTCCCATCCCGGCCACTGGGTCCGCCACGTACAGGAGCAGGTCGTCCGCATAAAGAGAGACCCTATGTTCTACCCCGCCCCTCACCATCCCCTTCCATCCCTCTGCGGCTCTCAGCGCAATCGCTAGCTGCTCTATGGCCAGCGCAAACAGCAGCGGGGAGAGCGGGCAGCCCTGTCTGGTCCCTCGGTACAGCCTAAAGTACTCCGACACTTCTCTGTTAGTCCTGATGCTGGCCTTTGGGGCCTGATATAATAATTTGATCCAATTCACCAGTCCCTCCCCGAACCCAAACCGTCCGACCACCTCCCATAGATAGTCCCACTCCACCCGGTCAAAGGCCTTCTCGGCGTCCATCGCCACCACTACCTCCACCCCCCTGCCTGCCGGGGGCATCATTATCACATTAAGTAATCTTCTCAGGTTGGCCGCCAGCTGCCTACCTTTCACGAACCCAGTTTGGTCCTCCCCAATCACCTCCGGTACGCAATCCTCCATTCCAACCGCCAGTACCTTTGCCAGGAGCTTGGCGTCAACATTAATCAGGGAGATTGGCCTGTAGGACCCGCACGCCTCCGGGTCTTTACGCCGCTTCAATATCAACGGTATAGTGGCTTGCGGCATTGTCGGCGGCAGGGTCCCTCTGTCCCTTGCCTCATTGAAAACCCTCGCCAAGACCGGGCTCACCAGCTCAGAGAACTTCCTATAGAACTCTACTGGGTATCCATCCGGCCCCGGGCCTTTCCCCGACTGCATGGCCTTTAGGCCCCCCAATACCTCCTCCACTCTAATCGGGGTCCCCAGCTCATCCACTCGCCCCCCACCTACTGTTGGGAAGGTTAACCCGTCCAGAAATCTTTTCATCTCCTCCGGTACTTCCGGCGGCTCCGAAGTATACAGCTTGCGATAGAAGTCCCTTATTCAATCCTGCCGGGTCCTCCACTTTGCGTCCCTCCCCATCCATCACACTACTTATTTCCCTGGTCGCCTCCTTCTTCCTGTGTTGCTGCGCTAACAGTCTGCTAGCCTTTTCCCCATGCTCGTACACCACGCCCCTCGCCTTCCTAAGTTGTTCCATGGCCCCCAGTTCCACCTGCAATCTTCGTCTCTCCCTGAGTAGGTCCTCCCCCGGGGACCCTGCATGCTCCTCGTCTATCCGGTAAATTTCCCTAACCAATCTGTCCATTTCTGCTCTGTCCGCCCTGACCCTGAGCCCGAATTGAGATCAGCTCCCCCCTCACTACTGCCTTCAGCTCCTCCCACAGGGTCTCTGCTGAAACCTCCCCTGTATCGTTCACCTGCAAGTAGTTTTGCATACACTTCCGAAGTCTCTCACATATCTCCTCCTCCGACAACAATCCTACGTCAAACCTCCATTGCGGGCGTTGGTAATTCACCCCCCCGACCTGCAGGTCCACCCAGTGCGGGGCATGGTCCGAGATAGTGATTGCCGAATATTCCGTATTCTTTACCTCCCCTACACAGTCCCTGCTCAAGATAAAGAAATCAATCCTAGAGTATACTTTCTGAACATGTGACTAAAACGAGTAGCCCCTTCCCATCGGCTGTCTGGCTCTCCATGGGTCCACTGCCCCCATTTGCTCCATGAACCCTTTCAGCTCCCTTGCCATTGCTGGAAGTCTACGCGTTCTGGGACATGACCGGTCCACCCCGGGTCACGGACCATGTTAAAGTCCCCCCCATTATCAACATACGTGAGTCTAGGTCCGGGATCTTTCCCAGCACTCTTTTGATAAAGTCAACGTCGTCCCAGTTCGGAGCATATATGTTCACCAGCACCACTCTTTTCCCCTCCAGCTTGCCCCCGCCGTCTGCGACTACGCCCTCCACCTCAAATTGAACCCGCTTATTGATCATAATTGCTACCCCCCTGGACTTAGAATCCAAGTCCGAGTGGAAGACCTGGCTGATCCAGCCCTTCCTTAGCCTAGTCTGGTCAGACACCTTCAGATGTGTCTCCTGCAACATAATCACGTCCGCCTTCAGAGCCCACAAGTGCGCGAACACACGTGCCCTTTTAACTGGCCCATTTAATCCCCTGACATTCCAGGTGATCAGCCTGGTTGGGGGGCACAACTCCACCTTCCCCCCCCCCCTCCCCACCCACGTCGGTCAGCCATAACCTTTCTTGGGCCCTCCCATGGCCCATGCGCCGCGCCATTCTTGGCTCGCCTCTTGGCCACCTCCAACCCCGACCTCCTTTCCATTACCTACTTCAGATCCCCCCCCCCCCACCATCAGCAGAATAACTCCTCCCCTGCCCCCCCTAGCAACATCCCCCGGTAACCCCACCCCTGCCATCCACTGGCTGTATTCTCCACCCCCCCCCCCCCCCCCCCCCCCACCTGACTCCCTTGACTAGCCAATCTGCTAGCCCGGTGACTCATCGCTCCGGCACCCACTTGTCTCACTCCCATTGTTTCCCCGACCTCATCTCCCCACTCCCCAGCACACCATCCCCCACTCCAACCCACTGGGGCAATCTCACTAAGGTGGGAAAGATCAAACAAGATGTAAACCTCAAACAGCCCCGCGAGGCTGCTCCAGGTACAATACAGTTCCAGCCGTGTACACAGAAAAGTGTTAACGCACGTCCCTTACAGAGCATTAATAAAATAACACTGCAATAACCCAGTACCCGTACATCACCCAACCGAAACAAACATAAAAACCATAGACCTAAATGAAACAAAAGCCCCCAACCAACATCTTTAATCCCCATTGCTGACCGTCCACCCTTTTGTGACAATACAGGCTCCAGCGCACTCAGAGAGCCCAACAAAAGGTACCCACCACAGCAGGAAAAAAAAAGAGAGGAAAAAAAAGCAACAACAAAAAAGGAAAAAGACCATTCTCGGGGGGGGGGGGGGGGGGGGGGGGGGGGAGGAGAAAATCCCCTCCCCCCCCCCCCCCCCCCCACAGGCGGGGGGGGGGGGGGGGGGAATCCCCTCCCCACACACCCCCCACAGGCAAAAACTGCCCAAAGAAAAATACACCACATGGCACCTTTAAAGCAGTAAACAGTTGACCAGCAGTCCAGGCACAGTCGGCATCCCTTCAAACGGTAATTCTTGGACCCTAGCTTGGATCCCTCGCAAAGTCCATCGCTCGGAGAAGTAGTGGTGTTGGCCCTGATGCGTAACCCAAAGACGGGACGGGAAGAGCAGACCAAACTTCACGTGCTTCTTGAACAACACCTCCTTAACTTGTTTAAAGGCTGCTCGCCGCCTGGCCACCTCCTGGCTTAGGTCCTGGTAAATGCGAAGAACACTGTTATTCCACGTGCTGCTCTTGGCGCTCTTTGCCCACTGCAACACCCGCTCCTTCTCCACAAACCTGTGGAACCTAATCACCATCGGACGGGGGGGGGACCCCCCGGACGCACCTGTCTCGCCTGCACTCTGTGTGCCCCCTCCAGCTCCGGCGGTAGTGGAAAGGCTTCGGCCCCCATCAGCTGCATCAACAGGTCCGCTACAAATGCTGTGGCATCGGCTCCCTCAGCCCCCTCTGGGAGGCCGATGATCCTCAGATTTTGGCTGCGGGCTCTATTTTCCAACTCCTCTACTCTGTCCAGCAGTCTTCTCTGCCTCTCCTTCAACCCGTCGACTTCTAGCGCCGCAATCGTCTGCGCGTCCGCCTGCTCCTCCACCGCCTCTCCCAGCTCCTTAACTTTTTCGTCCTGGGCATCCAGCCTCTGGTTCAGCTGATCCACTGCCTTCTGAAATGGGTCCAAGTTATCCCGCTTCAACGACTCAAAACTGCTTTTTAATAACCTGCAGCATGTTTTCCAGCGCTTGCTGGATCGCCGGGTCCGAGGTCTGTAGGTCCGGGATCTTTGCTCCCGGGTCAGCTTCCCCTGCACCTTGCCTTTGTCCCTTCCTCTCCCGTTTTCACTGCTTTCTGCCCTCCCGCGGTTCCATACAGCTCTGCTCGCTCCTCAGCACCTCCGTGGCCGTCCTTTCACCGCTCCACAGTCCCGCAAAACCGGGGAACCAGGTCCTCAAATCCCGCCGGAGTGAGAGCTCCTGAATGTGCGGCTCACTCACTCGTTGCCGCCACCGGAAGTCCCTGCAAAAATATCTTGAACAGGATGACTCTTCCCACGGAAGTGAAGGATTCCACAGCTTGAAGGATTTATGATACTTGATAATTCCAAACTAGCTCAGACAATCAACTGTCATCCTGGACACTCTGCAGTGCGCATATGTATGAAGCAAATAAGATATGCCATGTTTGCAATACCACTATCACTTTCCCTGTGAAAAGGAGGCACCATCTGAATGGGATGTTTCTCTCAAGTGCAACACATTGAAGGTGTAGGTGTGATATCTTCTCTCATAACCTTTCAGCTTATCAATACAGTTTGCTCTCAATTACTGTACAAGTGGCACCTGGCAAAGAAGAACGATCATATTAGCCATTCTCCAGAGAACATCAATGCTGCATTCATTGCACAATTGTTATCTGCCACCCCCCCCCCCCCCCCCCCCCCCCCCCCCCCCCCCCCCCCCCCCCGCGCCCCCCCCCCCCCCCCCCCCCCCCCCCAACATGGCTGATCATCAATTTCTTTTTTAAAAATATATTTATTGAGGTTTTATATATAAACACTAACAATATTATAAATAATCAACCAACAAAGATTTTAAAGCACAATGTCAAAACTGCGCAGACCAGCTGGCGAGTGTATTGGTAGACATCTTCAACACCTCACTGCTCCGCTCCGAGGTCCCCACCTCCTTCAAGAAGACGATAATAATACCAGTACCAAAGAAAAACAAGGTAGTGTGCCTGAATGACTACCGACTGGTGGCCCTACATCTGTTATCATGAAATGCTTTGAGTGGCTAGTCATGAAACAGATCAACGCCAGCCTCCCAGACGGTCTCGATCCACTGCAGTATCACTGCAACTGATCCACAGCAGATGCTATTACATGTTTTTAAGGTAAAGATAGATAGTTTTTTGAAGAATAAAGGGATTAAGGGTTATGGTGTTCGGGCCGGAAAGTGGAGCTGAGTCCACAAAAGATCAACCATAATCTCACTGAATGGCGGAGCAGGCTCGAGCGGCCAGATGGCCTACTCCTGCTCCTAGTTCTTATGTTCTTATGTTCTTATGCTATCTCCCGGGTTCTACTATCAACACTCGAACACCTCGACAACAAGGATACCTACGTGAGACTGCTGTTCATACGCTACAGCTCCACCTTCAACACCATTGTCCCGACGGGACGTATAACCAAACTCTGTAATCTTGGACATGACCCCTCCCTGTGCAGCTGGATCCTTGACTGCCTCACCAACAGACCGCAATCTGTCAGGAAAGGCAACACAACCTCCTCCACAATAGTCCTCAACACTGGGGCCCTGCAAGGATGTGTGCTCAGTCCTCTCCTGTACTCCCTATACACACATGACTGTGTGGCAACATTTAATTCCAACTCAATCTATAAGTTTGCAGATGATACGACTGTGGTGGATCGTATCTCAAACAACAACGAATCAGGCTACAGGAGGGAGATAAATCACTTGGTTGCATGGTGTGCCGAAAACAGCCTCTCTCTAAATGTCGGAAAGACCAAGGAACTGATCATCGACTTCAGGAGGCATAGCACAGCACATACCTCGTCTACATCAATGGCTTCGAAGTGGAGATGGGGTGGGTTTTGGGTTCCTGGGGGTCACCAACACCAACAGTCTGTCCTGGTCCACTCACGTCGATGCAACAGTCAGGAAAGCCCAACAACGTATCTACTTCCTACGGATGCTAAAGAAATTTGGCATGTTTTGATTTATTATTGTCACATGTATTAGTATACAGTGAAAAGTATTGTTTCTTGCATGCTGTACAAACAATGCAAACCATACATAGGGAAGGAAGGAGAGACTGCAGAATATAATGTTACAGTTATAGCATGGTGTAGAGAAAAGATCAACTTAATACGAGGTAGGTCCATTCAAAAGTCTGATGGCAGCAGGTAAGAAGCTTTTCTTGAGTTGGTTGGTACATGACTTCAAACTTTGGTATCTTTTTCCTGACGGAAGAAGGTGGAAGGGAGTACGTCCGGGCTGCGTGGGGTCCTTAATTATGCTGGCTGCCTTTCTGAGGCAGCGGGAATTGTAGACAGAGTCAATGGATGGGAGGCTGGTTTGCGTGATGGATTGAGCTACGTTCACAACCTTTTGTAGTTTCCTGCGGTCTTGGGCAGAGCAGGCTCCATACGAAGCTGTGTACAACCAGAAAGAATGCTTTCTATGCATGTCTGCATCGACTCCCACAAACTTCTTACTGATGTGCCATAGAGAGCATCCTATCTGGCTGCATCACAGCTTGGTATGGCAACTGCTCGGCCCAAGATCGCAAGAAGCTGCAGACTGTGGTGAACTCAGCCCAACGCATCACACAATCTTGCCACCCGCACATTGATTCTGTCTACACCTCCCACTGCTTCAGGAAGGCAGACAGCAATATCAGAGCCCCTCCCACCCAGGCTTTGCCTTCTTCCAGACCCTTCCATCAGACAGAAGGTATAAAAGTTTGAAGACCCGCACATGCAGACATAGGAACGGCTTCTTCCCCACAGCTACTAGACTCCTCAACGACTCCCTCAGACTGATCTGTTCCCTTAAAGTAAACAATTCACGATGCCCTATGCTGCTCTTGCTCATATATTTGCTTTGTTTGGTCCCTTGTTCCGCACTGTAACCAATCACTGTTTGCAATGTACCATTTGTCAATGTACTCTGTTGATTATTCTTTTTGTCTACTATGTACGTATTGTGTACATTCCTTGGCCGCAGAAAAATACTTTTCACTGACTTCTGGACATGTGATAATAAATCAAATCAAACCAAATGTTATATACAAACTTTCCATTAAAACCCTAAATTAAAACATAAACAATGTAACTAAATCCCTTAACAGCTGATGGTATCTAGAACATAGAACATAGAATCCCTACAGAGCAGAAGGAGGCCTTTCGGGCTATCAAGTCACCACCGACCCTCTGAAAGAGCATCCAGCCTGGGTCAGGCTCCCACCATATCACAATAATCCGGTAACCGCAGCTAACCTTTTGGACAATAAGGGGCAATTTAGCACGGTCAATCCACCTAACCTGCATATGTTTGGACTTTGGGAGGAAACTGGAGCACGCAGAGGAAGCCTATGCAGACACAGGGAGCAAGTGCAAACTCCACACAGACAGTCAGCCGAGGTTGGAATTGAACCCGGATCCCTGGTGCTGTGAGGCAGATCTTTAAAAAAAGAGATAACTGGTTGCCATCTCAGGTAAAACTTCCCAACTGACCCCATGATGGCATATTTAATTTTTCCAAGTGTAGAAAGAGACCTCCAGCAAAGCAATGTGCTCCAGGCCACCACTGAGGCAAATGTGACAACATCCACCCCTAACCCAGAATGAAATGCCGATGAGTCAGAAACCTCAAATCTGGTGACTAATGGACATGGTTCTAGAACCAGCCAAAGAATCTCCAATATCGTATTGATAAAGGAAACCCAGAAGCTGGCAAGTTTGGGACAAGACCAGAACATAGGATTGTCATTGTATTTGTTACTGCTTATTGCTTATTGTTGGTGATGTAGATTTGGGAGAAAATGTGAAAAAGGAGAATAAAAATATATTTTTTAAATGAATTAATTGTCTTCCTAATACCAGAATTCTGCCCCAAATATAGTCAGGGTCGCTCAGTCACTGCAAAATGTTTTGACTGTTGGCCGCCCAAGAATAAAACAAAATATTTGGGAAAGCTAAGCTTCCTGACCTTCTGTCTCTCTGGAGCGTTACGGACTCTGGGACACTTACCCGCCCAAATAAGAACAGAAGTCAATCTTAATAAAAAGAATTTGGGCAAAAAATAGGGATACATTGAAAGAAGAAGAGAAACCTGGGAAGGACATTCAGTTTGATTGTTTGGATACTACCCATCAGGGACACAGAGTGGCTGCTCCATCTCTGCAGATCTGCTTTGATATTATCGATGAGGCTTGATTAGTTTAATTTGTAAAGTGATGCCCAATTATGGGCTACACGTACCCCAAGAAAGAAAATGAATTAATTTTTTAAAAATATATTTTTATTCTCTTTTTTCACATTTTCTCCCAAATTTACATCACCAACAATAAACAATAATCAGTAACAAATACAATGTCAATCCCCATATCAATAACAACGATCCCATCCTCCCACCAAACCCCCAAACAGCAGCCCGCATGTTAACATAAAAAAATAACAAAAAGGAACCAGGAATCACCCATAGTCACCATTAACATACAGTTCCCCTCCTCCCAACCCTCCCAATAGCCCCCCCCCCCCATTGTTCGATGTTATCCAATTATTGAAAGTGCATAATGAATAATGCCCATGAATTGTAGAACCCCCTCCACCCTTCCCCTCAGTTCAAACTTCACCTTCTCAAGAGTTCAGAATTCCAACAGGTCCCCCCGCCACCCCAGGGCACAGGGTGAAGAGGGTGATCTCCATCCTATCAGGATCCGCCTTCGGGCGATCAACGAGGCGAAGGCTACAACATCTGCCTCCGCACCCGTTTCCAACCCCGGCTGGTCCGAAACCCCGAGTATGGCCTCCCGGGGGCCCGGGTCCAGTTTCACGTGCACCACTTTAGAGATTACCCTAAACACCTCCTTCCAGTAATCCTCCAGCTTTGGACAGGACCAAAACATACAAACATGATCCGTGCCCACACCTCCCCCCCCCCCCCCCCCCCCCCCACCCCCCCCCCCCCCCCCCCCAACCCCTACACACCCTTGTCCTTGTGAGGTGTGCTCTATATACCACCTTCAGCTGTATCAGCCCCAACCTCGCGCACGAGGTGGAGGCGTTCACTCTCCGGAGCACCTCACACCAGAACCCCTCTTCCATATCCTCTCCCAATTCTTCCTCCCACTTTGCTTTGATCCCTTCCAGTAGTGCCTTCTTCTCTTCCAAAATAGCCTTGTAAACCACTGACACTACCCCCTTCTCCAGACTCCCTGTCGTCAGCACCTCCTCCAGCAATGTGGAGGCCGGCTCCACCGGGAAGCTCTGTATCTCCTTCCTTGCAAAATCTCGAACCTGCATGTATCTAAACATTTCCCCCTGCTCCAGCCCATACTTCGCTCAAGCTCCTTCAATCCTGCAAACTGACCCCCAAGAAACAAATCTTTTAGTGATTTAATCCCCTCTCCTCCCATCTCCGAAAATTCCCGTCCCACTTCCATGGCTCAAATCTGTGGTTCCCCCAAATCGGTATTTTCCTTGACCCTGCCCCCAACCCGAAGCGTTGGCGAAACTACCTCCAAATTTTCAATGAGGCTGTTACTACCGGACTCCCTGAGTATTTCCCGGAGCTATCGGGAGCGGCACTGTTGCTAGCGCCTTCAATCCTGACGCCCTGCACAAACTCGCTTTCATTCTGATCCACTGGGAATCAACCCCTCTGACCCAGCTCCGCACCTTCTCCACATTTGCCGCCCAGTAGTAATACATCAGGTTCGGAAGACTAAAACCCCCTGCCTGCCTTCCCCTCTGTAGCAGCACCTTTCTAACTTTGGCCACCTTCCCTCCCCATATGAACAAGGTAATTATTCCTTCAACCTATCTGAAAAATGCCTTTGGCAGGGAAATCGGCAGGCATTGAAAAATAAACAAAAATCGCGGCAACATGTCCATTTTAACCGCCTGTACCCAACCCGCCAGTGACAGAGGGAGACCATCCCACCTTTCTAGATCAGGACAATGAATTAAATTGAGCTCATCCACCGGGAGGGTTCACTGGAAAACATTCACTCTTACCTATGTTCAATTTATAAACTGAGAAGGTACCAAATACATTGAGTGTCTTCATTGTGCTATCTATGGAGGGAGTTGGGTCCATAATGTACAGGTGCAGGTCCACTGCATAAAGCAAGACCCGATGCTCCACTCCATCCCGACAAATACCCCTCCATTGATCAGAGGCCCTCAATGCTATCGAGGGAGGCTCTATAGCCAAGGCGAATGATGGAACCATCAATTCACCAGACACGTGCTTTCCGATATGAATAGAGGCTTTAATCTACTTACTACAGAGCCAGCCTGTTACCCGTTGATGAACTCTTGGTGAACTGCAGGCTGACTCTGGACAAGGGTATTTATACAGCAGCACAAAGGGGAGGAGTTGTGGGCGGAGCCAAGGGTGGAGCCCTGTACAAACTCCTGAGCATTCCCAGAGCTACTCCCCCTAGTGGTCAGATAGCGCTACTACCCTTACAAATATACAGTGTGAATTAACATGTTACATTCACCACAGCGAAGAGAAGCAGGGACAGGGGACAGCCCTGTTTAGTGTCCCTACGCAAAGGAAAGTAATGTGAGTGCACATTATACATCTGTATACTGGCAGTAGGGGTCAGGGTTATACAACAGAAAATCCAGGAGGTAAATTTAAGGCAAATCCAAATTTCCTGAGAATCTCGAATAGTCCCATTACACTCTATCGAATGTTTTTTCAGTGTCCAGAGATACTATAACCTCAGGCTCGGGTGCTGTGGAGGGAGAAAGAATGATGTTCAAAAAGCAACAAATATTATCTGACAATAGTTGGCCCTTCACAAAGCCCAATTTGATCCTTCGATACTATGGCCAGGAGGCAAGGCTCCAGCCGCAGCACCAGGCCAACAGCTTAACGTCCGTATTTAAAAGTGAGATGGGTCAGTGTGAACTGCACTCGGCTGGGTCCCTGTCCCCCTTAAGGAGCAATGAGATTGAGGCTCGAGTGAATGTCGGAAATGTAATCAGACAAAGTTAGCTTGAATTTACAAAAGAGAAATCATGCTTGACAAATCTACAAGAACTCTTTGAAGATGTAACTAGTAGAGTTGACCAGCGAGAACTGATGAGTGTGAAATATTTACTTTCGTCAAGGTCTTACATAGCAGATTAATATGCAAAGTTAAAACGGATGGCATTATGGGTAGTGTCTTGATATGGATAAAAAGCTGGTTAGCACACAGGAAGCAAAAGGTTGGGACAAATGGGTCTGTTTCCGATTGGCAGGCAGTGACAAGTGGGGTACCACAGGGATCTGTGTTGGGCCCCAACTGTTCACATTATATATTAATGATTTGTACAGGGGAACTAAATGTATTATCTCCAGATTTGCAGATGATACAAAGTTGGGTGGGAGGGTGAGCTGTGAGGAGGATGCAGAGATTCTTCAGCAGGATTTGGACAGGCTGAGTGAGTGGACATATGCATGGCAAATGCAGTATAATGTGGATAAATGTGAGGATATCCACTTCGGTAACAAAATAGGAAGGCAGATTATTATTGAAATGGGTATAAATTGAGAGAGGTGGATACTCAGTGAGACCTTGGTGTCCTCGTGCATCAATCGCTGAAAGTAAGTATGCAGGTACAGCAAGCAGTAAGGAAAGCCAATGGTTTGTTGGCCTTCAGACCGAGAGGATTTGAATATAGGACTAGAGATGTTTTACGGCAATTGTATAGGGAATTGGTGAGGCCACACCTGGAGTATTGTGTGCAGTTTTGGTGTCCTTATCTGAGGAAGGATGTTCTTGCTGTGGAGGGAGTGCGGCAAAGGTTTACCAGGCTGATTGCTGGGATGGTGGGACTGTCACACGAGGAGAGACTAAGTCAGTTAGGATTATATTCATTGGAGTTTAGAAGAGTGAGAGGGATCTCATAGAAACTTACAAAATTCTAACAGGATTAGACAGGGTAGATTCAGAAAGAATGTTCCCGATGGTGGGGAAGTCCAGAACTAGAGGTCATAGTTTGAGGATAAGTGGTAAACCTTTTAGGACTGAGGTGAGGAGAAATATCTTCATCAAGAGAGAGTGGTGAATCTGTGGAAATGACTGCCACAAAAAATAGTTGTGGCCAAAACATTGTGTAATTTCAAGAAGGAATTAAATATAGCTCTTGGGGCTAAAGGGATCAAGGGATATGGGGGAAGGCAGGATCAGGGTATTGAACTCGATGATCAGCCATGAGCATAATGAATGGGGGAGCAGGCTCGAAGGGCCAAATGGCCTCATCCTGCTTTGATTTTCTATGTATGTTATGACTACCTGACTCGTTCTTTCAGACTTCTTAGACCCACTCCCTCTCTGTCTGCACACTCTGAACCTGTGTGACCACCTCTTTAACAAAATTCTCTGCCTCGCAGATGCAGCATGGTGACTCCAGCTGACTCTCGAGTTCTGAAACATGGAGCAGAAGTGCTTTTATCTGTGGCATTTCCTGCAGATGGGTTTGTCTAGGACACATGATGGGCTGGTTTAGCTCAGTGGGCTAAACAGCTGGTTTGTAATGCAGAACAATGCCAGCAGCGCGGGTTCAATTCTCGTAGCAGCCTCCCCGAACAGGCGCCGGAATGTGGCGACTAGGAGCTTTTCACAGAAGCCTACTTGTGACACTAAGTGATTATAATTATTATTATCATCTTGACTTCCCAAATACCACAGGATGTACATTCCACTCGGTCGAGCTTGCCTGCCTTACCTTAAACTTACAAACTGTTTATTTTAAGTACAATAACTTATCAGTTATTCACCAATCAGTACTTGGGGCACGAGCAGGGAGCAGTTACATGGAGATCGCACATAATGATAATGCTATTGTAAGGGTGTCACTTCAAATCATTTCAAACTTGAGAGCATAGCAGTGAAAGGGTTAATTGACTCTGTTACCCGGAATTCCAACAAAGCGGTGAATCAGGTAGGGGTGATAAAACTGTCGGTTTTTATTTTAAGATTTTATTCAGGGTCAGTGGGATTCTTGGGCGTGTGACTGACCACCTAATGGTTTAGGAAGGGAAATTTCAGAAGGGTAGGGGATTTGACCTGCCTGTAAGTAAAGCGATTGGAGATTAAGGTTGGTTGAATTAATTTTGTCTGACAAGGACATGGAGTTTGCAAAAATATCTGCCGGTGACTTAGTCTTGTTCCTTGTGCACAGTAAGAAGTCTTACAACACCAGGTTAAAGTCAAACAGGTTTGTTTGGAATCATTAGCTTTCAGAGCGCAGCTTCTTCATCAGGTGAGTGAAGAGGTGGGTTCCACAACTACATATACAGACAAAGTCAATGATGCAAGATAGTACTTTGAATGCGAGTCTGTGCAGGTAATTAAGTCTTTACAGGTCCTGACGGTGCGACTGGAGAGAGGGATCATAACAGAGTAAAGAGGTGGTAATTGTCTCAGGCCGCACAGTTGGTAGAATTTCACAAGCCCAGGCCAGATGCTGGGGGGGGGGATGGGTGAATCTAATGAGACAGGAATCCAAGGTCTCAGTTCAGGCCATACCCATGTGTGCAGAACTTGGCTATAAGTTTCTGCTCGGCGATTCTGCGTTGTCGCGCGTCCTGAAGGCCGCCTTGGAGAACGATTACCTGAAGATCAGAGGCTGAATGCCCTTGACTGCTGAAGTGTTCCCTGACTGGAAGGGAACATTCCTGCCTGGCAATTGTCGCGGGATGTCCGTTCATCCGTTATCACAGCGTCTGCATGGTCTCGCCAAAAGGACATCCTTTCCTGCAGCGTATGAGGTAGACAACATTGGCCGAGTCGCACGAGTATGTGCTGCGTACCTGGTGGGTGGTGTTCTCACGTGTAATGGTGGTAGCCATGTCGATGATCTGGCATGTCTTGCAGAGGTTGCCATGGCAGGGTTCCTTGTGAGTCTGGAAGGGAACTCCTGCAAGAAAGCAGTTGACTGGCTGTCTTGTCAGATTGCCCTGTGTAAGTTTAAATTGGGTTAGAAGAGTTAAATTCCATCAGTTGTGCTGGCATTTGAACCCATGTCCCCAGGAGGTTAACATGGACCTCTGGATTTTTAAACGTTCATTTATGAGATGTTGGTGTTGCTGGCTAGGCCAGCAGTTCTTGTCCATCCATAATTGTGTCACTTCAGGAAGTAATTAGATATAGCTCATGGGGCTAAAGGGAGCAAGGGGTATAGGGGGAAAGTGGGTTCAGGGTATTGAACTTGATCAGCCATGATCATAATTAATGGTGGAGCAGGCTTGATGTGCCGAATGGCCTCCCACTGCTTCTATTGTTTATGTATCTTTCTATGTAATTGCCCTTGAGAAGGTGGAACTGAGCTGCTTTCTTGAACCACTGAAGTCCATGGTGTGTAGGCACAACCACAGTGCTGTTCAAGTTGCAGGATTTTGACCCAGAAACAGCTAGGTATTACTAAGTCAGGGTGGTGAGTAGCTTGGAGGGGAACTTCCAGGTGGTGGGGTTCCCAGTGCATAGAGCCATAGAACTTTACAACATATAAAGAGGCTCTTTGACCTATTGTGTCTGTACCGGGCAGCAAGCACTCATCTATTCAAGCCCCACTTGTAGGTGGGACACACACTGCTGCCACTGCTTGTCTGTGGCAGGGGAAGTGAATGTTTATGGGATACTGTGGGCTAACCAATTCCCTGGAGCACAATTTCTTATACCTCGCTCTGTGCATGCTGCCTGCGTGGTTGGCTCTGGATAGGCTGATCTTACCTCTTAGAGGCTCAGTAATTGGCCAGTTGTCTCTTGCCTTTCGTTCAGTGAACACAGGACCCCCCCCCCCCAACCCCCCCACCCAACCACACCAACACGTAGAATATGAAATGTCACCCTACCTTTGAATTTCTCTCCATGGTCTTGTTATGGCTGCACTATTGAGCCAGCATGGAAGCGGCTGGGTAATTTGCCGGCCAATCACACTGCTGCAACTGGAACTGATGTCGATGAGTCTATCCTCCACTGACTGCATTGTGCTCCTATTTGAATCGGGGATCTCTGCTGTAGTTTTGTTCTGAGCCCTTTGGTTTGTCTGCAGCTGGAGCAGAATGTTTTCTGAATAGAATCTGCTATAATTGCGGCGTCCAAAAGTGCTGTTGTGTGTGTGTGTGTGTGTGTGCGTGCTAGGAGTGGGGGTACCGGGTGGCACAGCAGCACAGTGGGTAGCACTGCTGCTTCACAGCTCCAGGGTTCCAGGTTCGATTCCTGGCTCAGGTCATTGTCTGTGTGGAGTCTGTACGTTCTCCCCGTGTCTGAGTGGGTTTCCTCCGGGTGCTCCGGTTTCCTCCCACAGTCCAAAGATGTGCAGTTTAGGTGGAATGGCCATGATAAATTGTCCTTAGTGTGCAAAAAAAAAGGTTAGGTCGGGTTACTGGGTTACGTGGATCGGGTGGATGTGTCGGCTTACGTAGGGTGCTCTTTCCAAGGGCTGGTGCGGACTCGATGGGCTGAATGGCCTCCTTCTGCATTGTAAATTCTATGAAAAGTGTCCGCTGTTTAATTTTATTGTAATAATTTGCAAAGTCGAGCATGCAGCACCACACATGGAGATCAGAGAGAGGACGTTCTCTCTGCAGTTACACCCCAGCTAGCATTTTATCTCAATGCTACCTTACGGTTATTGATATCCTGATTCAATCGTTTTTTTGGTCCAGGGTTTGGATTGCTCTCTCATTGGTCACACATAAACTCAAAAATGGTCCTAAAATCCGATTTCGCGTAGGAATGTTTGACGAGGGGGTGTTTATTGTTATAGGGGGAAATCTCTGCCCCCCCCCCCCCCCCCCCCCCCCCACACACACACACACACAAACACTTGCTGTAAAGAACACTCGGTTTGATGCGGTTTATTGCAAATGTTGCAATTATTTTGTGTTTGGTGAAAGAAACGAAAGCAATTCTTTTTGATGCTGGCGAGAATTGTTCAGGTCTGCGGCCAGTCACCTGCTGCGGTTTGTGAAGAGGCAGAAAGGACAAGGCCTCAGATTGTTGTTTACTGCAATGTTTAATCTCACAAAAGCTACATTCGACTCATTTCAGATTTGCCAGAATTCCAGAGTGGACAAGTCCCAGGCGCGGATTGGTTCTCACTATAGACAACATTTCTCAGGTGAAACAAAAACATCTACAAGGTTCTCAAATGATTCATAAATCCTGACAGAATGTGGAGAAGACATGTTTTGATACCATGTTAGATATTTTCAGGAATACAAAAAAAGATACAGACATATTTACAGTAAAATCCTAACTCCCGGATTGAATTCCTTGTCTCCCCGTGGTTAATTCCAACGATCCCCCATGAACCCCTCAAGTCCCTCTAACTCGCCCTTTCCCTCTAATTCCCTCTAATTCCCTCTAATTCCCACTCCCCCTCCCTCGAAATCCCTCTAATTCCCACTCCCCCTGGAAATCCCTCAAATTCCCACTCCCCTTTCCCTGGAAATGCCTCTAATTCCCACTCCCCCTTTCCCTGAAAATCCCTCAAATTCCCACTCCCCTTTCCCTGGAAATCCCTCTAATTCCCACTCCCCCTTTCCCTGGAAATCCCTCCAATTCCTACTCCCCCTTTCCCTCTAAATCCCTCTAACTCGCTCTCTCCCTCGAAATCCCTCTAATTACCACTTCCCCATCCCTGTAAATCTCTCTAATCCAGGGGTGGGCAAACTTTTCCGTGCAAGGGCCACATTCAGAAATTCACAATTTTGAAAGGCCGCATAGTATATTAATTAATAGTCCCGGTTGTAACCAATTAGTGTGCGGCATATACCTCAGCGCTTCCCCTGGCGGCATCCTGCCTTTAGCCCTCTTTTTCTCTACTTTTCAAAAATGGCGCTTCACCCGGTTATGATTCTGGGCGCCTCATATAGAACATAGAACACAGAACAGTACAGCACAGAACAGGCCCTTCGGCCCTCGATGTTGTGCCGAGCAATGATCACCCTAATCAAGTCAACGTATCCACCCTATACCAGTAACCCAACAGCCCCCCCCCCCCCCCCCCCCCCCCCCCATTAACCTTATTTAAAAAAATTTTTAATGACTTGACCTTGGTGGGCCGCATAAAGACCTTTGGCGGGCCGTAGTTTGCCCACCCCTGCTCTAATCCCTCATCTCCCTATGGCTAATTCCAGCAGCTCCCTCTGAAAATGCTAATGGCTTGGCTCTGAATAGAGGGATTTTTACTGAGACACAATGTGCCACACACCCTCCTAGGCACTGGTTTCTTTACCACATAAGAGGCTGGGGCTACACTCGGTTACAACGATCAGGAAGGAATATTGGAAGAATATAACCTTGCCCCCAGCTGAGTAAAACTGTTCCCCCCCCCCCACAATGTAATCACACTGCCTGCCCTCGAAAGCATAAAGCAAGGGGAACACTTGAACCATTCACTGCCATCTGACTTCATCATTCTACAATGCAATTACTGGGCAGCACGGTAGCATGGTGGTTAGCGTAAATGCTTCACAGCTCCAGGGTCCTAGGTTCGATTCCCGGCTGGGTCACTGTGCGGAGTCTGCACGTCCTCCCCGTGTGTGCGTGGGTTTCCTCCGGGTGCTCCGGTTTCCTCCCACAGTCCAAAGATGTGTGGGTTAGGTGGATTGGCCATGCTAAATTGCCCTTAGTGTCCTAAAAAGTAAGGTTAAGAGGGTGGGTTGTTGGGTTACGGGTATGGGGTGGATACGTGGGTTTGAGTAGGGTGATCATTGCTCGGCACAATATCGAGGGCCGAAGGGCCTGTTCTGTGCTGTACTGTTCTATGTCTATGTCTACTTGAGCAGATTCTGGAGATCAGGAAGTCTTGATTTGTGGACCCGACACTTCCCCTCCATTCCCTCTCTAACCCTCCCAACTCCCCCTCCAATCCCCTTCCCCCTCAAAATAACCCTCCAACCCCCACTCCCTCTCCAATCCCCTTTCCTCCTCCAACTCCACCTCCTACTCCAACCCCGCACTCCCCCTCGAACCACTCCAACCCCCCCCACTCCTCCTCCAACCCCCATTCCTTCTCCAACCCCCAACTCCCCCTCCAATCCCCACTCCCCCTCCAACCCCCCACTCCTCCTCCAACCCCCATTCCATCTCCAATCCCCCCCCCCCCCATCCAACCCGTGAACAAAGGGACTCTCAGTAATCCTGAAATTTCACAGCGCGCTGACAATCCGACACTAATGGGGGAAGTGGCTTTTCCTATTTCCACCAGGGATATTGACATGTGTGAAATGGCCGCTATCTTTACTCTGTGGCTGAATTCTTTAACACAGGGGTGGGGGGAGAGGGGGGGAGGGGTTTCGGGGGGGTGTGGGGAACACCTTTGTATTGGTCACAAATCCCCGCTCACGAACAAGGGTTGCAGTTGCAGCAAGATTATGACAACGAAAGGACAGTTTAATAGGCAATGGTGCAAAAAGATATATTGAAGGCCGAAGGGAGTCAGTTGTACGCCGAGTCCTGTGCCGTCTCATTGAGCTCTCAAGGGGTGCCGAAGAGGTGATTGAAGGATTCTGTGTTGAAGCGGACACGTTTGGAGACATTAACCTGAAGTAGGAAAAATCCTGTCAATATATACATGAAAAAAAACATAGGTGAGCGAAACAAAGACCTGTTCCCGAGGCACGTTCGCCTGTGGCAGACCCAAACCCACTTGTTAGGTGGAAGCTGACACCCAGAGAGGCGGCTGATACTGAGAGAGCGATGTTAGTTTCCCTTTCAGAGTGGGGTGGAAAAGGAGCTCTTCAACCTGACCTGGGAAGGACAGAGATTAGAGAGGTGGCAATCTCACTGCGTTTGTCACCCAGGTCCAATTTCCAAGGAATTTAAAAGCAAAATACAAATCCCAAGCCACACTGGACTCAAAATGCTAACTTTGCTTCTTTCAGTCTCCACAGGTTCTGCTGAGTTTTCCAGCATTTTCTGTGATTTTTATTTGGTGTCGTTGAGATTTACAGCACAGAAAATGGCCCTTTGGCCCACCCTGTCTGTGCTGGCCATCGAGCACCTCATAGAATCGTAGAATTTGCAGTGCAGGAAGCCATTCGACCCATCAAGTCTACACCGGCCCTTAGAAAGAGCACCCTACTTAAGCCCACGCCTCCACCCCATCCCCGTAACCCAGTCACCCCACCTAATCTTTTTGGACACTAAGGGCAATTTAGCATGGCATTGAGTTCCAGACTCTCACCTCTTAACTGCCTTCTGCAAGCCGCTATGTATCAAACAATTAAGAACAAGTCAAAGGAGAATAGAGCTGAATGGACCACCTATCATCAACCTAGGCACTGGAAACGACTAAGGCACATCCTACCCAGCCACCCCCCTCGTGAGTACCTAGGGTTTATGTGAAAATTGGGAGAGATGTCCCAAAAACTAGTCAGCCAACAGCCTGATATAGTTACACCAAATCATACCTTACAGTCAATGTGCTCCATCACCATTGTTGATATGTCCTGTCCCACCAGCAGCGCAGGCACATCAGAGGTACATAGTGGTGTACAGATGGGAGGGAATTGCCCTGCAATCCCTCCATGTTGACTCTGTAGCATCAGGTCAAACAGAAGCTTCGAAACCTCCTGTTTATTGCCAGCTCACTGCCCTCTGTCAGCTGATGAATCAGCGCTCCTCTGTGTTCAACACCACTTGTAAGAAGCATTGATGGTAGCGAGGGCATCAAATAGGACTTCAATGTCTATCATCAAGCGTGAATATGTAGCACCATTACTAACTGAGCTGCTCATGTCCTGAAGGACATATCTGCCTAATCAGGCCTGCGGTAGGTACTGAGGGAACCAACAAGAGGAAAAGCCAACAGACCTCATCCTCACTGATCTACCAATCACAGGTGCATATATAAGTGCATTGTTAAGAGTGACCAACACATAGTCCTTGAGGAGACCTAGTCCTTCCTTCACACTGAGGACAACATCCATCATGTTATGTGGCATTACCACTACGCAAAATGGTTTAGATTTTGAACACATCCAGCAGCTCAAATCCAAGCCCACATGAGACTTTGTAAGTCATCAGCAGCTGTAGAATTGTTTTCAACCATAATCGGTAACCTCATGGCCTAACATATCCCTCACCCTGCCATTACCATCAAGCCAGGCTGCCAACCCTGGATCAATGAGGAATGTAGGTGGCATGCCAGGAGTAGTGCCGGGCATACTTCAAAATGGCACGCCAACCTGTTGGTGCTACAACAGAGAACTATAAGTACGTTAAATAGCTGAAACATCATGTTAAGACAGAGCTAAGCAATTTCACAATCAACAGATCAGATCAAACTCTTCAGTCCTGCCACATTGGGTGGTGACTAATGGTGGACAATGAACCAATTAACTGGAGGAGGGATCTCCACAAATAACACCACCCTCAAATGATGGGGAATGCAGAATATTAGTGCAAAAGACATGGCTGAAACATTTGCAAGCACCTTCATCCAGAAGTGCCGAGTGGATGATCCATCTCAGTCTCCTCCTGAGGTCCCCAACATCACAGATGCCACTCTTCATCCAATTCGATTCACTCAACATGGCACCACAAAGTAGCTAAAGGTGCTGATACGACAGTTTCTGGGCCCTTACAATATCTCAGATGTATTTCTGAAGACCTGTGATCCAGAACTAACTGCATTCCTAGCCAAGCTTTTCCTAAGCAGCATCAACACTGGAATATTCCAGTTCCAATTTTCCAATTGCCCAGCCCTACCCTGACTACAAAAATCAGGATAAATCCAATTACCACCCCTTCAGTCTGCTCTCAAGCATCAAACTGTTGGAAAGTGTCATTGACAATGCTGTCAAATGGCACTTATACAGCAACAAACTGCTCACCAATAGGTTGGGTCATACCAGGGTTACTCAGTTGCAGCCTTGAATACAGTTTTAGTATAAATATGGACAAAAGAGTTGAAATAAGAGTGTCAATTCTTGACATCAAGGCAGCATTTGACTGCATGACATGGGAGAGAATTCTCCATTGCTTTATTTCATACCCATCACAAAGGACCGGTTTAGCTCAGTTGGCTGGATAGCTGCTTTGTGATGCAGAGCAAGGCCACCATTGTGGTTTCAATTCCTGTACTGGCTGAGGCTGAGGCTATTCATGAAGGGCCCGCCTTCTCAACCTTGCCGCTTGCTTGATGTGTGGTGGGGAAAGCAGCCTGTGGCCATCTGGGACTATGGTGACTTTACTTCTTTTAAATGATTGTGGTTGTCGGAGGCCAATCATCTCAGCCCCTGGACATCGCTGCAAGTGTTCTTCAGGGCAATTTTCTGAACCCAAACGTCCTCACCTGCTTAATCAGTTACCCTCCCTCCGTCATAAGGTCAGGAGTAGGGATGTTTACTTATATTTGTATAATGACCAGTACCATTTGCCATTCCTCAGATATTGAAGCAAGCCCTGTTACATGCAGTTATATACAGACAACTTGCAGGTTCCTTCCCCAAAAGTGGCAAGTAATATTCAGGGCACACGTGCCGGGCACAGACAGTCTCCAACATAATCAAATGTAACCACGTGCCTTGATGTTCAATTGAGTTAACATCACACAATCTCCTGCCATCAACATTTTGAGCATTATGATTGACCAGAAACACAACTGGATGAGCCATATAACTACCATGGCTACAAGACCAAATCAGAAGGAATCAGGGAATTCTGTGGTGAGTAACTCACCTTCTGACACACCAAAGACTTTCCACACCCTACAAGGCACAAGTCAGGAGTGTTGTAGAATACTCTCCACCTAGTTGGATGAGTGCAGCTTCAACAACACTCAAGAAACTCAACACCATCCAGGACAAAACAACCATTTTGATTGGCACCTAATCCAACACCTTAAAACATTCAATCCTCCAGCACTGGCTCACAGTGGCAACAATATGCGCTGCCTACAATTGCTGTGATGCAGCTCACCAAGGCTCCTTCAGCAGCACTTTCCTATTCTGAGGCATTTACCAACGAGAAGAACAAGGGCAGCAGATGCATGGGGACACCACCATGTGCAAATTCCCCTCCAAGTCACATAGAATCTTGATCTGAAACTATATTCCAGGAATAGAATACTGGAGCTCCCTCCCTAACAGCACAGTGGGTGTACATACACCACATGGACTGTAGTGGTTTAAGAAGACACCTCACCACCAACTTCTCAAGGTGATAAGGGATGGGCAATAAATCCTAGTCTCGTCAGTGACTTTCATATATCCCTTGAATGAATAATTTGAAAAATAAAATGGCTGGACTATAAAAGGGCCAATGTCCAAGTAGTTTGCCTTCTACCTTCCTGGCAGTTGCATAACATAATGACAATAGGCTTGTTGACTACCATTGCTTCAATCTGTATCAATTAGCCTACAACACACCCAGACACGTGGAAATCCTTAATGGTGGAGAGTTTTGGAAACCATAGGTCCAAAGACACCTGTTCCTCCTAGGAATGCTATATATACTTAGTACAAGTCATGTTCCATTTGCTCACACACTTTTTCAAAACGTCAAGTTTCTAAGAGCAAAGCTATAATCTATTAAACTGTAACAATTGTGAGTTCATCTGAGTAGTCCTGATATGCAAGAATATATGTTTATGTATATATCGTTATTTACACTCAAACTTGCTAAGCTGAGAAATTATAGGATAAATCCACTGCTATTCCTCAAGTTATGGCAAATTAAGCTCTAACAATTGTGTGTTCATCTGAGTAGTCCAGGTGTGCAAGGTGCAAAAATATGTATATATATCTCATTCCTTACACTCAAACTTACTAAACTGAGATACAATAGCATTAACTCACTGCTATTCCTAAAGCTATCAGTTACTTTCTAGAAACAGCACTTGTGTTTGATAATAGTCAAAATAGTCAAAATTGTTAAAAGCCAAACCAAAAACAAAGAAAAATCTTTTAAAATCCCTGATTGAATTTGCTGACGTTTTAAAGTTTATTAGTAAAGTATCACCAGTAGCATTGATAAAGAGTATGTCACAGTCTAACCACGTCCAAGGGCAACTGAGCAAAACTGAGCAGGGAGGAATGCCAATGTCGTACCCACTCCTGTCATTTTCCAACAGACAGGTCAGATTAAACTTGATCCCAAGTGTACATTTACAGACACTTTCCCTGATGCACAGTTTTAGAATTTTTGATAATTGAATGTTGATTATTAAAGCTCTGCAATCTTTAATCCAAATTCTTTTTGGAATTTTCTCGCTTCCTTCCTTGAGTTCTGCTGGGCTAAAGTTCCACAGTTACCAGGAATCTTTTTTTTTTAATTTAGATTACCCAATTATTTTTTCCAATTAAGGGGGCAATTTAGTGTAGCCAATCCACCTACTCTGCACATTTTTGGGTTGTGGGGGTGAAACCCACGCAGACACGGGGAGAATGTGCAAACTCCACACGGACAGTGACCCAGAGCCGGGATCGAACCTGGGACCTCAGCGCCGTGAGGCAGCTGTGCTAACCACTAGGCCACCGTGTTGCCCCTTTACCAGGAATCTTAACGAGTATTTTATCCTGAAGCCATTCTTCATTTGTGAAGTTAGGCAGTCAGGATTGACAGGTCAGACTGGAGACAACCACAGTTGAGTCTGATTGTGTATTCTTCCGACGTCAACTTGTGTGTCCATTCCAGCAGAGATCAGCTAGTAGAAATCAGCAGCAGTTAATTGGTTTAATTTCTTTTTCTCATTGTAAGCTTGGGGCACTCAGGCCAACTGCAGTAGCAAAAAGGAACGTAGTCTGTTGGCTAATTTCAGTAGTTTGGTTAGCTGTTCTGGGCGCAGAAGGGAAAATTTAAAAATAAAAAAAAAACACAAAGTACAAGCAGCCAAGACAGATTTCAGAAAAGTATATGACAAACCTGTGAGGGGGTGACAGATATGTTGAATTGGGGAAATACAATGGATTGGTGTACATGGACTTTCAGAAAACCTTTGTCAAAGAGGCCCACAGGAGACGACTTGAGAATTTAAAGAGTATGGAGCTCGGGAGGATAGCAAATTTAATTTAAAGTTTGTTAGAAGGAAAGAAACAGACAAAAGGAGTTGGGAACAGTTTCTTAGACAGTTAATATTGGGAAAATGAAGTTTCTTTGATTCTAACAGAAAGCTCCTCCTGACTTCAACCACCTACCCGGTCAGTTACTTAAGTTGAAATAAACAATGAAAAAAACGTATTGTCCTGCTTGACCCTCAGCTGAGCTTCTTCCCCTTCACCACTAAAAGAGTAAATAGAACCAGGAAGAGGCCATTCAGCCCCAGGAGCCTGACCCACCATTTAATGAGATCATGGTTGATCTGTGGCTTAATTTCTACCATTGAAAATGTATCCATTTCAACCATATCGCAAGGTCTTTGCTATTGAATTATTTATATATATATTGTTATTAGGTGAAGAGTAGACTTCACAGACGTACTCCTTTCTAGCATCCTGAATTCCTTCCTATACTTAACTTCAACTTGTCTCATACTCTGACATGCACAACCTGTCTAGGTCCCACTCATCCATTACCTCTGTCCTTGCTGACCTCTATTGATATCTTCTAATGCACTGAGTTCAAAATGCTTGTCCTCATTTTAAAATTCCCTGTCAAACATTTTTAATCTCTTCCAGTCCTACACCATTTTGCATCCTTTTTGTTTTTAAATTTAGATTACCCAATTATTTTTTCCAATTAAGGGGCAATTTAGCGTGGCCAATCCACCTACTCTGCACATTTTTGGGTTGTGGGGGCGAAACCCACGCAGACATGGGGAGAATGTGCAAACTCCACACGGACAGTGACCCAGAGCCGGGATCGAACCTGGGACCTCAGCGCCGTGAGGCGGTTGTGCTAACCACTAGGCCACCGTGCTGCCCTCCATTTTGCATCCTAATACATCACCCTTTCTCAGCATTGTTACTTGGTGGCTGTTGCCTCGGTCATATCTCAGGAATTTCCTCTCCCTTTTTGCCTCTCTGCTTCCCTACACACACATAAAATCTTCCTCAAAGTCTATTTTATTGATGAAGCATGTAATCAACTAATTTAATTATCAATCGGTGAAAAATCTTGGGGCATTTTAAGACATTGTACAAATTAAGGTTGTTGTTGGGATTTTGTGGACTGTATGAACCATTACAAAGTAATCTCAAAACTAGCCTACATTGCTGCATCTATAAATCATCTATGCAACACTAAGAACATACTTGCACTATATGCAGTGACATGGTTCTTTCCTTTTTGAAGTAGAGTACTTACTCGTTAATAGTATCCGTTTGGTGGTCTTCTAACCTCGTCAGCTACTGGTCTAGATAAATAATGAATAAAGAATTATGTTAATGCAAGAAACAGCAATTCTCTTTTTCTTGAATATATTATAATTTTGTAACTGACGTTGGACATTAATATGTCCCTGGCCTACAAAGGAAATAAGTTCCAATGCAAAACAACTGTGATTCACAATAAGATGGGCGTAGAAAAGACAATTGTCAGATTAAGGTGGGGGCTGACTTATTTTGTATATTGTAAATACTTATGTCACAACTTAATAAGTAGCTTTCTGAAAACGAAATGACCTATTGGTACAAGTCTATCGCTGAAATCGTTCAATAAGAACAAATTGCTTCACACCAAGCATCATTACTAAACATTCGCTGTGCATGTAAGTTATTGTTCACATTCCAGGGCTGCATTCTGGTTAAATGAATATTTCTGAAGTAACATATCTATTTTCTTAATACTAAACAATTGGGAAAATGCATTTGAAATTAAACTGATCACCACTTTTACGAGGTCTATAATACCTGTCCCACATCTGTGCTCAAATTGGTTAACATATGTAAAAATTAATTAAAGTTGGGCAATAAGAATTATTTATGCTTAAATTGAATGGATAGTAAACAGTATCTGTACTATTGATTAAATTTGGGTGTTTCCTGAATTAATCTTATTATGGATTCAGTTTTTCAAAATGTGATCTCAAATAAAGGAACTATGTTCTTAATTTAAATTTAAATTGAAAATGCATTGTTGGTATTTTTGTAAACCTATTTACCAAGAATAATATTTATCCTGCATTTTATTTTGTTAATGGGCCACATATCTTCTTAGTCTCTGACAAAGCTGTTCTGCAGAACACTGCTAAAATATTTCCTATGGCAGTGTAGCAATTGTATACATATGGAACAAGTAAAGCTCAATCGGTCTATCAAGCCAACATTTGTATAAACAACCTATTATGAACTCTTCTAATTTATTTTGATTGTCTGAAGGAATATTTTGGATAAATATATTCTGATTCCCAAAGACAATCAAGCAAAATTCCTGAACATTCTAACATCTCCATAATTCAGTTATGATTTATCACCTTACTTAGGAGCATCTGTCTCTGCTCTTGACCTTGGCAATATGTCCCATGGAGTACTTGATTGTTTTAATCTATACTCATCCATATAACCTTTAATACCATTCCCAACTAGATATGACTGATTTTGCATATAAAAAAATCCAAAAACTCAAATCGGACAGATTGTTAAAAAGTGTTCCCTCCAAATAAAATACTATGAACTAGATGATGTTCAAAAGTTTACAGGCGGGATTCACCGATATCTACGCCGATATCTTAATCAACGATCAGGCGGAGAATCCCATCCAATGCCCAAATCGGGGGCAAATCCTGTTTGACGCTGGTTTTCTATCTTCCGCCCTCTCCAAAATGGTGTAATCGCGTCACGCGCTGCATGTTGGCACGTCACCTGAAGGCTCTCCCCCGATGGGCCGAGTTCCTGACTGTGCGAGGGACGTGTGGTCTCAGCCCCTCCACAGTCGGCCGGGATCAGTGCTGCTGGCTGGGGGGGGGGGGGGGGGGGGGGGGGACTTCCACAAGGGCTGGGGAGACTGGTGGAGGGGGGGGGGGGGGGCGATAAATGTTTTGACTAAGTTGCTCATAATAACAGAAACTCTTCAGATTAGGTTTAGTCATATAACTGATATTCCATCATCAACTGTTTTAATAGAGTACAAAATATTGAACACTGCGCCAAAAATTCCGAATAAATATATGGCTGAAAATGGGATTGGACTTCCGGTGGTGGCTATGAAGGAGTACGTCACACATTTGGCGGCTCCCGCTCGGGTCGGACCTTTGGACCTTTTCCCCCGATTTTCTATCGGACTTGATTTGGCAAATTAATGGCAGAAGCAATTGTGGAATGGATTCCTACATCGGTGCGTGGAGAGGCGGACTAGAAGTGCTCGCAAAAGAAGAAATAAACGTACAGAGAAGGCTTGGGCTGAAGCTGCAGCGGGAGAAAGCATGGTGGACGACCGGGGTCCTGGCTTGTCGACCCAGTGGTCAACGGAGCAGTTGATGCAGTTCATTCAGGAGGGCTTCGCCAAGCAGAAACAGGAATGCTTGGACCCGATTAAAGAATTGATTGCGCGGCTGGAACGTAGACTGGATGCCCAAGACCAGGCAATCCAGGAAGTAGAGAAGGCGCTGGCTGAGCAGGAGGAACATCAAGCAGCGGTGGAGTTGGAGGTGGGAATGCTGAGAGACCAGCATACAAGGCTCCTGGAGAAGGTGGAGGACCTAGAGAATAGGTCTCATTGGCATTTGAGGGGACTGAAGGCGGACGTGGTAATGTTACAGGAGATGCATCTTTGGGTAACTGATCAGATTAGATTAAGGAAGGGATGGGTCAGACAGGTTTTTCACTCGGGGCTGGACTCTAAGACTAGAGGGGTAGCGATCCTGATTAACAAGCGAGTGTTATTTGAGGCGGGAAGAATAGTTGCGGGTGAGGGAGGCCGGTACATTATGGTCAGTGGGAAACTGGAGGGGTTTCAGGTGGTACTAGTGAACCTGTATGCGCCAAATTGGGATGATGTGGAGTTTATAAAGAGGTTGCTGGGGAAGATACCGGACTTGGATTTGCATAAGTTGGTCATGGGAGGGGACTTCAATACAGTTATTGACCCTGGCTAGACCGGTCGAGCTCAAGGACAGGCAGGGTGCCAGCAATGAGAAAGGAACTAAAGGGGTTTATTGGGGGGGGGGGGGGGGGGGGGGGGGAGTGGACCCATGGATATTTGGGCAGCCGAGAGTGAAGGAGTTCTCCTTCTACTCACACGTGCATAAAGTGTACTCCCAAATTGATTTTTTAAATTTTGAATAGGGCTCTACCGATGGGGGTAGTGGACACGGGGTATTTGGCGATCACAATCTCAGATCATGCCCCACACTGGGTTGACCTGCAGGTTAGTAAAGACAGTAACCAGCGCCCTGCACTGGAGGCTGGACGTGGGACTTCTAGCGGACAAAGAGATGTGCGGGCGGCTGAGGAACTACCTGGAAGTCAACGACATGGGTGAAGTTTCGGCGGTGGTCTGGGAGGCATTGAAGGCGGTGGTTCAAGGGGAACTGATCTCGGTACGGGCCCACAGGGAGAAGGCAGACAGAGCAGAGATGGAACGACTGATAAAGGAGATATGGCAGGTCGACAGGAGGTATGCGGAGACCCCAGGTGCAGGGCTTTTAAGGGAACGACGGAGGCTACAGGTGGAGTTCGGCTTGTTGACTACAGGGAGGGCGGATGAGCAGCTGAGGAAGGCGAGGGGGGCGATCTATGAGCATGGGGAGAAGGCCAGCAGAATGCTTGCACAGCATTTTAGAAAGAGGGAGGCAGCCAGGGAAATTGGGAAAGTAAAGGACGGGGATGGGAACCTGGTTGGAGACTCAGCAGGGTTGAATAAGGTGTTCAAGGAGTTTTACAGCAGGCTGTACGGGTCGGAACCCACAGCTGTGCCGGAGGGGATGAGGCACTTTTTAGGGGGGCTGAATTTCATGAAGGTGGATGGGGGGGGGGGGGTTGGGGGTTGGGTTGGTAGAAGGGCTGGGGGTCCCAATCGGTTTGGAAGAGATAGCAGAGGGTTTGAAGGCCATGCAGTCGGGTAAAGCCCCGGGGCCGGACGGGTACGCAGTGGAGTCTTATAGAAAGTTCTCTGGGATATTGGGGCTGCTGTTGATGAGGACATTCAATGAGGCAAGGGAGCATGAGGTGCTTCCCCCGACGATGTCACAGGCCACGATTTCATTGATCCTGAAGCGGGACAAGGACCTGGAGCTATGGGGGTCCTACAGGTCAATATCCCTATTGAATGTGGACGTCAAACTGCTGGTCAAAATCTTGTCCTCTGGGATTGAAGACGGTTCTGGACGTGATTTGGGGAGGACCAGATGGGGTTCGTCAAAGGTAGGCAGTTGGTGGCCAATGTAAGAAGGTTGTTAAATGTGATCATGATGCCTCCAGAAGGTAGGGATGTGGAGGTAGTGGTCGCAATGGACGCAGAGAATGCTTTTGATCCGGTGGAATGGGAATATCTGTGGGAGGTACTGGGACAGGTCGAATTTGGCGGGGCTTTATTGACTGGGTCAGATTGTTGTATCAGGCTCCTGCCGCGTACGGATGAATAGGACAACATCAGACTATTTCAGGCTGCATCGGGGGACATAGCTACTGAAATTCAATGCAGAAAAGTGCAAAGCGATACATTTTGGTGGGAAGATTAAGGAGAGACATGGCAAGCTAAATGGAACCGTTTTAAAGGGGATGCAAGAAAAGAGAGAGAGAGATTGGGGTGTTAGGTCACAAATCTCTGAAGATTGCAGGACAAGTTAACAAAATAATTCAATTCAAGCAAAAAGCGAAGAAACTAGAAACCGATATAAAACAAGAGCTTAGCTTGAGCCAGAGTACCCTATCCAATTCGGGGCACTTTATAAAGGAAGTGAAGGCTTTGGCAAGGATATGGAGGAAATCCACTAGAATACTTCTAGTTACGTGGGCACATTGGGATTTTTTTCCTTGTAATAAAGAACATTAAGGGGGATATTTTATAGAGTTTTAAAAATCATAAAGTGTTTAGATTCAGTAAATATAGAGAAACTGTTTCTAATACTGAAGCTCACAGGCCACACATTTAAGATAATGGCTAAAAAATACGGAGGTGACAGGAGTAAAAACTTCAAAACAGAACAAATAGTCCGGATTTGGATGACACTTTAGGTTGACGCTGGATTCGGACCCAATGGTAACATTCAGAAGGGAATTGGTTGGCTATGTGAAGGAGCAGAGCCACATGCGGAAGTGGCAAAAGAGCTGGTTGCGTCGAATGGCCTCTTGCTGTGCTGTAACATCGTCCGTGCGAACTATCCGCCTCTTCTCTCATCCTTCCCAAGTCTTGGTGAGATCTTGCACCATCATCTTCGGCCGGTCACCCCCCCCCAGCCTGTCGATTTCACAAACCACCTTCCCAGGCAATGACCTTTGACTGGCCAATTCAACTTGAGTTGAATTGAATCCTAATCAACAGTGTCATTCTCTTTGGCAACACCATTACACAGCCATTTAGCAACCTGCCTGTTACACCCCCCCCCCCCCCCCCGCACACACACACACACAGACCACCCCAACTTCCCACAATAGCCACTATAACCCAGAGTGATCCATCTACCTGAAACACTTCCAGGTGTTTCTGGGAGATATGACAAGGGGTCACATCAATGCGAATCTCTCTGTCCCGTCTCAAACTTCCTATTTAAAACAAAAAGAATCAAATGTACCGACCTCTTCCTAAATTGATGCTGGCAACGTCTCCGGCGGGGTGCTGGAAAACAAACAGAAGCAGCAGGTCAGATTGTGTCATATTAGCGATCAGGCTGATGTAACACACGGAATTTGAAGTTTCCGAATTTAATGTAAAGTAAATAAATAAACAAAACGAGAAAATGTACTTCTGCAGTAAACGATGGAGACGAGAATCAGTGCGAGGAGCAACAACAAAGTGCCGCCGGCCAGAGGAGCCCAGATGATCATGGCACAGGACAGCCCATCTTGGTGGATCACTAGAGTGGGTGAAAAAGAAAATCCATATGAAAAGAACGAATTTGTCACTTGAATGCCATGGGAAACGTCTCGAATATTCAGTTCAACTATTCAATTCTGCTGAGTGGAAGCAACGAAACATCTTTCAATAAATAGATTAATTGGGAGAGACTTCTCCAGCTTTAATGGTAATTTAAATGGTAATAAAATCCACAGCACCGAGACCATTCCACATCTCTACCTTTCGAAGCCCCGCCATATCAGAAAGCAGAGGCATAATATACTATATCAGAATTAGATTTTATGTGTTGTTTTTGGCTATGAGCAAGAATCCCCTGCAACAGTGAAATAAACCCAGATATCCAATCAGCCAAAGGCAACAGGTCGAGCGGCAAGGACATAAAGAGGATCAAGTGTGGGCCATTCGGCCCTTCGAGCCGCTCCGCTATTCAATGTTTGAACCACTTCAGCAATACCCCTGTATCCCTTGGTGTTTTGAATGTGTAAAGATCTATTGATCTCAGCCTTGATCAAACTCAATGACTGAGCCTCCTCTTGGGGGTTGGAGTGGGGTGTGAGGGTGGGGTGTGAGGGGAGGGGGGCGCAGAATTACTCTTATCCTGGTAAAGCAACGGCTGTTGACGGTATAGCAGAGGGACCTTTGGAGTAGAGCTTTGTAATATCACCCTGCACCATTCAGAAACCTTTTAATCCAAGTTACCTGACGATATATTTTTCAGCTGAACTGCTGTATTTAAAGTCGCTCCGATGAAACCTGAGTGCTTGGGTTAGAAAGGGGTGGTTGAGACACTCTATCAGGCCGGGGTTGACTTGCTCTGAGTGTGGGGTCTTGCCACATCAGCGCTGTAAGACATTCAGACATAAAACCCTGGTCCATTGGTGTTAGTGGATGGTATTGCTCATCATCTCCTCAATGTACTTTGTCGATTATTCTTTTTGTCTACTGTGTAAGTTTCCTTGGCCACAGAAAAATACTTTTCACTGTACTTCGGTACATCTGACAATCAATCAATCAATCGATCGATCTAGCCCGGCGTTGTGCCGCCTTGAAGTGGGACAGGTGGTCGGTGCAGACTCGATGGGTCGAGTGGCCTCCTTCTGTCCTGTAGGGATTCTATGATTCTATTCTATGATGTCGGGATACTGCTGTCTTGTCTGCTAAAACACAATGTGCTAACCGATTGACACTAAGGATCAAACGCAAAGATACATGGATGTACTGAGAGAGGAGAATCCTTAACTGGCAGCCCCTGAAATCCCGTCGCCTCACTCGGTTGGAATTACCCCCCCCCCCCCCCCCCTCTCTCAGGAAGAAAGAGCCGGTTAGGTTTCCAGGAGTGGGAGGTAAGGTGGCCTCACAGCGCCAGAGACCCGGATTCAATTCCCACCTTGGTGTCTGTGTAGAGTTTGCACTTTCTCCCTGGTCTAACCTGGCACAGGCTAGGTGGATTGGCCATGCTAAATTGCCCCTTAGTGTCCAAGGATGTGCAGGTGAGGAGGGGATGCAAGGATCGGGCGGGGGACTGGGCGCTCTTTCAGAGGGTCGATGAGCCTTCCGCACTACAGGGATTCTCTAATAAACTCTGGTTTCAAAGCGTGGTTCGGCACAAGCCCTTTACTGAATAGGGGCTCCAGCACAGGCCAGAGGTTATTTTGACAGGCCACCGCCAGCAAAGCCCAAACTTCAAATAATACCTGGCTGTTTTGGGGAATGAAACCTCTTACATAAGAAGCTTAAGCAAATAAATGCAATCTTCGAGAAACACACAAATGAAGGCTAACAGCCCATCCACATTGGGTGGACATATAAACCTATCTGTACACACAAGCAGCGAGACAGAGAGAACCATCTCTCCCTCACTTCAATGTTCCCTTGCATATTGACGCTAACATGGGGGTGGAGAATGGCCTTCTAAAGAGCAACTTGGTGAATGGGTTTGTGAACATTCCCACCGGGCCGTGGGTCGAGAGACAAAGCGGGGCACATCCCCCCAAGGTGATGATACATTAGGATAGCTGGAGTTACAATGAGGGAACTGACATCCGGGGAGAGAGAAGGTTCCAGGAGATTTAATGGTGCCAAAAATAGAATGACTGGGAAAAAGGACAAGTTCTGCTCAAGAAATCGGTGTGGATGGCTATTCCATTAAAGACGGCGGCTTACCACCACCTCCTCAGGGGCAATTAGGGATGGGCAATAAATGCTGGTGACCTCCACGTCCCAGGAATTAAAGATCTCACCGAGAGGGAAACGGGGATTGTGTGACATGCCTTTGCTCGGGGAATGGTTGAGAATTGACGCTTTGCCGCACAGATGTTGCATATTTTAAAGGTAAACATATATATTTAAAGCGAAACAGAAGATATGGGGAGATCGGCTAGAACGACGATGGCCCGAATGGCCTCCTTCTTTAACGTCTAAAGTTCCAGCAATCGACATGAGAATCTTCGAACTGGCATCTCGGAGGGTGACTTGAGAGGTAAGACTTATCCACCGTGTCTGAATTATAGTAATGGCTTCACCAATCCGCCCCCTGCTAAAAGCCATGTCATGTAGACTCCCACAGCCCGGCCAATTCGGGATGAACAAACCTGCTTTTGTTGGAGTCGTTTCTATGTTTTTCGGTGTGTTGACTGTTGTTTTCGTCGTGGTGCTGGTGGTCGTTAGCTTCGGGGTGGTCGCAGCCTCTGTATTTATTCAATAAGTCAAAATTAGGGAATAAAAGAGAGGCATAGATTTAGCCAGGTGTGACATATGGTGCAAAACAAATATAGGTCGGGTTAAAATATTAAAACAGAGGAACGCATCTCACACCTCCAATGAGTAAAACGTGAAGGTGACAGTTTAATAAATTCAAACTAACCATGTTTTTATTCAATAATGGCATTTTGACCACTTTTACTGACCTTCCACGTAATAGTCCTGGGGCTTGCCGAACGTTAAGGCCCGATTTTTCACCATTAAACAGTAATACTTCCCGGAGTCCTCCTTTCTGAAATCTTTCACCGTCAGGGTGACTTTTTGGGATGATTTGTCAGCACTGTATTTGTCTTTAGCGGCAGGATTTTGTGAACCGATGCCAGATATATAGACCAGGAATTCCGGGTTGGGTTTTTTGCCCTGTCGGAACCAGTGCACCCCCTCGTCAGCCATGAGCGAGCAGGAGATGGCAACTTTGGAGCCTTCCTCCACCCGTGTACTTTGTAGGGAAGCCTGTAGAATCGGGGCTGCAACAACAAAAAGTCACATCAAATACAGTAACATCAGTCCCCGTGCCCTCCTGGGGGAACCAATCCCATACGGTCACTTCAGGCGCGGGACGAGGGCCATTCGGTCCCTCAGGTCTATGCTAGATCACTGGGAGACATGCAGGGCTCTGAAGGCTGAATGGAGCGTGTTGATATCACTGATGGAAACTGACCGCCTTGAAAACCCGTCCCCACCCGAATTTATTCACGAATTCTCCGCCTGGTGAATTAGACAGAAGGTAATTCGCCCCTGGAAGGGATTGACCAATCAATCCCTGCTCTATACCCCCCCCCCCCCCCCCCCCCACAGAGCTCCAGTTTGTCCCTTTCCCAGCTTTCACCCTACAATAAGGTGCAGGCAAATCGCTCATTCCATCGAATTACATTGAAAGGCTGGACTAACTGTTTTTGTTGTTGGTAAAGTGTTGGTTTATTTCCCGAATGGCCGAGTTATCCCCCCCCCCCCCCCCAAGGGTCGCTTACTTGTCACTTGGAGGACGAGGAGGAACCCCAGGAGTTTCATGGCTTTGCGGTGAACGAGGGCACTTGAGACGGACGAGCCGATGTTCGTGGATCGCTTACGGCAGCGAGCGATCTCCGCACAGCTTCAGGACGTGAGGTCACCGTCTCCGTGGGCGGATAGATCAGGTATTTATTTTCTAACAAGACGAAGACCCTCCATAAACATTCCTATAGGATGAGTTTTTAGTCCACCATTCAGTCTGGGCACAATGGATCTCAAACGCCAGCGTTGGTCGCTCCTTTTATGTGTTCAGCTGTAACGGATACATTGACCTTACTGATCCACAGAGTTATTTCTGTCAGGGTAACAAGAAAGAAAGAAAAATGAGAGAGCGAGAGAGAGAGATAAAACCGCACATCAAGCAGGCGCCGAATGACGATTTTATATTAACCTATGTCCAAACCTGAAGTCAGATGATTTAAGACTTTGTGTACACAAAAGGACTTTGGAGCAGCCAGAATAGTTGAGGGAACCTTGCTTGAATTGGCCGTGTGCAGCTGTGAGGCACACACCACCTAAAATGGGTTACTTGAGTTACTTTATTTGAATGGGGGTATTGCTTGAACCATACCTCATTTGATGTTCGCTTGCTTGCATCAGTGTCAAAGCTCTTGCACAAATTCAGTTGCATTGACACATGCGGCTGTTCTAACACTTGGGCAGTACCTTAAATGGAGACTTTACTGGTGATTTCCGGAATTAACCGACGCGGTTTCCAGAGCACCGGGAATTAATAACGATTGCAGCGACATTCGTTGTGTTTACTCTGTTTTAATTGTGGCGTTTGATATTTGATATTAAGAGCTGTTGATTGAACAACTAACCCAACGCCAGACACACGCGCGAATGTGTTCAGCACCGGGCCGGGCCATACAAACCAAAAAGTGTGTCACATAGTAAAGTTGGAGCGGTGTGGAAATATGAGGTCTTCCACATGTGCGCAAGATCGAAGGTGTTGTTTTGCTTTAATTGTTTTATTTTCCATAGAGGGGGGAGTGCAAGGAAGGTTCACTAAAATAATTCCTGGCATGGAGGGATTGTCCTACCAGGAAAGATTGAATAGATTGGGCCTATGTCTAATAGATTATGCGCGCCCCCTAACAGTGAACGTAGAAACGCTTCGATTTATTTATGAAAATAAATTAAAGATGAGTGAATCCAAATATATATAACCCAGTTTCCAGGGTATGAATCTGCCAAGCCACATGTCACTTTGGTTATCTGGCCCACAGATAAGGACAGAGAGTCAAAATCGTATTCATTATAAATAGGAATTCAACCAGTTTATTATTTACTCCAATATCCCCATTGTAAGGCTGACTTGCAGCCCCTTCATTTATGCTATTGCATGTCTGCAGATCGCCAGTTGGGAGATGCTGGGATTGGTAACATCACTTTCTTCATTCGTCCTCCAGCAGGAAATGCTGTTAGGGAGAAGAATTGGGGGTAAAGGAACTGGGCGTGCTTTATTAAAGCCACTTTCCATGCGCATCCAACAATGCAGAGATCTAAAACTGCGACTCTTGTCAATTTTAGTGAAAATATTACTCTGATTGTATTTAACCAATAGATTTAGTCACAGTTAAAATGTCAGTATTCACCGTATAGCAACCATAATTTTATAAGGTGAGCGTCGTTTAGACTCACTTCGTATTTGGTTTTCCTTAGCCTCTGCTCCTCGGTTTTATATTTTTATTTCCACATTGTCTTTAATTTGCTTAAAGCAAATTCTTGTGTCAGTTTTAAATTATTTTAAGGTTGAATCTCGTTGTCTTGCATCAGATTGTCCCCAGCCTCCAGGTTTCTCATCATCTCAGACACACTGAGCAATGTTATATCAAAACATCCGCCCTTATCCATCCCAGTTAGCAATCTTGCCCTAACTCCCCGATTTCCACCGAATTTCAAGGTTATTAGAGTCTTTCATTTCTCGAATTCACGTATTATTTATAGTGGATCAACCAATTTAATTGGTTGTAAATCGAAGTGTATTTTGTTTTGTAATGATTTCATGTAAAATGTATTCTTATATCATGTTGGGATTGTTTACATATTTATAACCCTCTGTTAATAGGTACAAAGGCACTGTAATGAGGAAAGTGAGAACGATGCTTTTCCCTCGTGTCCACGGTGCCACTAAGAACGCTTTCTTTTTACCTTTGAAACATCACCCTCTTCCTCCGCCACCCTCACTCTGTTGCTGAAACAGTCATGAATACTTTGAACACTTCAAAGCCTTATTGTCCCCGATAATCCTGATGTTGCTCTCCATAAACAAGCCAACCTTATGAAGATGCAAACCCCCAATTGTCTTATCAATCGTCATATTCCTCGTGGCCGGGCAGAATGTACTTTTAAGACTCTGTTCCTGATGTTTAATGCCTTTATGTTTTCCCATTCTCCTGTAGGTGTACATTCCTTGTTATATACCCTCTGCCTCCTGGTTCTTCATCCTGTATTCCCTTCCCCTCCATAAGCATCTCTACCTTGTCACCTCATTTCCGGCTTCCAAAAGCCTGTTATTTTGATTTTGCCCCCCTCCCTCCCACCTCCTCTTTCTCCTGTCAGCTGTATGGCCAACCTTTACCCGCCATCTTGTGAAATGACAAGATGTCTCTACAGGTGCCAAGCAAAGCAGACATAGCAGGTGTAGTTATTGAGCTGGAGGCGAATCGTTGACAGAAGCTTTTTCACCAGATGGACAAAGCTACTCGTCAGTCCCCGGCTCCTCACCTTGGGCAGGGCATTCTTTATCGGGGACAGCCGAAAACGACAGGATTTTCCATCTCATTCTTTTTGCTTATACAAGATGTGACTTGGATATTAATCGGCAGATTTAATCTCTGTTGAGCTGTGATGGGCAATTGTTTATAAGTATTTGAATTTCAGTTAATTTGGTTGAAATGGGACTTTGTGCGACACTTTGAGGTGTAACATGATGCAGTGGTGATCCCATAATCAGACTCTTCCTTATACTCTGGCTACCTAGAATGGTTTCCAAGTATCCACTGGGGCTATAGGTCGCATCTCTTGGATTGACCAAGATTATCTCATATAATCAAACGCCCTCTACTCCCAATCTATTATCATACTCTGCTTATCCCTGTTCTCTCTAAAGTCCTGATTGAGCACTGCTGTAAAAACAAACTAAGGTCCTTTATCTCGGCCCTCCTGCTCTTTGGCTGTGTGCAGTTTTACAGTATCACTATCACAATAATCTCTTCATACATTTATTTACGGTTATACTTCCTGTTTTCTTCACATCATTTTCCTGTTCGCAATGTTCTCCGCTTACCGCTCTCACACCTTTCGCTTTCTGCTTAAATATATTTTTGGATGAAGTAAATACACCCTGGTCCATCATTCTATCCCCCCCCCCTCCCTCCCCCTCCCGTTTCCATTTAGATACAGTTGACCAGCCGAGCAGTTCAAACCCATAAGCTATTTGCGTCCCTCGTGTTGAGTTACGTTCTACACTGACGATATATATATATTTTAAATTGTAGTTTTCAACCTGGATTAATGCCGTTAATTAATTTCGGAATGTTGTCGCTTTGCAGGTTTATTGCTGGTCCAAGGAACATCGTGGGGTTGTAGCCTTTATTAAACACAATTCGAAGGAAATAGCATCGCCTGTCAGAATAAAATGAAGGTTGTAGCAACTGCCTCGTTTTCTCCCTGTGTCACGTTAACCAGACGCCTTGGTCTCGGCAAATCACCAATGAAATGAAATGAAAATGAAAATCGCTTATTGTCACGAGTAGGCTTCAAATGAAGTTACTGTGAAAAGCCCCTAGTCGCATTCCAGCGCCTGTTCGAGGAGGCTGTTACAGGATGTCACCAAACTTATTGCCTGAAATGCAAGCGATATTGTACCTTGTGTTGCCCTATTATGTATTTTCTTTTCATGTACTAAATGATCTGTTTGAGCTGCTTGCAGAAAAATACTTTTCACTGTACCTCGGTACACGTGACAATAAACAAATCCAGTCCAATCCAATATGACCTTCAATTTTGTTTTCATTGTGAAATTGCTAGAAAAACACCTTTCATGTTGAGAACCCCTGCCTCACGCATACACTAACAGCATTATCCCAGACTGTAATCCTCATTAATGGCCTCAGTCTCAGGGAAAGGTGGTGTAGTGATGTTGTCACTGGATTAGAAACCCAGGAAAAATAATGGAGACCGGGGTTCAAATCCCGCCAATCTCAAACTTTAAACTCAATTTTTAAAAAAACAATCTGGAAAATAGTCTATTGTCATAAACAAACATTAGGGAAGGAAATTTGTCGTCTTTAACTGGTCTGGCCTACATGTGACGCCAGGTCCACAGCAATGTGGTGACTCCCTCTGAAATGAAGGGTAGTTGGGAGTGGGCAATAAATTCCGGCCCAGCCAGCGACGCCCACATCCCGTGAACGAATAATTCTTAAAAATTGGTAAATCGGGGAATGTAATGAAACTAACTAATTTCCCTCCTCCTTCTCTCCCGAAACTCCAACTCCGCAAGTAGGGACTGAGCTTGAAGCGACATTTAACCCTGAAATGTGTCAGAATCATAGAATGTCACTGCAGCAACGGAGACCACTCGGCCCGTTGCATCTGTGCTGGCCCTTTAAAGGAGCTATCAAATTTCCCCCTCAAATGTGGGGTTGATCGATTAGTCGCATTCGATGTAATTTCAGGAGATGGTAAACCAGAATATTGGACATGACAAAAAAATACAGCGTAGAAAAGTCGAGAATGTTAAGTTTCCCTTAACGAAAATTCGCTCACCGTCCTCTGTTCGGTGGCCTGTAACTGTGGTGGGTAAAACCCGCCAGAGACATAAAGGACTGGACATTCACTCCAGAAATCATCCCGGATCACCTCGGGACAGTTCTCCTTCCAATTGGGCCACGTCCCGCCCTCCCTGGAAACCTCATGTACACATTCTAGCTCAGATTGATGTCTAAGGTGATCTCTAATCGCATAGACCTTCCTGCTGAAAACATGGCACAAATTGACCTTAATAAAACTGTCTCCAATAAAAACCTCTCCACCAGCCAATCTGGTGGTCACCGAAATAACCAGGATCAATATCTGCAGCACTCGCACGCTTGATATTGACTTTTGGACCCGGCAGCGGAAATAAATTTACATGTTTATCTTCTCGATTGGGTGTAAACGGCATGAAGCCAGCCATCTCGGCGGCTAAATTTCCTCTCCGAGTTGCTTCCTGTTGAAGCAGGTTTGAGAGTCTGCCGCAAGTACAGACGTGTCAACAACACACGCGATTGGCAAACATGTAAACGATTTAAATATATCCCCAGGCCGGATTAACAGGTTGACAATAATGATGATGCAGAAGCGAGTCATTTGCTCACATGCCAAATCCCAGGGATGTTTAAAACGGGGCAGGGTGACGAGAAACAAACAATACCTTCAGTGTTGTGTTCGGATGAGAATGGCCCTTGTTCCAGTGATGTTTATCATCTGGTATGTCCGACCACATGATACAACCTTTCATGGAGTGGGGAGGGCTCACCCGAACACCAATAAACCAACATTTAGAGACTGTTAGCGTTAAATACTCCTTCGCAAAATGGCTGTAATCCTCGCCATACCATTGAACATTTCTGAAGAGGCTCCAATTGAACGGAGTGAGCTTTTGCCGCCAAGGGTCATTCCCGCGCCTAGACACAAACTTACATTTCACTGTTTGTGCTAAGAAGGGTCAGACTTATTATTATATCAGCAAGTACCTGTGCAGCACCAATACCGACCCAGGCGTTGGCAACTACACTGACATTAACTAAACCACATCAGTCACGGGCAGGCCACTGGGGTGCAGGAGGGTTAGTGTTAAATATTATCAGTGTTAAATATTAAAAAGAAAACAACATTTGGCCAAATTGTTCCCTCTGTACAACTGACAGCCCAAGGAGGTTATAAAAACAGTTCACTTCATATTTGCAAGGTATCTGGAGTCATTTATTTTTTGTTATCTGGTCAAACCTATTAAATTGTGGAAATTACAACGACCGGTTTGTAAGGTTTGTTTTTGCAATTTTATCTTATTGCAAAATTGTCTTAAAATATAGACTTCCTGGCAGTTACAATTATTTGTAAATTGTGGAAATACATTAAATCACAGAGCAGGTAACAAATTATATATTTGGAAAGCATGTAGGTTTGAAACCAGTTTAGTAACCGTCCGTCCCCCCTCCCCCAACCCCATAGTCTTCCTAGAAATCTTGAATGGACCTCCAGGAACGTGATTCCTTATCCTGGTCAAACCGGGATGAATCTTCCATTGTCCTTAAATTTTGTTGGATTACATCCCTTGACCAGTTAATGGTTTCCCACCCACATTCTGTTTGGTAGCTAACCGGGGCAGTTCGGTAACACAAGTGGATAGCACTGTGGCTTCACAGCTCCAGGATCCCAGGTTCGATTCCCTGCTGGGTCACTGTCTGTGTGGAGTCTGCACGTTCTCTCCGTGTCTGCGTGGGTTTCCTCCTGGTGCTCCGGTTTCCTCCCACAGTCCAAAGACATGCAGGTTAGTTGGATTGGCCATGATAAATTGCCCTTGGTGACCAAAAAGGTTAGGAGGGATTATTTGGGAATGGGGTGGAAGTGAGGGTTTAAGTGGGTCGGTGCAGACTCGATGGGCCGAATGGCCTCCTTCTGCACTGTATGTTCTATGTTCTAACAGAAAAACAGCACAACAACTGCCTCCCCGTCTCTCTTCGGGACTCTGTCTCTCTTGCCCGATATCTCTGAGTACAGTACAGTACAGTACATCTGCTGAAAATCAACTGCATCTGCCTGTTTAGCTGCTTTAAGAATTTCATTAAGATTATGTTGCTAGGGCAGCACGGTGGCCTAGTGGTTAGCACAACCGCCTCACGGCGCTGAGGTCCCAGGTTCGATCCTGGCTCTGGGTCACTGTCTGTGTGGAGTTTGCACATTCTCCCCGTGTCTGCGTGGGTTTCGCCCCCACAACCCAAAAATGTGCAGAGTAGGTGGATTGGCCACGCTAAATTGCCCCTTCATTGGAAAAAATAATTGGGTAATCTAAATTTAAAAAAAAAGATTATGTTGCTGATGAAATAAAAAACCCTGATAGTCCTTTTCTTCGTCAGTTCATGAATTCTTCCCACTCAGCATGCTCCTTCTCCATTTCTTTTCACACAAGAACGACTACTGCCTTGTTTTTAACTTTTGGTTTAGGGCGAAGAACACCAATCCTTCCCCACAGCTTCATGGTATCAGCATTGGGTTTCAACAGAACTTGACTGGAGTCCCCAGTTAAAATTAAAAAGAGACAATTTAAAACATAGCCATCTGATAAAACATTGCATTCTGAACACCTTCCTGCTAAAATATGAAAAAATATTGCAATGGAAATTGTTTCTCTCTAATACTACCAACATATAGCATTGTTAGCACTCCAACCACTAACTTACTATATAGAGGCCAAGCAATAATCTCCATCCTTACATATTTTATCATTAACTTGTCTCTTGTCTCATGTAATAATGAAGATTTAAATTTCAGTCATTCCAACTCATGTGAATGAAAATTAATTTTACTATAGGTGGCTTACCTTTTCATCCTTCACTTGTAGCAAACCTTCTTTTACACAGTTCTCACAGCATTCCCAGGTATTGGGTTAAAAATGATACACTTGGCCTGCTTACTTTGTCAAGAACAACAATTCTTTAGTTTTTAACAGACAATTTTATTGAGGTATTTTTGGCATTGTAAACAGTAACAATATGCATTAGTGTGCAGATACCAATTACAAAAAACACAGTGCAAATAACAGTACCACTCTCGCAAATAGACCCGCCTATTCTTCCCCCTACTCTACACTATTCTACCCCCCCCCCCACTGACGATTAGTTCCCCGCGAAGAAGTCGATGAATGGTTGCCACCTCCGGGTGAACCCCGATAGTGATCCCTGTAAGGCGAACTTGATTTTTTCCAAGCCGAGAAAGCTTGCCATGTCCGACAGCCATACTTCGGTCTTTGGGGGCTTTGAGTCCCTCCAGGCCAACAGTATTCGTTGCCGGGCTATCAGGGAAGCAAAGGCCACAACGTCGGCCTCTATCCCCTCCTATACTCCCGGGTCTTCCGACACCCCAAAAATCGCCACCTCTGGACTCATTGCCACCCTTGTTTTCAGTACCCAGGATAAGAACATTTCTGACAATCCCTTTGAATTCAGCAACTTTTTTTTGTTCTTCAACAATATTGACTTGATTGTCATAATATGTTAATCCTTTAACATAGTCTTTAAACCACTCATTCATCTTTCAATTCCTAATCTCTATTCTCTTTAATGGATCCAAATTCTTTAATGTCACAGAAAGTCCCAACCAGTTGTACAATTGAATCATCCTCCTCTTGTTTAAATTCAGGGTACTGTTCTCCTTAAGTTCCTTTAAACTTTCAGTATTCTTTTCCAGGAAATGCAATTTAACACTGCCTCTTTATTTGCAGGGATCTGTTCTGGGGCCTCAACTTTTTATAATTTACATCAATGACTTAGATGAGGGGAGCAAAGGTATGTTAATTACATTTTTAGATGATACAAAGATGGGTCGGAAAGTATGTTGTGAAGACGTAAGCGGTGGAATTCTTCGTGCCAGAAATTAAGTGTTGGAGAGGAGCGGGCTTGTGCAATATGTTATGATTGAAGTATTGAAAGTACATGGATGTTTGCACATTTTTGCCTTTTTTTTTGCTTTCTTTCTGATGATGTCTGTAACTGTTTATAAAGCCAAAAACTACCTCAATAAAAGTGTTTATTAAAAAAAAAAGAAATTAAGTGTTGACGCTCGGACTGAATTGGTGGTGTTTTACCACAGCAGAATTGTGCCGTTCCCAGATCAATCCACCGACCGTGAAGGGGCTAGCACCAACGCCACAGGGACCACGACCCATTCCAATGAAAAACAGTGCCTAATTTGCCGGATTTGGGATTGGCAGTCGAGAGGCTGTCAAGCTGAAGCCGCATTTAAGCACTCCGCTCCTCACACACACTCAATTCAGCCAACAAGATGGCATAAGGAGAGTGGCACTGTGGTTCAGGGACGCCAAGCTGGAGGAGAGGCAATTCATGCTATTCCTGCGTAAAATCTTGCTTAGCCGCTTTTAAGAATTTCATTAACGTTATGCTAATGATCAGATAACAAAGCTTGATACTCCTCTTCTCGTCAGTTCATGAATTCTTCCCATTCAGCATGCGCCTTCTCCGTTTTGTTTCACACAAGAATGGCTACTTCCTCATTTTGACCTTTTGGTTTATGGCCAAGAACACAAATCCTTCCTCGTAGCTCCATGGTATCAGTAACCATGGAGTCTTTTGGTACAAAACACTGTTTCTTTTGTTCCATCATTAGCTTGGAGTGCTGCTGTTAAACATTTTGAAACCGGTTTCTCAGATTCAGTCTGTAGGTTTAATCAGCTTTGACAAAGGGCCATCTGGACTCGAAACGTTAGCTCTTTTCTCTCCCTACAGATGCTGCCAGACCTGCTGAGATTTTCTAGCGTTTTCTCTTTGGTTTCAGATTCCAGCATCCGCAGTAATTTGCTTTCATATATATTGTAGGTTTAATTTGACAGGTTTAACTCATCATTACAGGAAGTCCTGGAAAATCTCCTACTGGGCATCTATGCAGAGATAAATAGTATTGAGCCCTGAATTTTTATGATGGTGTTGGCTCAGTCCTGTAAATTGAACAGTCGGTGGGGAACACATCCCTGTCAACTCTGGCTGCCCCACAGCCAATATATACTCAAATCAGCGTTGATTGGCAGGAAGCAGGTCTTCAACGCTTCATTCAGAAGTTCCTCGGGGAGCTTCTGACCAGTCTGAATGGCCTCAAACCTAAATAGGTGATGGGCTGGATTCTCCCTTCCTGAGACTAAGTGTTGATGCCAGGGATTAGTGGAGTTCCACGACAGCAAAACTGGCGCCGCACCCAGACCAATTCACCAGCTATTCAGGGGCTAGCACCGGTGCCACGTGGAGCACGACCGATTCCAATGAAAAATGGTGTTTGATTCGCCAGGTTCTGGATTGGCACTCAGGAGGTTGACAAGCTGCAACCACATACACACACTTCACCCCCCACACACACCATCCCAGCCAACAAGATGGCAGCAAGACAAGATTCACAGATGCCGAACTGGAGACCTTGCTCGATGCCGTGGAGGAGAGGTGGGTGACCCTGCACCCCGGGGTGGGAAGGAGGTTTCCAGCTGCCGCTGTTCACAGGTGGCAGAGGTCATCAGCGTCGTGGGCAACACTGCGAGGACTGGCCAGCAGTGCAGAAACAAACTGCACAACCTCCTCAGGGCAGTCAGGGTGAGTAGGCAGCACTGTGCCCCGAGCACCAATTCCCGTCCCACACACCCATGACCACCCCCCCACCCTAACCCAGAGGGCAGCCGAACCCTCGGCACTGGCTGCCATGGCTGGGTGCCCTGCCCACTTAAGCCATCAGCTACCCATCCCCTGAACTGCATGCGCTTTCTGCCTGCCCCCCCCCCCCCCCCCCCCCGGGAGAAGGCTGCACACAATCGCAGAAAGAGAGAGCGGACTGCCAGAACTGCAGCCTCTCATCACAATGGAACAGAGGCCACAGGTGTAGTCGGTGGGGGCCGAAGGGCAGAGGTCGCATCGGGCGAGGAAGTGAGACCCCACTGAGTTGCCCATCGCACGTGTCACCCCAGCACCCACACCACCCCACACCCACCACCACCTCACCCCCACCACCCCCAACACCCCTCACCACACCCCCCCCCCAGTCCGCGCTGAAATCATACATCTTGTCTTGTGTTTTGAAGGAGTTGTTGGTGCCACCTGCCCCCCAGCCCAACCATAGCCACAACTCCAGGTGTCGAGCAGCGGCAATGATGGCAAGGACATGGACAGGAGCCCTCGACACAGGTCCAGTGATACTCCCCGGTGCTCGAGTCGGGGGAAGACATTGACTTCCTGTTACAGCTATCTCCAACAACCTCCCTCACCGCAGAGACACTCTGCGATTGCTTCACAGCTCCAGGGTCCCAGGTTTGATTCCGGCTTAGGTCACTGTCTGTGCGGAGTCTGCACATCCTCCCCGTGTGTGCGTGGGTTTCCTCCAGGTGCTCTGGTTTCCTCCCACAGTCCAAAGATGTGCAGGTTAGGTGGATTGGCCATGATAAATTGCCCTTAGTGTCCAAAATTGCCCTTAGTGTTGGGTGGTGTTACTGGGTTATGGGGATAGGGTGGAGGTGTCGACCTTGGGTAGGGTGCTCTTTCCAAGAGCCGGTGCAGACTCGATGAGCCGAATGGCCTCCTTCTGCACTGTAAATTCTATGATAATCTATGATAAAAACCTGAGTTGGGCACTTTAGTGAAGAGGCTCCTGGGACACGATCTGGTTGTACCAAACACATGCTGCAACAGCAGGTGGAGAGAGGAACCCCCAGGTGATGGACGGTCGCTGGGCTGGACTACTCCAGGGACTAGCTGCCATCCAGATGGGTTTCAGGTTTCTGGAATGGACAGTCCCCATCGATTGTGGAGATGCAACCCCATTACCAACAGCTCCTGCAACACTCAATTGCATTCTGGGCCAGGGGGGAGTGTGGGTGATGGGGGTGTGTTGGGGAGGAACATAGGGACATAGGAACTAGAAGTAGGCAACTCACCCCCTCGAGCCTGCTCTGCCATTTAATCAGATCATGGCGGATCTCTTCCTGGTCTCAAAACCATCTCCCCACCTGTTCCCCATATCCCTTTAACCCGTTTTAAAATCAGAAATGTATCTATCTCCCTCTTGAAACCATTTAATGATTCAGACTCCACCGCCCAATGGGGTAGTGAGTTCCACAAATTCACCACCCTCTGCGAGAAGTAGTTTGTCCTCATTTCAGTTCTAAATCTACCAGCTCTCAATTGTAGTACAGTGGTTAGTACTGTTGCTTCACAGCCCCAGGGTCCCGGGTTTGATTCCTGGCTTGGGACACTGTCTGTGCGGCGTCTGCATGTTCTCCCCGTGTCTGCGTGGATTTCCTCCGGGTGCTCCGGTTTACGCCCACAAGTCCCGAAAGACATGCTGATAGGTGAATTGGACATTCTGAATTCTCCCTCTGTGTGCCCAAACAGGTACCAGAGTGTGGCGACTCGGGGATTTTCATAGTAACTTCATTGCAGTGTTAATGTAAGCCTACTTGTGACAATAATGAAGATTATTGTTATACATATGTGACCTCTTGTTCTAGATTGCCCCACAAGGGGGAACATTTGGTCTATGTTTACTTTATCAATCCTTTTTAGTATTTTATATACCTCGATCAGATTCCCTCAACCTTCTAAACTCCAGCCCAAACAGTTTATTCTCTCCTCATAGTTCAACCCCTTCATCACGGGAATCAATCTGGTGAACTTCCTTGGCATTGGGAGAGAAAGTGAGACCCCGCTGAGTTGCCGTTCCCCGTGGCAGTTGTGTCAACCCCCACCACAACCTCCATACCACCCTTACACCAACCCACACCACCATCACCCCCACACCCTCACTCTACCACCACCAACACTGCTACCGTCCCCTCCCCTCTCCAACACACATGTGGATAAGTGAGCGGTTATTCATTTTGGCTGAAAAAATGGCAAATTATTATCTAAGTGGAAAGTAAATTCAAACTACCTCCAATGTCACCACATCCTTCCTGATATAAGGAGACCAAAACTGCACATAATACTCCAGATGTGGTCTCACCAACAGCCTATACAATTGCAACAAACTTCTCTACTTTTATTCTCCAGCCCTTTTGCAATAAACGCTAACATTCCATTTGCCTTTCTTATTACAATTTGTACCTGCATACAGACTTTCTGTGATTCATGAACAAAGACACTCAGATCCCCGACTCATTTTGAATCTGCTTTTCATTTAGATAATAATTTGCCATTTTTTCAGCCAAAATGGATAACCACTCACTGATCCACATGTGTGTTGGAGAGGGGAGGGGGCGGTAGCGGTGGTGGTGGTGGAGAGGGAGTGTGGGGGTTGACACAGGTGCCATCGGGAACTGCAATTCAGTGGGGTTGTGGTGAATTATAAACCTAGTAATTCACAGTGTTGTATCATATGTATTGTGTCCTTGTGGGCTCTGTATACGAGCCGTTGCGCGGCTCTGCCCATAGAGGGAGATGAGGAGTTTGTACTGGGCTTCACCCTTGGCTCCGCCCATGGCTCCTCCCACTAACCAGAAGTATAAAGATCTGCAGTCGTGAGCCTGCTGCCAGTTCATCTCGTCGCAGGCAGGCTCAGTTGTAAGACTATTAAAACCACTGTTCACTTCCAATCACGTGTCTTGTGAATTGATGGTCTCATCAGGGGTCGCACTTCCTCTCCCGATGCTGACCTCCACCCCAACGACTGCCCTTTCTTCGGGCATGCCAACCATGTCCAATGCCATCTGCTCTGTTGCAGTGAGGGGGCAACAGGACTGGCGCTCTCCATCCAGTCTTCTTCTGCTCCTGTCTGAGAGGGGGGGGCTTGGGGAAACAGAAAACACTCAGTGTTAGACAGTCAGACAACACATACAGCCCAGGCGGTGGGTAGCTGGTGGCTGCAGTGGCTAGGGCACCCAGCCATGGTGGCTAGTATGGGTGCCGGCATGTGGTACAGGGTGGGAGTTTGGCCGCCCTCCAGGTGGGGAGGGGGAGGGGGTAACAGGTGTGTGGGATGGGGGGTAGGTGCGAGGGACACAGTGCTGCCTACTCATCCTGGCTGTCCTAAGGAGGTTGTGCAGTTTCTTCCGACACTGCAGGCCGGTCCAAACGGTGTTGTCCACGGCGGTGAGCACCTCTATCACTTCGTCCAGGCCCGGTGAATGGTGGCGGCTGGCAGCCTTCTTCCCACCCTGGGGTACAGGGTGGCTTGCCTCTCCTCCATGGCATCCAGCAGGGTCTCCAGTTCCGTGTTGGTGAACTTCGGGGCCACAAGTCTTGCTGCCATCTTCTTTGCTGGGATGGTGTGTGTGGGGAGTGTAACGTGCAGTTTGTCAGCCTCCTGAGTGTCAATCCCAAAACCCGGCAATTCCCGCACCGTTTTTCATCAGAATCGATTGTGTTCCATGTGGTGTCGGTACTAGCCCCTTAGCAGTCGCTGAATCGGTCCAGGCGCGGCGCCAATTTCCTGTCGTAGAACTCCACAAATCCTGTCCCGGCAACAACTCTAGTCTCAGGAATGGAGAATCTGGCCGATGATTCTGTGTGTAAAAGTAAAATCTGTGAGAATAACTGAAATGAAATGAAAATCACTTATTGTCACGAGTAGGCTTCAATGAAGTTACTGTGAAAAGCCCCTAGTCGCCACATTCCGGCACCTGTTCGGGGAGGCTGTTACGGGAACCGTGCTGTTGGTCTGCCTTGGTCTGCTTTCAAAGCCAGCAATTTAGCCCAGTGTGCTAAACAGCTCCTGTGTCATATATCAGGATTGAATAGTCTGTGGGAAATCTCTCTAAATTTTGGTCCAAGTCACTAGATGTTAGTGAGGAGGAAATTGAAGGGTCACTTGGCTGGATGTGCCTTTGACAAGTCAGTGCCCAGGGTGGTTGTTTTATTCTTATTTTTTTTGTAGTAGTAGTTTTGATACAACTGAGTGCCATTTCCAGGAGCAGTGAAGAGTCAACCACATTGTTGTGGATTTCGAGTCATATCCATGCCAGACTGGGTAATAACAGTGGATTTCCTTCCCTAAAGGATATTAGTGAACCAAGTCAACTCTCATAATAATCTGGCAGTTCCACATTTACCCTAGACTAATACCAGTTAGTTATTCCAGATTTTATTTAATGAACTGAATTTAAGTCCCCCCATGGTGAGATTTAAGCTCCTATCTCTGGATCATTAATCCGGTACCTTACCAACGTACCCCAGCTTCCAACAGTCAAACCTGTGTCCAGATTGTAAATAAAATGTAATTTAAAGAGCCTCAGAGATTGATTAAAGGCCCTGCTGAGACTATCATGAGCACAATCTAGAGTGGATTACAGTTAATATTTTAATTTTAGAACTATTTGCATGAAAAGCCAGATGAACAAGATAATAAAATACAATATTACGGGTTGTCGGATCAGCTGTGGTCCACACGGCAACAGGAAGTGGCCACTCAAATCCTTTTGCAGTTCAGCACTCCAATTTCCCATTGCAATACACATAATTTACACCGGCAAAACAGGCCCTAATACCCAGCCTATGTTAGTACTTATCCCTCACATTAGTAGTTGTCCTAACCCTGTGCCCACCTTGGTCCTAGAATCACAGATTCACACAGGCAGATAGAGGCTATCCTATCTGTCTCAGCTCCCAGGGATTTCCAATAAAGATTCCTTTATCCCTTCAATCTCCTTCTTCATTCACCTGGCTTCTTCATTCACCTGGCTAATCAATTCTTAAATTGTTTCTGCTACAATCCCTAACCTGATGGCACTTTCCACATCCTCAATACACCTAGTTTAAAAAGGCTTCCTCGGCTCCATTGTGTTAACTCTGTTACGTTCAATTTTACATATATATATTTTTTATAAATTTAGAATACCCAATTCTTTTATTTTCCAATTAAGTTACAATTTAGCGTGCCAACCCATCTACCCTGCACATCTTCGGGTTGTGGGGGTGAGACCCACACAGACACGGGGAGAATGTGCAAACTCCACACGGACAGTGATCCGGGACCAGGATCGAACCCGGGTACTCAGCGGCATGATGCAGCAGTGCTAACCACTGCGCCGCTGTGCCGCCCCTCAATTTTATATTAATGTCTTGTTTTCGACTACTCCATTTCCCCAGGTTGCTTCTATCCATTCTGCTTGGTGATTTCCATTTATTTCAACATGTTTATCAAATCATCCTTTAATCTGCTCCGTTCCAATGGAGACCTCTCCAGTTTCATCCCCAAATTGGCTGCATTTCCTACACGACAAATATGACGATACCACGAAACAATGCCATTGGCTGGAAAGTGGGTTGGGCCATCCTGTGGCTGTGAACGGTGCTGTGTCAATGCAAGTCTTATTGAAATAGGCGAGTTACTTTATTTGACTGAACTAACCACATTAGGTGTAATTACAGGAAATTTGAAACAGAAACAGAAAATGTTGGAAATATACAACACCAGTGAGGATTGGAGATTCCTTTATCAGAACTCAAGAATGAAATATAGGCCAACATTTTGCCAGGCTGGGAAGGTAGGACAACACGTTTTATTTATTTAGACTAAACCAAAACCTGGTCAAAGAGATTGGTTTTATAGAGTATCTTAAAGGATTGAAGAACAAGGGGATACAATTTAAAAATTAAGACAGAGATGAGGCAAACTCAGAGCATTTTGAACCTTTGGAACTCTCTTCCCCAGAGAGTGGTGGAGCAGTCAATGGATATTTTTAAGGTAGATGTCGATCGATTCTTAACTAACAAGGGGGTCAAAGGCTATGGGGGTGAGGTAGGGGGTGGGGCAACAATCCATGATCTTGGGGTTGGTTTAGAACAGTGGGCTAAACAGCTGGCTTGTAATGCAGGACAATGCCAGCAGCGTGGGTTCAATTCCCGTACCAGACTCCCCAAACAGGTGCCAGAATGTGGCGACTCGGGGCTTTTCACAGTAACTTCATTGAAGCCTACTTGTGACAATAAGCGATTATTATTATTGAATGGTGGAGCAGGCTCCAGGGGCTGATTGGCCTATTCCTGCTCCTAGTTTGTATGTTTGTGTGTTTGTATGGAAAGTGAGGCAGAGATTTGGGAAAGTATTCCAGAATGGCGGGCCTATTAGTATCGAGTTGGAGGACTGCAGGTGTCTCTGAAAGTTCTGGGCCTGGAGGAAATTTCAAAGATTGGAAGGGTGCGGGGGCGGGAGGCCATGAAGGGATTTGAAAACAAGAATGAGAATTTTAAAATCAAGACTTTCCTTTACCAGGAGCCAGTGTAGGCCAGAGAGCATAGAACATAGAACATTACAGCGCAGCACAGGCCCTTCGGCCCTCGATGTTGCGCTGACCTGTGTAATCCCTCGAAAGCCTATCTACATTATAGAGCATAGAGGTGACAGGTGAATGGAAGTTGATGCAGTCAGGGGCAGCAGAGTTTTCCATGAGCTCAAGTTTATAGAGGGGAGAATGTGGGGGGACAGTACACTGGAATGATCTAGTCTAGAGATAACAAAGGCATGAATTCGGCTCTCAGTAAAGAGTTAACTGGTAGGTATTGTGTTCATTGCTGACTGAAATGATGTACTTATAACTATTTCAACGGGCGAATGACCAAGAATAGAACAGCGAGGATCAAAAATTGATAGTAACGAACGAAGAAGTATCGATTCGTAATGTTATTGGCAACGAGACTTGAAACCCTTCTGGAACCTGTTTTGCGTCTAACCTGTTGACGCCCACATCTTCTACAAGCTAGTCTGCTGGGACTTACCTAGTGAGAGGCCGTGGACAGACTGCATTGCACACGTGTCTCTGGTATCGTTCTGACCAAGTCTGTGCATTGGAAACCCCAGAAGATCAAAGCTGATGATGCAAACCGAAAACCGGTTCCGTGAAGGAAACATTGACGAGCGACAAGCAGTTTCTTGATCACAGACCCTTCACACAGCGGATGCAGGATTACAAATGACTGTTGGGTTTGGTCCTTGGGATTTGCTAAGGGGAATTCGAGCTCCACCCAGCTCTTTCTGGAGACAGTACTACAGGCCGGATCACGGTGCACTTGGCACCGTTTTCCCGCTCCTAGTTTTAAATGTGGCACCTTGCTGTCCTTGGACACATCGAAGTCAAAACCTGCGTTGACCTTCCAGTTCAATTCATTAATTTTCGGGAGTAGAATTTGCATTTTTATAGCGCCTTTGAGGAGCTCAAGTTGTCCTCTAAGCGTTTATGCACACAGCAAGCTCCCACTCATATTAATATGAATGTCGCCAGATGCATGTTTTGGCTCTGAAGAAGTCAGAATGGACTCCAACTGTTTCTCTCTCCCCAGACCTGCTAGATTCATCCAGCATTTTCTGTTTTTATTTGTCTTGGCGGTGATGCTGGTTGGCACTACCACACTAAGGGGAACCCGCCATGCTTTAGTGAACAGCACCTAGAGGGGAAACAGGCCTCGTTAAACATCTTTTTCAAAAGTGCAGCATCAGGCCCTGCACTGCCAGCCTCTGTACTGTCTCTTGAACTGGTCTTGAAACCATAGCCTTCTGACTCAGAGGCTACACTCACCACGACTAAAACAGACAAAGTAACTATGTTTTACATTTTTGCCCTATAGTACATCTACAAGTATTGCAGTCTATTTAGCCACTTGCAGTTACCAGGATGTCTTGTATGGCGGTAGTGGCGTATCATTGCAAAGAATTTCTAAGAACATGCAACTGAGGCAGTGAGTGCAGCCGGCCAACCTGTACCCTACATAATTTTCACCACATTAAATCCCACAGACCCAGTCACAGCAGCAGGTGTGCTCTGCAGTTTGCAAAAGGGAGCTGATTCTGTGCCACCTGCTATTCTGTGCAAAAGAAACACCCAGCGTAGGTCTTCACACATCAACAGCTTAGTGATCACTTCCTCCAAATAACCATTATAATGCAGATTCCCAATGTCCCAAAAAAAATCTTATATTCATAAAGCACCCTTATAATGAAACATCCTAAGGCACCTCACAGAAGCATTATAAAACCAATGCAGGCACCCAACCACACAAGTCATATTAGGTCTGATGACCAAAAGCTTATCCAATGGTGCAGCAATTAAAATTGGTGATGTACAACAGACCAGAATGAAAGGAGCTCGGATACCTTGTTGGGCTGTGGGACAGATGAGTTGTGGTGGATGGAGTGAAGCGATGTTAAAGAATGAGAAATAGGTGACCTTAGTAATGGTGTGGATATATGAAAGAAAACATCAATGAGATAAGACAATGAAAAGATGGGGAGAAAATAGAGGTGGCGTCTTAACCACCTTCTCGAATTCTATAAATTAAATTTGAAAAATTGATTCATTTTAGGGAGCATTTGATTTCAGCAGGAGTATGTTTCAACATTAGTTAGATAGATTATCATAGAATTTACAGTGCAGAAGGAGGCCACTCGGCCCATCGAGTCTGCACCGGCTCTTGGAAAGAACACACTTCCTGAGGTCAACCCCTCCATCCTATCCCAAAACCCAGTACCCCCACCCAACACTAAGGGAAATTTTGGACACTAAGGGCAATTTATCATGGCCAATCCACTGAACCAGCACATCTTTGGACTGTGGGAGGAAACCGGAGCACCCGGAGGAAATCCACACACACACGGGGAGGATGTGCAGACTCTGCACAGACAGTGACCCAAGCCGGAATTGAACCTGGGACCCTGGAGTTGTGAAGCAATTGTGCTATCCACAATGCTACCATGCTGCCCGTGCTAAAATGATTAAGAAAGACTTTGAGGAAGTTTGGAATTGCCTTGGGGGTTATTTCAGAGCTAACCTTTGGCCTACATTGTCCCAAAGCTCAAGACCAAACAACACACAAATATCACAGAATCACATAATACACAGAGGCTCTTCGAGTCTGCACCCATACATGAAAAACACCTGACCTACCTACCTAATCTCATTTGCCAGCTCTTAGCCTATAGCCTTGGATGTTAGAACGTGCTAATCTAATCAATCTAATATCTTTGTCACTTGGCTAGCTGTTGTTTCTGACTCTGAAGAGAATGCATAATATGATTCTTAGTTTCCCAGATTTTGTTTGTATATTTAAAAGTTTAGGCTATGATATTATTAGGTTGATGCTTTGCCAGTTGTATATGTACTAGGGTTTATCTAGGTAGTACTAATATGACACCGGGATCATCACAAAAGTAATTTGTTGATTGCCAAGCGATTTTGACTGTCCTCAGAGCATAGTTAAACACAATATGATGAACACCTTATTTCCTTTACTGCATAATTTATCTGCCTTTACAAACCAAAATTGCCGTCTTGGTAATCTTCTTTGCAGTAATAAGAAAAATGTCATTTTCAATATCTACACCCAGAGAGTTTAGAAACAAAGAATTTGATTCGTAGAATCTGATTTGGAGCTGCAACCTTATCAGTTTTATTCTGAGTAACTATCTCCGTAAAAATTTACTTTTTTTATGAAGAGAGGAATTGTTTGCCGCTTTTTGCATTAGTCGAAAGAGTTTTATTTTTCTAGCATATTTTACTGTTTCAAATATTCACGCATGTAATACTGAATCAATAGGTTCTTTGGAAAAAGTATTTTACATTAATGATTCCTTTACGATACAGAGTGGGATCATTTTGTTCCATTTGCAAACTAAGTGAAGAAATGTCTTCAGTGTTCCAGTAAGGGGGTGTTTTAAGGTTTAAAGCTGAAGAAGGGTAGTAAAATATTTCATAATATTTTGATCTAGTGTCATTTCTAATTCCTCTAGCAAGTCTTCCTTTTTGTGGGATGTTGGGACATTGGACCATTCATTACATAATCAAGATATCGTCAAACAATGCTGGGAACTACACAGCATCCAGCAGAGATGTTTCCTTCAATTTCATATCAGCCTACAAGTCGTCTGGAAAATGTTGGATCGACTACAAGTGATTTCTAAACTGTAGTAGCTGTGGAAAATGAGTTAAAAACAATCAAACTTTATTTAGAAGTTATTCTGCTCTGTGATCAAAAATTAATATTTCTAATCACTAATAAAACGCTGATATTCTTACCTTTAAAGTCCAGTGCACTTTACAAAGAGTTTGCTGTGGAAATACGAGTGAATTTGGAACACAGGCACAAGAGGGCAGTGTTTTATAAATTCCCTGCTACCTCAAGAAACCAAATGGGTATCTGATTAAACTGCTCTGTTCAATTATTTAGCAGTTGCTGAACACAATTATTCTGAAATTCCTGCTGAATTCTAATGAGATATGTTACTGAATTAAGGAAAGTAATGGAAAGCCACAGTCTGGTGGTTTGCCTAAAACATGTGTCTATTGGTTAAAAATGAGCACCTGTCCAAAAATCACCGCAACACGTTCCTATCCCTGTAAAACATTACGTAACACTAACTTAAGTGAACATGTTAGTGGACCACATAGGGTGGTGGCTGATGTTTAAATCTCTGCAACTCACAACTGCTGGGTTTTAATTAAGCCCTTACTGTGCCATGGATGAGTTATTTGATACAAGATGCATGTCCCAGCCTCCCCGAACAGGCACTGGAATGTGGCGACTAGGGGCTTTTCACAGTAACTTCAGTGAAGCCTACTTGTGACAATAAGCGATTTTCAAAATAACCTATAGAGTGAGACCACTCATGTTTCCATTGTGAAAAATTGTATCAAACTTATCCCAATATGTCAATGAAGTAATTATTTTTGTAATATGCAATAATCAAGCTTTCAAGTCAAATATCAGTTAAACACGAGCCAACATTTTCAAAGTGACTGGGCTGGCAAAATGGAACAAAATATAACATTTCCATTTAGAGAGTGTCTTATCACATCAGAACCTCTCAAGGCAATCCCTATAATTAATTATACTTGCAGTGAGGACATTTGGTAGATAGAAAGTAAAAATCAGAGCAATAATAGAAAAGAAAATAGGAAAAAATTGAATGGGATAAAGTGAGTAAAAAAGAACAGAAATAGTATTAAAATTGAAAGTTAAGTAAAAAATTGCCAAGTGTTTCTTTTGAAGGTTTTGAAGATAGTTTGAGGTTATTACTGCAGTCCTTATCGGATCTCAGATCTGTTTTATTCAAGAAATGTCGTTGCTTGTTTATGTTTTATTTGGCTTGAGCTAATAAAATGAGACTAGAGTTTCCCAGGATGGCCATTGGAAAAGTAACACAGCAAGAGATGCAGCACTGAACTGTACATTATGCAAGGAGAGGGTGAAGGAGGCCAGGGGCAGGAAGCATATGGATATTAAGGCGACACGAGGGCAACACGGTGGCAAAGAGGATGACACAGTGGCACAGTTAGTAGCACTCTTGCCTCACAGAACCAGGAACCCGGGTTCAATTCCGCCCTCAGATGACTGTGCGGAGTTTGCATATTCTCACCGTGTCTGCTTGGTTTCCTCCGCGTGCTCCAGTTTCGTCCCACTGTCCAAAGATGCATAAGCTAGGTGGATTGACCAATGCTAAATTGCCTCCTAGTGTCCAAAAGACACCCATTGCACCAATGGCCTCAAAATATACACTTCACCGCTAAGATTGTGAAGACCAAAATCAAACATTTTACTTCTCTTCTCCAAAAGACTCCATTCATAGTTTCACAAAATGTTCCATGACTGCTATGTATTCTTACAAATCTCCCTGGTGCACACCCCATGTCCCATATTTTGTTCTTGGTTATCTATTCTAGTGCTCCTATAAAGTGGTTCCCTATTGGTTATCCTGGCACTCAGTGTTCTTGGTGGGTGATCTTCTGGCTGTTCAAGGCACGGATCCAGACCACTGGAACATGAATTCTGCCTAGTCAATCTGGCACAGCTGATTGATTGGCACCAATATAGACATGGTTTGAGGGACTAGTGCGCAGTGGGTGTTCTGCCACCACAAGAAATGACATTTTGTGCCTCTCTGATGCTCTTCTTCCATGAATACTATTCAGGTGCTCAGGAATGTCCTTGATGATCCTATCCACAGATTTTTTAAGCTAGAGGATAAGCCAAACCCAGAGCCAAGATGAAAGCGCCTGGAGCTTCCCTTGAAAGAGTCAGTGCTGTGACCAGAGGGTGCATCATTGTGGATCCCAACATTCACAGAGCCGACCACTTGTTCTGTTTGACTGCATGGTCCTAGTACCAGGTGCTGGACTCCTCCATGCTCTCCAACATTGTGCTCACAGACATGCAGCCTAGTGCAATTTGACCTTCCCTGCTGACCTTGTCTAAGTAAGGTGGGTCTGTTGCGGCAGGATTCGGGTGCAAGCCCTATCTCTGGTGAACTGCTTCCTCAGTCATTCCATGCCATTGCCCTTGACTCTCCACACTGGTACTGAGATCACCTCCATGTGTACATGAGTCCTTTGAGCTATACACATTGCTAGTCTCTGAGCTGGTGTCTGCAAAGGTAAACTTGAGTGACCCTCCACTTTTGTTTCTTTTTCTTTTCTTGGGCCTGTGTTAAGCTTCTAGACATGAAATAGAAGAAAGGGAGATGTGTTTGCATTTATTGTCATTGGAAAGCAGAGACAGGCAAGTTGCTTCTGAAAGCAACTGCAATCTGACATGGATTCTGTGTGTATGAGTGAGATTTAAGAGATTCAAATGAGGGGAACATGGCTCAAATCCATGCTGGACCTGCCTTCCAGTCCCCACTAGATATCTTTGTCCTCTTATGCTCAATGTCCATATCCACGTCTTTAGGTGAGGACAGCACATGGATGAACTTTGGACATCCTTTGGTGGATACCTGTTCCCTGTTATTGTGAACGGGGAATTCACCTTGAATTTCCAAAAGGGAATAGAGCCTTGCCCTGTGAGCAAAATGAGAGTGTGTTAGAGCAGCAAGAAGAGAGGTTCAGGGTAGAATGCTGTCATTGATATCTGATATGGGGCTGGATTCTCCCCTACCCGGCATGACGGAGGGTCCCGGTTTAGGGGAGTGGCGCCAACCACTCAGGGGTCAGGCCTCCCCAAAGGTGGGGAATTCTCCCCACCTTTGGGGGCCAGCCCCGCGCCGGAGCGGTCGGCACCAGAAGGCTGGCGCAAAAAACCGGCGCCCCTGGCAGCGGGGCTGGCCGAAAGGCTTTCGCAGGTCGGCGCATGTGCCGGCAGTGACGTCAGCGGCCAACTGACGCTGACGTCACCACCGGCGCATGCGCGATGTGGGTTTCTTTTCCGCTTCCGCCATGGCGGAGGCCGTGGCGGCCGCGGAAGGAGAAAGCGTGCACCCAGGGCACTGGCCCGGAGTCTGAGCGGGGGGCCCCGATTGCGGGCCAGGCCACCGTGGGGGCACCCCCCTGGTTCGATCGCCCCCCGCCACCCCCAGGACCCGGGGCCCGCTCGCTCCGCTGATCCCGCCGTTACAGAGGTGGTTCAAACCTCGGCTGCGGGAGAGGCCTCCCAGTGGCGGGACTTCGGCCCATCCGGGCCGGAGAATCACCGCAGGGGCCTCTCCGATCGGAGTGGCGAGATTCCCGCCACCACCACTTCCCGGGTGGCGGAGAATCTCTGCCACGGCGGGGGCGGGATTTTAGGCGGCCCCAGGCGATTCTCCGACCCTGCTGGGGGTCGGAGAATTTCGCCCATGATATCTGAAATGTGGCAGAAGTCAGAGGAGGTGAAGGATATAATACTGAAGAGAGTAACAGATGCAGAATGTGAAATGTTATAACCTCTCTGGACTGGAATGCTGGGATCAAGCCATTTCTGGATTTCAGAACTTTCTGGGTTATAGAATATCAGTAGGATTTCTAACCACAAAAGTGTGAACCAGAAAACACCATCGATATAGATCTTCACCTGAAACATAAAACAGTGATAAAGTATTATAAAACAGGAATGAGAATTGTATTAATAACCCATACACTGTATCTGCTCTGTTGCCAAAGTACTGTACCAAAATAATACTCAAACATTTCCAGACAACTAGTGTTCCAACATTGGATTTCTGGACTGGAGAGGTCAGAATGATATTAGGAGATGAAGGAGATGGATTGAAGTGTGCTGTAATGATTGGAAGAGTGAACTGAATATTGAGGGTGGGAAGTGTGGTGAGTGCTCAGGCAATATATTAAGTATAGCAATAAGAGGTACAAGTTTGGAAGCTTACCTGAGTTATTTTGGTGAGGTTATTGAACTTTTCACGGTCTTGTAGTCATACACTGGATAGTTGCGATGCTTCTGAAAGGAACCCTCTCTGCCCACTCATGCCACGCAGCTTGCCACCTTCCTACCACCAGGAGGATAGATGTTCCTCCTCTTGCTAATCTTCTCCATCAAGTTCAATGCAGATAAATGTGAAGTAGTACATTTTGGTAGGAGTAATAGAGATATCACTTATTACTTGGAAGATGCAAGTCTCGGTGAGGCATAGGGACAAAGGATCTCAGTTGGAGCACAAAAATGCCTATCAGTGAACATTGCACCAGAGCTTAGCAAAGCCATGAAAAATAAACAATCATTTGCGGGCATTGTGGATAGCACAATCGCTTCACAGCTCCAGGGTCCCAGGTTCGATTCCGGCTTGGGTCACTGTCTGTGTGGAGTCTGCACATCCTCCCCGTGTGTGCGTGGTTTTCTCCGGGTGCTCCGGTTTCCTCCCACAGTCCAAAGATGTGCAGGTTAGGTGGATTGGCCATGATAAATTGCCCTTAGTGTCCAAAATTGCCCTTAGTGTTGGGTGGGGTTACTGGGTTATGGGGATAGGGTGGAGGTGTTAACCTTGGGTAGGGTGCTCTTTCTAGGAGCCGGTGCACCACTCGATGGGCCGAATAGCCTCCTTCTGCACTGTAAAAAAATTCTATGAATTATACTTTATTTCTAGAAATTGTTACAACACTCTGGGCTAGGGCGCGGCCAATTCCAGCTTCCCCTTTGCCCCAAGTAACAACACAGGTGAATTACCAATAATTCTTTGAAAATTACCAAAAATATTTGGCCCTTGGCTGCCCAATAATTACAGTCACCATTTTTGTAAGTTTAAGCACAATTATTTTTTATTTATAACAAGAACTACAACTAAATATGCAGAAAATACAACTAGTTAACTATTATCTATTTCAGAATCCCCCCACTTCAACTTTCCTCCACCCTCCATGCATACACAAATGTCAGAGAAACACAGAGGGGAGGAGAAGGGTGAAATAATAAGTAAAAGAAAAAATAATCTTTGTTTCAGATGGTTATCTTTAAGCAAATCTTTCTTCAAAGTAAGCTTTCAGATCCAGGTCTCTGTTTGCAGCCTGTAATGGTTTCACTGCAGATTCATTCATTCAGGTTCTCTGAAGGTTCTGAAATATATCAATTCACTGCAATTCTGATGAAAGAATGAGAAAGAAAAGAGGGAACAGATCCTTCTCCCTGTGTGACCGGGTCTTAACTCTGCTTTCCTTGGGTCTCTGGAAAACATCTTCTCAGGCAGGATCCAATCACCACCTGTTACCGGGCAGAATACGGTCTTTAGTCTAATTCATTGGCCACCAGCCAACCAATTGAACCGGGTCCCACCCCATCATCAGGTGCCACAAAGTCTGGGTTCTGATGTTCAAAGCTAGCAGCACTATGCACCATGTTGTAACTGCTTGAATTCCTCATTCTTTCTACTGCTTGACGTAAAGAAATACACACATTAAGCATCCATGGATCAAAAATAATCTTGGCAAAAATAAAGAAAGGGGAAATAAAAGAATCATCAGGAAAGGCATAGAAGGGATAGAATTGAGAAGTAGGGATGTTAAGCTAAACCTAGATTGGACCTTGATTAGACCACACAGAGTACTGTATGTAATTCTGGTTGTCATAGTATAAAAGGGATATAGAGGCAGTGGAGAAGATTGAATCAGATGATATGTGAAATGTATGGGTATACACACCAGGAAAGGATTGACAGCCTGAGTCTGTTTTCTCTTTAAAAAGAAGGTTGAGAGGTGATCAAAGATATAATGAAAGTATGAAAGGGTTTGACAAAATGGATTCAGAGAAAATGTTTCCTCTTGTGCAGAAGAGCATAACTGGAAGCCATCAATATAAGATAGTCACTGTGAAATCCAATAGGGAATGCAGAAGAAATAAGAAAGCGGAACGCACTACCGCAGAGAGTTGTAGAAGTGAATAGTCTTGACGAATTAAGGGGAAACTAGACAAATGTTTAAGGAAGAAGGGAATAAATGGTTCAGAAAGATAAATTTAAATGAGAAAGATAGGAGGAGGCCTGAATGGAGCATGAATACCAGCATAGACTGGTTAGGCCGAATGGCCTCTTTTAGAACCATAGAACCATAACATTTCTACAGTGCAGAAGGAGGCTATTCGTCCAATCAAGTCTGCACTGACCCTCTGAAAGAACACCACCTGTACCGGCCCATTCACCGGCCCTATCCTCATAACCCCACCTAACCTACATATCCTCGGATAATAAGGGCCAATTTAGCATTGGCCAATTCACCTAACCTCCACACCTTTGGACTGTGGGAGGAAACTCCAGAGCAACCGGAGGAAACCCAGGCAGACACAGGGAGAAATTCCATGCAGACAGTGACCCAGACCCCTGGTTAACCATTGTCCAACTGTGCCACCCTGTGCCATATATTCTATTTAGTGCAATGTCATACCTCAAAAAAAATGGAGAGACAGGCTTTGTAGTTTCTGCTGTGTCTGGCATTGTCCACAATCATCAGTTATAGTTCCTGCAGCCAAAATGCGCTACCCTTTTAAGAGTTGAGGGATGCCTTTGAATGGCTACTGCCATACTGACATAGACATTTCCTTTGGGGGAGATGGCCATACACAGTGCAACACATATTTCATTTTAATTCACCTATGGCTCCAATTTGGGGGCCAATGTTATTGTGATTGCGCACACAGTTTGAGTAGAGATGTTTTGCATCAATTTCAACTCTGCAATGTTAGATTATACCCAATGCATGCAGTGAGACTCTATTCAACATGACGAGGTCAATATTATACCCCACAATCCTCAGAAGTCAGATTTTCAACCAAACAGATAACTGGAAATTAGATATTTAAAAAATAAAATACAGGTGTTAGTTATTTTATTTTTAAAATTTATTTAAAAGAAACTCAAAATTATTGCTTTTTCAATCGCAAAGTAAACATTTTACACTTTTTGTATGATACAATCTGCAAATAACAGAATAAGCGGAGCAAAAATTACTACATAGTAAACACAAGGGAGACATTGCAGGAAGAAAATATTTTACATCCATTGTTGTAACATTTATCTGAAGAGTGTTTTGAACATATCGCAGGTGGGAAAAGTCCAGCTGCTGCCTCAAGCCTGCCCCACTCACCCTGGCTAAACACCTCTTCATCACTGCACCCCCCCCCCCCCCCCCCACCTCCTCCCTCCCCCTCCCCTCCTAACCCTGCCATATCCCACTCACTCCCAGGGCCATGTCATCTCCTAGGAAAGACAAAGATTGACGCCCTGAATGCCTTTAAATCTGCTAGGAGTGGTTTATGGATGTGCAAATTTCATTCCAGTTTTAAAAACCAAAAGAAAAAGAACAGTAACAATATAACAAGGTGAATCATAGATGAAACTGAGTTCAATATCATAACGTTCCGTCTGCAACCTTAGAAAGCACAGAAACATTTGTGATAACATTCCAGTCCTTTCTCCGCATGTTGGTCCTGTGACATTTTTGATGTGTTAATTATCTGGAATAAATGTGGACAGAAAATGTGGAATCGTAATATAGTAAATGCTTTGTTAACAACTTATACTTATATAGTGCCTTTAATGTAACAAAAGATCAAATAGTAAAGGAATCATGTACATAAAGTGTTTGTCCTGATTAACTTGTTAACACAGGAGCATTGTAAACAAAGTATTATACATAGACCACACAGGGGATATTAAGTCAGATGACCTAAAGCTTGGTCAAAGAGGCAGGCTGTTTGGAATGTCTTAAAGGAGGAGGCGGAGAGGTGTAGGGAGGATACTTCAGAGTTTGGGACAGAGACAACTGAAGGCATGGCCAGAGAAATTAAACTGCGGATGTGATGGACTTGCAGTGTATATACTAGAGTTGAACTAGGTAGTACCAATCTTGGGCGATTTAAAAAGTAACTCCAGGTGCAGAGGAGTAGGATGTCTCCCTTCTTTTCCCACTTTATGTTTGACTGCAACGAGGTTTGATAGTGTTTGCATGTTGTGACCATAAAAGAGACAATCAGGCAGATTGTCTCCATGTCAATGTTTTAGTAAGGTAGATGGCATAGTGATTCAAATGGACAGCCATCTTTGACAATGATTTCAAGGAATTGGCATGTGGCTTTAGTTTAAAAAAAAATCAATTAACGATTTCCAGCTAGTAAATTCATAGTCATTTTTTATAAGTATGGTTTCACAACAAATTTGTAGATGGCAAAGTGATTTGGAATGTCTTGAGAACATAGTTAAAGAGTATATAAGCAGCAATTATCTGCTTCACTGCATCATTTATCTGCCTTTCCACAGCAGAAATATAGCCTTGATAGTCTTCTTTGGTGTACTGAAAAACATGTCATTTCCAATATCCACGCCCAGAGAGTTTGGAAACAGAGAATTCAATGAGTAGAGCCTGTGGTTTGTTACTGCAACCTTATTGGGTTTCAGTCTGAGTAATTGTTATGTCTCTATAGCACTTACTTTTTTATGTAGAGAGGAATTCTCAAAAGTAATGTTTTCCAGTTCTTCATATTAGTCAAAATATTTTTCAGTTTATAGGGTATTTTCTTGTTTCAATACTCATGCATGTGATAATGGAATCAACAAGTTAATCAGAACAAGCACTTTACATACATGATCCCTTTACTATTAGGCATGGTAATATTTATTTTAAATAACATAATAAGTGAAGGAATATATTCAATGGTTCAGTAAAGTGGTGTTTTAAGGTTTAAGTGGGAAGAAGAGCAGTAAAGCATTTAATGATATTTTGACCTAATTTCTAATTCCTGTTTCTAGACTCCCTTTCTGTAGAATGTTGGTACATTGACTTCTTCGTTTAACAAAGGGAGAGATCAAAGTATGATAAAACAATGCTGGAAACTATACAACACCCATTAAATTTTTGTTCTCAATTTCATATTGAGATGATGAGTCATTTCGAGAAAGTGGGACCAACACTAACTGATTTCACTTGACATCAACTCTAATGTTAACAAACCCAATGCACATTACACAGAGTTAAATGTGGAAAGAGCAGTGCATTTGGAACATGGTCACAAGAGGGCAATGTTCATAAGTCCCTCGTTATCTCAAAAAACCAGGTGGGTATCCAGTTAAAATGCTGCATTCTGAATATTCAGCAGTTGCTGAATATAGTTGCTCTGAAATCCTTGTGCTCAATTCCAACTCACTATTTTACTCAATTAAGGAAAATAATGCAATTAAGGAAGATTATGCAAAGCTTGACAATTGCCCAAAAAGTGTGACATGCGTCCAATCACCAGTCAACCAAAAATCACCATACCATGTGTTCCTGACCCTAAAAGGCTTAGAAATTAGATCAAAGTATTGTATAAAACATTACACAAAACTAACTTAGGCAAGCGTGTTAGAGGACCAGATATGGTGGTGGCTGATTTTTATTTAAACTTCTATAAAGTCTGCTTTATTTGAGCCCGTACAGTGCCTTGGGTGTGTTAACCTGTACAATGTGCCTGTCCCGTGGTTGAGGTAACCCATCGAGTGAGACCACTAAAGTATATAATGTGTCAAACTTTGTCCCAACATGTGATAATTAGTTTTGCAGTGTACATCAACAATTGGCCTTCCAAAGTCAGAAATCAGCAAACTGGAAACCAACTTTTTCAAAGTATCTAGCTCCTTTAAGGTGGAAAAATATATAACAGTCGTATTTACAGAGCACCATTTCAGAACATCTTGAGGTGATCCTTTACAATTAATTACACTTTTGAAGTGACTGTAATGTGAGAAAATGGAGCCCAATAGGTGGGTACAAAGAAAAAAGTGAGCAATGCTTTGATAGTGCAGCTCTGCACTCTGTCAGTGGATTATACCTTTTTTTTGAAAGCTTGTGTCTTATCACTGACTCCTTTACAGCAGAATCAGTTAATGGAAAAACAATTGCAGCTACTCAGAAAGCAACTGTTTTAACTGTCAGGTCCTTGTCATGGTAAAAAGAAAGGCAAAATAGAAATAGTTGAAAAGAGAATAGGGGAAAAACAGAATGAAATTTTAAAAGAAGGGCAATCAAGAATAGAAATAACATTAGAATTTTGAGCTAAAAATGTTCTGTATCTTTTTGGCAGTTTGAGCGGATTATTCTATTTCTGATCTAAGAGCTGCTTTATTTCATATCACATTTAATTAGTTACTGAGGTGTCCTTTTTACCCTTGACCATAATATAATGGTTATGTGTATTTAATTTTATTATGATCAGTCCCCTCGCAATAAAGGCCAACATACCATCTGCCCACCTAAATGCTTGCTGCATCTGCACTCTAACGTCTGTGTTCCTTGCATGAGCGCACCCTGTCAGTTCCTCTGAACATCAACACTTAAAAGTTTCACGGCATTTAAAAAATATTCCGCTTTTCTATTCTTACCAGCAAAATGAATAACCTCACATGATACTCCACCTCCCCCATCTTGTTGCCCATTCACTAAACTATCCAAATCTTTTAGCAGCCTTGCTGTGTGCCTTCCTTATAGCTTGTATTCCCACACAGCTTTGTATCATCAGCAAACTTAGATACATTACTCTCTGTCTAAATGAATATCGATTGTAAACAGGTGAGACCTCAATTCTGATCTATATAGCACTCTGCTGACCACAGCCTGCCTACTCAAAAATACCACATTTATACCTACTCTGAGAAACAGCCATTTCGTTCAGCAACCCTATGTTTTTTTTCCTAATCATCAAACACAATTTGTTGAATCTGGGACTCCACCAAACTCACGAGAAATGTTCTGAAATGTTTATGCCAATTCCCAAAGATAAAAGAAGCGAATCTTAAGGATATCTTTAATTATTTAGGCAATACGTATTATTTAGATTTGAATGGTGGCCATCTTGTCAATACTGCATTTCTGCCCAAGAAATGGAAGAATAAAGGCAAGCCATTCAAACACTTGAGTTTGTTCTGTCATTCAGTTAGACCAGGGCTGATCTGTACCGTAGCTCTATTTCTCAGTTCTATTGAAAATCTCTCAATTTCAGACTTGAAAATCCCAGTTGACCCTGCCTCCCCAGCCTTGTGGGAGCATTAAAGAGTTCCACATTTCTAATGCCATTTGTGTGAAAAATTGCTACAGGGTTCTCCTCTCACAGGACTGCCCCCAAATTTTGTTATTCTTTCCATGGCCATCAAGTCCTGAAGTGAGACTTGAAACTGGGGCAGTGGGTAGCAGCTCAAGACCTGTACAACAATGACTAAAAATACTACACTGGCTGCAAAGCGTTTGGAATGAGCTGGGATCATGAACGGTGCTATACAAATGCACAACACCCATTTCTTAAAGGTACATCCACTACAGATATTTTTATAAACATCCATTTCTTAAACACCCATTTCTTAAAGGTACTCTCACATGACAGGTGAAGATTTCCCAGTTCCTCTTGAAATTTGTGTCATGGGGTCCACTAGAACACGGTTGAACATGCAATGGAGGACACTGTCAGTACTGCTCGCATCAAGACCTCTCTAGTGCTCAAGATCCTGAGAAAACCTTCAATCTCACCATTCTGTGGTTCAAAGGTGTCCTGGTTAAATATTTATCCCTGGACCAGACTATCTAGTCAATGTCACGCTCAACTTTCCGACAAATTGATTATCACAGTTCTTAGCACAACAGTGAAAATACTTGAAAGTAATTAACTGGTTGGGTTAGTTTCTAGTAGGAGGGAGCCAGTGTTGGGTGAAGACAGACCTGGACAAACCTATAGACGGGCACAGTGGTTTGACCTGGTGTCATTGTGTATGTCTGTTGAGTGGACCTTGACCTACTGAACGTATTGACTTGGTTTACCTTCTTCACCCTTCTATGCAATTGTTAAACATAAGTTCCCTTGGCCAACCGACCCCATCCCTCCCCAACCAAAAAAGGTGCCACCGATTATTTGGGAGTATTGGTGGATATGTTGAGCAGTGGTCACCCTGTCTAATTAAGTCCATGTTGCGAAGTAAAAGAGCCCCATGTAGGAGGAGATTCTCTCCATTTAACGTCCATTGATATCAACACAACCCCAGACTGAACTGGGGACAATAGAGGAGGAGACTCTCTCTCCAATTGTCCTCGGGTTAAAGGGCAGAAATCTGTCAGTAGGTGCAACTGAAGCGATGCCACATTAATTGCACATTTGATCAGAGGCACCATCTCACCCATGCCCCTCCCAGAAAGCTGTGCAAAATTAGCCTTTACCTTTTCTGAAACTGATGGGGACATCTCCTCCGGGAACCTAGAAAGCGAGGAGAAACAGGGGAATGGCGAGTAAATATATACTGCGATGATAAATGAAATTTATCAATGCCGATTTTAACATACATTAGGAACTAATATCAGGACTTACTCCTCTTCCTACGGTGGATGACAATGGCCACGATGGAAATCAGCAACAGGAGGTTGCAGGCAACCAATGACCCCCAGATAGCCCAGTTGCACATGTATCCTGGAAGAACAGTTACAACACATCAGTGATCTTTGGTCAACGCAACACAAAGTAATGGACATACCGATACACAGGGCACGGCTAGACATGCAACAGGACAAAATAACATGAAACAAACATTCCCCACATAACAGCGGTGATCCCATTTCTGTTGGAAAAGAGGATTGCGAACTCCGAGTGAGAAAGTTGTTGCCTTTGGGCACAGTATAACAGCGTGCACTTAGTCGTCAGGGGGTGATCGGCTGAGTCAACATGCCTCTTTCCCAGGACTGTGGGGGAGAATTCTGTTACAGCCCAGCATGATTTAGCCGGGCGCGCAGTACCCGTTAACGTTTACACCACTGCTTTCAGATATGACCAACTGTGCCATTCCAATGTTAAAGCAGACTGTGATCCAGCGCCCTGACACTCCACATGCAGCTTCCCAGCCGGGGAGCTCTTGTTGAAACTAATCTTGTCAGCAATTTTAAATTACTGGAATATCTCATTTAAAAACTGAATTCCTTTGAACTGAAATGACTTAAAAGGCGTTGTCAACAACAATGAGAGTCTTAAGTTAATTGTTTTTTAAAATTGAATCTGGGTATTGGTGCGAAATATATCCACTAGAAACATAAGAAAACGCAGATTCTGGCCGCTCCCAAACATTAATTCCACTCAGTCACTAACCTCCTCAATCCAAACATTAATTCCACTCAGTCACTAACCTCCTCAAGCCAAACATTAATTCCACTCAGTCACTAACCTCCTCAAATACAAACATTAATTCCTCAGTCACTAACCTCCTCAATCCAAACATTAATTCCACTCAGTCACTAACCTCCTCAATCCAAACATTAATTTCTCTCAGTCATTAACCTCCTCAATCCAAACATTAATTCCACTCCGTCACTAACCTCTTCAAATCCAAACTTAATTCGAATCATTCACTAACCTCCTCAAATCCAAACATTAATTCCTCTCAGTCATTAAACCTTCACAAATCCAAACATTAATTGTCTCAGTCATTAACCTCCCCAAATCCAAAATTAATTCTCTCAGTCACTAACCTCCTCGAATCCAAACATTAATTCTCTCAGTCACTAATCTCCTCAAATCCAAACATTAATTCTCTCAGTCACTAACCTCCTCAAATCCAAACATTCATTCCTCTCAGTCACTAATCTCCTCAAATCCAAACATTAATTCCTCTCAGTCAATAAAGCTTCTGAAATCCAAACATTAATTGTCTCAGCCACTAACCTCCTCAAATCCAACATTAATTCCTCTCAGTCACTAACCTCCTCAAATCCAAACATTAATGCCACTCAGTCACTGATCCCCTCAAATCCAAGCATTAAATCCTCTCAGTCACTCACCTTCTCACTTACAAAAATTAATTCCGTTCAAAACTCCTCAAAACCAAAGATGAATTCCACTCAATCACTAGCCTCCTCAAATAATAAGACAATAGGACCAAAAGATATAGAAGAAGCAGAATTCGACCATTCATCCAATCGGGCCTTCTCTGCTATTTGATCAAGGCTGATATGTTTCTCACCCCCATTCTCCTGCCTTCTCCCCATAACCCCAATCTCCTTATTAATGAGGAACATATCTATCTCTGTCTTGAAGATTCTCAGTGACTTGTCCTCTATAGCCTTCTGCAGCAATGAGTTCCGCAGATTGACTACCCCCTAGCTGAGGAAATACCTCCACATCTCAGGTTTAAATAAACGTCATTCGTTCTGAGGTTGTGCCTTCGAGTTCTAACCTCTCCTATGATGTGGAAACAACTTCTCCACGTCAATTCTATCTCCGTCACTCAGTATTCTGTAAGTTTCAATGAGAAAACCCCTCAATCTTCTAAACTCCATTGCGTACAGACCCAAAGTTCTCAACCGCTTCTCATATGACAAGCCCCTCATTCCTGGTATAATTCTTGTAAACCTCCTCTGGACTCCCTTCAAGGCCAAGACATCCTTCCTTAGATCCGGGGTCCAAACTGCTCACAATATTCCAAATGGGGTGTGATCAGAGCCTTAAACAGTCTCAGCAGTACATTCTTGCTCTGGTATTCTAGCCATCTTGAAATGAAATCAAATCAAAACAGTAATTCTATCAGTCACCAACTTCCTCAAATCCAAAGATTAATTGCTCTGAATGACAAACCTCAAATCCAAACATCAATTCTCTCAGTCACTAACCTCCTCAAATTCAAACATCAATTCTCTCAGTCAGGGGCAGCACGGTGGCTCAGTGGTAGCACTGCACCCTCACGGTGCTCAGGTCCCAGGTTCAATCCCGGCTCTGGGTCACTGTCCATGTGGAGTTTACACATTCTCCCCGTGTGTGTGTGGGTTTCGCCTCACAACCCAAAGATGTGCAGGGTAGGTGGATTGGCTACACTAAATTACCTCTTAATTGGAAAAACGAATTGGGTACTCTAAATTTTTTTTTTTTTAATGCTCTCAATCACTAACGTCCTCAAAGGGGCTGTTTAGCAGAGGGCTAAAGAGCTGGCTTTGAAAGCAGACCAAGGCAGGCCAGCAGCACGGTTCAATTCCTGTACCAGCCTCCCCAAACAGGCGCCGGAATGTGGCGACTAGGGGCTTTTCACAGTAACTTCATTTGAAGCCTACTTGTGACAATAAGCGATTTTCATTTTCATTTCATTTCAAATCCAACCATTAATTCCACTCAGTCACTAACGTCCTCAAATCCAAACATTAATTCCTCTCAGTCACTATCCTCCTCAAATCCAAACATTAATTCTCTCAGTCACTATTCTCCTCAAGTCCAAACATTTATTCCACTCAGTCACTGTACTCCTCAAATAAACATTAATTCCTCTCAGTCACTAACCTCCTCAAATCCAAATATTAATTCCTCAGTAACTAACCTCCTCAAATCCAAACATTAATTCCTCAGTCACTGTCCTCCTCAAATCCAAACATTAATTCTACTCAGTTACAATACTCCTCAAATCCAAACATTAGTTCCTCTCAGTCACTAACCTCCTCAAATCCAAACATTAATTCCTCTCAGTCACTATTCTCCTCAAATCCAAACATTAATCCCACTCAGTCACTGATCCCCTCAAATTCAAACATTTAATTCCTCTCAGTCACTCACCTTCTCACATACAAAAATTAATTCTGCTCAAACTGCCTCAAATTCAAAACATAATTCCAGTCAATCTTTCATCTCCTCAAATCATAAGAGAATAAGACCAAAAGAAAGAGACACAGAATTAGGCCATTCAGACCATTGGGCCATCTCTGCTATTTGATCATGGCTAATATGTTTCTCACCCCCATTCTCCTGCCTTCTCCCCGTAACCTCTGATCCCCTTATTAATGAGGAACATATCTATCTCTGTCTTGAAGATTCTCAGTGACCTGTGCTCCACAGCCTTCTGCAGCAATGTGTTCCACAGATTGACTAGCCCCTAGCTGAGGAAATACCTCCATATCTCAGGTTTAAATGAACATCATTCCAGCCTGAGGTTATGCCTTTGAGTTCTAGCCTCTCCTACGATGTGGAAACATCTTCTCCACGTCAATTCTATCTCGGCCTCTCAGTATTCTGTAAGTTTCATTGCGGAAACCCCTCATCCTTCTAAACTCTGTTGGCTACAGCCAAAAATGTTCTCAACCGCTTCTGATATGACAAGCCGCTCATTCCCAGCATAATTCTTGTGAACCTTCTCTGGACTCCCTCCAAGGCCAACACATCCTTCCTTAGATCCAGGATCCAAACTGGACTGTGGGAGGAAACCAGAGCACCCGGAGGAAACCCACGCACACACGTGGAGAACGTGCAGATTCCGCACACAGTGACCCAAGGAATTGAACCTGGAACCCCGAAGCTGTGAAGCAACTGTGTTAACCACTGTGCTACCGTGCTGCCCACAAAGTACAAACATTAATTCCTCTCAGTCACTAACCTCCTCAAATCCAAACATTAATTCTTCTCAGTCACTAACCTCCTCAAATCCAAACATTATTCCTCAGTCATTAACCTCCTCAAATCCAAACATTAATTCCTCTGTCATTAACCTCCTCAAATCCAAACATTAATTCATCTCAGTCACTGAACTTCTCAAATCCAAACATTAATTCATCTCAGTCACTGAACTTCTCAAATCCAAACATTAATTAATCTCAGTCACTAATCTTCTCAAATCCAAACATTAATTCCGCTCAGTCATTAACCTCCTCAAATGCAAACATTAATTCCTCTCAGTCACTCACCTTCTCACATACAACAATTAATTCCGCTCAAACCGCCTCAAATCCAAACAATAATTCACTCAAGCACTAGCCTCCTTAAATGACAAGACAATAAGGCAAAAAGATATAGACACAGAATTAGGCCGTTCAGCCCATCGGAGTTTCTTGGCTATTTCATCATGGCTAATATGTTTTTCAGCCCCATTCTCCTGTCTTCTCCCCATAATGCCTTATCCCTTTAAAAATGAGGAACATAGAAAGGGAACTGTAGTGACATGTATGACCGACTGGTAGATAGGGACGACACCGTACTGGACGCAACAAGGAGGAAATGGGAGGACGACCTGGGGATGGAGATCGGGTGGGGACTCTGGAGCGAAGCACTGCATAGGGTCAACTCCACCTCCACGTGCGCAAGGCTCAGCCTGACGCAACTAAAAGTGGTACATAGAGCCCACTTAACAAGAACCCGTATGAGTAGGTTCTTCCCGGAGGTGGAAGACAGATGTGAACGGTGCCAAAGAGGCCCGGCCAACCACGCCCACATGTTCTGGTCTTGCCCCAGACTCGTGGAGTACTGGACAGCCTTCTTCGAGGTAATGTCCAAAGTGGTGGGAGTGAGGGTGGAGCCATGCCCGATAGTGGCGGTCTTCGGGGTTTCAGAACAGCCAGATCTATTCCTGGGGAGGAGGGCGGATGCCCTTGCCTTTGCCTCCCTGATCGCCCGCCGTAGAATCCTGTTTGGCTGGCGGTCAGCAGCACCGCCCAGAGCTGCGGACTGGCTGTCCGACCTCTCGGAATCTCTCCAAATGGAGAAAATCAAATTTGCCATCCGAGGGTCGGACGACGGCTTCCACAGAACGTGGGAGCCATTCATGCAACTGTTCCGGGACCTATTTGTGGCCAATGTACAAGAGGAAGAATAGTCGGGGGAAGGTAGCGGGAGGAGGGGGGGGCTACAGGTTCGTTACGGGGGTTCGATGGCTAGCTAAGGCCCAAAACCAAGCTAAATAAACATGTTGAGGGGGGGGGGGGGGGCGCAGTTACTACTACGAAGATGCTTACCTGTAAATATGTATGTTAATTTTTGCGTGTTTGTTTTTGTTTGTTTGTTTTTTTTTTTTTGTTTCTCTCTCCTAACAATTTGTAATTTGTTCAATATAAAATACGAAAACTGAATAAAAACATTTATAAAAAAAAAAAAAAATGAGGAACATATCTAACTCTGTCTTAAAGGTTCTCAGTGACCTGTCCTCCACAGCCTTCTGCAGCAATGTGTTCCACAGATTGACTACAAATCTGTGTCACTAGCCTCCTCAAATCCAAACATTAATTCCTCAGTCACTAACGTCCACAAATCCACACATTAATTCTCTCAGTCACTAACCTCCTCAACTTCAAACATTAATTCCTCTCAGTCACTAACTTCCTTGAATCCCAACATTAATTCATCTCAGCCACTAACCCCCTCAAATCAAACTATTATGTTTTCATCTGTTACTAGCTCCCACAAATACAGACTTCATTAATTATTCCTTCCTCATACCATCTCCTCTCTGACCTCTATCTGTCGGAGCACAAGCCACTGACAGTATTAGGTTGTGGCTTAATCTTGTGCTTTCCAATTTCTCAAGATGCACTGCAGGAACTCACCAAGGTTCCTTAGGCAGCACCTTCCAAACCCACGACCACTACCATCTAGAAGGACAAGGGCAGCAGATACCTGGAAACCCCACCACCTGGAGGTTTCCCTCCAAGTCACTCACTATCCCAACTTGGAAGTATATAGTCATTCCTTCACTGTCGCTGGGGCAAAATCCTGGAACTCTCTCCCTAATTGCATAGTGGATGTACCTACATCTGAAGGTCTGCAGCAGTTCAATAATGCAACTTCACCACCACCTTCTGAAGGGCAACTAGGGATGGGCAATAAATGCTGGCCTAACCAGCAATGCCCACATCCCGTAAATTAATTTAAAAAAAGGTTAAGCCAATATCCCATGGACCTAGATGGTCTGTAACTTTATCTGTAGAAGCTGTCATGTATGGTTTCATTGACATATATGGTCATGTTGACAGTCATGTATGGTGCCATTAACTATCATGTTTGGTTCTATTGACTGTCATGTGTGTTCATTTTGACTGTCATGTGTGGTCCTGTTGTCATGTCTGACCATCATGTATAGTCCCGTTAACATTGATGTTTGTTCATGATGATGGTCATGTGCAGAATCATAGAATATATGGTGCCGTTAACTCTGCTGTATGGTCGTGTTTACTGTAATATTTGGTCATGTATGGCTGTATGTTGCCTTTGGCTGTCCTGTATGGTGCTGTTGACTGATACATGTGGTGCTGTTGACTGACATGTATGGTGCTGTTGGCTGAGCTGTATGGTAACGTTGACTGACATGTATGGTGCTGTTGACTGTCAGAAAGTAAATGTAAACAAGTTACATAGAATAAAATAAAGAAACTACGACTTCAGCACATCCCAACTTTTTTTTTACAGCGAATTAAGTACTTTCAAAACGTGGCCACCTATTGTAATGTTGCGAAGTCGCAGTTGCAATGTGCCCAGCAAGGTTCCACAAACAGCAATGAAATACCAGACCACATCATCCGTTTTATGAGTTGGCTGAGGGATAAATATTGTCCACAATGCCGGCGAGATCTCCCACGACCTTCTAAGGGCGTATTGGGATGTTTAAAATACACACTATAGGGAAGCGGAACCCGCCTCATCCCAAAGCACAGCACCTCCGGCAGTGTGGTACCCCCTCCTTAGTGCACAGCACTGCACTGCACAAAGTGCTCAGATTCTGCAGTGGGGTTTGAAGCACCGTGCCAAGGCTGCTCACCCTGTTTGGAGAGTTCCTGCTTTGTAGATAGAGCACGTGACCCAAGACATGATTTCTGCATTTTATTAAACTGATGTCCCAGAATCTGAAATAGACACAGTAATCTTCCAGAGACTCGGCAGCTCGTGCTGCTGATGGAGTTCCAGCCACTGACTAACCCGCTGTGCATGAACTCAGCCTGCAGCCTGTGGGAGTCAGTGATGGTGTGGATTCTTCCCTCCGCCCCACATCCCTCTCCTCACCACATCCCCCTCCTCACCCCCCACCCCAGCTTTGTGTCAAAGAACAAACATCACAGGAACAGGCCCTTCGGCCCTTCAACCCTGTTCCGGTAATGATACCAACCTTTGCCAAAACCTTCAGCACTTCCTTGTGCCGTACCCCTCCATACACATCCTATCCATGTGAGTGTCAATGATTACTCTTTGGAAATTTTGATAAGAGATTCACTGTTTAAAAACAATTCTGGAAAAATCTCGAATCTAAGGAACAATGGTGTCTCAGGCTGATTTTAACTTCCAGGATAAGCAGTCCAGACGAAATTGCCAGATCTGGATTCAGGGGATCACCAGGGTGGTAGTTTCATTCCACACAAGTGAAAATAAATTCTGACTGGCTTCTAGCCAATAGTCACCCCGCTCCCCACACAGACACACCCTGGCCCACGCTTTCTGTTTGAGTTCATCAGGATGGTTGTCACAGTCCTTGCTCATTCTGCCACTGCATCCGATGCAATGAACATTTAAATCTAGCGATTGGTTTGACAGTGATGCATTTTTAAAGGAATGACATGCAGTGCAAAATTGGACGGCCTACGGGGGAATTCTGCACGTGGCCATCCATGTCTGAAGTTGTGAACGATGGACTGCACTTTTTAAGGGGACAATGGATCCTTCAGCATTAATGTGAAGGAAACCCTAAAGCTAAGAGGATACGTTTTGTTTTACTTTAGTGAAAGACAACACAGACGTTATGGGCAGAATGGCCGTATTCTGCTGGGTTAACTGACGTGTAAATTGAAGGGCTGGTTGATGTTGCACACCAAGATGCATCAGGAATCTCATTCAACCGAGCAAAATGCCCCCGTCCAACTGCCTCAACAACAGAGACACGGGATCGTCCCTGGCATTTAGCACGGACCTTGTATCAGCTTCCTTGCAAACCCGCGACCATTCACTGGATTAAAAATCGGAGGTAACAGGTTAAAAACGCTCACACTGTAATTCAAAACCGTGAAACACTTTCTACATTTATCCCACTGCTGTCAAGTCCAACGAGAATAAAGAGCAACTACTTGCATTTAAATAGTGCCTTTAAGGTGCTCAAATTCCCAAGAGGATTCGTGAAGCAGTATTAGAGAACAAAAACAGAAACCACTGGACATTCTCAGCAGGTCTGACAGCATCTGTGGAGAGAGAAGGGATTGAACGTTTCGAACTTGGATGACTCTTTGTCAAAGCTACAGTGAACTGGGAATAGAATCAGATTTATATTGTAGTGAGGAGGGGGTGGGATGTATGGAGCGGTGGGGCTGGATAGGGGTCAGCGATAGGTGGAGATTGACAAAAATGTCATGGACAGAAAGACAAAGTCAATGTAAATGTGGGTGATTATGGCTAAGGAGGGTGCTGATAGTGGCACATAGAGAGATTAGAATGTGTGATTGGCAGAACAGAGGTAAGCAATATGTCAAAAGGCAACTAGGAACAGGGAACAAATAGATGGCCCAAGTGGGGTGGGGGAGAGGAGACAATGGTGAGGGAAAAACAGATCAATGGAAGATATGGAAATAAATTGATAGAATTCAAAATGGGGTAAAGGTGGAGGAGAGAGTTCAGAGTCTGAACTCAATGTTAAGTCTGGAAGGCTGTAATGTGCCTAATTAGAAGATGAGGTGTGTTCCTCATTAGCGCTGGGTTTCACTGGAACATTGCAGCAGGCCAAGAACGGACATGTGGATGGGAGACCGGGACGGTGAGCTGAAATGGATCAAGTGACAGGAAGGTCTGGGTCCTGCTTGCTGATGAACCAAGGTGTACATCCTGTCTGCTTTTGGTCTCTCCAAATTAGAGTAGACCGCACCGGGAGCAGAGAATGCAACAGACCAGATTGAAGGAGGTGCACCTGAAGCACTGATCGAATGTGTTCTGCAAACTGGTTACCCAATCTGCATTTAGTCTCTCTAATGTAGAATCGAGTATTAAATGTAGAGTATTAAACAACATTTAACACCCATTCACAATAGAAGATATTGGCAGAGGTGATCCGCTTGATCATGTGTTTTAATGAAGCAGAGAGTGGTTTTGAGAGGCGCAAAGATTTAGGGAAGGAGTTCCAGAGAAGGCTCGCTGAGCTAATTCCTGGGATGGAGAGATTGTCCTATGAGGAAAGATTAAATAGATTGGGCCTTTATCCTCTGGAGATCAGAAGAGTGAGAGGTGATTTCATTCGGACAACAGGGTAGATGCAGGAAGGATGTTCCCTCCTGTGAGGAGGGTCTAGAACCAGGAACGCAGTCTCAGAATAAGGGGCGAGGCATTTAGGACTGAAATGAGGAGGAATTCCGTCACAAAGAAGGTGATAAATCTTTGGAATTCTCTGCCTCCGAGGGTTGTGAAGGGCCAGCGATTGAGTATGTACAAGAACTATAGGTTTCTAAAAAAAAATTGTGATACGGGAATAGTGCAGGAAAATGTTGTGGAAGATTAGTCATGATATCATTGTGTGGTGAAGTGGGCCAGAAGGGCTGAACGGCCTCCTCCTGCTCTTATTTATTATGTTCTTATGACCTGGGAAGCCACTAATGGCGGAGCGATTAAAATCCGGAATTCTTAAAAGGTCAGAAATAAATGAATGGGCTGTGAATGGCAGGAAATACTGGGAAACCATTTTCAATAAACACAACTCAATATTAGGCCGAATCCTGCTCCCAACCATTATGTTGGTGTGTATTATACACATCTCCTCTACTATTGTAGCACTATACTCCGTATGCGCACACTATGCCTGTGTCTATGTATTTACATTGTGTATTTATCATATGTCCTATGTTTTTCATAGATGGAACCATCTGTCTGGACTGTACGCAGATCAATACTTTTCACTGTACCTTGGTACACATGACAATAAATTTAAATCTAATCTATTGGGATATTTCCTAAAGAGCTCCGATCAATAACATTTCCCTAGAAGATCAGTGTCCAGCTGAAATGAGAACCTCTCTCATTTGGTTAAAAATATGTCACCATAGAACCAGATGACCATAGGCTGCTTTCCCCTTTGATGGGGAGAGCTGACAAGTGGTGATTTAATCTGAGGATCACCACACCTCAGCCGAGGGGCAAGGTTGGGAAGGCAGGGCCTCCATGAATAAACTCAGCCTGCTTCAGGAACCAGCTGTCCCGCCAACTGAGCTAAACCGGCCCTCATTCACATGGTGTACAGACATGCAAACCTTTCATGATGTTAGAAACTGCCCGGGCACCTCACCGGCTTGTGCGGGGATTGGATACAAGCCGAATAACTCCGAATGCACTTCAATAAACTTCTGCAGGGCCTGACGTGGGCTGGCTACCCAAACAAGCCCAGCAGGTCGTTTCCAACAACACGAAAAGAAACAAACGTTCAAAAATTAAAAATGGAAAATGCTGGAGACGTTCAGCGAGGCGGGCAGTGTGAGTGAAGGGGAAGAGGGTTAACTCAGCTTTCATCAGAAAACTGGAGGGGTAAACTGAGGCAGATTCAGATTGCGAGGTTGTGGTTAGAATTGGGACGTTTGAAGCCAGGATATCAGTAGCCCTTTGGAAGGTAAATGTAAACCAACCCTGATATCACATTTCCTGGAGAGACAGGCCCAGTTGCTCTTTGGCACCAGCTTAAGGCAGTTTGCTATTTCTCTCTCCACAGACGCTGTCAGACCCGTTGAGATTGTCCAGCATTTTTTTGTTTTTGTTGCGATTTCTCTTACCATTGCCACCCCCTTTCTTCTTGCGACTGATGTCCGGGTACTTATAACGGTTGATTCGGCGTCTTGTAGTCGGAGGAGGCGGCGGCGAAGTCACTTTCTGTCTCTCTGGAACTGAAATGAACAAGAGTTTGGTGAGTATCCCTTTCTCGTCTGTCTGATATCCAAAAACACCTCCCGACAATAAACAGCGAGCAATCTACAAATGGCACCGCGGATCAGTGTATACCAGACCGAAATATATCACTAATTTGTTACAAATCACATTCTGACTTGGTTAGGCTTGAGATGGATGATCACCGTGGATTTCTGGAAGAATACATTGCCAGCAAATAGGACAATATTGATTTTAAAAAAACAACCTTCCTAAACGTGGATCACAAAACATTAGGGGAAACCGGTATAGTCTGGAAAAAAGGGTTCTGGAAATGTTTAATAAATAATATATACTTTTTTTGGCAAATGGAAATTGCCCAGATCAAATATTTCCAAACCTGGGTTATCTGAACTCACAATCTCACCCTTTCTCTGACGGCTGAATCTGCCCCCTGACATTTATTTTCTCAAGTTCTGGTGGAAGACAATCAGTCTAAAATCTGTTTCTCTCCACTGATGCTGCCTGGCATGCAATCTTTGCAAATTAGTCTGCTTATGTTGGTAATGGCCCAGTTTACAATGTCCAAACACGAGATCTCCTTACCGACGGTCACCACACTTCCAGCTCCCCAAGACATTTTCTGGGACTGGCTCATTAGGCAGTAATAGGTCCCATTGTCGGCGAGGCGCAAGTCTCGTATGGTTAAACTGAAGGACTGTTGAAAGTTTTTTCGATCCAACTGAAACCGTTCAGTTATTCCAGTTCCCTGGACCTGGCTATTCATGACGCTGGCCGACTTCACAAAATGCGCTGTGGAAGAGCGATCGATCTTGTACCAGTACACATCGTTCAGATTGGTTCCTTTCACATTACAGGATAGTCTGATCTCCTCGCCTTTGGCCGCCAGTATTTCGCTTGGAGTCTGGACTAAGACCGTCAGTGGATGGGCACCTGGTAACATAAATGCATATGTTGATTTTTTTTAAAAATCTGCTAATTTTAACATGTTAAGCGGATACATATTCACTTCCAAAATACTTTTACAAAAATACTTCAAGGCAAACATTTACAGGACTAGTGAGAGTGAACAGCGGGATGGGACTAATGGGGTGTTTCTTTCGGAGAGTAGGCACTGGGACGATAGGCCGAGTGGCCCCCGTTTCTGCTGTGTGATTCTAGTCGAGCCTCTCACTCACCCTGTGTGAGTCCTGCTCAAATCTCGCTCAAATAAGTCATACCAGTACAATATCAATTTGGCCTTTACACACAATGCGACAATTCAGTTCTAAATGCACTTGCCTGTAATCCAGCAATTTAGAATACAAAGGTATCCGAGAAGGATCATGTTGTTGCTGTTTGCTGAAGACCAGGGGAGGTGGTTCTGCTGTGAGAGTGAAACCAGCTTCCCTCTCTCAGTAGCCCAGGTGTCCCCCTAACACTCAGCACCACTCAGCTGCCAGCTCAGCCGCACGTCATTCTCACCTCCCTTATATGGAAATGTCATTGACAAGCTCAAATCTGCACAACAGGTTCGATGCTCCAAAAGTGCTCACTTCCAGCACAATAATCTGACCAATAGTGCCAATATGGTGTAGTCTTCCACATTGAATACCTGCATGTGTCAACAGGCCATTGTCAGACATTTGGCTTTAAGGAACATGAAATAGACAAATATTATTGATCCCGTCATGGTGACTCATTTCACAGGCACTATGGCCTCCTCACAGATCACATATCTGGCATTATTAATAAATAATATCATATTGTCCAGTTATACCTTTTTCTAATCATCACGAGGACGTATCTGTAAATCCAAGTACTTAATCCTAACACAAGAATAAAATACTGCAGATGCTGGAAACTTGCAATGTAAACTGAAAAAAGTGCTGCCCGTAAGACCAGAAGATGTAGGAGCAGGAGTAGGTCATTTGGCCATTTATTGAGATCATGGCTGATCTGATACATCCTCAACTCCTCTTTTCCCTCTTGTCCCAATACCTCTTGATTTCCTTACTGATTAAAATCTGTTTATCTGAGCTTGAACATCCATTACTACCCAGCCTCAACAGCCCCTTTCGTAAATAATTCTACGCATTCACTACCTTCATGGGGAAGAAATTCCTCCACATCTCTGTCTTACATGGGTTCCCCCTTATTCAGGTTATCCCATCTGCTCCTAGCCTCTCCCACAAGGGAAAACTACCTTTCAGCATCTACCCAGTCAAGCTCCCTGAGAATCCTACATGTCCAAATAAGATCACCTCTCAATCTTCTAAACTCCAATGAGTACAGGTCCAATTTACTCAATCTCTCTTTATAAATCCCTCCACACACAGGGACCAACCTAGTGAACCTTCTCTGGTCTGCCCCCAACGCCAATATATCGTTCCTTGGATAAAGGGATGAAAACTGTTCACAGTATTCCAGGTGTGGTTTGTGTAGTGTTTTGTATGGTTTTAGCAGAACTTCCCTATTTTTATAGTCCAGTCCCTTTGAAATGTGCCTTACCAATTACCTGCTGAATTTGTAGGCTAGCTTTTTGTGATTTATGCCCGAGGACCCTCCAAATCCCTCTGCACTGCAACTTTCTGCAGTTTTTCTCCATTGAACTAATATTCAGCTCCTTTATTCTTCCTACCAAAGTGCATAACTTCACATTTCCTACATTATATTCCATCTGCCAAATTTTTGTCCACTCAACCTGAATATATGCCTCTGTCGACTCTGTGTCATCATCACCTTCCCACCTACTTTTGTGTCATCTGAAAACTTGTCAATAATACATTCACTTTCCTGGCCCAAGTCATTAATATATATATATATAAAATAATTGTGGCCCCAGCACTGATCCCTGTGGCATTCCACGAGTTACAGGTTGCCATCCTGAAAATGCCCCTTGTCCCGAATCTCTGTCACTTCAGAGCATTTCAAGCCGTACCTCTCCGCACCTCTCCGTATGTTGCCTGACTTGCTGAATGTGTCAATTCCGTTATTCTGACAAGAGGTCAAATTTGGAATATTCTGTGATCCTTTGAGCATTCTCCATAAACACGAAGCATAAGCCACATTCGGTGGGTGGGTGAGAGGAACTCGGTGAAAATAGAGCTGGGAAGGCCAGACAGCTGCACTGTTTTATTGTAAAATATCCAAATATTTCAAATTATATACAGGAATAATATAGGTGTAGCGAAGTTTTAGCAGGTTGCTGAATTTGGACAGTGGGCGCATCGACTGAGACCTGTAAACTCAAAGCGAAAAATCCCCCTGTGAGAAAAAAACGGGAATGGGAGTCCTGTGAGATAGTCATGGAACCATGCGGTACATTCATTTAGCTATTGAGTCTAATCAATTTCTGATGTAGATACAGTTAAGTGTTCAGTTAAACGGTGGATTCCCAGTTCAGCTTTACTCCACCCATTTGAGTCAATTCCTTCAAGTATAGTCAGGCATAATCAATTTCTTGAATAAGCGGCAGAGTGCGTTCATCTGAAAGAGGTCAGGGAGGATTGGCCAATGGATATTGCGGATGGGTCATTATTTCGGACGCTACTTTAAGGTATTGGTTTGGAAAGTTGCAGAACTTCCTCTGAGTAAACGATGAGTGGATTGGGGTTCGGGATAGGTTGGATTGGACATGTCCTGTGGAAGGAGCACCTTGGAAATGTCTAATTGTCTCAACTTTCTGAACGCTTGATTTAAATCAACCAAATTTTCAGAATATCTAATCTGACTTTCTGCACTGCATTTGGTCAGTCACTATCCCTGCCGCCATGTTTACTAACTGCAGCAAATTGTGCACAATATCCCCCCAATGTGTATTTGTGCTCGGATAGGTCTCGCAATATTCAGCATCGGCCTTAACTGCTTGAAATAGCAATGGATTCCATATGCACACAACTGGGACAGGAATAACATTCACCTCAAGTCTTGTATGAGACATGTTCATTCATACCCGGAGCTGAATAGTGAATACTGAATAGTATTGTATTGAAATGCCATAATTTGATAAATGCACGCGGTATGTTGAAGCAGAAGAAGACACGATTCTATGAATATGTGCAGCAGGATCTCGGTTATCTCAGTAAACTGCATTTACCACGTATCTCCTTCCTTTCACGGATCTGATATACCATTATGCAGGACTATACTCTGTATTTGCGCATTAATTCCTGAAACTTTAATTGTTCTGCTTGGAAACCACTGCGCACCCATACTTGCCTCGGATTTAGTGAGTGCACACATTCTGGTGGAAATGATCTCTGCTGCACAAACATGGTTTTTTTTACACGAGCACTAACCTTAGATTCAGAAAGACCGAGCCTTAGGCAGACAAGTACTTTACAAGCACGTTACCAAGAACAGCCCAGTTGCCGTTCTCCAGTAACTTTAATGAATGCAAGCGCGCTGTCTGAAAGGAAACTTCAAATGATATCCAGCTTTCTGGCAGCATTTCTCTCGCGTTTGACTGAACCAGACGCCGATATTTGACCATCCTGGAACACCTGACAGAAAATATTGCTGCGCTGAAACTTTCTGCCCTAATGTTTACTTCATAAACGTTGAACACATCAATAGTTTTGTCACACCATTGCATTGCCAACATGCTCTTGAAGGCAGTTTAGAGGAAATAAAGTGTAACCACACAAGTCGTCCATGGGTTTATCAAGTTGTTCTGATCCTCTTCATTCCTGTCGGCTCCAGGCAAATACAGATACTGGCCTAATTGTATCTATTTGTCACACCATTGGTGGCACAGTCATCCAGTTTATTGTGCATTTGATTTTACATTGAATTCACAGCACATGATGATGTTAATGCTCCACGGGAGACATATCCTTCTATTCCTTCCCTCCTTGTATTTACCTAGTTTCTCCTTGAAAACACCAAAGCTATTCAGTTCAATTACTCCAGATGGCAACGAATCCACATTCTAACCACGCTCTGGCAAATACATTTCTCCTGAAGCACCAATTACAGTTATTAATGGCTGTCCTATATTTATGGTCCCAATTTTCGACTCCATACAAGTGGAAACATTGTTTCCTTGTCTAACCTATCCAATACCTCATGATGTGAAAGGCCAATATTAGATTCCCTTCAACCTTCTCCCTTCTACAGAAAAGAGCCCAGTCTGTTAAGTCTTTCCTTATAGTTACAACCCGTTCTGTTTGTGTGAACCTTTCTTAATTCATAGAATTTCTATTGTGAATACTCAAGGAGTATTGACTGAATTATTTACAGAAATTCAATGTAATAAGCTTTTTAAAAAACATGGAATGTTATATTTCTTCATGGAATGTGGACACCACTGACAAGATCAACATTTATTGTCCACCTCTAATTGCCCAACACTCAGAGTAAATGATCAGATACCCAATCAGGGGGAGCTGGTGGTATCACTGGACTAGTAATCCAGGAGCCTAGGCTAACTCTGGTGGAAATCGAATTCAATGAATACATTTTTAATTGAAAGCCAGTCAATAGTGGCCGTGATTGATTGCCATAAGACGCCGTCTGGTTCCCTAATGTCCTTCAGGGCAGGAAATCTGCCGCCCTTACCCGGTCTGATCTACATGTGACCCCAGACCCACAGTAATGTGTTTGACTTTGAACTGCCCCCTCTGAAAGGAAACTCAGTTCAAGGGCAATTAGGAACGGGCAACAAATGCTGGCCTTGACAGTGACACATCCCAATGAACGAATAAAGCAAAACAAATTGTTTATAATTGTGGCCTTTGAGACAATGACATAATTAATTAACATGTACAAAACTAATGCCCGGATCGCTTCTGATGGAGAATGAGTCCAGCAATAAAAGCCTTGTGAAATTCACCAATCATTCCCATCCTTCTCAAAAGGATGCCGGGAATCTATCCCAGGCTGCTGGCAATCCTATTGGCCGCTGGCTGGTAAATCGGAGGTCATCCAACACCCTGCTGCCCCCACAATAACTCCGAGATCCCCGAACACCGCTCCGTTGCTGATATAAATAGGTTGTCATTACATTTTATCCACCTCTTGTTTTGAAAGCCCTCTATGATCAAGTTCCAACTATCTCTGTATTCCCTCCAGCCCTACAACCTTCTAATTCTGGCCTCTTGAGCGCTCTCAATGTCAATCGCTCCGCTAATGGTGCTGTACCAGCAGGGATTAAGGCCTTAAAGGTCTCAATTCCCCTCCCTAGACCTCTGTGCTCCTCCAGCTCACTTTCAGGACACCTCAGAAACCCAGCTCTTTGACCAGGTCATTGCCATTAACATGAGGGTTAATGCCAAAGTTTGTTTTATATTGTTTATGTGAAGGGACGTTCCAGTATGTTTAAAAAGCGCTATATAAATGCATTATTGTTGTTGGAAAGAACTTTTAAGGGAGGAATTAGGAAAAATTCTGGCCCGGGAATAAAATGTAAATTCCCCATTCTGGGAGCAGTTTGGTATATTAAAGTGAGTATAATCAAACGAGTTCCTCACTCAAGAAACTCTTTAAACATATATACATGTCCATAAATATAATAATAGAACAAAAGTGAACTCTACCTCCAAATATCATCTTGGCATTTCACCCCACTCCTCCCCTCCATAAACAAAGACATTTTGTTCCCTGGATTGAGGGAGAATGAACCCCAAAGTCAGCGACCGATTTGTGACCAGATGAAAGGACCAGGCGGCGGCGAGCCGGGTGTGAAGGGAGTTCTGACGGCAGCTTTAATAGCAGCTCAGTTCCAAGGTTTTTATTCGGAACAGGGAGGATGAGAAGGGAATGATGATGGGGCTGTGTTTTGGACAGCAGTTTATGAATCCCCATTGCAATGCACTGCACTGTGCAAAGCAAGGCAGCTGCCACGCTGCATTGTCCGGCGAAGGGGAGGTGGAGGGGAGACAGCATTTGCTCCAGGTACAGAGCGAATGTCATGTTGCACAATGCTTGTGGTGGAGAAACAGGGCTGCAATGCAAAATTCATTTCAGCATCTCCACACATCTATCAATTCTCCCTTTCCCCCACACTATACTTAGATTCCAGGTCTCAAGCTGTTTCAGGGGAATCAATCGAGCAGCATCTCTCACTCCCTGGGAGAACAGTGCCATCGATCAGCACTCAATATTGAATAAAGAATGTGAAAACCTCAGAGGACTGGGATATTTTGCATGGCCTCTCAAGACGAATTGACTTCTGATCAAGGTACAGGCAGTTTGCATTTTTTTTGGAAACAGTGTTCTCGTACATTAATCGGAATTGTAACGGTTTCTTTTTCGCTTTTTTTTTGAAGGGTTTTAAACTCGCTCCCAAGTCGCGAGTCGCGTGGGCGAGCTGGTACAAAGAACACCAAGTGGGTGGAAGGAGAGGGAAGTTGAGGTAAGTTCGGAATTTGTTGAAACGTAATTACCTCGAAGCGGGCAATGAAGTATTTTGCTCTGTACCCAGAACAGTAAACATTGATATCCTGCTACATCACAGTGGTTAGTTAGCACTGCTGCCTCACAGCTCCAGGGACCCGGGTTCAATTCCAGCTTCGGGTCACTGCGGAGTCTGCATGTTCTCCCTGTGTCTGCGTGGCTTTCCTCCGGGTGCTCCGGTTTCCTCCCACAGTCCTGAGATGTACAGGATAGATGGGGTTAAATCCATAGAATCCCTACCGTGCAGAAGGAGACCATTCAGCCCATCGAGTCTGAACCGACTCTCCGAAAGAGCACTCTACCCCATCCTACTTAACTAAGGGACAATTTCATTATGAGGGTTACGGGGATAGGGCAGGGAGTGGGTCTAGGTATGGTGCTCGTTTTGGAGGGTCTGTTCAGGCTCAATGGGCTGAATGGCGCTATCTGCACTGTAGGGATTCTATGGGTTCCCTGATTCCATGATCAATCCCCGTGATACCTCAAACAGCGAATGAAAGACCCTTTGAGGCTCGATAGATCCTCACAACACTTGATTTTATTTTTTTTTAAAAATTAAGTGTACCCAATTCATTTTTTTCCAATTAAAAGTCAATTTAGCGTGGCCAATTCACCTACTCTGGACACCTTTGGGTTGTGGGTTGAAACCGATGCAGACATGGGAAGAATGTGCAAACCCCACACGGACAGTGACCCAGAGCAGGGATCAAACCTGGGACCTCGGCACTGTGAGACAGCAGTGCTAACCACTGCACCACCGTGCTGCCCCCCTCACAATACTTTTAATCTTCATAACATAGAATCATTGCAAGTTGACCCAGGGAATCCTTAGGTTAATAGAGAGAATGAAGAAGGACCTATGTTCATATTAGCATCTTTCACAACAACAGGACAAATTAAGGATTCACAGCTAATTCTGTAATTTTTAAAATGACATGATTTTAAATTAGGAGAATCTCATTAACCAAAAGCAAAATATTGCAGATGTTAGAAATCTCAAAGCTGGAAATATATCACCTGACTTGCTGAGTGTTTCCAGTAATTTTTAACTGAACTATTATTAGCCTATCGCAGCAACTCCCCAAAAACACAAATGACAAAGTGGTCAGATAATCTGCATCAACGAGTGCCAATTGAGAGATAAATATCAGTCAGAGAACGCAAGGATCTTCTATATGTGACTGAGAGGGCAGACTGGGCCTTGTTTTAACCTCAGCCTAGAAAGGGCAACATTCTCTCAGCACTGCAGTGTCAGAAGGCAATGATTACGTGTTTATGGTGACTTGGCATATTGAAGATTCCAGTGATTAATTGTTCCTGGTTTCTGCAGCTGAATTCACAAGAAAATAAATTCATATACAAAGTCTTTTTCACGTTTAGCTACTTGTAAGTATAGAAGGGAAGGGGTGTGATAACTAAATTGTACAAAGGGAAGCCACCAGGAATTAAGAGGTACGGTGTGAGAAGATGAGGTTACAGAGTTAAAGAGGAATGCAGAACATGGTAGCACAATAGGAAATACTAAAAGCTTTAATAAACGTATTGAGTAAAATAATGGTTGGAGAGAGGGTAGAACAAGTGAGAGATGAAAGAGAGTGTAATTGTGAAGGATGAAGTTACGGTAATGGTATGAAAGAATTATTTTGTATCATGTTTCACAAACAATGGAGGCAGTGAGGCTGTAGGTGGATTAGGAAGGTATGAAATAGTTCAAAATGATTGCAGGGTGATAAAGTGAAAACAATCAGTAAAATTTAAGGTAGGTGAGTCACTGGTACCAAATCCATACTGTTGAAGGACGTCAGATAAAAGATCGCAGAGATATTGGCCATGTTTTCCTTACACATGAAAATTATGCATGGAAACTGTTGATACCATTATTTAATAAGTGGGAAATAGACTTTTGATTACTGTAGACTAGTTGTGGCCAGTTTCCTAGGGCTGAATTTACATTCTTTGTGTGGAATCTTTGCAGAGTGTCGGGCTCTGACTGAAAATTGATGTGTTTCTATCCAGCTACGCAGCTGAGTTTCCACCCGGTGCACAGGGAATCTGGGGGCCTGGATTGTGGTGTCGGTCTGGTGGGTGGGGCCTGATAGGTCCACAGGACTTGGGTGCCATCTTTAAAGGGCGCACCATTCAGCCCATCGAGTCTGAACCGACTCTCCGAAAGAGCACTCTACCCCATCCTACTTAACTAAGGGACAATTTCATTATGAGGGTTACGGGGATAGGGCAGGGAGTGGGTCTAGGCATGGTGCTCGTTTTGGAGGGTCCGTTCAGACTCAATGGGCTGAATGGCGCTATCTGCACTGTAGGGATTCTATGGGTTCCCTGATTCCATGATCAATCCCCGTGATACCTCAAACAGCGAATGAAAGACCCTTTGAGGCTCGATAGATCCTCACAACACTTGATTTTATTTAAAAAAAAATTAAGTGTACCCAATTCATTTTTTTCCAATTAAAAGTCAATTTAGCGTGGCCAATTCACCTACTGTGGACACCTTTGGGTTGTGGGGGTGAAACCGATGGAGACATGGGAAGAATGTACAAACCCCACACGGACAGTGACCCAGAGCAGGGATCAAACCTGGGACCTCGGCACTGTGAGACAGCAGTGCTAACCACTGCACCACCGTGCTGCCCCCTCACAATACTTTTAATCTTCATAACATAGAATCATTGCAAGTTGACCCAGGGAATCCTTAGGTTAATAGAGAGAATGAAGAAGGACCTATGTTCATATTAGCATCTTTCACAACAACAGGACAAATTAAGGATTCACAGCTAATTCTGTAATTTTTAAAATGACATGATTTTAAATTAGGAGAATCTCATTAACCGAAAGCAAAATATTGCGGATGTTAGAAATCTCAAAGCTGGAAATATATCACCTGACTTGCTGAATGTTTCCAGTAATTTTTAACTGAACTATTATTAGCCTATCGCAGCAACTCCCCAGATAATCTGCAGCAACGAGTGCCAATTGAGAGATAAATATCAGTCACAGAATGCAAGGATCTTCTATATGTGACTGAGAGGGCAGACTGGGCCTTGTTTTAACCTCAGCCTAGAAAGGACAACATTCTCTCAGCACTGCAGTGTCAGAAGGCAATGATTACGTGTTTATGGTGACCTGGCATATTGAAGATTCCAGTGATTAATTGTTCCTGGTTTCTGCAGCTGAATTCACAAGAAAATAAATTCATATTCAAAGTCTTTTTCACGTTTGGCTACTTGTAAGTACAGAAGGGAAGAGGTGTGTTAACTAAATTGTACAAAGGGAAGCCACCAGGAATTAAGAGGTACGGTGTGAGAAGATGAGGTTACAGAGTTAAAGAGGAATGCAGAACATGGTAGCACAATAGGAAATACTAAAAGCTTTAATAAACGTATTGAGTAAAATAATGGTTGGAGAGAGGGTAGAACAAGTGAGAGATGAAAGAGAGTGTAATTGTGAAGGGTGAAGTTACGGTAATGGTATGAAAGAATTATTTTGTATCATGTTTCACAAACAATGGAGGCAGTGAGGCTGTAGGTGGATTAGGAAGGTATGAAATAGTTCAAAATGATTGCAGGATGATAAAGTGAAAAAAATCAGTAAAATTTAAGGTGGGTGAGTCACTGGTACCAAATCCATACTGTTGAAGGACGTCAGATAGAAGATCGCAGAGATATAGGCCACGTTTTCCTTACACATGAAAATTATGCATGGAAACTGTTGATACCATTATTTAATAAGTGGGAAATAGACTTTTGATTACTGTAGACTAGTTGTGGCCAGTTTCCTAGGGCTGAATTTACATTCTTTGTGTGGAATCTTTGCAGAGTGTCAGGCTCTGACTGAAAATTGACGTGTTTCTATCCAGTCACGCAGCTGAGTTTCCACCCGGTGCACAGGGAATTTGGGGGCCTGGATTGTGCTGTCGGTCTGGTGGGTGGGGCCTGATAGGTCCACAGGACTTGGGTGCCATCTTTAAAGGGCGCACCAGTCTGTGTTTACAATATAATTCCCCCATGGACACGGAGGACCCACCCCCGACAAGCATTGGGACAATACCCCCCACCACCATGGAAGTATTGGGGCCAATCTCTCCCCCCTCAGAGTCTTAGAGTCACAGAGGCCTACAGCAGAGAAAAGGCCCTTTGGCCCATCGTCACTACAGCAGTCAAATATATTTCGATCCCAAAAGTTGCTAGGATAGGGCAGCAGAGGGCAGCAGAGCAGAGCCTCTGATTGGCTGTTCCGGGGAGATTTGCATACGTGCAGTGCGGTCAGCGTAAGTTGAAGGTGTACCTGCACAAGTGACCCGAGGAGTTCGACGGAAGGCAAGCATCCAGCAGAGGGCAGCAGAGCAGAGCTTCTGATTGGCTGTTCCGGGGAGATTTGCATACGTGCAGTGCGGTCAGCGTAAGTTGAAGGTTTACCTGTACAAGTGACCCGAGGAGTTCGACGGAAGGCAAGCATCCAGCAGAGGGCAGCAGAGCAGAGCTTCTGATTGGCTGTTCCGGGGAGATTTGCATACATTCAGTGCGGTCAGCGTAATTTGAAGGTGTACCTGCACAAGTGACCCAAGGAGTTCGACGGAAGGCAAGCATCCAGCAGAGGGCAGCAGAGCAGAGCTTCTGATTGGCTGTTCCAGGGAGATTTGCATACGTGCAGTGCGGTCAGCGTAATTTGAAGGTGTACCTGCACAAGTGACCTGAGGAGTTCGACGGAAGGCAAGCATCCAGCAGAGGGCAGCAGAGCAGAGCTTCTGATTGGCTGTTCCGGGGAGATTTGCATACGTGCAGTGCGGTCAGCGTAAGTTGAAGGTGGTTTGTGAAGGGGCTGTTCTCGAGTGACAGCTTTACCCGAAACACTACTTACGTAGTGTCTCCCACCCATCCTCCTCCTCTAACCAAAAAAAAAAGTTCTGTCCGTTGGATTGCTAAACTAACAAGTTTTTAATTTTTCTGTAGTTGGAAAGTTAGTTCAGTGGGAATGGAGGCTAGGGCTGTTGAATGTTCCTCCTGCAGAATGTGGGAGGAAAGGGTCACCTCTAGTGTCCCTGCTGACTACATCTGCGGGAAGTGCACCCGACTCCAGCTCCTCGAGAGCCGTGTTAGGGACCTGGAGCTGGAGCTGGATGAACTTCGGATCATTCCGGAGGCGGAGGAGGTTATTGAGTGGAGTTATTGGGAGGTAGTCACACCTCAGGTAAAAGAAGAAGGTAGATGGGTTACCGTCAGGGGAGGGAGAGGGAACCGGCAGGCAGTGCAGGGATCCCTGTGGTCATTCCCCTCTATAACAAGTATACCGTTTTGGATACTGTTGTGGGGGATGACTTACCAGGGGTAAGCAATAGGGCACAGGTCTCTGGCACAGAGTCTGTCCCTGTTGCTCAGAAGGGAAGGGAGAAGAGGAACAGAGCACTTGTCATTGGGGACTCCATAGTTAGAGGAACAGACAGGAGGTTCTGTGGGAACGAAAGCGACTCACGGTTGGTGTGTTGCCTCCCAGGTGCCAGGGTTCGTGATGTCTCTGATCGTGTTTTTGGGATCCTTAAGGGGGAGGGGGAGCAGCCCCAAGTCGTGGTCCACATAGGTACCAATGACATAGGTAGGAAGAGAGATGGGGATTTGAGACAGAAATTCAGGGAGCTAGGGTGGAAGCTGAGAGCTAGAACAAACAGAGTTGTTATCTCTGGGTTGTTACCCGTGCCACGTGCTAGCGAAGTGAGAAATAAGGAGAGAGAGGAGTTGAACACGTGGCTACAGGGATGGTGCAGGAGGGAGGGTTTTGGTTTCCTGGATAATTGGGGCTCATTCTGGGGTAGGTGGGACCTCTACAAACAGGATGGTCTTCACCTGAACCAGAGGGGTACCAATATCCTGGGGGGTAGATTTGCTAGTGCTCTTCGGGGGGGTTTAAACTAATTCAGCAGGGGGATGGGAACCTAAATTCTAGTCCCAGTGTACAGGATGTTGAGAGTAGTGAGGTCAGGGATAGGGTTAAAAGTTCGAAAGAGGGCACCGGCAAGCAAGACGCTGGTTTGAAGTGTGTCTACTTCAACGCCAGGAGCATCCGGAATAAGGTGGGTGAGCTTGCAGCATGGGCTGGTACCTGGGATCTCGATGTTGTGGCGATTTCGGAGACATGGGTAGAGCAGGGACAGGAATGGTTGTTGCAGGTTCCAGGATTTAGATGTTTCTGTAAGAACAGAGAAGATGGTAAAAGAGGGGGGGGGTTGTGGCATTGTTAATCAAGGAAAGTATTACAGCGGTAGAAAGGACGTTTGAGGACTCGTCTACTGAGGTAGTATGGGCCGAGGTTGGGAACAGGAGAGGAGAGGTCACCCTATTGGTATTTGTCTATAGACCTCCGAATAGTTCCAGAGATGTAGAGGAAAGGATTGCAAAGATGATTCTCGACAGGAGCGAGAGTAACAGGGTAGTTGTTATGGGGGACTTTAACTTTCCAAATATTGACTGGAAATACTATAGTTCGAGTACTATAGATGGGTCAGTTTTTGTACAGTGTGTGCAGGAGGGTTTCTGACACAGTATGTAGACAGGCCAACAAGGGGAGAGGCCACATTGGATTGGGTACTGGGTAATGAACCCGGCCAGCTGTTAGATTTAGATGTAGGTGAGCACTTTGGTGATAGTGATCACAACTCAGTTATGTTTACTTTAGCAATGGGCAGGGATAGGTATATACCGCAAGGCAAGGATTATAGCTGGGGGAAAGGCAATTATGATGCTATTCGGCAAGATTTAGGATGTATAGGATGGGGAAGGAAACTGCAGGGGATGGGTACAATCGAAATGTGGAGCTTTTTCAAGGAACAGCTACTGCATGTCCTTGATAAGTATGTACCTGTCAGGCAGGGAAGAAGTTGTCGAGCAAGGGAACCGTGGTTTACTAAGGAAGTTGAAGCACTTGTCAAGAGGAAGAAGAAGGCTTATGTTAGGATGAGACATGAAGGCTCAGTTAGGGCACTTGAGAGTTACAAGTTAGCCAGGAAGGACCTAAAGGGAGAGTTAAGAAGAGCGAGGAGAGGACACAAAAAGTCGTTGGCGGATAGGATCAAGGAAAACCCTAAGGCTTTATATAGGTATATCAGGAACAAAAGAACGACTAGAGTAAGATTAGGGCCAATCAAGGATAGTAGTGGAATGTTGTGTGTGGAATCAGAGGAGATAGGGGAAGCGTTAAATGGATATTTTTCGTCAGTGTTTACACTGGAGAAAGAAAATGTTGTTGAGGAGAACATTCAGGTTCAGTCGACCAGGCTAGATGGAATTGAGGTTCAAAAGGAGGAGGTGTTAGCAATTTTGGAAAATGTCAAAATAGATAAGTCCCCTGGGCCAGATGGGATTTATCCTAGGATTCTCTGGGAAGCCAGGGAGGAGATTGCAGAGTCTTTGTCCTTGATCTTTATGTCGTCTTTGTTGACAGGAATAGTGCCGGAAGACTGGAGGATAGCAATTGTCCCCTTGTTCAAGAAGGGGAGTAGAGACAACCCTGGTAATTATAGACCTGTGAGCCTTACTTCGGTTGTGGTTAAAATGTTGGAAAAGGTTATAAGAGATAGGGTTTATAATCATCTTGAAAAGAACAAGTTGATTAGCAATAGTCAACACGGTTTTGTGAAGGGTAGGTCATGCCTCACAAACCTTATTGAGTTTTTTGAGAAGGTGACCAAACAGGTGGATCAGGGTAAAGCGGTTGATGTGGTGTATATGGATTTCAGTAAGGCGTTTGATAAAGTTCCCCACGGTAGGCTATTGCAGAAAATAAGGAAGTATGGAATTGAAGGTGATTTACAGTTTGGATCAGTAATTGACTAGCTGAAAGAAGACAGAGGGTGGTGGTTGATGGCAAATGTTCATCCTGGAGTTCAGTTACTAGTAGTGTACCGCAAGGATCTGTTTTGGGGCAACTGCTGTTTGTCATTTTTATAAATGACCTGGAAGAGGGTGTAGAAGGATGGGTTAGTAAAGTTGCAGATGACACGAAGGTCGGTGGAGTTGTGGATAGTGCTGAAGGATGTTATAGGATACAGAGGGACATAGATAAGCTGCAGAGCTGGGCTGAGAGGTGGCAGATGGAGTTTAATGCGGAAAAGTGTGAGGTGGTTCACTTTGGAAGGAGTAACAGGAATGCAGAGTACTGGGCTAACGGCAAGATTCTTGGTAGTGTAGATGAACAGAGAGATCTCAGCATCCAGGTACATAAATCCCTGAAAGTTGCCACCCAGGTTAATAGGGCTGTTAAGAAGGCATATGGTGTGCTAGCCTTTATCAGCAGGGAGATTGAGTTTCGGAGCCACAAGGTCATGCTGCAGCTGTACATAACTCTGGTGCGGCCGCTCCTGGAGTACTGCGTGCAGTTCTGGTCACCACATTATAGGAAGGATGTGGAAGCTTTGGAAAGGGTTCAGAGGAGATTTACTAGGATGTTGCCTGGTATGGAGGGAAGGTCTTACGAGGAAAGGCTCAGGGACTTGAGGTTGTTTTCGTTAGAGAGGAGAAGGCTCAGAGGTGACTTAATAGAGACATATAAGATAGTCAGAGGGTTAGATAGGGTGGACAGTGAGAGTCTTTTTCCTCGGATGGTGATGACCAACATGAGGGGCATAGCTTTAAATTGAGGGGTGATAGATATAGGACAGATGTCAGAGGCAGTTTCTTTACTCAGAGAGTAGTAGGGGTGTGGAACGCCCTGCCTGCAACAGTAGTAGACTCGCCAACTTTAAGGGCATTTAAGTGGTCACTGGATAGACATATGGATGAAAATGGAATAGTGTAGGTCAGATAGGCTTCAGATGGTTTCACAGGTCGGCGCAACATCGAGCGCCGAAGGGCCCGTACTGCACTGTAGTGTTCTATGTTCTATGTTCTATGATACCGGGGAGAAACCCAATATTTTATTTCTTTTGTACGATTGTGAGGAAAGGATATTTACTCCAGGCGTGATTCTACACACAAATTGAAATATGGTATATTAAACAAACATTATTGCTTACACAGTATTCCTAACTTTAACCTCATAAAGAAAATAGCTTACAAATACCAATTAAACAATGCTTAACAATAAGATGAAACATTACATCGTAACTGTTATCTTTCATCTCCACTCAAGCAAAACCCATCTCAGGTCAAAATCCACTTTTAAATAGTTAGCCAAGCCAGTAATACCTGCTGTAAAGAGATGTCTTGGATAAACCACTTTGAGAAAGAGGTTCTTCAGGAACCTAGCTTGCAGATTATTGCCTGTGTCAACTACTGTCCAACCTGCCACTCTTTCAGAAACTGCCACAAGCAAAACCTTTTTAATAAAATTTGATAAAAGCTGATCGGTACACAGTCAAAGCTTTAATTAAACTGTTTCTCCAGAAACTGCTAGTCTGCTCACAGACATATCTAAAACTGAACTCAAAAAACCCAACACCTGACTGCTTCAGCCCCTCGCTCCTACAATTAAACAACATAATTTTACTAAATCAAAACATAATGTCTCCAATTATCTACTCCCCAGGTGACCTTCTTTATATAAACAAAATTCCATTAGCCTAAACATTTACGATGCTTTAATTATCCCTTGTAGCCAAAGTATCTACCTTTGAAAAAAAATACTGCTGCGGTCATACATATTCTAACCCAGGCTTTTAACACTTACTGCACCAAATGTATATAATACAATATATATATGAATTTCCGACACTCATCACAACTCCCTCTTAAAAAAATGAACCAGCAATATGAAAAGATGGCTTAATTTACCAAAGCCTTTCAACTCTATACATTACTCATGACTAAACACCACTGATAATCTATTGGATACATACCATATTACATTTAAGCATGCAAATTTAACATGAGTTAGTCCATTTCAGTCTTTCTATTCCACCTTTGAATGTTACAGTCTTCTCACATTTCAATGTCATGATAAAGCATCTGCGATCATGGTCCCTCTTCCTGCGACATGTTAAATTTAATTTTCATGTTAAATGGTTATAGCAATAAACTCCATCAACATAGTCTTGCATTTCGATCTTTAAATCTCTCCAAAAACTTTAAGGATTATGGTCTGTATATACAATTGTCTCCAATTAATTGTTAGCAACATAAATGTCAAAATGTTGTAAGGCCAATACCGAACTGTCTCCTTTCTGATTGTCAAATATTTCCTTTGATGAATATTTAGTTTCCGAGAAAAGTAACCAACAGGCCTTTCTACTCTTCTGTCATCTTCCTGTAATACAGCACCACATAACTTGCATCAACGGCCACCTTAAATTGCTTGGCATAATTAGGTGTCACTAAAACTGGTGCAGTGATTAACACAGTTTTCAGATTATCAAATACCTCGGGACATTCTGGCGTTCACTGAAATTTCCAGTGCTTTTTCAGAAGTTCAGTCAGTGGAGCGACCACATTGCTAAAATGTGGCACAAATTTTCGGTAGAAACCACTAATGCCCAGAAATCACAGTATGTCTCTCCTCATTGCTGGCATTGAAAACTCCCCAATAATTTCATTTTCACATTCCATGGGGCCAACTGACCATTTCCAATTGTATGGGCTAAGATTGTGACTTCAGCTTTGCAAATTCACTTTTAGCTAAGTTTAGCATCAATCCAGCCTTCTGTAGTCGATCAAATAATTCCATTGAATGTTCCAAATGTTCCTTCCGCGTTTTACTGAACACCACCAAATCATTGACGTACACTGAACAATTGTTTAGTCCAGAAATGACCTTATTGTTAATCTTTGGAATATTGCCAGTACATTCTCCATTCCAAACAGCATAACTTTACAGACCATTAGACATCACGACAGTCGAAACTTCCTTTGCCCTGTCTGATAAATGCACCTACCAATATCCTTTAAGAAAGTCAAGTTTAGCAATACAATTCGCTTGTCCCACCATTTCAACACAGTGTTCCAATCAAGGAATACAATATGAATCTGACTTCATAACTGCATTGACTTTTCTATAGTCCACACACATCGTTGTGTTTCATTTGGCTTTGGTACCATCACAATAGGTGAGCTCCAATTACTGCTACTCACTTCAATGATATCATTCTTAAGAATACTTTCAATCTCCTTTTGTACCTGTGCAAACTTTAGTGGATTGAGCCTTTATGGATGTTGCTTAATTGGAGTAGCATTTCCTACATCTACATCATGTATAACTATTTTTGAACTTCCTAATTTGTTACCACATATAGCTTAATGTGACTGTAATAACTCTTTCAGGTTTGATTTTCCTCCAGAAGGTAACTCAATAATTATCCCAATTTCTTATCATTTCCTCATTTTCCAATCTAATTTGGGGAATGCCAAATTCATCTGGATTTATCTAACCTCCCTGTGTTACAAGAGACAACACTTCCTCCATCTTTCCAACTCTATGAAAATACCTTTTAAGCATATTAACATTGTAATATTATTGTCAGATGGCCTGATTTATATTACAAGAACACTTGTAACTAAAGCTATAAATAACTTATTAGCATTAATTGTGGGCAAATTCTTTACAAAACAACAGATGAATAATATCATGCACAAGCAACCTCCCTCCAGGTCCTCCAGTCAGTCTGAGGGGCCACCTGACTCTAACATCCACTTATATACTAATGAGACTCCTAGTGGTCAGTTGGTCAATTACAACACAACCATGATATCAGACACACTGTTTTCTATCTGACATTCTTATTCACTCTTTCCTTGCAATTTGATAAAATCCACTAAATATTGCTTTTAATGGTTTACCTACCATGGGTAATAACACTAATACTTCCTTCCCCTGAAGGAAACTATGAATCTTTGATTTCTGATCCACCTCTTTTTTCATCACGTACTGTAACAACTTTAAATGCTTTCCAGCCAACTCACCAGCCCTAATTAATCTCTGCCTAAAGTTTGACACATTATTGTCAACAAATACTGATTCCACCTTTGTTTTAGGGAGGGATCACATGCAATCAATTAGGATTCTAGTACAAAGGTTCGTCAAATGCTGGAATGGATATTAAGGATGCTGGTTTGATTATCGCTTGAGGATTTCCTGTTACCTGACATGTGTGACATGTACGTCAAAATTTAACTACATCCTTATTCAGTCCAGGCCAATAAAATGTTTCTGTATTTTTGCTTGAGTTTTCCTTACTCCTAAATGTCCCCGTACTGCAACCTCATGGACTACCTGCAAAACCTTCCTTCTACAACCCAGAGGTTATACCACTTGTTGAACCTCTGCCCAGTCTCATCTGCCTGAATATGTAAAGGTCTCCAATTTCTCAATAATACATTATTTCTAATGTAATAACACTCGGGTTATACACTCAGATTATATTTCTGTATTGCTCATAGGATTTACAGTACGGAAGGAGGCCATTCAGCCCATCGAGTCTGCACCAGCCCTGGGAAAGAGCACCCTACTCAAGCCCACATCCCAACCCTATCACCCTAACCCAGTAACCCCACCTAACCTTTTGGATACTAAGTGGTAATTTGGCATGGCAAATCCACCTAACCTGCACATCTTTGAACTGTGAAAGGAGACCGGAGCACCCGGAGGAAACCCCCGCAGGCACGGGGAGAACATGCAGACTCCGCACAGACAGTGACACAAGCTGGGAATTGAACCTGGGTCTCTGGTGCTGTGAAGCAACATTGCTACCTACTGTGCTACCGTGCCACCCAGTATATACTTTTTGATACAATGGCTTTATATCTGAATGTTTCTGTAATTCTGTCAATGTTTTTGAACTATAGATATCCGATTCGTCCACCGCTTGATCTTATTCTTTATCAAACATCTGGTCAAATACTGTTTCAAATCACTGAACCTCAGCCTCCAAGTCTTTACTCCTCAAATTATCCTCTTCCTGTCTCAACCTGTCGCTTTGTAATCTTGACACCACACAATCAGGAAACAACCCAGGATATGCTTCATGCAACACCTCGGTTGTTTGACTTTCCATCGGCTTTTCAACAACAGTAGGCATCATCCCCGACTGTGATCACCTACATCATTATCCAGGATAAATTTTACCCCTGAAAAGACAATTTCTCTATTAGTCCTACCATCAACACCAAACAGCAGAAGCAGCAAGTAATAGACAGAGCTAGGTGATGCCACAACAAACAGATCTAAGCTCTAGAGTCCTGGCATCAGATGTGAATGGCGGTGGACAATTAAACAACTCTCTGGAAGAGGAGGGTCCACAAATATCCCCATCCTCAATGATGGAGGAGCCCAGAATATATGTTCAAAAGACAAGGCTGAGGCATTCACAACAATCTTCAGCCAGAAGTGCTGAGTGGATGATCCATCTCAGTCTCCTCCGGAAGTCCCCAACATCATTGATGTCAGTCTTCAGCCAATACGATTCATTCCACACGATATCAAGAGACGGCTGAAGGCACTGGATACTGCAAAGGTTCAGGGCCCTGACAATATTCCGGCAATAGTACCGGATAGACTTGTGCACCAGAACCTGCTGCACCCCTGGCCAAGCTATTCCAGTACAGCTACAACACTGGCATCTACCCGGCAATGTGGAAAATTGCCCAGGTGTGTCCTGTACACAAGAAACAAGAAAAATCCATGCCAGCCAATTACCGCCCTATCATCCATCATCAGCAAAGTGATGAAAGGAGTCATCAACAGTGCTATCAAGCAGCACTTATTCAGTAATAACCTACTCATGGAAGCTTAGTTTGGCTTCCGCCAGAGTCACTCAGCTCCTGACTTTATAACAACCTTGGTTCAAACAGGGACGAATGAGCTGAATGCCAGAAGTGAGGTGAGAGTGACTGCTCTTGACATCAAGGCAGCATTTGACCGAGTATGGAATCAAGGAGCCCTAGCTAAACTGGAGTCAATGGGAATCAGGGTGATAATTCCCACTGGCTGGAGTTATGCCTGGCACAAAGGTTGTGGTGGTTGGAGGTCAATCATCTCAGATCAAGGACATCATTCAGGGGTTCCTCATGATAGTGTCCGAAGCCCAACCATCTTCAGCTGCTTCATCAATGACCTCCCTTCCATCATTAAAAAAAAAATTAGAGTACCCAATTCATTTTTTCCAATTAAGGGGCAATTTAGCATGGCCAATCCACCTACGCTTCACATCTTTGGGGTGTGGGGGCAAAACCCACGCAGACATGGGAAGAATGTGCAAACTCCACATGGACAGTGACCCAGAGCCGGGATCGAACCTGGGACCTCGGCGCCGTGAGGCAGCAGTGCTAACCACTGTGCCACCGTGCTGCCCTCTCCCTTCCATCATAAGGTCAGAAGTGGGGATGACTGCACAATGTTCAGCACCATTCGCGACTCCTCAGATAACAAAGCATTCCATGTCCAAGTACATGAATTACCTGGACAATATCTAGGCTTGGGCTGACCAGTGGCAAATTACAATCGCACCATGCAGGTGCCAAGCAATGACCATCTCCTACAAGAGAGGATCTAACCATCGCCCTATGACATTCAATGTCATTACCATTGCTAAATCCCCCACAATCAACATCCTGGGGGTTACCATTGATCAGAAACTAAACTGGACTAGCCATGTTAATATAGTGGCAATAGGGCAGGTCAAAGGCTAGGAATTCTACGGTGAATAATTCACCTCCTGAACCCCCCCCCCCCCAAAGCTTTTCCACCATCTGCAAGGTACAAATCAGGAGGGTAATGGAATACTCTCCACTTTCCTGGATGAGTGTAGGACAAAGCAGCCCGCTTGTTTGCTCCCCCTTTCCACAATCAATCAAACCCTCCACCATCAATGAACAGTTTCAGCCGTGTGTACCATCTACAAGATGCACTGCAGTGACTCACCAAGCTTCCTTTAACAGCATCTTCCAAACCCATGACCGCTACCATCTAGAAGGACAAGGGCAGCAGAGATCTGGGAACCCCACCACCTGGAGATTCGCCTCCAAGTCACTCACCACCGACTTAGAAATATATCACTATCGCGTCTCTATCGTTGGCTCAAAACCCTAGAACGTCCTCCTGAACACTACTGTGGGAGTACCTACCCCTCAGGGATTGCAGAAGTTCAAGAAGGCAGCTCATCACCACCTTCTGAAGGGCATCAATGGATGGACAATAAATGCTGGCTTAACCAGCAATACTCACATCCCGGAAATGACTAAATTAACAACAACATGAAACACAAAATCCTAACTGCTATCTTTCATCTCCAGGTGTTACGACACCCGAGGCCAGTACATGGTCAATTCCAGCCTCACAGGCCCCAGGGTCACAACACAAATTAATTAACCAATAATTCTGATACAAATACCTGAAATCCCTGGCTCTTGGTTCTCCAATAATTATAGTCACCAGGTTTGTCAGTTTAAATGTAATTACTGTTTATTTATAACGAACAATTTTGAAGTGTGCAGTGCATAAAGCTGCTTATGATCAAGCTACTTTATGACTCACCCTTTGACTGCCCCACCATCTACCCACACACACATACAGACAAACACAGAGGGGTGGAAAGCAGTAAAAAGTAATAAGGATTAAGGTCAATGATAAAGGTCCTTGCTTCAAATGATGAGTTCTTCAGTGCACCTTTGGGCCATTTCATTGGTCACCAGCCACATCAAATCAATCAAGGGCATCACTGATGTCAGTATAAAACAGCACAGCCTTCTGATCTTCCAGTTTGATTAAAGTCACAGGTCCATTAAACATCCATGGATCAAAAATGTAATAGCAAAAATAAAAGAAAGGGAAATAAGGGAATAAACAGGAACAAACAGGGAGGACCCTTACACATTCAAGCAAAACCCAGCTCAGGTCAAAATCCACTTTCAAATACAGTTAACCAACCCAGAAATACTTATTGTTAAGAGCTGTCTTGGATAAATCACTTTGAGAAAGAGATCCTTCAGGAACCCAGCTTGCAAATTCTTGCCTGCGTCACCTATTGTTTAACCTGCCAGCTTTTTCAGAAACTGCCGTTATCGTCACAGGAAAAATCTTTTTTTAACTAAACTGTTTTGAGAAAAGCTGCTGGTTTGTACACAGTCAAATTTGTACCTGAACGGTTTCTCCAGAAATTTCTATTTTGCTCATAGACAGATATAAAACTGAACTCAAAAACTGACTGCTTCAGCCTGGCTCCTTCCATTAACTACATCATCTTACCCAAACCAAATACAATGGGCGCGAATTATCGAGACATAAACAGAGTCCTGTTTCAGGTACGTTTAGCTGTGTGTTTCTCAGCACATCCAGAGAAACACACCGCTATTTAATGACACTTTGCTGGAATTCTTTAGGCCTCAGCAACAAATGGCCCGCTGAGGCTCCACTTTGACCTCAGCTCACCAGTGCAGGAAGATAAGGTGCAGATTGGGGCGTCAATTTTAAATGCCGCCCCAATCTTTCAAACCCCATCAGCCACCACACTGTGGCCTCCAGACCCCACCACTACACCAACCTATCTCTTGTGGGACCCACGAGCCACTCCCTTGCCGCCCCTCACCCCACCCCTTAGGGGCAACGCATGTCTCGGCCTGACCCCGGCACGGGCAACCTGGCACCCTGGCATCTTGTTACTGCCAGCTTGGCAGTGCCCCTGCCAGTCTTGCAGTGCCACCCTGGCACACAAGGGTACTGGGTGGCAGTGCCAAGGTGCCAGGTTGCTGTGCCAGGATGCCTAGGTGCCAGTGGGAGTGGCAGGGTAACACCCTGCCCAGAGCCCGATCACCCGGGGGTCTCCAATGGCCTGGGGGACCCCCCCCCCCCCAGGTGTCATTATACCTGGTCCACATTTGCGGGACCCCCAGTACTAAATGGTGCCCTGGTGAGGTCTCCCAGGTACGACCATCAGTTTGCAGTCGCTGGGAGAATATGACACAGCCAGTTTTAAATGAGCCCAATGGCTTATTTAAATATGCATATCTGGATGTCACTCAGCGATGGCTAGAGCCAGGTCCATTGAATCTCGCAAGATGTTTGAAGCGTCGTGAATCTTGCCTCTCGCGAGATTCAACAACCTCATCGTATCATTTTGGGCACGTCGGGGACGACAAGGCCATTAAATCACGTCCAATGTCTCTAATTAACTACTCACCAGGGAACCTTCTTCATATAAACAAAATTCCATTAACCCAAACATTTACAATGCTTTAATTACCCCTTGTAGCCTAAGTGTCTGTCTTCTAAACCAGGACTTTTCGCAGCAGTCAAACACACACTAACCTAGACCTTTAACCCTTTCTGCGCCAAATACATATAATACAAAATATATCTGAAATTCTCCCATGTGGGACCTTATCAAAAGCCTTGTTGAAGTCCAAGTAGACTACATCAAATACATTTCTCTCATCTACATTCCTGGTCACCTCTTCGAGAAATTCAATCAAGTTGGTCAGACATGAATCGCCTTAACAAAACCATGCTGACTGTTCTGGATTAATCCCTGCCCCTCAGAATTGCTTCCAATAGTTTACCACCACTGAGGTTAGACTGGCCTGTGGTTTCTTGGTTGATCTCTTCCTCCCTTCCTAAATAATGGGACCACATTGTCTATCCTCCAGCACCTCTCCAGTGGCCAGCGAGGAATTGAAAATTATTGCCGGAGCCCCTATGATTTCCTCCATTGCCTCACTCTCCCTCTCCCTCCCACTACCATGGAAGTATCGGGAGGCAGTCTCCCACTCCGTAGCCATCGCCTTCTCCCCTCGGAAGAATCGGGGTTCCACTTCTCGCCCCCCCCCCCCCCCCCCCCCCCCCCCCGGTAGGCATCTGGGTTCTCTCCACTGATCCCAACACATTAAGGGAACCCCACCCACCAATGGAGGAGGGTTACCCCCACTGCCAGAGTCCACTTGGCACTGCCAGACACGACTGCCAGGGTGCCATGGGGCAATATTCAGCCATGTCCTTCAACCCCCGGGCTTCCAGGCATCTCTGTGCCTCAGATGTGGTCATCACAGCTGTTTTCCACTTTCGAAAACCAATAGTGATTTGTGCCAGCGTGACTGTATGCCACCAAAAGCGAGGATACGTCGTGGGCAGATGCTATGGTGTGAAGCCCTTTAATTAAATTAAAATTTATTCCGATGCATAGAAATCAGGTTCACGCCTTCGCTGGGTGTGAACCTGGTCACATCAGCAGTGGGGGATGGGAATGATCTCAAATTGAGATCTCGCCGACGCAAATCACGTTTTTGGCCGCACACGAGATTTAGTGGCCATTGCGGGATTTGCATCAGCAGCGAACAGGGCCAGTAGGTCACACCCAATGTTTTAAACAGGATGCAGCTTAATTTCCAGTTTCTTTAACCCAGAGGTCTGAATGGTTCTCCTTCCAGTTTAATCTTTGGGATTGGGCCCGATGAAGAACTCATCTCCGGGATCATCATCCAATTTGGAACTCAGGCGGGTTGAGGAGGCAGAGGGTAAATCGGCGCGAGCGATTTAACGGGTGAACAGGGAACTTAACCGTGGGTGGAGCTGCTGAAGAGCCCGGGTTTGGGGGAAGGGCTGCACCAGCCTTCACAGAGAGACACCACCCTGGCGGGGGTGAGGGAAATGAAGCACATCCTGTTTGCTGAGAGTGGGACTGGGTGGTGGCCAGTGAGCATAACTCAGCAGGCACGGTTGGAGTTCAGCAGGAAGCCAGCAGTGTGGTCAGGAGGCTGTGGATGTCGGGCCACAATGGCTTCACTGAGCTTTTGAGGTCCGGCGATGCTCAGAGGACAGTGAGGAATCTGTCACATGCCCTGCACAGAATGGCTGAACATCACACTTGTTTGCAGCAATACAGAGAAATGTGAGCCCAGCTCCCTTCCTCATCCAGCAGAATGGATAAATGATGGCTGCCCTTTCTATTGTGAGCAGTGTTCTTCAAACTTTCTTTCCTGGGACCCATTTTTACCAACCGGCCAACGTTCAGGATCCAACCCGGCCGACCTTCGCAACCCCCACCTGCCGATCTTTGCGACCCCCACCGGCCGACCTGCGCCACCCACCATTTTTTCTTACATTGTTCGCTGCTGCCAAAAATGGAGGAAATGGTTTTGGGTCCCTTTAGCCCTCGTACACGTTTCTCCGATGGAACCTGTTGGATGAAGGTGAAGCCTTCCGGTGTCGGAAAGAATGGAGTCTCCATCTGTCCAAAGTTCTGCATTTTTTTCCTGTCAAATGTTATCAAATAAACCCCCCCGAACTTGTAAATAAAAAATTAAAATAAATTGAATAAAATGAATGAAAAAATAAAAATGAAATGAAAAAAATAAATGAATAAAACCCCCCTGAAATTGCAAAACAAAAAGCTGCGACCGTTAAAAAAAAAAGCAGCCGCACTGCGCATGCGTGCCGATGATCTGGCATGCATGCGCAGTGCGGCCGCATTTTCTTTTACATGTTTGAGGCCATTTTGAAGGCTGCTTGCAGCCGGCGTTATTAACGTTTCGAGTCGGGATGGCTCTTTGTCAAAACTGGCAAAGTTAACTATTATCTAATTCCTAACCCCCCTCTTTAACGTGCCCCACCCTCTACACACATACACGCACGCACACATACACACACACACACGCACACACATACACACACGCACGCACACACACACACATACACACACGCACACACACGCACACACACACGCACACATACATACACATACACACATACACATACACACACACGCACGCACACACACACACACACAGAGCAGACAAACAAACAGAGAGGGGAAAAGAGGGCTGTAAAAATAATAATGAAAGTAAAAGGATAAGAATCTTTGTTTCAGATGGTTGTTTCTAGCACATCTAGCACTACTTTGTAACTTTTGAGTTTCTCATTTCCTCTGCTCGACTTAAAGATATATGCCCATTAAACATCCATGGAGCAAAAATGATAATGACAAAGTAAAAGAAATGGGAAATAAAGGAATCAACAGTAAGGGCCTCTCAATGCACACAGTGGACTCTTCATATTCATTGCACTCTTGTTTTTCACCTTGCAGGGGTAGAGAGCGTACAGCATCCGGGAGAGGGGTCGCACCAGGAGGTGGAGCCCCCATGTTGGAAATCCTGATGCCAATGGAGGAAGAAGTCCTGGAGATTGGCAGGATGGCAGCTGGCCAGGCCACCGAGGGCAAGATGAGTTAGCTACAGAGTGTGGCAGGATGTCAGCGAGCCAGGCCATTACAGTGAGTGGGTGAAAGTATCATCTTTTAACGCTGAAAAGTGTGAGGTGATATCCTTTGGAAGGAGTAATTTCACAAAGAATTATACTATGAAAGGTATGACTCTGGGAAGTTTCAAAGAACAAAGGGACCTTGGCGTGTTTGTCCATAGATCTCTGAAGGCAGAAGGGCAGGTTAATAGGGTGGTGAAAAAGACATATGGAACACTCACTTTTATCAATTGGGGCATAGATTACAATAGCAGGGAGGTCATTATGGAACTGAATAGAACTTTGGTGAGGTCACAGCTGGAGTACTGTGGGCGCGATTCTCCCAAACAGGGAGAAATCGTAAGGCTGGCGTCAAAAACGGGCGGGTTTGACGCCAGCCTCCCCCCTCCCGACCGGGGACCAGAATCATGCTAGCATGCTAGCATGCCGCGGCCGTGAACTCCGGCATCGCGGGCTTAACGAATTTCGTTAAGCCCGCTTGCCAGAGTTTGCGATGGCTGACGCGCCACATGACGTCAGCCGCGCATGCGCGGATTGGAAGACTCCAACCCGCGCATGCGCGGATGACATCATCGCGCATTTGCGCGAAATCCGGGCATGCGCGGGCCGGGATGCCCCTCAGCTGCCCCGCGAATAGATACAGCGGGGCGGCGGAAGGACAAAGAGTGGGCGGGAATCGGACCCGCGGCCCGCGATCGGTGCCCACCGATCGTGGGCCCATGGCACCCTTGGCACGGCCGTGGTACTGCCGTGCCAATCGGTGCCATGGTTGCCAAGATCCGAACTTTACGGCCGTTTTTACGAACGGCCAGACCAGGTGTGTTTGCCGTTCGTAAAAATGGCCGTAAAGGGCTTGGACTTCGGCCCATCGGCCAGCTGAGAATCGCTGCTCGCCGTAAAAAAACGGCGGCAGCGATTCGTGTCGGGAGTCGGGCGTGGGGGGGGGGGGGGCGGAGAATAGCGGGAGGGCGTCAGACTAGCATGGCCATAAAAATTTACGACTCCCGCTATTCTCCGCACCGTCGTGAGTGCGGAGAATTGTGCCCTGTATTCTTGTCGCCACAGTATAGGAAGGATGTAATTGCATTGGAGGGAGTGCAGAGAAGATTCACCAGAATGTTGCCTGAGATGGAACGTTTAAGTTATGAAGAGAGGTTGTATAAGCTCGGGTTGTTTTCGCTGGAGCAGAGAAGACTGAGGGGTGACCTGACTGAGGTATACAAGATTACGAAGGGTATGGACAGGGAGGCAAGGGAGCAGCTGTTCACCTTAGTTGAATGGTCAGTTACAAGAGGACACAAGTTCAAATTGAAGGATGTGAGGTCTGGGGGTGGATGAGGAAAAATCTTTTTACCCAGAGAGTGGTGATGATCTGGAATGCAGTGGCTGGGAGAGGGGGAGAGGCGGGATGCCTCACATCCTTTAAAAGGTACTTGGATGAGTTCTTGGAATGTCAGAACATTCAAGGCTATGGGTCAAGTGCTGGCAAATGGGGTTAGGTAGGCAGGTCAGGTGTTTTTCATGCATCGGTGCAGACTCGATGGGCCGAAGGACCTCTTCTGCAAATGCTCCTTTATCTGTGCAGTTCTATTCAGACGTTCACAGTTAAGGAGGCACTGCAGACTTTGCGGGAGGAACAGCATTTTGAAGATGTGTCACCACATGAGTTGAGTGCGCCCTCCCTCCGCTCAGATGTACATGCGGGTTGGTGGGTGCCCAATCACCTATAAAAGGGATGGGACAAGGTGAGGAACAGATCACACATGAGCAGTAGCAGCTGATGGAGGCAGTGAGCTGTGGAGAATCTCCCCAGATATGGCCAGCTGTAGGATGTCTGACCAGCGTGGTATGTCTGACCAGCGTCCATCTCAAGTATAGAAATATTTCTGCAGCTCCTAGCTGTTCGGGTCAATCTGTAGCAGTGGTGACTCATAAATTCAGCCAGGTGCTTTGTGATGTACAGGTGAGCTCTGAAAGGGCAAAGAGGAGCATGGGGCATGGCAATGGGGACTCTCCTCAAAGCATCCATCTCAAGTATAGAAATGATTGGTCTTTGGATTAGGGAGCACCAATTTAAAATCAATCTCTCAAGAGTGGGATACGGCACCCACAAACCCTGCTACAATTAAAATGGAAGTAGACATATTGGCAGTGAATTGGTTGATTTAACCCCTCCCCCAAATCCCTCTGCACATCTTGGGTGTCTTAAAATTCACATCTCTATTTCCTTAAAAAAGAAATTCCAATTAAGGGGGAATTTAGCATGGCCAATTGACCTAACCTGCACATCTTTGAGTTGTGGGGGTGAGACCCATGTAGACATGGGAAGAATGTGCAAACTTCACATGGACAATAACCCTGGGCCGGGATTGAACCCGGGTCCTCGGTGCCGTGAAGCAGCAGTGCTAACCATTTCGCCACCGTGCTGTGCTGCCCTACTCCTATTTCTAATCAAAGTCACTTTTCCTACTGAGTGTTAACCATGGATAATAGACGAACAAAAGTTGTTCAAACTGACATTCCAGTGAAATTCTGAAGGAGTGCTGCACTGTTGGAACATAAAACATTACAGCTCAGAACAGGCCCTTCGGCCCACGATGTTGTGCCGAACTTTTGTCCTTGATTAATCATAGATTATCATAGAATTTTGGACACTAAGGGTAATTTATCATGGCCAATCCACCCAACCTGCACATCTTTGGACTGTGGGAGGAAACCGGAGCACCCAGAGGAAACCCACGCACACACGGGGAGGATGTGCAGACTCCACACAGACAGTGACCCAAGCCGGAATCGAACCTGGGACCCTGGAGCTGTGAAGCAATTGTGCTATCCACAATGCTACCGTGCTGCCCTTAAGAACAAATTAATCTACACTCCATTATCCTACCATAATCCATGTACCTATCCAATAGCCGCTTGAAGGTCCCTAATGTTTCCGACTCAACTACTTCCACTGGCAGTGTATTCCATGCCCCCACTACTTTCTGGGTAAAGAACCTACCTCTGACATTCCCCCCTATATCTTCCACCATTCACCTTAAATTTATGTCCCCTTGATGAGACCATCAATTCACTAGACACATGCTTTGAGATATGAACAGCGGTTTTAAACTACTTACTACAGAGCCAGCCTGTTACATGTTGAACTCTCGATGAACTGGTCGGCTGGCTCTGGGCATCAATATTTATACAGCAGTCCAGGGGGAGGAGCCATGGGTGGAGCCAAGGGTGGAGCCCTGTACAAACTCCTAAGCATTCCCAGAGCTACTCCCCCTAGTGGTCGGGCAACGCAACTGCGCTTACAATCGTACGGTTTCATATATATCACAGTGTGAATTACAGAGTTACATTCACCACATTCACCCCCTACAAAGTCCGGCGGTGGTGGTGGTTCATAAATTGAGTCTGTCTGGTGGTCGAGTTGTCTGCTGCGATCTGTGGAGCACCGGGGTTGCAGCCTCTTGTGGTGACTGGATGGGTGTTGTGGTTTGGGGTATGATGGCGGACTCCGGGGGTGATTCCGTCCGAGCTCCATACCCGTCTGGTTCGACTGGGGGCGCTGGGGGTTAGCCGGGGCGGATGCGCGAAACCAATGTAGCGAGCTAGTGGGCTCAGGAGCGCGAGGGGGCGGCTGGGTGGGGTGTAGAGTAAGGGGTATCTCTGCAGTGATAGTGGGGATGCTGGATCCAGCGGGTGCTAGGTCCCGGAGGGATACAGTGTCCTGACGGCCGTCAGGGAACTCTACGAAGTCGTACTGGGGGTTTGAGTGAAGCAGGCGCACCTTCTCTACAAGGGGGGTCAGTTTTGTGTATCCTGACGTGCTTCCTCAGGAGTACAGGGCCTGGTGTCTTCAGCCATGCCGGGAGTGAGATCCCCGTGGTAGTGCCCCTGGAAAAGATAAAGAGCTTCTCGTGAGGGGTCTGGTTGGTCGCAGTGCATAAGAGTGACCTAATAGCGTGGAGCGCATCTGGGAGGACATCCTGCCAATGGGAGACAGGGAGATTCCTGGACCGGAGGGTCAGTAGGACGGTCTTCCAGACCATCGCATTCTCCCTCTCCACCTGCCCGTTCCCCCTGGGGTTGTAGCTGGTAGTCCTGCTCGAGGCAATGCCCTTGTCGAGCAGATACTGACGCAGCTCGTCGCTCATGAAGGACGAACACCGTTCGCTCTGTACGTAGCTGGGGAAACCAAACAGGGTGAAGATACTATGCAGGGCCCTAATGACTGTGTGGGAGGTCATATCGGGGTACGGGATAGCAAAGGAGAAGCGGGAGAACTCATCTATGATGTTTAAGAAGTAAACGTTCCTGTTAGTTGAGGGGAGCGGCCCTTTGAAATCGATTGAGAGGCGTTCAAAGGGCCTAGAAGCCTTGACTAGGTGGGCCCTATCTGGTCTATAGAAGTGCGGTTTGCACTCCGTGCAGATCGGGCAGTCCCTGGTGACAGCTTTTACCTCCTCAGTGGAGAAAGGCAGATTTCAGGCTTTGATGCATTGGGCGAGCCGGGTGACCCCCGGGTGATAGAGGTCGTTGTGGCGGACTGAGAGCTGGTGGTATGCAGACTTCAGATCCACCGTGGAAAAGAGCCAATACTGGGTGATCTGATTTACCATGTCTGTAATCCTGGGGAGGGGGTACGCGTCCAGGAGCGTAAACCTATTAATGGTCTGACTATAGTCTACGACCATGCAGAATTTTTCCCCGGTCTTGACGACCACCGCCTGAGCTCTCCAGGGGCTGTTGCTGGCCTCTATGATCCCCTCACTGAGTATCCTTCGGACCTCTGATCTGATGAACACCCTATCCTGCAGGCTGTACTGCCTGCTGCGAGTGGCTACGGGTTTACAGTCCTGGGTGAGATTGGCAAAGAGAGGAGGGGGGGGGAGATTTGGAGCGCGGCTAGGCTGCAGATAGTGAGTGGGGGTAGGGGCCCACCGAAACGAGGGTGAGACTCTTGAGGTTACACTGTAAATCTAGGCCCAATAAGAGTGGGGCGCAGAGTTCGGGCAGGACGTAGAGCTGGAATTTGGCATAGCTAGCGCCTTGGATTGTGAGCGTTGCGGCGGTGCGCCCTTGGATCTGGACAGAGTGGGAGCCCGAAGCGAGGGAGATAGTTTGCCGCGCGGGGAAGACGGGGAGCGAACAGCGTCTTACCAGATCTGGGTGTACGAAGCTCTCAGTGCTCCCGGAGTCGAAAAGGCACGGCGTGCTGCACCCGTTAATTTGGACCGTCGCCATCGAGTTTCGCAGTAGCTTCGAGCGCGATTGGTCCAGAGTGACTGCGCTGAGTTGCGGGTAGTCGGCGGCCCGATCAGCTGTGGTGGAGTGGCCCCGTGATGACTGCCCTCTGAGTTCGTAGTCGTCGAGGTGAGTTTCAGAGTTTGAAGAGGAAGGATCCCAAGATGGCCGCCCCCATGAGTCGCACATGGCCGGCCGCATGGAGGAGGATTGCCAAGGTGGCTGTCCCCATGAGTCGCACATGTCGGGTGGGGGCGGAATCGGCATACAGGCTGCAGCATTTCGGGGCCTGCGGGCCTGTGAATTCAAGGAACGAGTGCTTTGAGCCGTGGGAGGGTTGGAGGCTGGGGCTTTCTTCGCCAGCCACACTCTGGCATAGTGTCCTTTCGCCCGCAGCTGCTGCAGGTCGCGTTGCGGGCCGGGCAGTGCTGCCGCGAGTGCTGATTCTGGCCACAAAAGTGGCAGGCTGGGGCAGCAGTGTGGCTGGGCGGCCACGCGTCGCAGGCCTGGGGGAGTCGCTGGTCGGGGGCCCATGATGGGGTCGCAGGGTCCGCGGGGAACGAGGTGAGGCTGCGGAAGGAGACCTCCATAGTGGTAGCAAGTTCAACAGTCGCTTCAAGATTTAGGGCCCCCTTTTCCAGCAGTCGTTGGCGCACGTAATGTGACCTAAGGCCTGCAACAAAGGCATCGCGTACAGCGGGTTCTCTATGTTCTGCCGTGGTAACCGCCTGGTAATTACAGTCACTAGATAAAGTTTTAAGCTCTCTCAGGAATTCTGCGAGCGATTCCGTAGGCCGCTGGCGGCGAGTAGTGAACACATGTCGTGCATAGACTTCATTAACAGGCCTCATATACATTTTGTCGAGTAGCGCTAGGGCTTCAGTATATGAACCGGCACAGTTTAGTTATGTAGAGATTCTGTGGCTCACCCTTGCGTGCAGTAGGCTCAGTTTCTGCTCCTCCGTTGTTTCGGCTGTGCTTGCTTCTGCCAGGTAGGCTTTAAAACACCGCAGCCAATGAGAAAAAAAGTTATTTTGCCTCTGCATCCTGTGGGTCGAGTTCCAGTCGCTCAGGCTTGAGGGCTGATTCCATGATTGATCCTGACTGTTTCTTAAGTAGATTAAATTGATGAGACCATCAATTCACTAGACACGTGCTTTGAGATATAAACAGTGGTTTTAATCTACTTACTACAGAGCCAGCCTGTTACACGTTAAACTCTCGATGAACTGGTCGGCTGGCTCTTGGCATCGATATTTATACAGCAGTCCAGGGGGAGGAGCCGTGGGCGGAGCCAAGGGTGGAGCCCTGTACAAACTCCTAAGCATTCCCAGAGCTACTCCCCTTAGTGGTCGGGCAACGCAACTGCGTTTACAATCGTACGGTCTCATATATATATCACAGTGTGAATTACACAGTTACATTCACCACAATCCCCCCTATATCTTCCACCATTCACCTTAAATTTATGTCCCCTTGTAATAGTTTGTTCCACGCGGAGAAAAAGTCTCTGACTGTCTATCTATTCCCCTGATCATCTTATAAACCTCTCTCAAGTCGCCCCTCATCCTTCTCCGTTCTAATGAGAAAAGGTCTTGCACCCTCAACCTTTCCTCGTATGACCTACTCTCCATTCCATGCAACATCCTGGTAAATCTCCTTTGCACCTTTTCCAAAGCTTCCACATCCTTCCTACAATGAGGTGATCAGAACTGCACACAGTACTCCAAATGTGGCCTTACCAAGGTTTTGTACAGCTGCATCATCACCTCACGGCTCTTAAATTCAATCCCTCTGCTAATGAACGCTAGCACACCATAGGCCTTCTTCACAGCTCTATCCACTTGAGTGGCAACTTTCAAAGATCTGTGAACATAGACCCCGAGATCTCTCTGCTCCTCTACATTGCCAAGAACCCTACCGTTAACCCTGTATTCCGCATTCATATTTGTCCTTCCAAAATGGACAACCTCACACTTGTCAGGGTTAAACTCCATCTGCCACTTCTGAGCCCAGCTCTGCATCCTATCTATGTCTCTTTGCAGCCAACAACAGCCCTCCTCACTAACCACAACTCCACCATTCGTATCATCTGCAAATTTACTGACCCACCCTTCAACTCCCTCATCCAAGTCATTAATGAAAATCACAAACAGCAGAGGATCCAGAACTGATCCCTGCGGTACGCCACTGGTAACTGGGCTCCAGGCTGAATATTTGCCATCCACCACCACTCTCTGACTTCTATTGGTTAGTCAGTCCGTTATCCAACTGGCCAAATTTCCCACTATCCCATGCCTCCTTACTTTCTACATAAGCCTACCATGGGGAACCTTATCAAATGCCTTACTAAAATCCATGTACACTACATCCACTGCTTTACCTTCATCCACGTGCTTGGTTACCTCCTCAAAGAAGTCAATAAGACTTGTAAGGCAAGACCTACCCCTCACAAATCCGTGCTGACTATCCCTAATCAAGCAGTGTCTTTCCAGATGCTCAGAAATCCTATCCCTCAGTACCCTTTCCATTACTTTGCCTACCACTGAAGTAAGACTAACTGGCCTGTAATTCCCAGGGTTATCCCTATTCCCTTTTTTGAACAGGGGCACGACATTCGCCACCCTCCAATCCCCTGGTACCACCCCTGTTGACAGTGAGGACGAAAAGATCATTGCCAACGGCTCTGCAATTTAATTGCTTGCTTCCCATAGAATCCTTGGATATATCCCGTCAGGCCGGGGGACTTGCCTATCCTCAAGTTTTTCAAAACGCCCAACACATCTTCCTTCCTAACAAGTATCTCCTCAAGCTTATCAGTCTGTTTCACACTGTCCTCTCCAACAATATGGCCCCTCTCATTTGTAAATACTGATGAAAAGTACTCGTTCAAGACCTCTCCTATCTCTTCAGACTCAATACACAATCTCCCACTACTGTCCTTGATTGGACCTACCCTTGCTCTAGTCATTCTCATATTTCTCACATATGTGTGAAAGGCCTTGGGGTTTTCCTTGATTTACCCGCCAAAGATTTTTCATGCCCTCTCTTAGCTCTCCTAATCCCTTTCTTCAGTTCCCTCCTGGCTATCTTGTATCCCTCCAGTGCCCTGTCTGAACCTTGTTTCCTCAGCCTTACATAAGTCTCCTTCTTCCTCTTAACAAGACATTCAACCTCTCTTGTCAACCATGGTTGCCTCACTTGACCATCTCTTCCCTGCCTGACAGGGACATACATATCAAAGACACGTAGTACCTGTTCCTTGAACAAGTTCCACATTTCACTTGTGTCCTTCCCTGACAGCCTATGTTCCCAACTTATGCAATTCAATTCTTGTCTGACAGCACTGTATTTACCCTTCCCCCAATTGTAAACCTTGCCCTGTTGCACGCACCTATCCCTCTCCATTACTAAAGTGAAAGTCACAGAATTGTGGTCACTACCTCCAAAATTCATGTTGTATTGTAGTATGTGAAGTGTTGTATTTCAGTTATGATTTAAATGTCTCTCAGATGAAACGTAAAAGATCCCACGGCACTATTCCAAAGAAGAGCAAGCGAGTTCTCCCCAATGTCCTTCTCGATATTTATGCCTCATTTAGTATCTAAAATCAAATGACTGGTCATTACCCCCTTGCTGGTTGTAAGAGTTTGCTGTGTGTAAATTGGCTGCTGTGTTTCCTACATCCCAAAGTAACTAGAAGTATTTCACTGGCTGTAAAACAGATTGAGGGCATTAACAGGGCAAAATAAATATAAGTTTCAAGTTTTTATGCTGTTTGATCTTTATAGGACCAGAGCAATATTTAATTATGAATGGGTTGAAGATAATAAACAGAGCGGATAGAGATGGTCAAATGTCTAAGGTGTGGTTGATGTGCTACTGGGGGTCAGATGGGTCATCTGTGGAATGCACTTAGTTAAAGTTCAATATTATCAGGTGCAGTGTTGAGTTAGCATCCCAAAGTTTAGCTAGGTTGACTTAGGTCAAGGAGAAATTTCAGAACCTTAAATATTTGAAGTTTTACCTGTGGTTATTCAAATCTCTGAAGACATTTAATCACCTGACACGGCCAGGCTTACTGAAACTTAATGTCATGGGTGGAACAATTAGGTTTGATGAATAAAACAGCCCTTCAGTGTTTTTTGCTTGGTGTTATGAAATTGTTTATGCTGTTTTTATTCTGTACAAATTAAATTTTCTCATTTGGTCCAGTGAAAGATTGGCGTGGTGTCTCTGGTTTGAATCGCGTTGTGTTAAATTCTACAAGCGCAGGATTTAATTTTCCATTAAAGCTGTACTAAAGGGGCTCTTCCGGTGGCGGCTTTGAAGGAGTAGGTTGCACATTTGGTGGCTCCCGCTCGGGTCAGAACTTTGGACTTTCTTCCCCGATTGTTTTGTCGGATCTGAAGTGGAAAATTGATGTTGGACGCATTTGTGAAGAGGAATCCTACATCAGTGCATGGAGAAGCGGACCAGGAGTACTCATAAAGGAAGAAATAGGCGAACGGAGAAGGCTTGGGCTGAGGCTGCAATGGGAGAAAGAATGGCGGAGGACTGGAGTTCTGGCTTGATGACCCAGCGGTCGATGGAGCAGTTGATGCAGTTTATACAGGAGGGCTTCGCCAAGCAGAAACAGGACTGCTTGGACCCGATTAAGGAGTCGATTGCGCGACTGGAACACAGGCTGGACGCTCAAGATTGGGCAACCCAGAAAGTGGAGAATATTGAGAGACCAACAGAAAAGGCTCCAGGAGAAGGTGGAGGATCTAGAGAACAGGTCCCGCCAGCAGAACCTGAGAATCGTGGGTCTCCCGGAGGGATCCGAAGGAACAGACGCAGGGGCATACATAGCGGCTATGTTTGAGAAGTTACTGGGGGAGGGGACATTCTCACGACCCTTGGAGGTGGACAAGGCACACAGAGCGCTCGCAAGGAAGCCGAGTGTGGGTGACCCCCCCGAGAGCAATGGTGGTTGATTCCATAGGGACCTGGACAAGGAGTGCATTCTACGGGGGGTCAGGCAGACACAAAGCTGTAAATGGGAGAACAGTGTCCTGCGTATATATCAGGATCTGAGTGCGGACGTGGCCAGGAGTAGAGCAGGGTTCAACCAGATAAAATTGACCCTTTTTAAGAAGAAGGTAAAGTTTGGACTTCTGTACCCGGCCCATCTTTTGGTTATGCACAAAGAGCAACATTTCTACTTCGAGTCGCCTGAGGAAGCGATGGAGTTTGCGAGAAGGAAAGGGTTGATATCGGACTGTGGTGTTTGGACTGAACTTTGCTGCAGTGCTCATGTGTTTTTTTTCCTCTTCAGTTATTTAAAAAAAAAGAAACGTTTTGGTCTTTGGATGTTACTTGTAATGCCTTTTGTATTGAGTTGGGGGTCTGCGGACGAGCTGCTTGAGTTAAAATTTGCATTTGCACTGATGGGGGATGGAGGTGTAAATGTTAGATGTTCGATGTTTGATGTTTGATCTTCTTTTTGATTTTCATTGCATGTTTCTTTTGGGCAAGTGGGTTGGGATTGTTTATGTTTGCATATGTGTGTCCGAGCGGGAGGAAGGGGAGGTGAGGGAGTAATAGGTAGGAAAATGTCTGGCGCCATGGGCGGGGGCCACCAAGCTACCTGGGCGGGCTACCTCACAGAAGCACAGTGGGGGGTGAGTAGATGGTATGCTTGTTGGAGGGGGCTGTGTGTACTAGGGGGGAGAGGGGGGGAATGTTCTGCTGATGGGGAAGGGACTTTTGCTATGGGACAATAGGGAGGTCAGGGATGGAGGCTGCCGGGGGGCGGGCCTGCAAATGCGAGGGGTGCGGGCTGGAGACTGGTCCAAGAAAGGGGATGGCTGATCGGCAGAGAGGGGGGGTGGCAAGAAGCCCCCCAACCAGGCTTATCATATGGAATGTAAGTGGGCTAAATGGGCCTATTAAGAGGGCACTCGTATTCGCACATTTCAGGGGACTGAAGGCGGACGTGGCAATGTTGCAGGAGATGCACCTTAGAGTAGCTGCCCAGGTCTGACTAAGGAAGGAATGGGTCGGACAGGTTTTCCACTTGGGGCTGGACTCTAAGACTCGAGGGGTTGCGATCTTGATTAATAAGCGAGTGTCATTCGAAGCGGGAAGAATAGTTGCAGATGTGGGGGGTCGGTACATAATGGTCAGTGGAAAGCTGGAGGGGCTGCCAGTGGGACTCGTATGTACGCGCTGAATTGGGATGAAGGAGGATGTTGGGGAAGATCCCGGTCCTGGATTCGCATAAGCTGGTTATGGGGGGGAACTTCAACACAGTCATTAACCCAGGGCTAGACCGGTCTTGCTCAAGGATAGGCAGGGTGCCAGCAATGACAAAGGAACTAAAAGGGTTTGTTGGGGGGGGGGGGGGGGGGGGGGGGGGGAGTGGACCCATGTAGATTTAGGCGGACGAGAGTGAAGGAGTTTTCCTTCTACGCGCACATGTATAAAGTTTACTCCCGGATTGACTTTTTTATCCTGCACAGGGCTTTACTTACGGGGTTAGTGGACAAATACTCAGCGATCACGATCTTGGATCATGCCCCGCACTGGGTTGAGCTGCAGGTGAGCAAGGAGAATAGCCAGCACCCGCAGTGGAGGCTGGACGTGGGACATTTAGCAGATGAGGAGGTGTGTGGGCGGCTGACGAAATGTATCCAGAACTATCTGGAAGTCAACGACACAGGGGAAGTTTTGGCTGCGGTGATCTGGGAGGCACTGAAGGTGGTGGTTAGAGGGGAGCTGATATTGGTACGGGCCCACAGGGAGAAGACAGACAGAGAAGAGATGGACTGACTGATAAAGGAAATAGTACAAGTCGACAGGAGGTATGCGGAGACCCCAGAGGCAGGGCTTCTAAGGGAACTACGGAGGCTGCAGACGGAGTTTGGTTTGTTATCTACAGGGAAGGCGGTGGAGCAGCTGAGGAAGGCGAGGGGGGGAATCTATGAATATCAGGAGAAGGCCAGTAGAATGCTTGTGCAGCAGCTTAGAAAGCGGGAGGTGGCCAGGGAGATTGGGAAAGTAAAGGACGGGTACGTCACCAACCTTTTAATGTTCTATCTAAGGACAAGATAAGGGTATGAGTGATGAGACAAAGAGTTCTAGGAGGTCAGCAGGCTGTGCCATGATTTATGACATTGCTTATGTTTCTACTACTGATCGAATTCCTGATCACGTAATTCTGATACTGATAATGATAATGCATAAATAATGAACTGACTCTTTCTGTAAGCGCGGACTTGAGGAGGCATTAGCAGTTTGTAACAACTACTCTCTAAACTCGTGTTACAGCCAATACTGCATGCGGTCTTTTCGTAAATAAAGACTAGTTATTTTGTCGGAACAAACTTTGTTGAGTCTTTCTACCACAGTCAAGAAGCAGGAAAAATAGTGACTTCTACATTTGGCGCTCCGAAGCAGAAACTGATACCCTGAGTGAATTCCGTGGGGGACTGAAGAAGTGATCGAGCCACGACCGGAGGGAAGAGACAGACGCTGGCACAAGGTAAGATTCACCTTGGTCTCTCTCTCGGATCGGTGCTACGACCCCTCGTCCCTGGCGGAGGACACTAACAGGTGATGGTATTCGAATCTAAATTGGACTGTAAGTAGAGTGTTTAGGGGCAGGGACCCACTTGTGGTTAGCCTCAGGTCAGGGACCCCTTGTTCTCGTTTTCAATCCGGATCAGGGTTATCCAGGCTTAGTTTGGGTCAGGGACCCTGTGATTTGATTTTGGTACCAGGAATCTTTAAAAAACGTTTTTGCCAGGGGCACAGTATACTGACGTTATGGGACAGAGTTTAGATAAAACAGGAGGCAACTCTCCTTTGCTTTTTATGTGTTCTGAGACCCCTACTCAAGAACGTAATTTCCGACGATTATCTGCTGCACTAAATAGTAAATTGGGTAAAGATATTTGGCCACGAGGCGGCCCATGGAACTTGGAAAATTGCACTGCAGCGGAAAAGACTATTTGGACAAAAAATGTTGGTTCCAAGTTGAAAACTTTAATTTCAGAATGGAACAAAAGAGTCGACTAGGCACCACGAACAATCGCTATTAATGAGTTAGAGGGATAACGCCCATAGAAAAGGGATTGATGAGTGTGTGGACGGGAAATCAAAGGATTGGGAAACTGATGAAGACTTGATAGAAGGGCTGGGGGCCCCGATCGGGTTGGAAGAGATAGCAGATGGGCTGAAGGCCATGCAGTCGGGTAAAGCCCCTGGACCGGATGGGTACCCTGTAAAAAGGTTCTCTGGGATGCTGGGGCCATTGTTGATGAAGGCAGTCAATCAGGCAAGGGAGAGAGGGCAGCTGCCCCGACGATGTCACAGGCCACTATCTCATTGATCCTGAAGCGGGATAAGGACCTGAAGCGGGTCCTCCAGACCAATCTCCCTATTAAATGTAGATGCCAAATTGTTGGCTAAGGTCTTGTCCTCAAGGATTGAGGACTGTGCCCAGACGTGATTGGGGAGGACCAGACGGGATTTGTTAAGGGGAGGCAGTTGGCGGCCAACGTAAGAAGGCTGTTGAATGTTATCGTGATGCCACCAGAGGGTAGGGGCTTAGAGGTACTGGTCGCAATGGACACAGAGAAGGCATTTGACTGGGTGGAATGGGATTATCTGTGGGAGGTACTGGGGAAGTTTGGAATTTGGGATCTGCTTCATTGACTGGGTCAGGCTGCATCAGGCGCCCATGGCAAGTGTTCGGACGAACAGGCTGACATTGGGCTATTTTAGGCTGCACCGGGGGACGAGGCAGGGATGCCCCATCTCCCCTCTGTTGTTCGCACAGGCCATAGAACCACTGACAATTGTGTTGAGAGCCTCAAAGGGCTGGAAGGGACTGGTCCGGGCGGAGGGGGTGGGGGGACACAGAGTCTTGCTATACGCGGACGATCTGCTCCTATATGTGTCGGACCCATTGGAAGGGATGGAAGAAATTCTGGGGATTCTGGGGGATTTTGGCCAGTTTTCGGGTTAGAAGTTGAACATGGGGAAAAGCGAGATGTTCGCGATCCAGGCAAGGGGGCAGGAGAGGCGATTGGGGAAGCTGTCGTTTAGAGTGGTAAGGGAAAGCTTTCGGTACCTAGGCATCCAGGTGGCGCGGGAATGGGAATGGCTGCACAAACTTAATCTGGCCCGACTAGTAGACCAAATGAAGGAGGATTTCCGAAGGTGTGTCGCGCTCCCGTTGTCACTAGCTGGGAGGGAGCAAACCGTGAAAATGACGGTTCTCCCGAGATTCCTGTTTGTGTTTCAGTGTCTCCCCATCTTTATTCCGCGGTCCTTTTTTAAACGGGTCAACAAGGTGATCTTGGGCTTTGCATGGGCGGGTAAGATCCCGCAAGTTAAAAAGGGGATGTTAGAGCGCAGCCAGTGGGAGGGTGGGCTGGCACTCCCAAACTTTAGTAATTATTACTGGGCAGCAAAAATAGCCATGATTAGGAAATGGATGGTGGGGCAGGGGGTAGTTGGTGTGGGAGCGAATAGAGGCGGCATCTTGTAAGGGCACTAGTTTGGGGGCATTAGTAACGGCGCCTCTGTTGTTTCTGCTGGCACGCTACTCCACAAGCCCCGTGGTGATTACGGCCCTGAGAGTCTGGGGGTAATGGAGGAGACATGTGGGAGCAGAGGGAGCATCAGTCTGGTCCCCAACTTGCAATAATCACCGGTTTGCCCTGGGGTGGTTAGATGGAGGGTTGCGGGGATGGCAGAGAGCAGGGATTGATAGGTAGCTGCAGGCGCGGGACTTCCTACACAGGCAGGCCTCAACCTTCCCGCTCCGACCGCCAAGGAGGATACAGGACAGGGTAGTTTCCAGAGTGTGGGTGGGACAAGGGAGGGTTTCAGACATTTATAAGGAGCTTCTGGGGTCAGAGGAATCATAGACCGAGGAGCTGAAACACAAATGGGAAGAGGGGTTAGGAGGAGAGATAGAGGATGGTCTCTGGGCAGGTGCATTGAGTAGAGTCAACGTGTCCACAGCATGTGCCAGGCTCAGCCTGATACAGTTTAAGGACGTTCACCGGACCCACATGACAGTGGCCCGGATGAGCAGATTCTTTGGGGTTGAAGACAGTTGCGCAAGTGTGTGGGAGGGCCAGCGAACCATGTCCATATATTCTCGGCATGTCCGAAGCTTAGGGGATTCTGGCAGGGGTTTGAAGATGTCATGTCCAGAGTATTGAAAACAAGGGTGGCACCGAGTCCAGAGGTGGCGATTTTCGGAGTGTCGGAAGACCCGGGAATCCAGGAGGAGAAAGAGGCAGACATTCTGGCCTTTGCTTCCCTGGTAGCCCGGAGATGGATATTATTAGCTTGGAGGGACTCAAAGCCCCCGAAGTCGGAGACCTGGCTATCGGACATGGCTAGCTTTCTCTGTCTGGAGAAACTCAAGTTCGCCCTGAGAGGGTCACTGTTTGGGTTCGCCCGGAGGTGGCAGCCGTTCATCGACTTCTTTAGGGAGAATTAACCACCAGCAGAAGGGGGCGGGGGGCTGTGGGGTTAGTTTAGTGTAGAGTAGGGGGTTAGAAAAGGTGGGACCTGTGAGGGAGGAAGACGGCCTTTGCACTATGTTTATATTTGTGTGTACACTGTTTCTCCTGTTACTGTTCTAAAACCATAAATACCTCAATAAAATGTTTATATTAAAAAACGTTGTACTAAAGACCACTTAACATTGAGAAGTTTTCTTTCACAATGTTACTGAAAAGCATTCAGAGCTCCAGTGACTTTGCAGCACAGTCTTGGTGTTGGTTTGAGGTCGGGGAGATTTGCATGAAATCATCCTGCGACTCTGTGTTACTCTTTGGTGGGGTTTGTTGAAGTGCATTTTAAAGCAGTAACTTTATCTCTTTTTTGTTTTCTTCTTTTTTATCACTCCTCCTAAATCTACTTTTTCAGATGCCAAGGCTGTTCAGGTTTTGAAACTTTGCACATTGGTTTCAGAGTTTGACAACCCCAATTCTTTGCAGATAATGATGTGGTTTGATAAGAAGATGCTTTTTCTTTGGTATGTTATTTCATAGAATTGGATAGAATTTGCTATCCCCCTGCCCCCCCCCCCCCCCCCCCCACCCCACCCCACCACCCCAGGCAATTTGGTGTAAATTTAGGGATGGGCAATAAATGCTAGCCCTGCCAGCCTTCCCCATATCCTGTGAATGAACAAATTAATTCTAGTTTGCCCCCCATGCTTATGCTCCACACAAAACTGTCCCCACCCTATTTCAGTTAACCCTAGCAGCACATTATCCTGCTCCTTTCTTGCTCAAGCACTTATCTAGCTTCACCATAAATACATCCATGCTATTCCTCTCAACCAGCTCATGTGGCAACGGCTTCCACGTTCTCACCATCTTGGAGTAAAGCCGCTTCTCCTGAATTTCCCATTGGTTTCTTTTGATGATTGTACTAGAGGCCATAAATATAAGATTTAGAGTCCCACACAAGTGTCATAGTGTCATTACGCCTGGAAGGAAGCCATTTGGCCCATGTGCTCATGCTAGCTCTCTGTACAACAATACAGTCAGTCCCATTTCCCAGGTTCTTCATTCCCAGGTTTATTCTGGAAGTTTATTTCCCTCAAAGTGCCTGTTCAATTTCCTTTTGAATTTGTTGATCATGTCCACTTGCTGGCAGTGAATTCCAGCTCATCATCACTCAGAGTGTAAAAAGATCTTCCTCACATTCCACCATCCCACCTCTTGCTTAAATCTGTGCCAATAAAGTTTATGCCTTTGTGTGGATCCTGAAACCAGCTTTGAAATCAGACTGAAGCGAAACATGTCGAGAACAACTTTAAACAATTCATTTTCGGGTCTGTAGGTGTCGCTGACTAGGCCAGTATTCATTTCCCATCACTAATTGTCCTTGGGAAGGTGGGTGATGAGCTGTCTTCTTGAAACGCTGCAGTGCACGTGGCGTAGGTCCATCCATAGTGCTTTTAGGGAGGGTGTTTCAGGATTTTGACCGAGCGACAAGTGAAGGAACGGAAGATAGTGAGTGGCTTGGAGGGGAACCTCCAGATGGCGGTAATCAGTTGAAAGACTTGTCCACCTAATTGAAGCCCATGGGATTAAGGAGCCGGTGAAGGCATCAATACAAAATTGGCTTATGGAGATAAAGTAGAGAGTAGTGGGGTTGATAGTAGTAATAACATTCATGCCATAGAAGTGCAGGCAATGACCATTTCCAACAGGGAAGGGAGCTTGACACCCCTCTCCCCCTCACCACCCCGCCCCCCATGACATTCAATGTTATTACCATTATCAAATTAAGGCAGAGATGGTTCACCCGATGCCAGTTTCTACTGATTTACATTGTGGACCTTATAGAACAAAGAACATATAGTGCAGAAGGAAGCCATTCGGCCCATCGAGTCTGCACCGACCCACTTAAGCCCTCACTTCCACCCTATCCTCGTAACCCGATAACCCCTCCTAACCTTTTTGGTCACTAAGGGCAATTTATCATGGCCAATCCACCTAATCTGCACATCTTTGGACTGTGGGAGGAAACGAGAGCACCCGGAGGAAACCCACGCAGACACGGGGAGAACGTGCAGACTCCGCACAGACAGTGACCCAGCAGGGAATCGAACCTGGGACCCTGGCGCTGTGAAGCCACAGTGCTAACCACTATGCTACCGTGCTGCCCTTTTATGTATTTGTCGATTTTCTACTAATATTTTTCACTGTACCTCGGTACACGTGACAATAAACAAATCCATCCACCCAGATGGCAGTGGTAATGTCACTGCACGAGTTATCCAGAAGCCCAGGCTGATGCTCTTGGGATAGGGGTTCAAACCCTGCCAAGGAATTTGAATTCAATTAATAACGAAGTAGAATTCAAAGGTAGTCTCAGAAATTATGACCATGAAACGATCATTGATTGTCATTCATCAATGATCTTTAGGGAAGGGTCATTTATGGGAATCTGCCATCCTTACTAAGTCTGGCCCACATGTAATTCTAGACTCACAGCAACGGAATGTGGCAACTAGGGGCTTTTCACAGTAACTTCATTGAAGCCTACTTGTGACAATAAGCAATTATTATTATTAAGTGATCAATTCTTAACTGTCCTTTGAAATGGCCGGCAGCTACTCAGTTCAAGGTCTATTAGGGATGAACAACAAATACTGGCCTTGCCGGTGATGCCCACAGCCCATGAAAGCATAAAAAAAAGCCATTTGCTAATACCCTGAGGGTCACCTTTGACTAGAAAACCGACTAAACATTTTGCAGAAAACTTTGGCCACTCAAACGGGTTAGAGTGTAATTGAAGCTTGACATAATCCAGGACAAAACAGTGGGTTTGTTGGACACGCCAGCCACCAGCTTAAACATCCATTCCCTCCACCACAGCCGTCGCTGTAATGTTGATCAATGGTTCTACAGTAACTTCACAGAATCACAGAATTGGTACAACACAGAGGGAGGCAATTTGGCTCATTGTGTCTGCACACGTTCTCCAAACGACTTTGGCCATTTCCCCTGTACTCCTGCACATTGGGCAGAAACTTCTGTTTTTTATTCAAGGTGCTGGTTCAGGCAAGAAAGGTGGTGGTGTGCAGCCCACTAGCTTCACTGCCGGCCTTTCCTGCCATATTCTCCAACACTTTGAGAAAACAAAAAGCTGGAGGCAGATCCCACGACAGAACCTGCCCCATCAACAATATTGGTCTTCTAGGGTGCCTGGATCTAACAGAGATAAAAATAAAACCAAAATCCCCCCCCCCTACAATATACCCCCTCAGAGGAAGCCTCCTAGCACTGCCCACTGGCACTTCCCCCTCAGTGCCAGAAACGATACAGCGAGGAAGCCCTCTAATTATATTGATACATATTTAAATGAGATTCCAGACCTTCCATTGTGTGAACCTTGATACACCAATGGCAGTGAGCGGAGACAATTGCGTTGTGAGATTGCACTGGCGAGAATCTCGTATTCAGCCTCTTACGAGGTTGTGCGTCCCCTTTGCCATTTACACCTGCAGCAAACAACAACGCAAAATCCTGGCCACTATTGCTATTCAAATCATCATCCAATTGAATGTCTCGATTGAACCTACCTCCACCACATTCCAGGCAGTGTATTCCAGACCTGAACCGCTCCCTGTTTGAGAATGTTTTTTTTTTCACATCACATTTGCTGCTTTTGCAAATTTGTGCACTCTCTTTCTTCATCCTTTTACGAGCGGGAACAGTTTCTCCCTATCTACTCTGTCTTTATTTTGAGCATCTCCATCACACCTCCTCTCAGCCTTCTTCTCTCCAAGGAAACTAGTCCCAACCTCTCCAATCTATCTTCATAACTGAAGTTTCTCATCCCCGGAGCTTTTCCTGTGAACCACTTCGGCACTTTGTCCAATGCGTCCACATCCTTCCCCGAGGGGCATCCAGATCTGTACATAATATTCCAGGTGAGGTCTAACTAGTGCCCTGTACAAACTCAACATAGCCTCCTTGCTCATGTATTCTATGGCCCTATTGATAAAGCCCAGAATATTGTATGTTTTTTCTCTCTCTGCTGGCCCTGCCACCTTCAATGATCTATGCACAGGTAACCCCAGGTCCCTCTGCTCCTGCATTCCCCAAGAATCTCATTTGATATTGTCTTTCCGTGTTCTTCCTACCAAAATGCATCACTTCACACTTCTCTGCATTGAACATCTGCCACCTCTTTGCCCACTCCACCAACTTGTCTACACTGCCTTCTTCACAGTTTATAATACTTCCAAGTTTTGTGACATCCAAAAACTTTGAAACTGTCCTCTGCACACCAAGATCAGAAAAAATAAGGGTCCCAATACCAACCCCTACAAGCTTTTCTCTATCCAGTGACCATTACGCTGAGCTTGGACGTAACACTCAAATGTACACCTGGCCCAAAATCAAAGCATTCTAGAGAATACAATAGACTCCAAGCTGGTGAGAATCAGGTTGAGGATATTATTGCCAATCACCCATAACCCACCACTTCCAAATAATGCCACTTTGAGCCAGGGCAGCTCAGTATCAAACCAAACTGTAGATTGAAAGAGCAACCTAGGACAGACAAAGCCCTTGTGGGCGGCATGATGGCACAGTGGTTAACACTGCTGCCTCACTGTTCCAGGGACCCGGGTTCAATTCTGGCCTTGGCTTACTGTCTGTGTGAAGTTTGCACAATCTCCCCGTGTGTGCGTGGTTTCCTCCGGTTCACTCCCACAGTCCAAAGATGTAAAGGTTAGGTGGGCTGACCACGCTAAATTGCCCTTAGTGTCCAAAGATGTGCAGTTTAGGTGGGGTTGTGGGGATAGGGCGGGGCAGTGGGCCTCGGAAGGGTGGGCTTTCAAAGAGTCGGTGCAGACTCGATTGGCCATAAGGCCACCTTCTGCATTGTAAGGGTTCTATGGATTCTCTATGGGAAGCAGCTCCACACCAAAAGGAAGAGGGAAAAAAATCACAGAATATTACACAGAGGTAGAAAGACTGGATCAAAACTAGTTGTAAAATAAATACAGCTGGTGTAAAAAATGTTAAAACTTGACAGGTGGTTGGGAGAAAATTACTTTCCTATCCCCACAAGCGTTAGCTGGGTTTCCAGAGCACACACAATCATACAAAAGCCATTGAGCTGTATGTAAACAAAAATTTAAATAATTTTTAAAAATCACCTAAGTTCCGGTATGCACAACTGTTGGCAAAATAGAATTATGTGAAAGCTTTGGTCATGGTCCAGGCTTAGCCTCCACCTTGTTTCAGTTTCAGTTCATCACCAGAAGGTGGCAGATTGATTTTATTTCAGTTGAGCAGAGTGGCACAGCAGCAGAAGTACTCATCAATAAGAAGCACCACATCAATACGACACTTGGTCCTCGTGTGTTCCAGCCCAAATCTAAGTGGGTCAATATTTCTTTTAAAATGAAAGAATTTGATTAGCACATCACAATACCTGTCCTTTGTTGTTAAGGAAAGTACAGAATAAATATAAAGCCCCTGGCACACTTAGCTGAACACATATTACAGTACAAATTGTGATGACTTTCATTAATTAACAAAATACTGTATGTGGCTGTTAAGCATTACAACATAAGAAGAGTAATCTTTGAATGGAAATTAAATGACCAAAACAGATAATTGGGTCCTTAGACCAGAACAAAGGTGCACGACTCTGTTTATTGCACATTTAGTACGTTAGCCCATCCCGAAACTGACTATTGAAGTGCAGATGTTCCTGCACGGAAGCTTACACCGTGAATAAGTGATGTGGGGTGCTTGTCGCCTGAAGAAAAAGAACAATCACATCCTTCAAATATTGGTTACATGAGAAGATACAGTACCTCATGCTATTTTGTTGAAGTGTATGCCTGGGGGCTGTCCGTGATCAACAAGCTGATTCAGTAAAGTCACAACGCATGCAATGTTTACAACTAGACAACCTAGCCAATCCACCTAACCAGCATTCTGCAGCAGGACGCTCGTTGCTGCAGAAACCTACATATGTAACTCTTAACACACCAATATTCCTGTTGGGTTTTATGTACCACTGATGTACCACTGACACAGCCAACATCTCAACATTGCTGCTCTGATTACTGCCAGGACAACAGCTGACAGGAGAGAGCATGGGGCAAGGGCCATAATATGAAGTCTGCAAACTCTTTCAAAACATGAGAAATAATTGACGTGATATAGCTGGGCGGGATCACAGCTAATATTGACCTCATTATGTTATTTCTTCTCAAAGGGTAGCATGGGCTATATTGTCAAAGGTCATAGATCATAGAATTTATAGTGCAGAAGGAGGCCATTTGGCCGATCGAGTCTGCACTGGCCCTTGGAAAGGGCACCCTACTTAAGCCTATACCTCTACCCTATCCCCATAACCCAGTAATCCCACCTAACTTTTTTGGATGCTAAGGGCAATTTATCATGGCCAATCCACCTAACCTGCACACCTTTGGACTGTGGGAGGAAACCGGAGCATCCGGAGGAAACCCACGCAGACACAGGGAGAACATGCAGATGCCGCACAGATAGTGTCCCAAGCCAGGAATCGAACTTTGGAGCTGTGCAGCAACAGTGCTAACCACTGTTCTACCGCGCCGCCTGTAAATATTCAGTTGTATCCAATCCATTCCAATGAGTGGATTAGACAGACTCACTGACCATTTGCTGCTGGGCTTTGTGATCTAACTCCGATGGAGCAGATGGAAAGCTCTGACAATCCTCTTCTTGTTGAGGAGTAATTTAGCATGGCCAATCCACCTACCCAGCACATCTGTTTTGGGTCGTGGGAATGAGACAAAAGCAGATACGGGACGAATGTGCAAACTCCACATAGACAGTTCCCCGGAGCTGGGATCGAACCCAGGTCCTTGGCGCTGAAAGGCAGCAGCACTAACCATTGCGCCACCATACTACCCTAAAGATCCTATCTGAAATGGATGTGGACAATCTGAGTGTAATGAAATTTAGAATCATAGAATTCCATTGAGTCAGCACCGACCCTCTGAAAGAGCACTCTACCTAGGCCCACTACCCCACCCTATCCCCATAACCCCACCCAACCTTTAGACACTAAGGGGCAATTTAGCATGGCCATTCCAGCTAACCTGCACATCTTTGGACATTATAATATAAAAATGTATAAAATGTTCTACTCTTAAGCTGTCAAGCTAAAATTGCAATATATATCCTGCAGTTCATCTGAAGAAGTGTTTGAACAAATATAACCACGTTACTGCTATCTGATATAAACTAACCACAGGCCCATATGTAAGATATTCGATCACACCTAACCTTGCTTCTTTACAATTTCTGCTTGGTTAGATCAGAAATCAATATGGATGTAAAACAACAGCAAGTATGTAGTAGGTACAAGATTGAGTGGACAAACACAGGCAAATTTGCACAAAATATTTTCCTTGAACAAAAGAAAATGATTCTAATCCTTTTCGTTCAATTAGATTATTTAACCACAAATTTCTCACAGACATACTGGGCTAGAATCTCCGTTTGGGAGACTATGTGCTGATGCCGGTGTGGGACCTGTGGCGTTTTACCTCCGAAAAAACGGCGCAAAACCTTCACCGATCCTCCGTCTGGTGGGGGGCTAGTAGGCAGGCAGAGTAGAGCACCCGGCACTAGCTGCGGATACGGCCGGAGGATTGCCGGGTGCATGGCCGCGCATCAGACTGCAGCGGTCGTGCCGGCAACATGGCGCGCGGACCCGGCCTGCCAAATAGTGCCCCCCTTTGGCCAGGCTCGCCACCCCCGGACCACCCCCCATCAGTGCCCCCAGCCTCCGCCAAAGTCTCCCCTGCCTGCGGATTGGACTGTGGTGGCGCTGGACCAATCTGGAACCGGCACACCGGGCTCCTGGAAAACAGTAGCACACGCGACTGACCGACACTGTCGGGAACTCGGCCCATCGGGTGCGGAGCATCGGGGGGTCGGCCTCAGGTAACGTCCTGAGGCCGTTCCGATGGCGTGTGGCGTACTCGCAGAGTACACTGTTTGGAGGGAGAGGAGCATCGCAAAAGCGGCGCTGCACCCGATTTCGGTGCCAAAATGGGTTTCTCCAGCCAATCGCTGAACGCGATTTCGGTGTCGGAGACCAGAGAATCCCACCTGCTATTTTTTTTTTGCATCAATTTTGATTCCTAATAAATGAATAGGTTAGTCAGACACTGACCTCTCACTGCTGGGCATTTGTGATCCAACCCAGACTGAGGCAATGGAAAACTCTAACGATCCTGGGCTGGATTCTCCGGTCTGCCAGCCACGTTTTCCTACACGGCGCACCCTCGCCGGCAGCGGGGTCCCCCGTTCCGGCAGCCAGCCAATGGGATTTCACATTGTGGCCGCCCCATGCCACTGGGAAAGCCGCGGGTGTGGGTAATGCTGCCGGCGGAACGGGAATCCCGCTGGAGAATTCCGCTGCCTATCTGAAATGGATGTGCAGAATCTGAGTGTAATGCTTAAAGGGCATGTACGCATGCCCACCAAATCACTCCTAATTCAGCAATAAATAGATAATAAAAGCAAATTACTGCGAATGCTAGAACCTGAAACCAAAAGAGAAAATGCTGGAAAATCTCAGCAAGTCTGGCAGCATCTGAAGGGAGAGAAAAGAGCTAACGTTTCGAGTCCAGATGACCCTTTGTCAAAGCAATAAATAGATAATCCTACTTACAGAGCCCTTAGAATACTTAATGCTTGGACACTACCCTGAGGAAGTCATGCAGTGATGTCCTGGCAAAGAATAAAGAACAAAGAACAATACAGCACAGGAACAGGCCCTTTGGCCCTCCAAGCCTGCGTCGACCATGGTACCTACCTAAACTAAAACCGTATGCATTTACGGAGTCCATCCTTCCATTCCCACCCTATTCATATATTTGTCTAGACGCCCCTTAAATGCCGCTATCGTACCTGGTCCCACCACCTCCTCAGGCAGTGCATTTTACATATAGTTACCACCACCTGTGTAAAAAAACTTGCACATCCGTTCTAAACTTTTCCCCACACACTTTAAACCTATGTCCCCAAGTACTTGTCTCTCCTACCCTAGAAAAGAGCATCTGACTATCCACTCTGTCCATGCCGCTCATAATCTTGTAGACCTCTATCAGGTCGCCTCTCAACCTCCGTTGTTCCAGTGAGAAGAGCCCATGTTTATCCAACCTCTCCTCATAGCTAATGCCCTCCAAACAAGGCAACATCCTAGTAAACTGCTTCTGTAGCCTCTCCAAAGCATCCACAACCTTCTGGTAGTGCGGCGACCAGAATTGTACACAATATTCCAAATGAGGCCTAATTAAGGTCCTGTACAGCTGCAACATGACATGCCAATTTTTATATTCAACATGCGTGACCAAAAGACGCACCGGATACAGCAGACCGAACTTCACCTACTTCTTGAAGAAAATAGACTTGACTTGGCTAAAGCCTGCCCTCTTCCTTGCCACCTCCACGCTCAGGTCCTGGTACACTCGCAGGATACTGTTGTCCCATTTACAAATCCTCGTTCGGTTGGCCCACTGAACAATTCATTCCTTGTCCAGGAACTTATGGAATCTCACCACCATTGCCCTCGGAAGGTCCCCCGCTTGCGGCTTCCTCGCAAGCTCTCTATATGCCCTGTCCACCTCCAAAGGTCGGGGGAATGCCCCCTCCCCCAGCAGCTTTTCGAACATACCCGCTACATGGTAGCACGGTAGCATGGTGGTTAGCATAAATGCTTCACAGCTCCAGGGTCCCAGGTTCGATTCCCGGCTGGGTCACTGTCTGTGCGGATTCTGCACGTCCTCCCCGTGTGTGCGTGGGTTTCCTCCGGGTGCTCCGGTTTCCTCCCACAGTCCAAAGATGTGCGGGTTAGGTGGATTGGCCATGATAAATTGCCTGTAGTGTCCTTAAAAAAGTAAGGGGGGGGGTTACGGGTATAGGGTGGATATGTGGGGTTGAGTAGGGTGATCATTGCTCGGCACAACATGGAGGGCCGAAGGGCCTGTTATGTGCTGTACTGTTCTATGTTCTATGTTCTATATGCCCCAGCATCCGCTCCCTCAGCCCCCTCTGGGAGCCTGACAATTCTTAAGTTCTGCCGGCGGGACCGGTTCTCAAGGTCCTCCACCTTCTCCAGAAGCCTTTTCTGCTGGTCCCTCAGCATCCCCACCTCCAGCTCCACCGCTGTTTGATGCTCCTCCTGTTCAACCAGCGCCTTCTCCATCTTCTGGATCGCCCGATCCTGGGCGTCCAATCTAAGCTCCAACCGATCGATCGATTCTTTAATCGGGTCCAAACAGTCCCCTTTCTGCTTGGCAAAACCGTCCTGGATAACCTGCATCAACTGCTCCGTTGGTCACTGCGCCGCCACCCCAGGGGTCCGGTCCTCGGCCATGCTGTCTCCTGCAGCAGCTTCAACACAGCTCTTGGCTAACTTCTTATTTCTGCCCTTTCGTGCACTTCTGGTCCTTTGCTCCATGCACTAATACGTGGAAACGGTGCCCAATTGCCTCAGCGTTCAAATTCACCATTTAAAACCAGAAAAAAGTCCGGGGGAAAAGTCCAAAAATCCGACCAGAGCGGGAACCACCAAATGTGCGACTTACTCCTTCACAGCCACCACCGAAAGTCCTCACCACCATCTTCTGGTGGGCAAGTGGGATGGACAATAAATATTGGCCTAACGAGCGATGCCCACCTCCTGTAAATTAATTTTTAAAAAACGCTGAACCACAAAAATACCGGACGAACTATTAGTGATAGAAGCAGTAAATACTTCCCCGACCTTACTCACTACTTACCAATAACGCTCTCCCTTGTATACTCTTGTTGCCGCAGCAGTGCAGGACCACTCGCTGAAGATTAAAAAAATTAGAAAGCTAAAAAAAATAGCAGAAAGCACCTTTTTCCCCTCTGCTCCAAATTCCCAATACCCATACTGACTCTGACGGTGTCTCTCAGCCTCAATCATAATCAACACCTATTGAGACCCTGATCAGGCTTCATGTGATTGACAGTTAACTGCCACTCAGTCAGCTGAGTCAGCTATCTTATTAATCTTTTAACTAGACAACTGAACTTACAAAAAAATAAAGAGAAAGGCTGAACAGTTCAATTCCCAATCTACTCCAAATTCCTGATAACCGCACTCACTCTGGCTGTGTCTCAGTCAGGGTGTGCCCGCTCCCACTGCTTGTGTGCAAAGCTCACTGAGTCATGTATGATGCTAAGTCAAATGGAATAGGTTATTGCAGAGTTTCATACCATGACTATCGGAGGAGGGGACTTGGCATGAATTGGTCAACAGAGAGAACGAAACACTCACAACAACTTCTCCCAAACAGTTAAAGGGCAGGAGTTTTAAATGTATTCACGGTGTGACAGCTCCCTTTGACAGTTTATCCTCTCACTTTTGACAGTTGGTTCTGGGCCGTTCCAGTGAGTTTCTCAGTTCCAATGAGTTTATGCATTTTTTTTCATGCACATTGACGCCTACTTATAGAATCTCAAAGGACAACTGACCTCCTCAGAGGCGCGAGGAATCATATCCAAAGGGGTAGCTTACTTCTCCAAAAGGGTATCCTGGATATACAAATGAATCCATAAAGTGCAAACCTGCTCCGAACCATGTCTAATCTGCATATGTCAGGTTCAGACACCTCTCACACTAAAATTTCACATGATTGGAAGCAGCTGCTGATTTCTATTGCCAGCTGCCTGCTCGACATGCGCATGAGTGAATTCTGATCCATTTCCAGCCCTTGTGTACTGTTCCGACTGCCCTCATCCACTCCTGCTGTTACTTCATCAAAAAACACAATAATACCATAAGACATAAGAGCAGAATTAGGCCACTCGGCCCATCGAGTATGCTCCGCCATTCAAGCATGGCTGATATTTTTCTCATCCCCATTCTTCTGCCTTCTCCCCTTAACCCTTGATCCCCTTATTAAATCAGAACCTATCTATCTCTTTCTTAAAAGACATTCAGTGATTTGGCCTCCACAATCTTCTGCGGCAAAGAGTTCCATAGGTTCACCACCCTCTGGCTGAAGAAATGCCTCCTCATCCCTGTTTTAAAGGATCGTCCCTTTAATCTGAGATTGTGTCCTTTGGTTCTAGTTTTTCCTCCAAGTGGAAACATCCTCACCACGTCCACTCTATCAAGGCCTCGCAGTATCCTTTAAGTTTCAATAAGATTCCCCTTCATCCTTCTAAACTCCAACGAGTACAGATCCAGTGTCCTCAGCCGTTCCTCATTCCAGGGATCATTATTGTGAACCTCATCTGGATCCTTTCCAAGGCCAGCACATCCTTCCATAGATATGGGGCCCAAAACTGCTCACAATACTCCAAATGGGGTCTGACCAGAGCCTTATCCAGCCTCACGAGTACATCCCTGCTCTTGGATTCTAGTCCTCTTGACATGGATGCTAACATTGCATTTGCCTTCCTAACTGCTGACTGAACCTGCACATTAACCTTAAGAAAATCTTTAACAAGGACTCCCAAGTCCCTTTGTGCTTCTGATTTCCTAGGCATTTCCCCATTTAGAAAATAGTCTATGCCTCCATTTCTCCTTCCAAAGTGCATAACCTCACACTTTTCCACATTGTATTCCATCTGCCACTTCACTGCCCACTCTCCTAGCCTGTCCAAGTCCTCCTGCAGCCCCTTGCTTCCTCAATGCTACCTGACCCCTACAGATAAGTTAGTCAAGCTTGATGTTGCTCCCTCCAGGGGATTCTGGAGAAGCGGTCACATCAGGTGACTCTTTTAGACAGGAGGTCATCATTGAGAAGAGTGATGGGAAAAAAAGACATCTTCGGGCACCAACTTCTCTATCAAAGCAGAAGCTCCAATACATTAGCCAAACACAGTTTCCCAATCATTCAAGGTTTAAATGTTTTTAAACATTTCAACTGTGGGACTAAGTTAAGAGAATTCCAGGGAGGCATTGACAGTCTCTGCTTATCTTCATGATTGTGATGTGAATCCCAGTGCTAAACATGCTGCTGATTGGCTGCCTGCGCAGCAGTGGGCACAGGCTCACGTGAGACGAACACCAACTAAACTTAGCCTCATTTCTTCAAGTTAACCTGCAGCAGATGCTGGAAGGGGATGGCAGAGACTTTCGCAGCAAAAAGAAACCAAAGGAATGGGGCAGCAGGCCAGAGTGAGGGCTCCCAGCTTCTCTGATTCAGTGCTTCAGTCTTTACTGCAGGGAGTAGAAAGGAGAGAGGTCAGGAGGTCCACCAGACATATACTGCTAAAGCATGCAGTTAGATCACCGTGGAGGCCAGTGCCAGGAGTCTAGACCTGAGGATCTGGACACATAGCTGAAAACGTTCAACGACCTTGCACGAACGGTCAAGATCAGCAAATATGCCTTTAAATGGTTCAATTCCCGCACCAGCCTCCCTGAACAGGCACCGGAATGTGGCGACTAGGGGCTTTTCACAGTAACTTCATTTGAAGCCAACTTGTGACAATAAGCGATTTTCATCTCATTTTCATTTTTCATCTCTTAGCTCTTAGCTTAGATGCTGATCAATGCACCAAATCATCATTACCCACCCATCAGCAACTTCGAGCAGTCAGGACTCATGATAACATTTGTACGCTTATACACTTTTACCGCTGCTGTAAGCCTCTGTAGGAATCTACCGTGCGGTTTAAGTGTAATCTCGTATACACTTCAAAACTCAGTAGACTTTAAGTTACGCTTCTCGGATGCGATATAGAAATCTTTTGTTGTGTCTATTGATTATAATTGAGAGACTAAGATCTTCTTGTGGTTACAAATCAAGTGTTCTCAATAAGCCCTTGCCAGCAAAAGACTTTAAGAGAAATAATTGGCTTAATGTTTTACAACAAATTTAACTTTCAAAAATACAGCTTGCGCAAACTTCAAGAGTTAGAGAGGAAATATGAAAATAAGGAAAGCGAATAGTTAGGTAAAAAAAGTATAGAGTGATCCTGGATAGAAAATGGCTTCCCTAATGTCTATGTTTAAGGAGAATGTTATCCATCTGACTCCATCTGTCCCTACCCCTGCAATGTGCTGATTGGCTTGGATGGGTTTCAAATGCATTTGGTTGGATGGTTAGTTGTCAAACATCAATGTGCAACATATATTCGGATATGTTGCATTTGTAGATGTTTGTGTGTGTTGGAATGTGATATATCCTCTTAATCAATTCTAGTTTCCGCTGGTTTATTGCTGACTGTGCTTTTATTTGGATTCTGAACAATGGTGTGTTCATGTAGTCATGGCGACCTTGGGTATGGCTGCATAGTTTTTGCTGTTAGAACAATGGCCAGTTTATGATATCAGTAAAAATGTTGCATAAGCTTAGCTATCTCTTTGAATGTTTCAGATTCTGTGTTTTGCCACTGCAAATTCTGCAAGCTGTGTGTTTTTGTAATGATGAAATCCATTTTAAAATGGATTTTAAACTGGGCTTTGGTATTTACATTAAAATGGCTAAATCAATTACCCTTTTACCTATCAGAAATAGCCAATTTCATTCAGCCTCACACCAATAACTCATCGCTTCCACATGCTTCCACCTATTCAACTATGACAGGCCCATCACCCAAACAAATTGTAACACACTCGCTGACACTCTTGTCTATGTGGTCTGGAACAGGAGGCAGCAGAGAACTGGCAGGAGACTGACAGAGCTGGAGGCCTTCACCTCCATGGAAGAGATGGTTCTTGGGATTACAGGTGTGGCCATCTCTCAGGCTTTAGCGAGCAATATTGCTGAAGCCATGCAAGATGATGTATCTCTCTATTTTACGCATCACCTGAAATGCGACTTCATCCCAATTCCATAACTGGTAGCGCAAGTGCAAGTTTCAGATCTTGCTGACTATGCACCCCCCTGCTTTCCATCCAATTCTCCTTCCATCTCCACAGCGCCCCCCCTCGCCCCCCATTGCTTTCAGAGACCTTCCCGCCTGCCCAGCCCATGGTGTCTGAGAAGGAAGGCCCGGAATAAAGGGTCCCCATGAGGAAGAAGGAGTGTATTACTTGAAGACCATTGTCACTCGATCCGACACCCGCAGCCACCAATCCAGATTCCGATACTTCAGAGAGCAGCATAGAGTTGGGGGGTCTGCACATGGTGAGTCAGTGGGTATGTGAGTGCTTCAACCAGACCAGGCAGGGGTGAGCTCCCCCAAATTAAACAAAAAAAGGGAGAAAGGAACATAAACTTCAAAAGTAGAAAAGTTAGGAAGGTTTGAAAAGGAGAGAAGAAAACAGGAGTAAAAATGCAGAATACGTTAACATTAGATCCCAGTAAAGAGTCAGCAATGATTTCTATTGTTGTACATTATTATGTAATATTCCTATTCCCATCCTATATTCCTATCTTCAGTAAAGTAAAGATAACAGCAGAGTTTTTCTGGACATTGTGAAGAAATCCCCCAATGTCAACGTCTCTGTAAATATTTTTGAAATGGTTCTCCTCCATGACCTCTTTCTAGTCTGACATGTGGGCAGTTTCGCTGTTAGGACAGTTCACCTGGAGCATCTGATTCAACAGCACTTAGAAATGAAGAAACCTTGCAGTATTTCTCAGAACTAAAGGATTTGCTTTGACAGGCCTTTCTGATCATTGCATCACAACCACACAAAGCATCTAATCTGTAATGTGCTGCAACACATCTGCAATGCGAACCACTGTGCAGCAACCCCAACTTGTGCAGCTTTACCCGGATTCTCTTCACCTCCGGGTCACTTCCACAAGCGGAATCTTTGTCATTCTTGTGCAAAAGCTCATCTTCGTCTGCCTTGGCCCAAACCAAATGGAAATGCTGCAAATGCTCAGCAAGCCAGGCAACATCTGTGGAGAGGGGAAGCGACTTAACGTTTCAGGGTCGCGACCTCTCCTCGGAACATTGCTTTTAACATTGCTACCAGGCAGCAGTCTCAGCACCAGCAGGCAGCCCACGGATTAACAGTTACGCTAATGATTAAAAGGTGAGAATCTCAAGGGCAGCAAGCAAGGTGGTAGATAGCAGCCATCAGACTGCCTCCAACCTTCCATTTCCATTTCCTCCCCATGTTAAAGGCCATTGAAGGTCAAGAGGTCTGACTCGCAACACACAGGCACAGGGACGTATGTGCCCAGGCCTAATAGGTGCAGTTTCCCCTGCTACTGGCAAAGCTTTCTTTCTGCATTTGTTTCTTCTGAACATCTTTGTTTCAGTTTTGCTGCCCCAGGTGGCTAAACGTTTAGGAGCCTTTGCTCTCACATGAGCAAAGTTCAACTACATCATTGAGAAGGAGACTTTCAATGCCCTTTGTCAATCCCAGAAAATTATTTTTAAACATTGCTGTGGTTTAAAAGTAGCTCAAAAGATTGTGGAGACTTGTGTTGTACAGCTTCCCAATAGGAAAAAAATCAGTTCAGACCAGTATTCTTATTTTTATTTATTTATTTAGAGTACCCAATTAAGGGGCAATTTCGCATGGCTAATCCACCTAGTCTGCACATCTTTTGGGTTGCGGGGGTGAGAAAGACCCCTCCCACCCGGCTTACTCTCTCTTCCAACTTCTTCCATCAGAATCATGTGAAAGTACCTTTAAGAAATGGGTGTTTAAGAAATGTACCTTTTAAGAAATGGGTGTTTATCAGTGATGTCAGAGTGTGGGTGGAGCTGGGCTGTCTGTCAGCTTTTTACTTTCGTTTTAGGCTGTTTGCTGCAGGATGTGTTTTAGTTTCGTTTTCAGAGCTGGATAGCTGCAGTCACAGCCAGCAGGTGTATGAGTCTCTCTCTCTGTAATCTAAAAACTGTAAATCGATCCTTTGGTGATTTAAAACTAATAACTGCTCTCTGTAGTGACTTTAACCTGATGTGCTTCTGTTTAAAGATTTTGTTTAAGGCTTCTGGATGTTAAAAGGACAGTTTAAGGATTACTTAGTGTTGTATTCTTTGGGGGTTGTATTTGAATTAATGGTTGCTAAGATGTTCACTGTTTCTTTTAAAAAGGTTAAGTTTAGTTAATTGAATAAACATTGTTTTGCTTTAAAAAATACTTTTCCATTTCTGCTGTACCACACCTGTAGAGTGGGCCATGTGCTCCTCATACCACAATCTATTAAAAGTTGTGGGTCAGGTGAACTCCATGATACACTTCGGGGTTCTCTAAACCCTGGCACATAACACAGGAGATACAAAAGTCTGAGAACACGCACGATCAGATTCAAAAACAGCTTCTTTCCCGCTGTTACCAGACTCCTAAACTACCCTCTTGTGGACTGACCTGATTAATACAACACCCCTGTATGCTTCACCCGATGTCCGTGTCTATGTAGTTACATTGTCTACCTTGTGTTGCCCTATTACGTATTTTCTTCTTTTTTCTTTTCATGTACTTAATGATCTGTTTGAGCTGCTCGCAGAAAAATAATTTTCACTGTACCTCGGTACACGTGACAATAAACAAATCCATCCGTCCATATGCAAACTCCACACGGACAGTGACCCGGGCTGGGATCAAACCCGGATCCTCGGCACCATGAGGCTGCAGTGCTAACCACTGCACCACCATGTTGCCCCTTAACCAGTATCCTTAGTTCCCATTTTTATTGGAGTTCCATATTATTGCTTACAAGACCAGATCAGGCCAGGATTCCTACTTCCCCATTTTTACTATTTTGTCCTCCTGAGTTTGAAAATCTATGATCATTGAAATTCAGCTCGGCTGGTTGGGGATGCAGCATCACGGGGTAGGCCTCAGGCAATGGCCTGAGGCCGTGGATAATGGGCCTCAGGGGGCGGAGAATACAAAATCCAGCGGCACTTCCGATCTTAACGTCAAAACGGATTCTCCGCCCCGTCGCCGAATGCGATTTTGGCGTCGGGGAGCAGAGAATCCAGCTCAGGGTGTCCCGCCTCTCCCCCACGTCATCCAGTAGTGTCTCCAACTTGGCATCAGCGAACCTCGGTGCCGCTCTTTGGAGTGGCATCTTTTTGGCTGGAAATGAGAGTGTGTGGGGAGTGAAGTGTTTACATGCGGCTGCAGCTTGTTGACCTGTCAAGTGCCAACACCAACACCGGCGAATTATATGCCAGCTTTCGTTGAAATTGCACTAGTTCCACGTGGTGCGGGTGCTGGCCCATTAGGATGTCCTGAATTGCTCTGGGACCGCCGCCACTTTTGGGCCCTTGACTATCACACTATTCTCTCCCGGTGTCAGCATTTAGTCTCTGAAATGGAGAATCCCGCACCATACCTTTTTTTCAATGCGTTCACAAAGCCACTGCGCACAGTGGTTCGCACTGCTGCCTCACAATGCCAGGGACCCAGGCCTTAGGTGTCTGTGTGGAGTTTGCAGTTTTGCCCCGTGTCTGTGTACGTTTCCTCCGGGTTCTCCAGTTTCCACCCACCGTCCAAAGTGTGCCAGTTAGGTGGATTTGCCAAGTTAACACAGAACACAGAACAGTACAGCACAGAACAGGCCCTTCGGCCCTCGATGTTGTGCCGAGCAATGATCACCCCACTCAAACCCACGTATCCACCCTATACCCGTAACCAACAACCCCCCCTTAACCTTACATTTTAGGACACTACGGGCAATTTATCATGGCCAATCCACCTAACCCGCACATCTTTGGACTGTGGGAGGAAACCAGAGCACCCGGAGGAAACCCACACACACACGGGGAGGACGTGCAGACTCCGCACAGACAGTGCCCCTTTGTGCCCAAAGATGTGCAGCTTAGGTGGGGTCATGGGGTTACGGGGATAGGGTGGGGATGTGGGCCAGATGTTCTTTCAGATGGTTGGAGGCTGAATGGCCTCCTTCTGCACTGTAGGAATTCTATGGTTCTATAGTCACCTGAATGTTTCCATCTATGGTAATTTCACTCAACGGTAGCTTTGAGAGGAAAACCAACATGGATCAATTAATTAGCTGTCAAAATCCTCAAATGCAGTTTTCACACCGAAAATGCATGACTGCGGGGGGGACCATGCAATGAATTCCCCTCCCCCACCAGTTCCAAGCTTAACAGGGACAGAAACTGGTGTTTGAAACAGCAAAAGTCTATTTCCCGCTGGAGGGTACTGTCACATAACTTGGCCTACATAACAACTTTACCACATCACCAGCTGGTTAGAAGGCAACGTCTGCCTCCAAAACCAACACGAGGGTGGTTAGAATGAGTGGTTGATATTAAACCCACGATGCGATCATATCTTGCTACTTCACACTGCAAAACAATGTAAATGAAAAAGGCTACCAAGTGTGAGAGGGGGGTGGGGGGAAGGGGGGGGGGGATGAGGAGAAAGAATAAGTAAAAGTTAACAGACAGTCCTTCAGATGAATGATATTGCTACAGACCAAATGCAAGTCGAATGCATTTGAGTTAACACTAGGATGGATAGCAAGCTGGGCAGGGTAATGGCTGCTTCTGGATTGGTGGGATGTGTGTTACTGGTAGCCTGGGCGTTTCTCTTGGTCTCCATTTATAAATGATTTGCATGCTCGAGGAACAATGTTTAAATCTGCTGAAAATACACTAGAGGCCTTGGCGAATTGTGAGAAAGAGACTGAAGAATGAAGATAACAAATGGATAATAGATGCTGCAAAATACCCATCATATCATCATTTAAGATGCATCTGGACAGATATATGAACGGGTGGGGAACAGAGAGAAGTAGATCCTTGGGAAATAGGCAACAGGTTTAGATAACCTGGGGCAGCACGGTAACATAGTGGTTAGCACAAATGCTTCACAGCTCCAGGGTCCAAGGTTCGAATCCCAGCTTGGGTGACTGTCTGTGTGGAGTCTGCACGTTCTCCCCGTGTGTGCGTGGGTTTCCTCCGGGTGCTCCGGTTTCCTCCCACAGTCCAAAGATGTGCAGGTTAGGTGAATTGGCCAGGCTAAATTGCCCTCAGGGTCCAAATTGTCCTTAGTGTTATGTGGGGTTACTGGGTTATGGGGATAGGGTGGAGGTATGGGCTTGGGTAGGGTGCTCTTTCCAAGAGCCGGTGCAGACTCGATGGGCCGAATGGCCTCCTTCTGCACTGTAAATTCTATGAAATAAAGGATCTGGATCAGCACAGGCTGGGAGGGCCGAAGGGCCTGTTCCTGTGCTGTAATTTTCTTTGTTCTTTGTTCAGACGTTTAACATTTGTACATTTTGGGAAAGGGAACAGTAAAAAGGGGAGTGTGAAATGGCAGGCTCTGAATGGAGCGATCCAGGTATGTGGACACCTGGATCTTTAAAGGTGGAAGTATAAGTACAAAAGTACCCAAGCAACCATATACAATTCCAGGATTTATCCACGGATCTAAAAGCAGGGATGACGAATTTGAGGAAAACCTAGTCTGCAATACGAGGCACCTCAGAATATGGAGGGTATTAGAGTCATGGAAAAGTTTCAAGAAATTCCCAAATCATTGGGGCTTTTTCAGTGGAGCACTAGTGTTCAAAGTATTGACCAGGAGTTGAGAAAGCAAAAAAGTACATTTTTCCGCACTAATTCGTGAATCCATAACTCCAAAGCTTAGAACTGGTTTCTCCTCCTGTGGACAGGCTAATGTCACAGGGAGAGTCCCAGCACTTACATTTCCACCACTAACCCACTGAACTTTCCTCATATAAAACCATAGAAAAAGTACAGCACAGAAGGAGACCAATCGGCCCATCTTGTCCATGCCAGCCCGAGGGCACCCTTTCTAATCCCACCTTCCTACACCCAATACATAGCCCTGCATCTTACAGCACTTAAGGTGCAGATCCAGGTACTTTTAAAAGGGTTTAGGGTCTCTGCCTCCACCACCAACTCGGGCAGCAAATTCCAGACTCCCACTACCCTCTGTGTAAAAATACTATTCCTCATGTCCCCTCTACACCTGCTGCCACTTATCTTGAATCTATGTCCCCTGGTTCTAGAATTCTCCACCAAGGGAAACAATTTTATCCTGCCCACTCTATCTCTGCCCCTCATAATTCTTTATACCTCAATTAAATTACCCCTCAGCCTTCATTGTTCCAAGGAGAATAACCCCAACCTATCCAATCTCTCCTCGTAGCTACACTTTTCCAGCCCTGACAGCATTCCTGTAAACCTTCTCTGCACTCTCTCCAGAGCAATAACATCCTTCCAGTAATGTGGTGACCAGAACTGCACACACTACTCCAGTTGTGGCCTCATTATCCATGCAGGTGAATTAAGAGCAAAGACTCTGGCCCAGATTTTCGCTCCCGGGTTGGGTACACAGATTCGGGGCATTTCCCAGCTCCAAGTACATGCCCTGGGAAAAATAGACCCGGAGGTTGGGATTTTAATTCTGGTGGGGAGGGGGCCCATCGCCCCTGGAATGTGAGCGGAGGCTGTTCCTTACAGATGTTGTCAGACCCGTTGAGTTTTTACAGCATCCTCTGTTCTTGCAAAGAAGCCATCTTGACTTCTTTTAAATTCATTTTACAGAATATAGGTGTCATATAGGCCAGCATTTATTGTCCATCCCTAATTGCCCCTAAGAAGGTGGTGGTGAGCTGCCTTCTTGAACCGCTGCAGTCCCTGAGGTGGAGGCATACCCTTTTAGCGAGGATGTTCCACCATTTTGACCTAGCGACAGTGAAGGAACGATGATATAATTCCAAGTCAGGGTGGTGAGTGACATTGGAGGGACACCTCCAGGTGGTGGCGTTCCCAGGTATCTGCTGCTCTTGTCCTTTTAGATGTGGGCTTGGAAGATGCTGCTTAAGGAACCTTGGCAAGTTCTTGCAGTGCATCATGTAGATGGTATACACGGATGCCACTGTTCATCAGTGGTGGAGGGATTGAATATTTGTGGAAGGGGGAGCAATCAATTGGGCTGGTTTGTCCTGGATGGTGTCGAGCTTCTCCTTCTAATCTTCACACTTTGGGTCTCACACTCCCAGCCTACCAAAATCTCTCTTTTGTGGAGGAGCTGATAATTTTAATTCCCAGCTTTCTCCTAAACTGTGCACATGCGACTCCCACGGGGCCTGACTCCAGTCCTGCCCCCGTAGAAATAGGAAGTGACATGTTCGAGGGTAAGTCTTCTGGTTCCCTGGCTCCTCCACCATTTTCACCACAGCAGCCAGCATTTGTTGCCCATCCCTAATTGCCCTTTAACCGAGGGGTTGGTCAAGAGTCAATCGGACCAGACCACACAAGGATGGCAGATATCCTTCCATAACGTGAACCAGATGGGTTGTAACGACAATCGACGATTGTTGTCATGGTCACCATTACTGAGGCTCGTTTAATATTCCAGATTTATTGTTTGAGTTTAAATTCCACCAGCTGCCAGGGTAGGATTTGAATCTGTAAGATGAGGAGATTGTGGATCTTTGAAATTCTATACCTCAGTAGGTTACCTGCATCATTGAATGTATTTAAGGCTGAGATAGAAAGATATAGGGGTGAATTCTCTGCCGACGGGATGCTCCATGCGGCGTGGGGTGGCCACAATGGGAAATCCTATTGACCAGAGCCGGGAACGGAGAATCCCACCACCGGCGAGGGTGCGCCGTCCAGGAACATGCAGCGGGAAAGGCAGAGAATCCACCCCATATGGTCCCTCAGGTAATCAGGGGATATGAGGTGCAGGCAGGAAAGTAGTTGAGGCAGAAGATAAGGGCGGCACGGTGGCAAGTGGTTAGCACTGCTGCCTCACAGCACCAGGGTTCAATTCTGGCCTTCAGTCACTATCTGCTCCGGTTCCCTCCCACAATCCAAAGATATGCAGGTTAGGTTGTGGGGTTACGGGGATATGGCGGGATGGACGGGGCATGAGGTCATGGGCAGAGTGTTCTTTTGAAGGGTCAGTGCAGACTCGATGGGTCAAGTGGCCTCCTTCTGCGCTGTAGGAATTCTATGATCGTAGCAGATTGTACCATCTACGAGATGCACAGCAGGAACTTGCCAAGGTTCCTCAGACAGCACCTTCCAAACTCATGACCATCTAGAAGGACAAGAGCAGCAGATACCTGGGAACCCCATCACCAAGAGGTTTCCCTCCAAGTCACTCACCACCCAGATTTAGAAATATATCGCCGTTCCTTCACTGTTGCTGGGGCAACATCCTGGAACACCCTCCCTAACAACCCTGCGGGTGAGCCTACACCTCAGGAACTGCAGCAGTTGAAGAAGGTAACTCACCACCACCTTCTTCGAGGCAATTAGGGTTGGGCAATAAATGCTGGCCCAAACCAACGACGTCCACATCCTGTAAAATGACTTTTAAAAAAGTCGAGATGGCTTCTTTGCAAGAACAGAGGATGCTGGAAAAACTCAACAGGTCTGACACCTGTGGAGAGAGAAAGCAGAGCCTTTTGAGTCCTTTGACTCTTCCTCAGAACTGAAGAGAATCTGTTAGATTTTACTGTGTCGCTGTGAGAGATTGCAACAAAATGGAACAACATTAAGATGGCCAGGTGTGGGAGGATGTTTGTGTGAGAGTACGAAGCGGCACCAATACAGTCATCATCTGGATCTGGAAAAATTTAATTGATTTAGCGTCCAATTTCCAAGCCTCTCTCACCTTCACATGGTCCATCTCTGACACTTCCCTTAACTCTGTCTCTCCATTTCTGACAATAAACTGACCATGAATATTCATTACACACCCACTGACTCTCACAGCTAACTCGACTACAGCTCCTCACACCTTCTCCCTATAAGGACTCCATCCTATTCACCCAATGTCTCTCTCTCATCTGTTCTGACGATGCCACCTTCGACAATAGCGTTTCTGGCACGTTTGTCTTTCTGTTTAACCAAGGCCCCCCTCCACTGTGATAGATTGGACACTCAACCAGGTCCAACCCATTTCCTGCACGTCTTCCCACAACCGTTTCCCCCCCTCCCAGAACCAGGATAGTTTCCCTTGTCCTCACTTTCCACTCCACCAGCTTCACCATTGAAAGGATTATCCTCCACTATTTCTACCAACTCCAGCGAGATGCCATCATGAAACACATCTTCCCCTCGTCTCCCCTGTCAGAATTCCACAGGGACCGCTCCTTCCATGACACCCTGGTCCCCTCCTCCAACTTGTCCAACTCTCCATCTCCTTCCCACAGCACCTTCTCATGCAATTGCAGAAGGTGCGTCACCTACCCCTATACCTCCTCCCTCCTCACCGTTCAAGGCCCCAAACACCTCCTTTTAGGCAAAGCAGCGTTTCACTTGCACCTGCTTCAACTTGGTCTCCTGTATTCGTTGCTCCCAATCCGGTCTCCTCTACACCCGGGAGACTAAATGCAGACTAGGGGGCCATTTTGTGAAACAGCTTCACCCAGTATGCAAGCATGACCCTAACCTTCCTGTTGCTTGCTATTTTAACTCAACACCTTGCTCTCACTCCCAAATGTCCATCCTTGGCCTGCTGCAATATTCCAGTGAATCCCGGTGATAGCTGGAGGAGTAGCTGGAGGAGTAGCTTCTAGTTAGGCATGTTGCAGCCCTGGGGACTCAACATTGAGTTTGGCAGCTTTAGATTGTGACTCCCCCCCCCCCCCCCCCCCCCCCCCCCACCCCCCCCCCCCCCCCCCCCCCCCCATCTTAAACCCCATTTTAAAAATATTCCATACATGTATTGCCTCAATGCGAATTTCTCCCAGCCCTCTCGGCCCCCATCTGTCTTGTTCTCAAAGTTTCAATCTCTCACAGCTGACGAGATGACCTTACTGTAGCAAGGAATGCATTTGGAAAGATAATTTGTCACATTAAGAAAAGGATGCAAAGTATGTTTGTCAACGGGAATGGACATCTGCCGAATATCCATTGTCTTGCAAAGAGGTACTCCGTGCACCGTTGGAAGATCTCACTGCCAATGGAGATCCCATAGTGCCTGCGGAGGAAACGGTATCTGCCTACTGGAAACATTAATGTAGTGAGTTTCAAGGATTTTTCATCCAGTGGGATTTGCCAGAATCCGCATTTTGCATCCGAGGTGCTGAAAACCTTGGCATTGGGCATAATAATAATCTTTATTGTCACAAGTCGGCTTACATTAACACTGCGATAAAGTTACTGCTAAAATCCCCAGGAATCAAAACTAACTAGGACCCTGGCACTGTGAAACAACAGTGCTAACCACTATGCTACCATGCCACCCCATGGTCGTCTCCTTCTCTCACACCATTATCAAATCTGTTAATCAGTCATCGCCTGACCTCCACCAAACAGCCCTATTCCGGGTGCTAGTGTCCTCCACCGTGAAAACTGAGGCAAAGTATTGATTCAGCATCTTTGCCATTTCTGTGTTCCCCACTATTAATTCTCCGGCGGGGCAGCACGGTGGCGCAGTGGTTAGCACCGGCGCTGAAGATTGGGTTCGATTCCGGCCCCCGGTCACTGTCCGTGTGGAGTTTGCACATTCTCCCCTTGTCTGCGTGGGTTTCGCCCCCCCCCCAACCAAAGATGTGCAGGTTAGGTGGATCGGCCACACTAAATTGTCCCTCAATTGGGAAAAAATAATTGGCTACTGTAAATTTATTTTTAAAAAATATTAACTCTCCGGTTTCATCTTCCAAGGGACCAACATTCACTTTAACGACTCTCTTCCCTTTCGAAGCTCCTTTGTCAGCTATAACCTGTTCAACTGTCTTCATAGGGTGATGAGGTCCAAGCAGTATCTTCTTTAGGTGAACTGAGTTGAAACTGATCCTGACCATGCCATCTTTCTTCACTGCAGCCACCATTGCTGATACCCAGTCTGTGGCATCGTCTCTGGGGAGATGGCACCCAGTGTAGTCATCCGGTCCAGGCCATCGGCTATGGTCTGTTTCATCACTAGGGAAACTCTTCTCGGAACACAGACTGTGGGTGGTACTGAGTCATCTAGCCCTGCATGATATATTACCACAGGGGTGGGCAAACTATGTCCCGCGGGCCGCATGCGGCCCGCCAAAGGTCTTTATGCGGCCCACCAAGTCATTAAAAAAAAATAAAAAAAATTTTTTAAATTTTTTTTATTTAAACAAATTTTTTTTTTAGGTTAATGGGGGGGGGGGGGGGGGGGGGGGGCTGTTGGGTTACTTACTGGTATAGGGTGGCTACGTTGACTTGAGTAGGGTGATCATTGCTCGGCACAACATCGAGGGCCAAAGGGCCTGTTCTGTGCTGTACTGTTCTATGTTCTATGTTCTATATGAGGCGCCCAGAATCATAACCGGGTGAAGTAATTATTTTACTTAATATACTATGCGGCCCTTTAAAATTGTGAATTTCTGAATGTGGCCCTTGCACGGAAAAGTTTGCCCACCCTTGTATTACCAGATACCCGCAATGGTGTCGCAGTTGAATAGGTCTTTATAATCTATCATTTCTGGAGCTTGATGCTGCAGAGTGCATACATCTGGACCAAGGTGGGTTAACCCCAGAGTGATGGTGCCCTTCAGACCCAACAGTGACTTTACATTTTGCTCAATGAAATGGAACTGGAGGATGCCCTGCATGCACTGGAGAGTGGCCACACCTTCCTCATGGATAGTCTGCCCACCATACACCACGAGGTCTACCTGTGTTAGGATCTGGTGCAGCACATGGACCAATTTCCCGCAAAAAATGCCTGAGCAGGTCATTGCACTTTGGTCCAGTGTCGATCTTTTAGTTTTGCCTTGCTGCAGGCTCTGTTTAACACGGTGAAAATCTCACCCTTCTCAGTAAAGGGGTCGACACTTTCACATTTGCGCATTTTTGAGGCTCAGTACCTTGGTTACTCTGAAAGACCTCCGATTCATTTACCCTCTTCCTACTCTGAACCCAGGAGTAGTGTCCAGCTGCAGTGTGTCAAGCTGCAGTGGCTTAGATCTGCAACATTTTGCAAAATGGTTAAATTTTCCACATTTGTTACAACGCTTACCGAACAGTAAACATGTAGGTCTGTTCTGTGAGTATCGGCCGCCGCATTTGGGGCAGGGCAAACACCGTGACTCTTTGCTGTTCTTTCTTTTTTTCTAAAAATAAGTTTTATTCAGGTTTTTTAATAACAATAACAATAACAAATTTAAACAAATTTTCTCCCCGCAATTTAAAACAAACAAGGCGTGTTTCCACACCAAAACAAGAAAAGAACTTTCCCCACAAAATAAATAATAACAAATAGCAATACAAGAAAGAAGAAAATAACATAACAAACCCACCGCCGCAAAAACAAACCCCCCAACCATCACCAACCCCCCCCCCCCCCAACCCCCCCCGCCCTCCCTCCCTCCCCCCGCCCCCCGGGTTGCTGCCGAGACCAAACTCACTACCCCTTCGCCAGGAAATCGAGAAAGGGCTGCCACCGCCAAAAGAACCCCTGTACCGACCCCCTCAGGGCAAATTTCATCCTCTCCAACTTGATGGACCCAGCCATGTCGTTGACCCAGGTTTCCGAACTCGGGGGGCCGCGTATCCCTCCACTGTAACAGAATCCTGCGCCGGGCTACTAGAGACGCAAAGGCCAGAATGCCGGCATCTCTCGCCTCCTGCACTCCCGGCTCCGAAGCTACCCCAAAGATCGCGAGCCCCCAGCCCGGCCTGACCCTAGACCCAACCACTTCCGACAAAATCCCCGCCACCCCCTTCCAAAACCCCTCCAGAGCCGGACATGCCCAAAACATATGGGTGTGGTTCGCCAGGCCTCCCGAACACATCCCACACCTGTCTTCCCCTCCGAAAAACCGGCTCATCCTTGCCCCCTGTGCAGCACCTTCAGCTGAATTTGGCTGAGCCGTGCGCAAGAGGAGGAAGAATTCACCCTCTCCAGGGCGTCCGACCACGTCCCATCCTCAATCTCTTCCCCTAGCTCTTCCTCCCATTTCGCTTTGAGCTCATCTACTGAGGCCTCCTCCTCCTCCTGCATCAGTTGGTAAATAGCCGAGATATTCCCTTCACCGACCCACGTCCCCGAAAGCACCCTGTCCTGCATCCCCCTTGGCTGCAGCCGCGGAAACTCCTCCACCTGCCTCTTAACAAAGTCCCCGACCTGCATATACCTAAAAGCGTTCCCAGGTGGGAGGTTCCACTTCCCCACCAGCTCCTCCAGAGTCGCGAACTTCCCATTCAAGAAGAGGTCCCCAAACTGCCTGATGCCTGCCCTGTGCCAACTCCCAAATCCCCCACCCGTTCTCCCTGGCGCAAAACGGTGATTGCCCCGTATCGGGGCCCAAACTGAGGCCTTCACTTCCCCCCTATGCCGCCTCCACTGTCCCCAGATTTTGAGGGACGCAACCACCACCGGACTCATGGAGTACTTTGCCGGGGGGGAGTGGAAGTGGGGCCGTCACCAAAGCCTCCAGACTTGTACCCACACAGGACACTACCCCCAGTTTCTTCCATGCGTCACCCTCCCCTTCCGTCACCCACCTGCGAATCATCGCCACGTTCGCCGCCCAATAATATCCACACAGGTTGGGCAGTGCCAGGCCCCCTACCTCCCTTCTTCGCTCCAAAAATACCCTCCTTACTCTCGGGGCCTTCCGCGCCCACACAAACCCCAGAATCGACTTATTCACCCTTCTGAAAAAAGCCTTCGGGATCAACATGGGGAGGCGCTGGAAAAGAAACAAAAACCTCGGGAGCACCATCGTTTTAACCGACTGGACCCTGCCCGCCAACGAGAGCGGCAGCGCATCCCACCTCCTAAACGCCTCTTCCATCTACCCCACCAGCCTCGAAAAGTTAAGCCTATGCATAGCCCCCCAGGTCCTAGCCACGTGGACCCCAAGATACGTAAAGCTCCCCTCAGCCCTCCTCAACGGGAGTTCCCCTATATCCCTCTCCTGACCCCCCGGGTGCAGGACAAACAGCTCGCTTTTCCCCACATTCAGCTTATATCCCGAAAAGTCGCCAAACTCCTCAAGTATCATCAGCACCTCTGGCATCCCCTCAGCCGGGTCCGTGACACACAGCAGCAGATCATCTGCATACAGCGACAACCGGTGCTCCCCCCCCCCCGCACAATCCCCCTCCAATTCTTCGAGTCCCTCAGCGCCATGGCCAGGGGCTCAATTGCTAACGCGAAGAGCAGGGGAGACAAGGGGCACCCCGCCTCGTTCCTCTGGAAAGCCGAAAGTCCTCTGACCTCCTCCCATTCGTCACCATACAGCAACCCTCACCCAGCTAATGAACCCCTCACCAAACCCAAACCTCCGTAACACCTCCCACAGGTAACTCCACTCCACCCCATCAAAAGCTTTCTCCACATCCATGGACGCCATTATTTCTGACTCCCCAGCCACCGGCGCCATCATCATAACATTCAGGAGCCTCCGCACGTTGGCATTCAATTGTCTCCACTTTACAAACCCCGTTTGGTCCTCACGGATCACCGTCGGGACCACATCCTCCACCCTCCTGGACAGCACCTTGGCCAACAACTTGACATCTACGTTAAGGAGCGAGATCGGCCTATAAGACCCACACTGAAGGGGGTCCTTGTCCCGCTTCAGGAGCAAAGAGATAGTTGCCCTGGATATCGTCGGGGGCAGAGCCCCCTCCTCCCTGGCCTCATTCAGGGTCCTCACCAGCAGTGGGCCCAGCAAATCTGAAAATTTCTTGTAAAATTCCACCGGGAACCCGTCAGGCCCCGCCTCTTTCCCTGTCGGCATGCTTCCCAACGCCTCCACCAGCTCCTCCAACTCAATTGGGGCCCCCAAACCCTCCACCCGCTCGTCCCCTACTCTTGGGAACTCCAGCTTATCCAGAAAGCGGTCCATCCCGTCTGCTTCCCTGGGAGGCACCGCCCGGTACAGCCCCTCGTAAAAGGATCTGAACAGCCCATTGATGTCCTTTCCCCCCCCGCCCTAAGTTACCTCCTGCATCCGTGGCTCCCCCAATTTCTCTAGCTGCCTCCCGCTTCCGGAGCTGGTGAGCCAACATCCGACTTGCCTTCTCCCCGTGCTCATACTGCCCCCTGTGCCCTCCTCCACTGCGCCTCCGCCTTACGGGTGGTTAAAATGTCAAACTCCGCCTGGAGACTGCGCCGCTCCCTCAGAAGCCCCTCCTCCGGGGTGTCTGCATATCGCCTATCTACTCTGACCATCTCCTCCACCAGCCTCTCCCTCTCGACCCTTTCCTCCCTCTCCCTGTGCGCCCGAATAGATATCAGCTCCCCTCTAACTACTGCCTTTAGTGCTTCCCAAACCATCCCAACTTGCACCTCCCCTTTGTCATTGGTTTCCAGATACCCCTCTATACCCCTACGGATCCGCCCGCACACTTCCTCCTCTGCCAAAAGCCCCACATCCAACCTCCACAGCGGGCGCTGATCCTTCCCCTCCCCCAGCTCTAGGTCCACCAAATGTGGAGCATGATCAGAAATGGCTATCGCCGAATAGTCCGCCCCCACCACTCTCGGGATCAGCGCCCTGCTAAGCACGGAAAAGTCAATCCGGGAGTACGCCTAATGAACATGGGAGAAAAAGGAGAACTCCCTACCCCCCGGCTCCAAAAACCTCCAAGGGTCCACCCCTCCCATCTGATCCATGAACCCCCTCAGCACCGAGGCCGCTGCCGGCCTCCTGCCCGTCCTAGACTTCGAGCGGTCCAGAGCCGGATCCAGCACCGTGTTAAAGTCCCCACCCAGGATCAATCCCCCTGTCTCCAGGTCCGGGATCAGGCCCAGCATACGCCGCATGAAGCCCGCATCATCCCAGTTGGGGGCATAAACATTAACCAAGACCACCCGCTCCCCCTGAAGTCTCCCACTCACCATCACATATCGACCTGCACTATCCGCCACCACTTTGGACGGGCCGAACGACAGGCTCTGACCCACCAAAATTGCCACCCCACGGTTCTTTGCATCAAGCCCCGAGTGAAACACCTGTCCCACTTCTTTGCTGTTCTTTCTGACTGCTCAGTTAGCATACAGACGCTGATGGCAGATTTCAGCATTAAATCTTTCTGATGAAGAAACTGCGGTGTGGACAGCATCACTATGGGCCCCAAACACAACGGAGTCGCAACACAATTGAAATTAACTATCAATTTTTAGAAAATACGCTGGGTGGGATTCTCCATTGGCGGAATCCTCCGTTTCGCCGGCAGTGCACTCACGCCCATGGATTTCCCAATGGCATAGCGGTGGCCTGAATGGGAAACCCCATTGGCCGGCTGCCAGGACAGAGGATCCATTGCCAGCGGGGGAGGGGGGGTTGGGGGGGGGGGGGGCGGCGTTGCGCCAGAACATGGATCTGTGGGGAGGAGAATCTTGCCCTTTTGGTCTTTTGGCTGCTCAATAACTACAGTCACCAGGTTTGTAAATTTAAACACAATTAATTTTTATTAATAACAATGATTAAATAGGCAGCAAATGCAGCTGGTTAACTATTATCTAATTCTTAACCCTCTATTTAACTCTTCCCACCCTCTACATACACAAGACAGACAAACACAGAAGGGAAAGAGGGATGTAAAGGAAAATAATACGAAAAGTAAAAGGATAAAAGTCACTGCTTCAGATGGATGTCTGCCAGTACACCTTTCTTCAGTCAAGATCTTCAGTTGGATGAGGTCTTTGCTTTCAGTCTGCGCCTTCTGTCCCCGGATTCTCTGAAAACATCCCACCTGGTATGACACAATCACTGTCGCCGAGCAGAATACGGTCTTTGGCCAATCCATTGGCCACCAGCCACCAATCAAACCAAATCCCTCTGATCTCTCAGGTGCCAGAAAGCCTGAGTTCTTCTGTTCAAAATCTAAATCTTCATAGCGCAGTGTATTATTTTGCAACTTTTGAGTTCCTCACTTCCCCTGCTCGACTTAAAAATATATATGTCCATTAAATATCCATGGATCAAAAATGATAATGACAGAGTAAAAGAAATGGGAAATAAGGAAATCAACAGGGACAGTCCCACTATGACACACATCCCCACTCTTACCAGACTCCTAAACAACCCTCTTATGGACTGACCTGATTAACACTACACCCCTGTATGCTTCATCCGATGCCGGTGTTTATGTAGTTTATGAACCTTGTATTGCCCTATTATGTATTATCTTTTATTTCCTTTTCTTTTCATGTACTTAATGATTTGTTGAGCTGCTTGCAGAAAAATACTTTTCACTGTACCTCGGTACACGTGACAATAAACAAATCCAATCCAATCCAATCCTCGGGTATTTTAAAATAACATCAAAATTCACTTGTTTTGTGAATCTGGGTCAAGTGGGGCTGGAATTAACGGCGCACCAGCCCAGGGTCTGTGACAATTTGACTTACTCATGCGCCCTGAGAGTGAGATTGTGCTGGTTGGCTGTATTTGAGATGCCGCTTGGTTGGTGTCCTCAGTGTGGATGGCAACAGGCATCCTTGCGGGTACCCATGACACCATGGACAAGTACTGGGTTGCAATAACTGGCAACCAGTGACTAACACCAAGAAACGTTTATTGATAACACCGAGCACTCTTTCATGCTGTGTGTCTGCCTTTATCCTTGTGTCCCTGTTCCTGAGTCTTCCGTACCCTACTGGGAGCCAAACCCATCAATCAGACCAATCTCTGGAAGGAGAACGCCACAAGAACAAAAGACACCTAATTCCAAAGCAGGCAGAGAAAGCCAAGCCTCTGGGATTCCTATCCAGAACGCCACATCTCACCTATTTCTCCTGTTTATATCCAGATAGTAATTATCTTGAGAAGAACAAGGGGACGTTGGAAGAATATTTTCACGCAGAGATTTCATTCATCTAGAAAAACGTCCCAAGGCATTTTGCGAGGAGAGGGTTCAGGAACAGACATTGATCAAGGGTTCAGGTTAACGAATGTGAGCATTGGTTTGGCGGCATGGTTTCACAATGGTTAGCACTGTTGCTTCACGGTGCCAGGGTCCCAGGTTCGATTCCCGGCTTGGATCACTGTCTGAGCGGAATCTGCACATTCTCCCCCTGTCTGCGTGGGTTTCCTCCAGGTGCTCCGGTTTCCTCCCACAAGTTCCGAAAGACATGCTTGTTAGGTGAATTGGACATTCTGAATTCCTCCCTCAGTGTACCTGAACAGGCGCCGGAATGTGGCGACTAGGGGCGTTTCACAGTAACTTCATTGCAGTATCAATGTAAGCCTACTTGAGACAATAATAAAGATTATTATTATTATTATTATTAAAGAACAAAAGAAACCTTTGAAGGTAGGGTGAGATGTGGCATGATTTCGACCTGGGAAAGCTGCTCCAGAGTGCAGTTGTTGTAATAGTCTAAGGCACAGCCACCATGATGGACAGGAGGCAGGGCAGATATTAAACAGTCAACGGTGTAGAAGATCCGAGCGCCAGCTGAATCCACAACTTAAATACAAACAATTTCAGACCATTGCCATGGGTACCGATTGGTATTAAGTCTCATACAGCTTCCTACCCAGCAAGTAATTGTATGGTGGTTTGGTTAAACAGAACTGTTTATGCAAGTTCCGCATTGCAGCAGCAGACCTGCAGCTATTTGGAGAAGAAAGCCACCTACATATGGAATATAAAGTAAGGTGAGCCCACCTTCTACATGCTCCTGTTTTTGGTTTAACATAACGTACGTCAGAAGGCCCACACAGTTTCTATTTTACTTCAGGTGTTATGATCTCAGTTGATGGTAATTATTACTGTTCAGATATCTTTCTTTGAAGAGTTTTGCTATAAACCTCTTCAGCGATCTACCTCATTCATCCTTTGTGCCACTGCTTAAAACCTTGCGTTTTGACCAAACGTTTGGTCCCCTGCGCCAATACAGTAAAACATTTATTATCTAACACCTGCGAGGAATGGGTGGTGCTGGTTTATCGAACTCAGTTTTCAGACAATCCTGGGTGATCTTATGCATATAATACTGCATAAAATCCATCCTTATTGACGGAGCTGTCCTGTTGTTGATGCATCTCCACCTCCAGTGCGAGGAATGACAAGGGCTGTCAGCATTTCATCTCCAAGTCACTCAAAAACCTGACTTGGAAATATATTCCCGTTCATCCACTGTCACTGGGTCAAAGTTTCGGAACTCCCTCACTAGCAGCACTGTGGATTCACCTACACCTCAGGGGTTGAGGAGGTTCAAGGCAGCTTACGACGACCTTCAGAAGGGCAACTAGGGGTGGGCGATAACTGCTGGCCAAGCCGGTGACGCCCACATCCTGCAAATTAATTTTTAAAAGAAGGATCCATTAGCTTGTGACAAAGCCTCTCACCGTGTGCGTGGATGCAGTGTCAACGCTGCCTTTTCGTCTCAGCTAACACATTACTGAAGCCCGTAGGAACTGTCTTAAATCTTTAGCCTGATTATCATATTAGACATAGAAAAATACAGCACAGAACAGGCCCTTCGGCGCACGATGTTATGCCGAACCTTTGTCCTAGATTAATCATAGATTATCATAGAATTTACAGTGCAGAAAGAGGCCACTCGGCCCATCGAGACTTCACCGGCTCTTGGAAAGAGCACCCTACCTGAGGTCAACACCTCCACCCTATCCCCATAACCCAGTAACCCCACCCAACACTACGGGCAATTTTGGACACTAAGGGCAATTTATCATGACCAATCCACCTAACCTGCACATCTTTGGACTGTGGGAGGAAACCGGAGCACCCGGAGGAAACCCCCGCACACACGGGGAGGATGTGCAGACTCTGCACAGACAGTGGCCCAAGCCGGAATCGAACCTGGGACCCTGGAGCTGTGAAGCAATTGTGCTATCCACAATGCTACCATGCTGCCCTTAAGAGCAAATTAATCTACACTCCATCATTCTACCGTAATCCATGCACCTATCCAATAGCCGCTTGAAGGTCCCTAATGTTTCCGACTCAACTACTTCCACAGGCAGTGCATTCCATGCCCCCACTACTCTCTGCGTAAAGAACTTACCTCTGGCATCCACCCTATATCTTCTACCATTCACCTTAAATTTATGTCCCCTTGTAATGGTTTGTTCCATCCGGGGAAAAAGTCTCTGACTGTCTACTCTATCTATTCCCCTGATCATCTTATAAACCTCTATCAAGTCGCCCCTCATCCTTCTCCGTTCTAATGAGAAAAGGCCTAGCACCCTCAACCTTTCCTCGTAAGACCTACTCTCCATTCCAGGCACATCCTGGTAAATCTCCTTTGCACCTTTTCCAAAGCTTCCACATCCTTCCTAAAATGAGGCGACCAGAACTGTACACAGTACTCCGAATGTGGCCTTACCAGGGTTTTGTACAGCTGCATCATCACCTCACGGCTCTTAAATTAAATCCCTGTGCGCTAATGAATGCCAGCACACCATAGGCCTTCTTCACAGCTCTATCCACTTGAGTGGCAACTTTCAAAGATCTATGAACCTAGACCCCAAGATCTCTCTGCTCCTCCACATTGCCAAGAGCCCTACCATTAACCCTGAATTCTGCATTCATATTTGTCCTTCCAAAATGGACAACCTCCATATTCTTCCATGCTGGCTTTTAACTTCCTGGTGACTTCCTTTTTAAAAAATATTTTTATTGGTGTTTTCCAGTTTTTATAGAGTAACAGCTCATGTGTACCTGGTATTTACAAACAAGACTTCCTGGTGACTTTACCTGTGAGTTTAGTGATTCATTTGGAAAATAAAAGGAGCTGTCAGAATTTATGGTTAAGAGAGAATTATGGTTGGTACAGTCCAGGGTTATACAAACTTCACTGTATCCCATCCACCCCCAATGTAGTTGGCTCAGTATTAATTTTTGTCCAATCATGCTTTTGTGGACAGCCTTGGGGTTATTTACTGCATTTAGTGTACTGTAAAAATGCAGGTTATTTTAAACATTTTTATTGATTTAAATTGCTTTATTTTATGCTCATCATGTTGATAGATAGGGGCGGGATTCTCCCTGTTGGGGACTAAGTCCCCATGCCCGCCGGAAAACGGGCGAGAATTACTCCGGATTTTTTCCTCGAAAGTCAGGGGTGTTTCCCATTTTCTAGGGGGCTACCAGGGCCCCGGCATGCGTCCCGCAGCTCTGGCTGTCAGCAGGGCCCTGCTGTCCAGACTGCGCAGCTCCGCATGCTCACGGTGGCCGCATGGGGGTCCGTGCATGCGCGCGGCGGCCCACTTCGGCAAGGGCACCGCCAACATGGCAGAGCCACACAGTGGGCCCACACGGAGTAAGGTAGGTCCCTCCCAGATCACGATGGCCTGCCGATCGGTGGCCCCCAATTGCGGGCCTGGCCACTACTGAGGCCCTCCCCGGAATCAGATTCTACCCCTCCCCCCCCTCCCCACCAGGACCGCCACCGTGGCCGGGATTCCGGCGCAGAGGGTCGGAGAATCCCGCCCAGGAAATCTTCCCATTTTAGGCACCAGTAGAAAGCATCCTATCGGGCTGCATCACAGCCTGATATGGCAACTGCTCGGCCCAAGACTGCAAGAAACTTCAGAGAGTTGTGAACACAGCCCAGTCCATCACACAAACTGCCTTCCATGCATTGACTCCGTCTACACCTCCCACTGCCTGGGAAAATCAAAGGCCCCTCCCATCTGGCTTAACCAATCTCTTCCATCGGGCAGGAGATGGAACCATCCCATACCAGCCTCCCTGGACAGGCGCCGGAATGTGGCGACTAGGGGCTTTTCACAGTAACTTAATTGAAGCCTACTCGTGACAATAAGCGATTTTCATTTCATTCATTTCATTTCAGATACAGAAGTCTGAGGACACGCACAAACAGGTTCAAAAACAGCTTCTTCCCTGCTGTTACCAGACTGCTAAACAACCCTCTTATGGACTGACTTGATTAACACTGCTGTATTACTACAGTCCTGTATGCTTCACCCGATGCTGATGTCTATGTATTTACATCGTGTACCTTGTGTTGCCTTATTATGTATTTTCTTTTTGTGTACTAAATGATCTGTTTGAGCTTCACGCAGAAAAATACTTTTCTGTCAGGTACAGCACAGCTAGATTTCTTGCTCAATATCACATAAGTATTAATAGAATGTTATCCTGTCCCATTCATCTGCAGGAATATATGACAAGCACATTAAGGGTAAAAGGATAACTAGGGAAAGAGTAGGGCCCATTAAGGACCATGATGGTAGGGACTTCCGGTGACGGCATGTAGGTGGAAGTCGCATGTTGGGCGGCTCCTGCTTGAGGCGCAGATTTTTGGAATTTAATGCCCGGTCCCAGGGGCAATTTTGGGATGAACTGGTGCAGGAAGACATTAAGTAGGAGGGGGATGTCGTAGAACCAGAAAAAGTCGAAAGAGGTGGAGGAGGCTCTGTCGCAGCGTAGTGACCAGTTTATCTCGATGGGTGACGAGTTGCAGAGGGTAGTGGAGGCCAACAAAGGACTGAGAGTTAAGGTGGAGGACCCGGAGAACCGGTCGAGGAGACAGAACATAAGAATTGTGGGCTTACGAGTGGGTGGAGGGCCCGAGGCCGACTGAGTACTTTGCGAAGATGTTGGCGAAGTTGCTGGGGGAGGGGGAAGAAACCCGGTAAGCACTGGATAGAGCTCATCGGTCGCTCAGGCTCAAGCTGAAGACAAATGAGCCGCCATGCGCAGTGATAATGTGCTTTCACATTGAGAAGAAGGTCCAGAGTTGGGCGAAAAAGAGGCGCGATGTGCAGTGGGAAGGAGCTGGTATACATATATACAAGGAATTAACTGTGGAGCTGGCAAGAAGGCCTTTGGTCGGGTGAAAGCAGCACTCTCCAGCAATGGTGCAAGGTTTGGGGTGGTCTACCCGGTGAAGCTGAGGATGATCTACAACTCAACGGACATCTACTGTGAAATGGTGGAGACTTTTGTGAAGATTGAAGGATTGGGGTTAAAATGAGAAATGGGACTGGGGTTTGGATTTGGACTGAGGGACGGGGGGGGGGGGGGGGTGGAATGTTGTATATAGTTTCATTTCTTGTTTATGTTTAATGATGTTAATTTACTCTGTATGAGGGATGGGAATGGTTGGGAGTTGGGATTTCTTTTTAGGCTGGTCGGTAGGGAAGGGACGTGTAACCTGCGGTTTGGGGGCACAATGGGTAGCTGGTTAGTGAATTTTGGGGTGATGGAGGTTTTCGGGGACATATTGTTTTGCACTGGGTTTGTTTGTTTGAGTTCGGTTTTTAGGGACTGGGCTTGGGGGAGGGGATTGAGAGGAGGGGGGCCTCCACGCTAGCAAGCGTAGGTTAGCTCGTGCAGGAGAGTGTGGTGGGGGGGTGCTGCGGTCATTGGAGCCTGGTCAAACAGGTTTTGATGGGCCTGGGAGGTGTGAGAGGTGGGAGGCGGGGATCGATACTTGGAGAGGGGTGTTCAAGAGGAAGTGGATGGGGGGATTCTGGGAGTGGGGGAGGGTTTTGTGTTGTTCCTTGTGTCTTAATAAAGCTCGTAATCTCAAAGGTGGAGTAGATGCTTTATTGTGAGTTTGTTCTGTCTCCAGTGCTTAACTTACAGCTACCTCAATGCTGCTTGCCTGTGTCCTGCTGCCAATTCCCCCTTCTGTGAAGTGTGTCCTCACTTCCTGTACCTCTGTATTTATAGCTCTTCCGTGCTCCCTCTAGTGCTTGCTCAGTTGTATTGCATCTATACTGATATACAATCACCACATCCCCCCTTTTTTCTTTACATATTTTCTGTACATTGTTAAAGAAAATTGTACAAAACAGTTAGATTACTTACGATATGTGTATCTATACAAGTGATGGTGCTATTGCATATTTTACAAAGCCAATTTATATTTATGAGTCCAATCTTCATAAAAACATTTATGAGTCCAAACTTGATGAATTTGTTCATTGAGTTTTTTCTTTTTCGTTGTTGACGTGGTGGTATTGCTATTGCAACTCCGTTGTGAATGTTGTCGGTGTTCTTGTTATTTTAAGTAACCAATACGTCATCCCGAGGTGTTTGCATGGTCGAACCACTGATGTTGACTGACATGGACTTTTTTTTGTGCTTGTGGTATCGATTTAGTATGTCATCTGCCTTGAAAGCTAGTGTGCTTGCTTGTTCTGGAGCAGATGTGAGTTTGTGAGATTTGTTGTCACCCCATGGCATGTTTGTAGTCTTGTCATTGTTTTGCAGTGTGTTGTGGCATTGTCCTTCATGTGCAGAGTTTTACCATTTTGTACAAGTCGTAGTTTCATTGTTGTCGTTTCTGCCTTTGTTATTTTCATTGTCATTCTTGTTGTTTTTGTCGTTTCTGTCTTGGTTCTTGTCGTGCTTGTTGTTGTCTTTGTTATGCTTCTTGTTGTTTTTGTTGTTCTTCCTGTAATTTTGTTGTTGCTGTTGTTCTTGTTTCTGCAGTGCTTCTTGCGATTTTTGTTGTTCTTATCGCGCTTCATGTTGCTTTTGTTCTTGCTTTTGTCGTTCTTGTTTCTGCTCTGCTTCTTGTGGTTTGTATTTTTCTTGTTGTGCTCAATGAGTGTCCCGTGTGGATAATTTGAGTCATTGTCACAGTTATTGGTGCGAGTATCATAGAACATAGAACATAGAACACTACAGCGCAGTACGGGCCCTTCGGCCCTCGATGTTGCGCCGACCTGTGAAACCATCTGAAGCCTATCTGACCTACACTATTCCATTTTCATCCATATGTCTATCCAGTGACCGCTTAAATGCCCTTAAAGTTGGCGAGTCTACTACTATTGCAGGCAGGGAGTTCCACGCCCCTACTACTCTCTGAGTAAAGAAACTGCCTCTGACATCTGTCCTATATCTATCACCCCTCAATTTAAAGCTATGTCCCCTCATGTTGGTCATCACCATCCGAGGAAAGAGACTCTCACTGTCCACCCTATCTAACCCTCTGACTATCTTATATGTCTCTATTAAGTCACCTCTCAGCCTTCTCCGCTCTAACGAAAACAACCTCAAGTCCCAGAGCCTTTCCTCGTATGACCTTCTCTCCATACCAGGCAACATCCTAGTAAATCTCCTCTGAACCCTTTCCAAAGCTTCCACATTCTTGCTATAATGTGGTGACCAGAACTGCACGCAGTACTCCAGGAGCGGCCACACCAGAGTTATGTACAGCTGCAGCATGACCTTGTGGCTCCGAAACTCAATCCCCCTACTGATAAAGGCTAGCACACCATATGCCTTCTTAACAGCCCTATTAACCTGGGTGGCAACTTTCAGGGATTTATGTACCTGGATGCCGAGATCTCTCTGTTCATCTACACTACCAAGAATCTTGCCATTAGCCCAGTACTCTGCATTCCTGTTACTCCTTCCAAAGTGAACCACCTCACACTTTTCCGCATTAAACTCCATCTGCCACCTCTCAGCCCAGCTCTGCAGCTTATCTATGTCCCTCTGTATCCTATAACATCCTTCAGCACTATCCACAACTCCACCGACCTTCGTGTCATCTGCAAATTTACTAACCCATCCTTCTACACCCTCTTCCAGGTCATTTATAAAAATGACAAACAGCAGTGGCCCCAAAACAGATCCTTCCGGTACACCACTAGTAACTGAACTCCAGGATGAACATTTGCCATCAACCACCACCCTCTGTCTTCTTTCAGCTAGCCAATTACTGATCCAAACCGCTAAATCACCTTCAATCCCATACTTCCTTATTTTCTGCAATAGCCTACCGTGGGGAACCTTATCAAACGCCTTACTGAAATCCATATACACCACATCAACCGCTTTACCCTGATCCACCTGTTTGGTCACCTTCTCAAAAAACTCAATAAGGTTTGTGAGGCATGACCTACCCTTCACAAAACCGTGTTGACTATCGCTAATCAACTTGTTCTTTTCAAGATGATTATAAACCCTATCTCTTGTAACCTTTTCCAACATTTTACCCACAACCGAAGTAAGGCTCACAGGTCTATAATTACCATGGTTGTCTCTACTCCCCTCCTTGAACAAGGGGACAACATTTGCTATCCTCCAGTCTTCTGGCACTGCAAAGGACAAAGGCTCTGCAATCTCCTCCCTGGCTTCCCAGAGAATCCAAGGATAAATCCCATCTGGCCCAGGGGACTTATCTATTTTTACATTTTCCAAAATTGCTAACACCTCCACCTTGTGAACCTCAATTCCATCTAGCCTGGCCGACTGAACCCGAGTATTCTCCTCGACAACATTGTCTTTCTCCAGTGTAAACACTGACGAAGAATATCCATTTAACGCTTCCCCTATCTCCTCTGATTCCACACACAACTTTCCACTACTATCCGTGCAGTGCAGCACGGTAGCATGGTGGTTAGCATAAATGCTTCACAGCTCCAGGGTCCCAGGTTCGATTCCCGGCTGGGTCACTGTCTGTGCGGAGTCTGCGCGTCCTCCCCGTGTGTGCGTGGGTTTCCTCCGGGTGCTCCGGTTTCCTCCCACAGTCCAAAGATGTGCGGGTTAGGTGGATTGGCCATGCTAAATTGCCCGTAGTGTCCTAAAGGTTAAGGGGGGGGGGGGGGTTGTTGGGTTACGGGTATAGGGTGGATATGTGGGTTTGAGTAGGGTGATCATTGCTCGGCACAACATCGAGGGCCGAAGGGCCTGTTCTGTGCTGTACTGTTCTATGTTCTATCCTTGATTGGCCCCAATCTTACTCTAGTCATTCTTTTGTTCCTGATATACCTATAGAAAGCCTTAGGGTTTTCCTTGATCCTATCCACCAATGACTTTTTGTGTCCTCTCCTTGCTCTTCTTAACTCTCCCTTTAGGTCCTTCCTGGCTAACTTGTAACTCTCAAGTGCCCTAACTGAGCCTTCATGTCTCATCCTAACATAAGCCTTCTTCTTCCTCTTGACAAGTGCTTCAACTTCCTTAGTAAACCACGGTTCACTTGCTTGACAACTTCCTCCCTGTCTGACAGGTACATACTTATCAAGGACACGCAGTAGCTGTTCCTTGAAAAAGCTCCACATTTCGATTGTACCCATCCCCTGCAGTTTCCTTCCCCATCCTATACATCCTAAATCTTGCCGAATAGCATCATAATTGCCTTTCCCCCAGCTATAATTCTTGCCTTGCGGTATATACCTATCCCTGCCCATTGCTAAAGTCAACATAACCGAATTGTGATCACTATCACCAAAGTGCTCACCTACATCTAAATCTAACACCTGGCCGGGTTCATTACCCAGTACCAAATCCAATGTGGCCTCGCCCCTTGTTGGCCTGTCTACATACTGTGTCAGAAAACCCTCCTGCACACACTGCACAAAAACTGACCCATCTATAGTACTCGAACTTTAGTATTTCCAGTCAATATTTGGAAAGTTAAAGTCCCCCATAACAACTACCCTGTTACTCTCGCTCCTGTCGAGAATCATCTTTGCAATCCTTTCCTCTACATCTCTGGAACTATTCGGAGGTCTATAGACAACTCCCAACAGGGTGACCTCTCCTCTACTGTTCCTAACCGCGGCCCATACTGCCTCAGTAGACGAGTCCTCAAACGTCCTTTCTACCGCCGTAATACTTTCCTTGATTAACAATGCCACACCCCTCCCTCTTTTACCATCTTCTCTGTTCTTACAGAAACATCTAAATCCTGGAACCTGCAACAACCATTCCTGTCCCTGCTCTACCCATGTCTCCGAAATCGCCACAACATCGAGATCCCAGGTACCAACCCATGCTGCAAGCTCACCCATCTTATTCCGGATGCTCCTGGCGTTGAAGTAGACACACTTCAAACCAGCGTCTTGCTTGCCGGTGCCCTCTTTTGAACTTTTAACCCTATCCCTGACCTCACTACTCTCAACATCCTGTCCACTGGGACTACAATTTAGGTTCCCATCCCCCTGCTGAATTAGCACAAACAACATGATTTTTGGCTACTTTGCTTTGCACCGGGGTACGAGGCAGGGGTGTCCTATGTCCCCCCTGCTGTTTGCATTAGCGATAGAGCCACTGCCCATTTCTCTAAGGAGTTTGGGGTTGTGGAAGGGGATAGTGAGAGGGGAGATGGGCATAGGGTACCTTGTACACGGACGATTTTGGAGGAGGATAGGGTGTCAATGGAGGGGATTAAGAGTTGGGGGAGGCAATGGAAGGGAGGAAGAGTTGGGGGAGGCAATGGAAGAGGCTCTGTGGTGTGAGATGCTGCGAAGGGTGAATGCCTCACCTCATTAATCTGCATTTGGAGAGGCAGGGATTAATCAAGAACAGTCAGCATGGTTTTGTCAAGGGGAGTTCATGTCTGACGCAACTTGACTGAATATTTCAAACAGGTGACCAGGTGTGTAAATGAGGGAAATGCATTTGATGTAGTCTACTTGGATTTCGGCAAAGCCTTTGATAAGGTTCCACATGGGAGACTGATAACAAAGACAAGAGCCCATGGGAACCAAGAAAATTTGGCAAATTGGCAAGAAGCAGAGGGTGATGATCACGGGGTGTTTTTCTGACTGGAAGCCTCTGTCCAATGGGGTTCTGGAGGGATAAGTGTTAGGGCCCTTTGCTGTTTGTGGTTTATATAAATGATTTAAACATGAATGTCGGAGGGTTGATCAGTAACTGGCGATGAAAGGATAATTGTTGGGCAGTAAATAGTGAGGAGGATAGGCTTAGATTACAGGAGGATATAGATGGGCTGGTCAGATGGGCTGATCAGTGGCAAATGGAATTCAATCTGGATAAATGTGAGGCGATGCACTTGGGCAGGACAAACAAGGCATGGGAATACATGATAAATAGCAGGACCCTGGGAAGCACTGAGGGTCAGGGGGACCTTGGTTTGCATGCACACCGGTCCCTTAAGGTAGCAGAGCAGGTGTGTACAGTGGTTAGAAGATATATGATATACTTGCCTTTATTAGGTGAGGGATAGAATTTAAGAGCAGGGAGGTTATGCTGGAATTGTGTAAAATGTTGCTTAGGCCACAGCTAAAGTATTGTGTGCCGTTCTGGAATCCACATTATAGGAGGGATATAGCACTGGAAAGGGTGCAGAGGTACATAAAATATACAGTGCAGGAGGAGGCCATTCGGCCCATCGAGTCTGCACCGACCCACATAAGCGCTCACTTCCACCCTATCCCCGTAACCCAATAACCCCTGCTAACAATTTTGGTCACTAACGGCAATTTATCATGGCCAATCCACCTAACCTGCACTTATCAGGATGTTGCCTGGGCTGGAGAGTTTTACTTCCGAAGAGAGATTGGATAGGTTGGGGTTGTTTTTCTTGGAGCAGAGGAGACTGAGGGGGCATGATTGAGATGTATAAAATTATGAGGGGCATAGATAGACAGGAAGAAACGTTTCCCCTTGGCTGAGGGATCAGTGACTAGAGGGCATAGATTTAAGGTAAGGGGCAGGAGGTTTAGAGGGGATGTGAGGAAAATCTGTTTCACCCAGAGGGGTTGGGAGTTTGGAACTCTCTGCCTGAATGGGTGGTGGAGGCAGAGACCCTCAAAACATTTAAGAACTATTTAGATGTGCACTTGCGATGTCAAGGCATACAAGGCTGGAAAATGGGATTAGAAAAGCTATGTGGTTGTTTTTGACTGATGGGAGATGCGATTGGTCGATGGGCCTTTTCTGTGCTGTGCACCTCTATGGCTCTGTCATTTGGTGGCTTCTCTGAGTAAGGGTTTATGCTGAATCTTTCATTCCATCAGGCTGACTGGGTTCAGGACATGGAAAGTCATTACCTAACCTACTGCAACACACAGTTAAGGTTCAATTGAATATTGAGGTTCAATCACAGAATTTTAAGCAAAGTCTAAATTAATTATCTCTGAGGAATTAACTCAGTATTTGTATTATGAAAATTTACACAATGGGATGGATTCTCCATTGTCCAACTCCGCGATCGGGATTTCCAATCAGGCAGCGAATGGAGCGTCACCCAAACAACGGGTTTGGCATTCTGAAGTTCTGATCCCCCGTCGGCGGCCACAGCGCGCTCGTGCTGACCAAGTAGAAGCATCCTCTCCCCCACAACAGGAATAACAGGAAACAACACGCATGCACGCATGAGACTGACACGGCCCTCTCCCCCACCGACCTCCACAATCAGCTAAGTGCATTCTGCTGTGAGTAAGTGGGAGTGAAACCACTTAGCTCCTTTTGATGTGATGAGAAGCTGTCAATCGTGGCAAGAGTGTTTGTAAACATTGTGGTTAGCATAAAAGCAGGGTACTTGAGATGCATTCAAGTGTGAAGGGAAAGATAGAGAAACAATCCATCAATGGCCTGTCTCTGGACTCATAAAACTGTCAATCACTGGCTATTGCGTAATATTGCTGTGTGAAATTGACTGGGGGTTTTGCATTTCAAAGGCTGTCAGGAGATTTGAAGCCTTTTCAAGTAAACTTGAGTTTGAGGAAGCCTTTGGTACTTATAACAGCTGCTGCTTTAAACAATGAGGCAGCAGATGTTAGGAAAGGATAAGTGAAAATGCAATGATCTTTCACTGAACTCCTCCAGGTATAGATATATACCTCCACCAGGTATAGATCCCACATGCCATCCGTCTCCCCTGGCTTGAACCTGATGTTAACACCGACATCCTCTCTATCCTGAAGTGTCTCCTCAGCTGGTTCCACATCCTAATCGTGGACTGTACAAACAGGTTCTCAGTATACCTCTCGGTACCAGCGGTAGCGCTGCCGTCACCATGGCACTCAGGCTGGACCCCCTACACGACTCCTCCTCCACCCAACCCATTCTAACCCCTCTCCTTCCCACCACCGCCGCACTTTCTCCACATTCGCTGCCCAGTGATAGTGCAGCAGATTCGGTAACGCCAACCCCCCTTTCTGCCTTCACCCTAGTGAAGTGTAACCCTTCACCCTTCCTCGCCCATATAAACTCTGAAATCGCTACATTGTGTTTATGGAGAAAGACCTTCAGAATGGAGATGGGGAGGGTCTGGAATACAAATAGGAACCTTGAAAGTGTGTTCATTTTTACCACCTGGACCCTCCTCACCAATGGCAGGTGTAACGTTTCCTATCTCCTAAAGCAGTCATTTTCAAAGTCGGGATGTCAGGAGGGTTGCGGAGCCATCCATCGCGGCAGGTCACGCGCCCCGAACACGGACGTCACCTGCTCTGGGCGCAATTGCGATTCCTCCATTTTGTCAGCAGCAAACAAGGCAACAGGACTGTAAAATTTAAATAGATTGTTTTGTAATAAGAAAGAGAGGGCCAGAGACACAAACAGGCCGGGATCTCAGAACTAAACCTGTTGAAGAGAGTGGCTCAGGAAAATCCACAGCAGGACAAAGCAGTGATGGTGTGACCTGTTCAGGAAAATCCACAACAGGACAAAGCAGTGCTGGTGTGAGCTGTTCAGGAAAATCCACAGCAGGACAAAGCAGTGCTGGTGTGAGCTGTTCAGGAAAATCCACAGCAGGACAAAGCAGTGCTGGTGTGAGCTGTTCAGGAGGGTTCACAACAGGACAAAGCAGTGTTGGTGTGAGCTGTTCAGGAAAATCCACAGCAGGACAAAGCAGTGCTGGTGTGAGCTGTTCAGGAGGGTTCACAACAGGACAAAGCAGTGCTGGTGTGAGCTGTTCAGGAGGGTTCACAACAGGACAAAGCAGTGATGGTGTGAGCTGTTCAGGAGAGTTCACAACAGGACAAAGCAGTGATGGTGTGAGCTGTTCAGGAGAGTTCACAACAGGACAAAGCAGTGATGGTGTGAGCTGTTCAGGAGAGTTCACAACAGGACAAAGCAGTGCTGGTGTGAGCTGTTCAGGAGAGTTCACAACAGGACAAAGCAGTGATGGTGTGAGCTGTTCAGGAGAGTTCACAACAGGACAAAGCAGTGCTGGCGTGAGCTGTTCGGGAGAGTTCACAACAGGACAAAGCAGTGCTGGTGTGAGCTGTTCAGGAGAGTTCACAACAGGACAAAGCAGAGGTGGTTAGAGCTCCAGGATCTCTGAAGAACCCATACAGAAGTGTAACATTGAATGACGAAGCAAGTGAGATTGTGGGGACTAAGCAGGCTCACCTGTCACCTTTAAGGTAAGCGAAAATGGTGAGTCACAACATTTCGGCGGTGTGGGTCGCGATGGTCGGCTGTTGTGGGTCCCGAAAGTCGGCCGGGTGGTAAAAATGGGTCCCCGGAAAAAAAGTTTGAAAAACATTGTCCTAAAGTCCCCCTTTATCTCCTCCACCAACTTTGTCAGGTTTCATGTGTGCATTGTCGCCCACTCCCCCGTCACATGGACCCCCAAATACCTAAACCTGTCCCTGAATACCATAAATGGCAACTTCCCCAAATCTGCTCCCTGACCCGCCGCATTCACCGGAAACACCTCACTTTTTCCCACATTCAAATTATAACCCGAGAAGGTCCTGAACCTCCCCAATAAGCCCATAATTCTCCCCATACTCTCCAGTGGGTCTGATACAAACAACAGCAGGTTGTCTGTGTACAGCGACACCCGGTGTTCCCTACTCCCCCTCACAATCCCTTGCCACTCCCCTGAACCCCTAAGGGCCATCGCCAAGGGCTCTATCGCCAGTGCGAATAGCAGCGGACAGCGGACACCACTGCCTTGTTCCCCAATGTAGCCCGAAGCTCCGGGAACGCAGCTCGTTTGTCTGTACACTCACCACCAGGGCCACGTACACCTGAGGCATCCATGCAACAAACTTCAACCCAAACCCAAACCTTTCCAGAACCTCGAAGAGGTACCACCACTCCACCCAGTCAAAGGCCTGCTCCCCGTCCATAGAGACCACTACCTCCAGTACTCATCCGTTCGACAAGGTCATGATCACATTTAATAACCGCCTAATGTTACTGGAAAGTTACCTACCCCTCACGAAATCCGTTTGGTCCTCTGCAACCACCTCAGGAATGCATCCTTCCATCATCCCCATCACTAACATAGCCAACACTTTCACATCTGTGTTTAACCATGATATGGGCCTATATGACCCACACTTCAACGGGTTCTTCCCCTTCTGCGGGATTAGCGTAATCGTGGCTGTATCAGTGTCTCAGGTAGCTCCCTTTTCTCCAGCGCCTCGCTAAACGTCCCAGTAAATGCGGTGCCAACTCCGTCTCAGTCTCCTGGTAGAACTACGCCAGGTAACCATCCGGCCTCAGGGCCCTCCCCAACTTCATTGCTTTTAAAATTTCCATCACCTTTCTCAATCTTAAGGTCTCCGCCAGCGCTTGCCTCCTCATTCAGCCGAATTGTAGCCCGTCCAGAAACCGCCCCACGTCCCCTTCCTCATACCTCCCGGATTAGCCCTATCGAACTTTTCATAATACTCCTTGCCTCATTGATCTTCCCTGGCTCCGGCACTACCTCCCCCATCCCTGTCCTCACTCTAGATGCAGCCTGCCTCTGTAGTTGATGAGCTAACATGCGGCTCGCCTTCTCTCCATATTCGTACTGCACTCTCCTCACCTTCTGTAGCTGCCCCACAGCCTTTCCAGTCGTCAGTCTGTCGAACTGCCCCAGTAACTGCTTTCTCTTCGCCAATCACTCCTTGGTGGGGGCCCTCGAATATTCCCTGTCCACCTCGACCATCTCATCCAAAAACCGTCCATACTCATCCCTCCTTCCCCTATCTCTGTGCACCTTGACCGAGATAATCTCCTCCCGAACCACTGTCTTCAATGACTCCCAGAATGTGGCCGCCGATACCTCCCCATTCTGGTTCAGCTCCACATATTCCTTAATCACCGACCGCACCTTGTCACAGAACCCCTTGTCCGTTAAGAGTCCAACCTCCATCCCGGCCTCTGCTCCTGCCTTGAGGCAAGTCTAACCTCCAGCCAATGCAGTGCATGGTTAGCGATCATCATTTCCCGCATACTCCGCCCCCACCAACACCTCTCGGCCCACCACTAAGAAATCAGTCCCGAAGTATACCTTGTACATGTGCGAGAAGGAGTACTCCCTCTTCCCCCAGGGTTCCTAAACCTCCACAGGTCCACGATTCCCATCCTTTCCATAAACCCTCCCAACTCCTTCAGTAAGGGGCAGTTGTCCCCTAACAAATTTATTATCCCTTACCGAACAACAATAAAGACACAACATCCCACCCGAGAAGGAAACGCCCTCTAGCCCCCTCACTACCTGGACCTTCTGAACTCCGTTGTTCCAACTCCTCCATCTCCCATCAACGTTCCGTTCTCCCCCTGTTTATGGTCCCTAATAAGGTCATTGGCCTCCTCTGGGGTTTCGAAATAATACTCCCGGCATTCAAATGTCACCCACAGTTCTGCCGGGTACAACACCCCAAACTTGATCTGCCTTCGGTGAAGAGCCAATTTGGCCTTGTTGAGCCTGGCGGGCCTTTTCGCCAGCTCCACTCCAATGTCCTGGTATGTTCGGACCCTGTTGCCCTCCCATTCGCAGTTCTGCATCTCCCTGGCCCACCGCAGGATCTTCTCTTTCTCCACAAACCCATGGCGTCTCACAATCACCGCACGCGGCAGCTCCCCCACTCCCAGCTTCTACCTTAAGGATCTGTGCGCTCTATACACCTCTGGGCCTTGTCCAGCACCCTCTCCACCACCAGCATCCTCGAGACATGTATCCCGTGGCACTCGTGCCTTCCATACCTTCAGACAGGTCAACAATATGCAGGTTCTGCCTTCTGGACCTGTTCTCTTACTCCTCTATCTTTGCTCTTAACTTGCAAAGGTCCCCAGGAGCCCCACTTCTGCCTCCAGCGTCACCACTGTGGTCAGACACTAGCCTCTCCATCTCCCAGATCTGCGGTCCCTCTACTTCCAAGCACTTCTCAACTCTCGCCATTAAGCCTTTAAAGGGTGCTACCGCTCCCTCGATGATATTCCTGCATCTCCTTTCGTTGCTAGTGGAACCAGTCTCTGAACGGCAACAGCTGCTCCATCTGGGATTTTCCAACACGCGACAGCCCTTCCCCCTCTGCCATCTTCCCAACTGTTACTGCATCACAGTTCTCTTCCAATTCCTTGGCCAGGTCTTTCACCTTCTTCTGCCAGGTCTGATAACCAGCAGACATCACGCCCAGGGGGGAACTTCTTCTCCATACCTTCAGCTACACTTTCCTGAAAAATTCCCCTGTTTACGGGTTAAAAAAAAGCTCAGATCCACACCTTTGACCTGGAGATGGCCTGTGTGCGACCACTCACTCCGTGGCCACCACTGGAAGTCAAGTAATTAGGAAAGTTAATAGACTGGTATTTATTGCGAGGGGAATTACAAAGAAAAGTACAGCACAGGAACAGGCCCTTCGGCCCTCCAAGCCTGCGCCGACCATGCTGCAAGTCTAAACTAAAATCTTCTGCACTTCCGGGGTCCCTCTATTCCCATCCTATTCATGTACTTGTCAAGGTGCCCCTTTAACGTCACTATCGTCCCTGCTTCCACCACCTCCTCCGGCAGGGAGTTCCAGGCACCCACCACCTTCTGTCTAAAAAAACTTGCCTCATACATCTCCTCTAAACCTTGCCCCTCGCACCTTAAATCTATGCCCGAAACCTATGAATTGATTACAAATGCAAGGAGGTTCTGCTTCTGTCGTATGGGACATTGGTGAGACTCCATCTGGAATATTAAATACAGTTTGGTCTTATTTAAGGAAAGATTAAATGCATCAGAAGTAGTTCAGAGAAGGCATTCTAGACTAATACTAAGAATGGGTGGGTTGGCTTATGAGCAAAGGTTGGAGAGGTTAAGTTTGTATTTACTAGAATTTAGAAGAGCAAGGGGTGACACAATCAAAACTTTAAGACCCTGAAGGGTATTGACAGAGTGGATGTGGAGAGGATGCTTCCTCTTGTCAGAGAATCTAGAACCTGGGGTCATGGTTTAAAAATAAGGGCTCACTCGTTTAAGACGGAGATGTGGATACTGTTTTTCTCTCAGAAGGGCGTAAGTCTCTGGAACTCTCTTCCTCAAAGGCAGCGGAAGCAGAAATTTTGAATATTTTTAAGGAAGAGCTAGATAGATTCTTGACTAACAAGGGGGGTGGGGGTGAAAGTTTATTGAGGGTTGGCAGGACTATGGGGTTGAGGTTACAATCAGCTCAGCCCTGATCTTACTGAACATGGAGCAGGCTTGAAGTCCGAGTGGCCTCCTCTCGCTCCTGACTCGTATTGAAATATTGGCAGTATAGAACGTTCAGTTCAAAGGTGGCAGACATTGTGACACTGATATTTTCTGTTCATCACGAAAGACTGATTTTACTTCTTGATACATTTTGTTGCTGAAGTGCAATATAGGAATTCACATTGGACAATGTGTGACGCCTAGTGAGTGAGACTGTCAGAAAGTGCAGACAAAATCTCCTGTGTGCTACTCGCAGTATGACAGACAATGTGCTATTGAATGTGAACATGCGCAATTACACCAATAAAAATATTATTCTGCTGTGTAAGAACAAAGAATAATACAGCACAGGAACAGGCCCTTCGGCCTTCCAAGCCTGTACCAGTCATGATACTACCCTCGGCCAAAACCCTCATAACTTTCTGGATCCTCTAAACCCATCCTATCCATGTATTTGCCGAGATGCCTTTTGAACGCCGTTAATGTATCTGCTTTCACACCTTCACAGGCAACATGTTCCAGGCACTCACCTGTGTAAAAAAACCTGCCTCGCACATCTCCTCTAAACTTTGCCCCATGGACCTTAAACCTATGCCCCCTGGTGACTGACCCCTCTACCCTGGGAAATAGTGCATGCCCATCCACCCTATCCATGCCCCTCATAATCGTGTGTGGATGTGTGGCTCTTTAAGGTTACAAAGCTTTAAGCAACTATATGTTTTGTAGGGAGTTTGTCTGTACATTCCAAAAAAGGGTTACATTTCATTAAACTTACTCCCCAACACTGTAAAATGTACCACAGGGGGCAGTACGATGGCCTAGCGGTTAGCACAGCTGCCTCACGGCGCTGAGGTCCCAGGTTCGATCCCGGCTCTGGGTCACTGTCCGAGTGGAGTTTGCACATTCTCCCCGTGTTTGCGTGGGTTTCACCCCCACAACCCAAAGATGTGTAGGGTAAGTGGATTGACCGTGCTAAATTGCCCCTTAATTGGAAAAAATGAATTGGGTACTCTAAATTTTTAAAAAATATGTACCGCAGAAATTTGTATGAGAGTGTGTGCGACATCTGAAGTGTGCTAAACAGGAAATGCGACAAATAAAGAGGGTTTTATACAAATCAAACTTCTTTGTAAGGATGCCTTTCCAGATCAGCTCTATATGTATAGCTTTTCATGCAGCATGTACATGTTGTGAGATGTTACTTAATAAGAAAACATTTAAAACTATAATCACCGTTTATTAAAAGCTGAACAAATCTGAATGGTCCGAGAATTTACAATTCACCCTAACTTATTAGAATTGCAGTTCTGAAAAAGCTAACAGCGAATGTAATAAGGACACTTAAAACAGGAGTTTAAACATCAGCATTATAGTTTACAACAAAGGTTATTGGGATTGGAAAAAATGGTGACAACAAACAAGAGCTCACAGAGATGGCCAACAACACCTGAACAATACTGATTTACTGAGGAGAAAAATGATAGAATCTTCAAACGTGTCTATTAACAACCACGTATTTTTATTCTCAAAATGCTTGAGCAAATTAAAACAGTGATCAAGCATCAAAGTCCACACCGTTCCTTTGTATCAAATTCCCAAAATAGATTCATCCCAAAGCTTTTCATCTTCCGTTCTCAAATCAACTTCCTTCTTCTTTTTTTGCTTTTTATGTTTCAGTTTTATATCTTCTTTTTCTTGATAAACATCCTTTTTTTCCTTTTTAAGTTTTAGCTTTTCTTCTCTGCCCTGTACAAGCTCCTCCTCTTTATCCTTCTGCTCAGCTTTCTGCTTTGACTGATCTTTACCTTGTTGCAAACTCGGTTCTTCAGGGCTTTTCTCTATTCTGCAGCTTGGATGCTCGCAGTCTCTTTTAGATTCAGTCTCCTTGTTTCTTTTCTCCCTTCGGTGCTTCTTCTTCCTCCCACTCTTGTCTTTTTTGGGCGAGCCAGTGCTGTCGTCAGAGGCCTCCACGCTGGATGGATCTGGACTATTTTCTGGATGAGTTGGCATTTCTGTGTAGCACTCTATAAGAAAGTGACTGTTTTGCTCCCACTTGTCCCTCGGGTGGTCATTCGGCACTGGAAGCCACCGTACAGCTTCGGCATCCGGAGCCGTTGGGAAAACCTGCTCGCCTGGGAAGCAACTCGAGTTAGCCCCAGGCATGCCCTGCACGACTTCGAATGGGTATTCAGGAGACTGGGCGGGAGGGCTGCCTGAAGGTAAGTCCCCCGTCTCCTCTTCTTCTGGAATATCCTCACATTTTCTGAAGGACACCTTTGGCACAAGACCCCTTGCTTTCTGAACTTTAATGAAGTCATAAAGTTCATCCTGGAATGAGTCATATATCTTTGACTTTGTATTCTTTACCAGGTTAACCACTTTATTTTCTCTGTAAATAAATAAAATGAATGTCAGCTCTCGTTTTTAACAAATCCTGTTCATTCTTTTGACAATATGATTCAGTAAAGGATGCAAGCTCTCAGATTAAGTACAGGTAAAGTCGCCATAGTCCCAAGATGACCATCGGCTGCTTTCCCCTTTGAGGGAGGAGAGCTGACTGGTGGCGATTTAACCTGAGGATCATCACACCACAGGTGAGGAACAAGGTTGAGAAGGCGGGGCCTTCATGAATAACCTCAGCCGATTCGGGAATCGAACCGGCGCTGCTGGCCTTGCTCTGCATTATGAATCAGCTGTCCAGCCAACTGTGCTAAACCGGCCCAGATTACAAGCTGATCATTTTACTGTATCAATGAGGAATCTTAAAGAAACGTCAGGTATCTGATCCATCAAGACACACAAACATATTGCCTGGAGTTTGGTTGTTTGGATAGCCTCTATTCATAAGGAGATCTGTAATCTTTTGGGAGATGCAATAAATCAGACTAAAGCAAAATTAATCCAATTGGGAACAAAACAAATCTAGAAACAAAGTATTATTCTGCCTGCATTTATATCGGTATGTCAAAAAGCAATGCAATTGTTGGAAAATTTTGCGAAACAATAAAATATAATGGTATTTCAATATCTCATACAGGTTGTCAGTTGGACATATAGATTGCAGGGTCATATAGATTTTAGAAACTTTGCAGATAGTAAGAAAAAACATTGAAAAGCACTTAATACCATCAGAGGGCAGCCGAGGAGCACAGTGGTTAGCACTGTTGCTTCACAGCACCAGGGACCTGGGTTCGATTCCTGGTTTGGATCACTGTATGTACAGAGTCTGCACATTCTCCCCGCGTCTGTGTGGGTTTCCTCCGGGTGCTCCGGTTTCCTCCCACAAATCCCGAAAGATGCGCTGTTAGGTGAATTGGACATTCTGAATTCTCCCTCCGTGTACCCAAACAGGCACCGGAGTGTGGCGACTGAGGATTTTCACAGTAACTTCATTGCAGTGTTAATGTAAGCCTATTTTTGACACTAATAAAGATTATTATAAAAGTCAAAATAGAAACATAGATGATAAAAAAACTTTGAAATATTAAAATTAGAAATGTTCATTGAGTTTGAAAAAGTATTTGTCTTTGAATTGGGAAAAAGTCTCTTAACTTCTGTTCCTTTTCAGGTAAAGTTGGCAGTAGAGGAATTTTTTTTATATACAGGAAGTTGTTGTCACAATGATGTGATTTGTGCATGAGCAATATTAATTTGTAATTTTATCAGCTGATAAGACATCCATTGAACTGTTTAAAAAGGACTTTTTAAAAGCAAAAAAAAAGCTGCCACACATCATGTGATGTCTGGTATTACAAGTTGACCAGTTTTTGGAAAGTTCCAAAATGAATGGCAATTCAGCATGCCATAACATTCTTCTATGGAATTTCACACCTACTGATGTGAAGGCTACTTCAAAAATTTGTATTGGATTTCACATTTGCATTTCTACAAGGTTACCTCTCAAATGGAGAAGGAACGTTTACTAGTACAGGTAAGGTAAAATCGCCATAGTCCCAGGTGACCGTGGGCTTCTTTCCCATTTGAAGGGGAGAGCTGACTGGTGGTGATTTAACCTGAGGATCACCACACCTCAGGTGAGTAGCAAAGTTGAGAAGGCCAGTTCAATAGCTACGCGGAAAGGTGTTCTTTCTATCTCATCGATATGTGTAAAGGATACTCAGGGGTTAATGGCTGGGACATTACAGAATTTGATCTCCTTGGCAATGAAATAAAAGCTACAGTCAATTCAGGTATCAGCTATGTGAATATGTTCAGAAATCATTATGGAAAGAGAGGTAGTGTGACTGAGGCAACCATTTTTGAAATCTTTGGAAATGAAGCAGTAATGAGTTCCTTTCTCGTCCAAGCTAAAGCTCTAGCTCTTAAAAATCCAGTACAGAGATACTGAATTTCCATTGACAGGATCCACAGGGACAAAATTCATCACCTTTTGGAAAAGACAGATTATGTTTTAAAAAGAAACTGGCTCCAAAAATTGCAGCCTACAGAGGTTTCAGCTCCTTAAATTGGAAGACCACCAAAAATGTCTGCTTCAGCCACAGATACCAGCAAAGAACTCAAACAGTAAACTCTCTTTTTTTAATCTTTCAGTGTTGAACTACAATTTGGCTAAGAAAGCAACTTGCTACTGTATGTCTTATGATTTTGCATACGTCTGGATTTTTTAACTAAGAAACTAACCCTTTTTTTGTTTTAACCTCAAGAAAGCCTGCCAGATTAAATTATTTACAATCAGCATGTTATTGAGTAAACACTTTCACCCTTACAAATTCACAACTTGTTGTGGTCAGACCTGGAGTGGGTGGATATTTCTTCACCCCCGCATATGGCTGCAACAACAATTAAAAATGAAAATACAGATGCAGCTTAACTGCGGGAGCCAGAAGGCTCTGGATTCAAGTTCCACTCCCGTCACTTGAGCACATATTCCAGGTTGGCACTCCACTGTCATAGGTCCATTGGAGGGGTGTCCATCGGAGGGGCACTAAACTGAGCCTTTCAGGGACGTAAAGATGCCGTGACATTATTTCGAAGAAGAGCAAGTGTGCACTCCCTGATATTTTGGCCAGTATTTATCCTTCAATCAACAGCACTAAAGAGCCAAACCCAAGAAACAACTCGAGCATCTTCCAAGCAACCAAGGTCTAAATTACCTTCATTAAAATTAAAAATCAATCAGAATATTAACCCCAAAAAATCAGACTTTTGTACACATTGTATATCAATGCGGTTTCAGTTCCAACCTGAACCAGCTTAGTCAACAAACACTGAAATTTAAGAAATAACTTGCATTGTGCAGTGCCTTCAAGCTGTCAGAACATTGCAAAGTGCTTCATGTTCAATGTTGTCACTTTTGCAATTTAGTAAATGAGAAAACCAAGGTTCACATTGAACAACAAGGACCCCATTTAAAATAAAGACAAAAATACTGGGAAAAAAAACACAGGCCTGGCAGAATTGATGGAGAGAGAAACAAAGTTAATGCTTCAGGTTGATGGCCTTTCATCAGAACTGTTTTCCCAGCATTTGCTTTCTTTGATTTCCAGCATCCGCATTATTTTGCTTTAATAATAATAATATTTATTAGTGTCAAAAGTAGGCTTACATTAACATTGCAATGAAGCTACTGTGAAAATCCCTAAGTCGCCACACTCTGGTGCCTGTTTGGGTACATTGAGGAGAATTCAGAATGTCCAATTCACCTAACAGCACGTCTTTAGGAACTTGTGGGAAGAAACTGGAGCACCTGGAGGAAATCCACGCAGACACGGGGAGAACGCGCCGACTCTGCACAGACAGTGACCCAAGCCGGGAATCGAACCTAGGACCCTGGTGCTGTGAAACAACAATGCTAACCACTGTGCTACCGTGCCACCCTTGTGAAGAGGATATGTTTTGCTGACACTGATTGAGATTAATGTTGACCAGGACACCAGACAAATGCAATCAGTGCCGCATGATATGTCCGAGCATATGCCCGAGCAGGCAGTCGGGGTTTCATGTTTTTGTCCGAGACATGGCATCTCTGACAGTGCTGCTTTCCCTCAATAATGTTGTCCCTCAGCTCAATGAGTCAGACACTTGAAATGCTCAAGTGTCTGACTCATTGTCGCCAAGCTTTCACGCTGCATAAGACATTGTCATTCAATCCACTCATTAACATTACATGTGTTTTTCTATCAAGGGGTTTGACTGGAAAAAACATAAAAGTCTTACTTTAAGTGATGTTTGTATCCTTGCAGGTGACACTGGTATTGTTCAATGGAATTAAGTGTAACATTGCAGATAGCACACAGATAGTCGCCTGTTCCTACTACAAAACATGGACTGAATTATTTTTTCAATCATTTGCAAATGCCTACAAAATTAAGATTGTCACATAATTTACTTACTTTCAAACTTCCAAATATTTAGAGGTTGTGTGTAAATTACAATCTGTACAATCTACGCTGTTTCTAATGCTTCTAAATGTTCAATAATACAGTATATGACTACTGCATATTGGACAGCCGTGAAGGAGTCTGGAGTCTCTCACACAACTCTTCCCTCAGCCTTACATAGCTGAAGCAAACAGGTACATTATTGTATTACCAGTTCAGTTTAACTCTCTATATTATATTCTTGAATCTTTGTTGGATGCTCTCAATTGTAGGGCAAGGCAAGCAAACTGCTCCCTCTTACAAAAGGAGGGAATCCCGCTGCCAGCGAACGGCATCCCATTGAAAAACACACGGCAGGGGGACCAGTCCATTATCATCACGCACCTATTGTCACTGGCATGAAAAGCCTGCGAATGAATACCTTGGCAAGGTGATTGAAGGACGAGGACAGCAGATGGATAGAAACACCACCACCTGCAAGGTTCCTCCAAGATTCCTACTCATCATCCTTACTTAGAACTATATCACCGTTCCCTCACTGTCGCTGGGTCAAAACTCTGGAACTCCTTCCCTAACAGGATTGAGGGTCTACCTACACCAGATGGATTGCTGCATGTTATGAAATCCGACTTATTTTTAAAGTTGAGTGTGAGGGCCAGAAACTCAAAGTCCTCACAGATCCCAGATGTTTTGCGCACGCGCTGGCCGGGAGTGAGCACTGCATGCACAATTCAGCGTTTTAAGTTCTCGGGCCAAAGACTCGGCGTGATCGTACAAAAAGAAAATGGTGTGTAAAACTGGGTCATGCGACCCAGAAGCGGGGCACCATATAGGAGATGGGTCCCAGTCAGGGGACAGGGAGAGGTCCAGGTTTAGTTAAGGAGAAAGAGAAGCAAAAGTGCTGTGGTTGGCAGATTCTTCGTGGTGACGGCTCAGTTGACGCTCTAGCAAGTGAAGAGGACGGATCAAAGAAAGCAGCAGAAGATTGATGGTTCTGTGCTGCAGGCTTTTAGGACAGATAAACCCCTTTGCAGCAGTATTCAGCACAGGGTGGTTGAAGAGCTGAAGTTGTTCTTGTGAGTTATTTTTGAGTATACACTCGGGAATAGAGGGGAACATAAACCTGGGAGACGAGACGGAACCTTACGAGGTGGGCCATCATAGAGGTCATCCGAGTTGCAATAATCTTTGGAGACAATGCCAAGATCTTCGAAGGTGAAGACTGGAATTTTTCTTGTGAGAGACAGAGTTTCAACGAGATTGGTTGACTTGCGTCATTACTGAAGCCTGGGTGGGTTATTGAGAAACCTGTGGAACCTGTCTTGGTCCCATCTGCCATTTATTGTGCAATGTGGTGCATTCGGCCAGAGTTTACCTGTAAATTTACATACACCTCACGTTAACCCTGAATGTTGGAGCAAAGAGAAATGTTGTAAATTGCTTTATCTTCCTGATCTTCTGCAGTGAAGGGGGTGGAGAAAACCGTGCGGGATGGGGTACTTAGTTGGGGGGATGCTCTTGGGGATTCAGGAGTCTGGGACTTGTACCAGGCGGGGCTCAGTCAGAGTATTTAAAATAGTTACTATGAAGTTAGATGTGCTATTTTTCCTTGTAACTCTTTTACATAAGGTTACCTTTACGTTTACTCGGTGGCCATTTCCTGAAAGACTGCTTTGTAATGAACAGGTTTACAATGAGACACGAGGGCTTAATTGCTTTGCTTTCTTTCCTGCATTTTCCAGACCTTTTAATATTTTGATTTAGAGTTAGTGAAGCCAGGAAACATAACCACAATCTGCGTAAATACATTCAGTTGTACCTGCACCTCCCTATCTTTTCAAATGATAATCACTAATACTGTAGTTACTTACCATTCTTTTCACAAGAATATGTCTGCTTCCCCAGTTCCTCCATTAACTGTCTCCTTATGTCATTTTTCTTGTGCTTCTTGCCATTATAATGTTGCTGGGCCATTAATGGGTTGTTGAAGGAGGCACTACACAGTTTGCAGAACTTGTTGGGATCCTCCAGGTCCAAAGCTGTGGAAGCTGAGGAGACCCCATGAGCCATCTCTTGCTTGCCCTTTTCCAGTTGCTCACTCTGCGCAGAGCTGTTCTCCTCTGAAGGTGGACTTGCTACATCCATGGACACTGTGATAGAACACAGCACTGAAATTCAAAGTAATAATGGCTGCAATGATTCAAGACAGCTCTCAAATGTTATCTTTCACATTGCTGTTTTTGAAAATTAAACAGTGTATATATTCTACAGGGTGCAAAGGCCACACTTATACTCCGAAGTTCTGAGCTGCGAACAGATCATACTTATAATCAGTGTATAATTCAAGTCCTAAATTTGTGGTTTTAAAAAGGCAGAGGTACAATTTATATACCTTTCAAATGTTCAATCTAAAAAGTAAAGCGATAGTCATTTTCACATATTTCATTTCAATGTTGAGTTAATCTGTATTAGATCGCAATAACTTATCAACTCTTAAAAACAGTTTACTAATCAAACAGATCCATTACACGAGTATAATAACGTCTTCGAAAACTATTTGCATTACAAAATTTATGCAGGTACAGCGTTAAAGAGAACCACTACATTGTCAACAAGCACTATCCAGGATAATTACAGGCCTGCTATTTAGACATCTGCGGTGAGGGAAATTTTCCCCTTTAATTAAAAGGTTAAATTCCTATACATTAGATGAAAAGGAAATAATTAAAAGCCACCAACATTGATTTCAGAAAGAGAGACAAAGGGATGTGGATAGGTTAAGTGAATGGGCAAAACCTTGGCTGATGGAGCAATGGAAAATGTGAGGTTGCCCACTTTGGTAGGAAGAATAGAAAAACAGAGAATATTATGTAACGGCGAGAGACTGCAGAATGCTGTGGTACAGCCTAACCTGCCTGTCCTTGTACATTAATCACAAAGTCAGCAAGCAGGTAGAGCAAGTAATCAAGAAGGCAAACAGAATATTGGTTTCATTGCAAGGGGGAGTGGAGTATTAAAATAGGGAGCTCTTGCTGCAACTGGACTGGGCACTGATTAGACCACAGCTCCAGTAGTTTTGATCACCTTATTTGCAGAGCGACATACTTTTCGGGGGGGGGGGGGGGGGGGGGGCGTTGAGCAAGGTTTGTGGAAGGTTTGAGCAGGTTGGATCCATGTGCATTGATGTTTAGAAGAATGAGAGGTGACCTTATTGATTCTGAGGGGTAGATGCTGAGAGGACGTTTCCCCCTCATTGGGAAATCCAGAACTAAGGGGCACAGTTTCAAAATAAATGGTCTCTCATTCAAGATGGAGATGAGGAGAAATGTCTTCTCCCAGAGGGTTGTTAGAATTTACATATGCAAATTAGGAAGAGTAGTCACTCGGTCCCTTGAGCCTGCCCCACCATTTTGTAACCTCAGCTCCACATTCCTGACGACCCCTGAGTATCTTTCATCCCCTTCCTTATCAAGAATATACCTATCTCTACATTAGAAATATTCAAAACCTCTGCGTCCACCGCCCTTTTTTTGAGAAAGAGAGTTCCAAACACTCAAGAATTTCTCCTCATCTCTGTCTTAAGAGGGTGACCCCTTATTTTTAAACAGAAACCCTATGGGGCAGCATGGTAGCAATGGGGCAGCACGGTAACAATGGGGCAGCATGGTAGCACAGTGGCTAGCACTGTGGCTTCACAGCACCAGGGTCCCAGATTCGATTCCCCGCTGGGTCACTGTGCGGCATCTGCACGTTCTCCCCGTGCCTGCGTGGGTTTCCTCCAGGTGCTCCGGTTTCCTCCCACAGTCCAAAGACGTGCAGGTTAGGTGGATTGGCCATGCTAAATTGCCCTTAATGTCCAAAAAAGTTAGAACGGTTACGGGATTGGGTGGAAGTGAGGGCTGAAGTGGGTCGGTGCAGACTCGATGGGCCGAATGGCTTCCTTTTGCTCTGCATGTTCTATGTTCTAGTTCTAAATTCTCCCACAAAAGGAAACATCCTCTCCACATCCATCCTGTCAAGACCCCTCAGAATCTATATGTTTGAATCAAGTTGCATCTTATTTTTCTAAACTACAGTGGATAACAACCTTAACCTGTCTAAATTTTCCTCATCAGACAACCGTCCATTCAGGTATTAATGTGGTAAACATTCTCTGAACTTCTTCCAATGTATCTACATCCTTATGAAAATTGAATGAAAATTGGTGGGGTGGTGAATACTGAGGAGGATAGACTTAGATTACAGGAGGTAAAGAAGGGCTGGTCAGATGGGCTGATCAGTGGCAAATAGAATTCAATCTGGATAAATGTGAGGTGATGCACTTGGGTAGGACAAACATGGCTGGGGGACACATGATAAATGGCAGGACCCTGGGAAGCACCGAGCATCAGAGGGACCTTGGTGTACATGTACAGCAGTCCCTTAAGGCAATACGGCAGGTGGATCAAGGGGTTAGAAGACATATTTATTGGTATACTTGCCTTTATTAGCTGAGGCATAGAATTTATGAGCAGGGAGGTTATTCTGGTACTGTATGAAACGTTGTTTAGGCCACAGCTAGAGTATTGTGTGCAGTTTTGGAGTCCACATTATAAGAGGGATGCGATAGCACTGGAAAGGGTGCAGAGGAGATTTACCAGGATGTTGCCTGCGGTGGAGAGTTTTAGTTATGAAGAGAGATTGGATAGACTGGGCTTGTTTTCCTTGGAGCAGAGGAGGCTGAGAGGGGATATGATTGAGATATATAAAATTATGAGGGGCATAGATAGACAGGAAGAAACTTTTCCACTTAGTGGAGGGGTCAATGACCAGGGGGCATACATTTCAGGTAAGGGGCAGGAGGTTTAGAGGGGGTGTGAGGAAAATCTTTTAACCCAGAGGGTGACGGGAGTCTGGAATTCACTTCTTGAAAACCCCCTTCCATGTTTATTCACTCAGCATAAGGGGCAGAAGGAAACAGGAGCAAGACCAGGCCGTTTTACACTTGAAAATTGAATATTGCAGCTGATATTGTCAGAAAGCCCCCACTGCATGAGATATTTCGTGTGACACATTAACATAATTAAATTTCTCTGAAACACTTCAGCTGGTAAATTGCTCCCATTTATGCAAAGCACTGGCATCAAAATTCTGCTTCTGTAACAATTTTTCAAAAGAAAGTAGATATGAAAGCAGATATGGCACTCTGGTTAGCCGGCCTGAGTGTAGACTTGACTATTATACAATGAGCTCAATGCCTGGAATGAAGTTGCGCTTCGGGTGGAGCGAGTGCTGGGGGAAGGTAAATGTTGAAGTGCATTGCAGATCCTTCAGGAGCCATGCATAAGCTGCGACCAACAAATTGTTCAAGAAAAGCAAATTAAATTAATTGTGCATTTAGGAGAATAATAATCAGTTTTGATGGGTGTTGTCAGATCTAATTAAAGAAAGCGCATGACAGATACAACCTCCATGAATTGATTAGACGGAATGTTTCAATAATTTGTAAGTTAGAGCCATCTCATGCATAGAGATACACATATAGCTGTCCTATTTCAAGCAGGTAGAAGGTTTATTTTAGTAAGTTTGCCTTAGTAATTTGTTCTAGGTTTTGTAACCCAAACCTACTGTTCTAAACCTACTGTGGCTAATACGAAGCAGAAATCATTTTCAGATAATATATCTTATTGTGAAAGGAGCTACAGAAATGTATGCGAGAACGAGCAAATATCTGAAGTCAGCACCAATGGTTTGAGCTGCTCGTCTTGAACAACAAACATACCAAGTCAAATGAGGCCAGAAAATATTCCAACAAAATCGGACACAGAACACAGACACAACACAGAAAACGGATTCTACAGGAACTTTTAACCTACCAGTCTGTGGCTGTGCGACACACGGCTGCTCTCCTGTGAGTTGTTTGAGCCGCTTTGTGTGGATCTTTCCTTGATAATGGGATTGAGCAACTATGGGGGATGTGAAAACCATATTGCACAGGGTGCAAAATTTATTCTTGTCCACTTCTCCAGTTCCAGCATCCTGCAATCAAGCATCAGGTACAATCTCAGTAAGTGTACTCGTGGCCCAATTATAATCTTTGTAATTGGACCAACAGACTGCACTTTCAACACCCTACCATCATACAACAATTTATATATTTTTATCAACATACGAACAAGGAGTAGGCCATTCAGCCTCTCGAGACTGCTCTGCCATTTAATAAGATCATGGCTGATCTGAGAGTAACCTAACATAGAACATACAGTGCAATGTCTTGATACACCAGTTAGTAAGTTTGAAATCAATGCACATTTATTTACACAGTCAATTATTACTCATGCACAAACTCTACTCACTAAACTACAACTACTACTAAAAGCCTATACTTAGCTTCGAGTGCCTACTCAGTCAGAGGAACACTGGTCGTTGTCCGGTTCTGATACTGTTGGCTTCGAACTGGTATAGAATAGTAGCTAGGAGCGTCTATCTCGTAGCGTGCGTTGACCTTAGACTTACTTGGCTGGTGCTTGGCGGGCCTCTTGTCGCTGAGAGCCGAAGGCCAAGGTGAAGAAGAGGAGTAAGACAGCGAACTGACCTTAGGAACTCTGTTTTATAGCCCCCAGGGTTTTGCACCCTTCTGGGCGGACCCTGGACCTGGTCCCAATTAATTGGACCATGTCCCAATCGTTTGTATCGATTCTCTCCAATAACAGGGTCGTTCCCCGATCGTTGGGCAGGCCCTAGGTAACCGTTGGCCTACCTTTGTTTTAGCCTCCACTCGCGCCGGGAAGCCTGTCCTGGTACCGATTGTTTCAATGTTTCTCTTTGTCCCCGGAGATAGCTCATTACTATGCTAATGGCTTGTAGTTTCAGTTCTGTCTGGGTTCTGCAAGTTCCACTCCACAGGAAACCTTGCACCTGCTTATTTTTGTAGTGCTGTCCATTTTTCCCTGCACTCTTTGCGAGTATCCATTTTGGAATCGGGACGTGGCCACCCCAGGTGGCTACGATCTAAACCTGTTGTCTATTTTCCAAGGATCTACTTCCCTCTGTTCCCCGCCCATTCAAATATCTGTCCAGTTGCATCTTAAATGATGCTATTGTGTCCGCCTCTACCACCTCCGCTGGCAAAGCGTTCCAGGCACCCACCACCCTCTGCGTAAAAAACTTTCCACGCACATGTATATTAAGAAAGAAAGAAATGGTAAAAGACAGTTAAAATGAAATGAAAACAAATGGGTCGACGTGGGGCTGATCATCTGAAGTTGTTGAATTTGATGTTCAGGCCGGAAGGCTGTAGTGTGCCGAACCGGAAGATGAGATGTTGTTCCTCCAGTTTGAGTTGCGCTTCACTGGAACATTGCAGCAGGCCAAGAACAGATATACGGGCATGGGAGCAGGGTCTTTTGTTAAAATGGCAAGCAACAGGAAGGTGAGGACCCTGAATGCACACATATGATGCAGTGTATCAGAGGAATCCCGGATGTAGGTGGGGAGGGAATGGACCAGAGGAGTGAGGATGGAGTCAAGATAAGAGGAAATAAGTTTGGTGGGGCAGGAGCATGCTGACATAATGGGCCTGCTGGGACAGTCCTTTTTGTGGATTTTGGGAAGTAGTTAAAAGCGGGATGTCCGGGGTTGGGGGACTATGAGGTTGGAAGCCGTAGGGGGAAGGCATCCGGAGGAAATGAGGTCACTAACGGTGTTGGAGATAATGGTTTGATGTTCAGTGGTCTGGTCATGGTCCAGGGGGAGGTAAGAGGATGTATCGGAGAGTTGGAGCTCAGCCTCTGCGAGGTAGAGGTCAGTGCGCCAGACGACAACAGCACACCCTTTGTCGGCAGCTTTGATGACAAAGTCGGGGTTCGACCTGACAGAGTGAAGAGCAGATAGTGTGTGCGGAGCATGGTGCGTGTGGAGCGTGGCGTGCGCGGAGCGTGGCGCGTGCGGAGTGTGGTGCGTGCGGAGTGTGATGTGTGCGGAGTGTGATGCGTGCGGAGCATGGAGTGCACGGAGCGTGGTGTGCGCGGACTGTGGTGTGCGCGGAGCTTGGTGTGCGCGGTGTGTGGTACGGCAGAGTGTGGTGTGTGCGGAGTGTGGTGCGTGCAGAGTGTAGTGCGTGCAGAGTGCAGTGTGTGGTACGTGCGGAGTGTGCGCAGTATGATGCGTACGGAGTGTGATGCGTGCAGTGTGGCGTGTGCGGAATATGATGTGTGCAGAGTGTGGCGTGTGCGGAGTGTGTGCAGAGTATGATGCGTGCAGAGTGTGATGCGTGCAGAGTGTGATGCGGGCAGAGTGTGATGCGGGCAGAGTGTGATGCTGGTGCGTGCGGAGTGTGGTGCGTGCGGAGTGTGGTGCGTGCGGAGTGTGGTGCGTGCGGAGTGTGGTGCGTGCGGAGTGTGGTGCGTGCGGAGTGTGGTGCGTGCGGAGTGTGGTGCGTGCGGAGTGTGGTGCGTGCGGAGTGTGGTGCGTGCGGAGTGTGGTGCGTGCGGAGTGTGGTGCGTGCGGAGTGTGGTGCGTGCGGAGTGTGGCCGTGCGGAGTGTGGTGCGTGCGGAGTGTGGTGCGTGCGGAGTGCGATGCGTGCGGAGTGTGGCCGTGCGGAGTGTGGGCGTGCGGAGTGTGGGCGTGCGGAGTGTGGCCGTGCGGAGTGTGGCCGTGCGGAGTGTGGGCGTGCGGAGTGTGGGCGTGCGGAGTGTGGGCGTGCGGAGTGTGGGCGTGCGGAGTGTGGTGTGTGCGGAGTGTGGCCGTTCGGAGTGTGGCCGTGCGGAGTGTGGTGTGTGCGGAGTGTTTGTGAGGGGTGTGTGTGTGTGGGGGCGTGTGTGGTGTGAGTCAGGTGTGGGTGGTGTGTGTGAGGGTGTCGAGTGTGTGGGTGTATGAGATGTGGGATCATTATTTTGTTCTCTGGTTTAGTGGCTAATAAACTTGCTCTTTCTTTGACTCAAAGTTCGCTTGATTGGCTCCTTATTTTCACTACATTGATAGTAAAAAAATACAGTTTGGATTCAGAAAATAATTTTATTTTGTTTTGTGACCAACTGAGGAGTTGAGTGGAGGAGAGATAGTTCACTCCTCCTCAGCTGGTCGTACATTGGGGCTGGATTAGCACAGGAGCTGGACATTGGAGCTGGCTTTTAAAGCAGACCAAGGCAGGCCAGCAGCACGGTTCAATTCCCGTACCAGCCTCCCCGAACAGGCACCGGAATGTGGCGACTAAGGGCTTTTCACAGTAACTTCATTGATGCCTACTTGTGACAATAAGCTTTTTTCATTTAATTTCATTACCTGTTCTTTGTGATACCCGTTGAATTTTCCACTTTAAGTTGATGCCAAGTTGTAGCTGTATTTGAACTTGAGGTGCACCTAGCTCTGGAGCAAACATTTTCAATGCTGCAGCTGGGATACTCCTGGCAAACATCCAAGCGACTGAAAACAAGCTGGATGAACTTAACGCCAGACTTACCTCTCAGAGGGAAATAAGAGACTGCTGTGTGCTCTGTTTCACAGAGACATGGCTCACCCCCGCTTCACCGGACTGTGCCATACAACCTGATGGCTACTCTATTCACCGGGCGGACCGCACGGCATCTTCAGGCAAAGCGAAGGGTGGAGGGGTTTGTCTCCTCATCAACTCCTCCTGGTGCTTGGATGCGGTGACCCTGGTGACGTACTGCTCCCCAGACCTGGAATACCTGACCGTAAAGTGCCGCCCATACTATCTTCCACGTGAGTTCACTTCAGCCATTATCACAGCGGTCTACACCCCCACCCCAGGCAGAAGTGAGGAAGGTGCTGGATGAACTGTACACAGTCATAAACAACTACGAAACAGAACACCCGGAGGCCTTGTTCATCGTGGCCGGAGACTTCAACAAGGCCAACCTCAAGAGTGTACTGCCAAAATTCCACCAGCACATCTCCTGTCCCACCAGGGGCGACAACACTCTTGACCACTGCTACTCAAAAATCAAGGGTGCCTACCGTTCCATCCCCCGACCGCATTTTGGAAAATCAGACCACAAGACTGTGCTCCTTCTCCCGGCTTACAAGCAGAAACTCAAGCGGGAGAATCCAGCTAAGAAGGTTATGCAGTGCTGGTCCGAGGAGACAGAAGAGCTCTTACGTGACTGCTTAGAGACAGTGGACTGGTCCATATTTAAGAACTCAGCGACTAACTTAAATGAGTATGCCACCACCATCACGGATTTAATCAGCAAATGTGCGGACGACTGCGTGCCAAAGAAAGCAGTACGTGCGTTCCCCAACCGGAAACCATGGCTCAACCGCGAGATTGACTCCCTACTGAAGGACAGAGCTGAGGCGTTCAAGGCAGACGACCCTGTCCTATACAAGAATTCCAGGTACGACTTCCGCAAAGCCATCCGAGATGCCAAGAGAGAATATCAAACTAAACTAGAGTCACAGACAGACTCTCGGCGGTTGTGGCAAGGACTAAGCAACATAACGGGCTACAAAGCGAAGCCGAGCAGTATCTCTGGCAGCAGTGCACCCCTCCCCGATGAACTTAATGCATTCTATGCTCGGTTCGAGCAGGTAACCAACAATCCGCTGTCGAGTGCCCCAGCAGCCCATAATTCACCCATACCCACCATCACAGCTTCCGAAGTCAGATCGGCCTTCCTGAAAGTGAACCCACGGAAGGCGACGGGCCCGGACGGGATCCCTGGTCGTGCACTCAGAGCCTGCACAGACCAGCTGACAGAGGTATTCACAGACATCTTTAACCTGTCCCTACTCCACTCCGAGGTCCCCACCTGCTTCAAGAAGACCACCATCATACCGGTACCAAAGAAGAACCAGACAACATGCCTCAATGACTACTGCCCGGTGGCCCTGACGTCAGTTGTATGAAGTGCTTCAAGAGGCTGATCATGAAGCGCATCGCCTCCATACTCCCAGAACGACTTGACCCACTTCCATTCGCATACCGTCGCAACCGGTCCACATCAGGCGCCATTTCCCTGACCCTACACTCATCCCTAGAGCATCTCGAAAGCAAGGACTCCTACATCAGACTCCTATTTATTGACTACAGCTCCGCCTTCAACACCATAATCCCAGTCAAGGTCATATCAAAGCTCCAAAACCGAGTACTTGGCTCTCCACTCTGCAACTGGATCCTCGGTTTTCTGACCAACAGACCACAATCAGTAAGAATGAACACCAACACCTCCTCCACAATAGTCCTCAATACCGGTGCCCCGCAAGGCTGCGTACTTAGCCCCTACTCTACTCCCTGTACACACACGACTGCGTGGCAAAACTTCTTTCCAACTCCATCTACAAGTTTGCTGACAATACGACCATAGTGGGCCGGATCTTGAATAACGACGAGTCAGAATACAGGAGGGAGATAGAGAAACTGGTGGAGTGGTGTAACGACAACAGTCTCTCCCTCAATGCCAGCAAACTAAAGAGCTGGTCATTGACTTCAGGAAGCAAAGTACTGTACACACCCCTATCAGCATCAACGGGGCCGAGGTGGAGATGGTTAGCAGTTTCAAATTCCATGGGGTGCACATCATCAAAAATCTGTCCTGGTCCACTCACGTCGACGCTATCACCAAGAAAGCACAACAGTGCCTATACTTCCTCGGGAAACTAAGGAAATTCGGCATGTCCACATCAACCCTTACCAACTTTTACAGATGCACCATAGAAAGCATTCTATCGGGCTGCATCACAGCCTGGCATGGCAACTGCTCGGCCCAGGACCGCAAGGAACTTCAGAGAGTCGTGAATACCGCCCAGTCCATCACACGAACCTGCCTCCCAACCATGGACTCCATCTACACCTCCCGCTGCCGAGGGAAAGCGGGCAGCATAATCAAGGATCCCTCCCACCCGGCTTACTCACTTTTCCAACTTCTTCCATCGGGCGGGAATAACAGAATTCTGAGAACACGCACAAACAGACTCAACAACAGCTTCTTCCCCACTGTCACCAGACTCCTAAATGACCCTCTTATTGACTGACCTCATTAACACTACACCCTGTATTCTTCATCCGATGCCAATGCTTATGTAGCTGCATTGTATATATTGTGATGCCCTATTATGTATTTTCGTGAATTTTGTTTAATTCCCTTTTCTTCCATGTACTGAATGATCTGTTGAGCTGCTTGCAGAAAAATACTTTTCACTGTACCTTGGTACACGTGACAATAAACAAATCCAATTCAATCCAATCCAATCCAAATCTAGCCTTTGGTTTCCAAGGAAATGTTGCTTTGATCCAGATTTATCCCAGCATATCTTGAATCAATGACATTTTTGAACATTTCAGGATAGGAAGTGTTTCCAACAATAATTTAATGTCCATGATTATTAATTTAGAAATAAATTTGACCGATAAACTGGTCATCGAAAATTAGATGGTGCACTGACATTGATAGAATGTAACCAGAACCATGTAATTGTAGAATGGTACAGCACAGAATTGAGCTACTCTGCCCAACATGACGGGCATGATGTGGAGATGCCGGCGTTGGACTGGGGTGAGCACAGTAAGAAGTCTTACAATACCAGGTTAAAGTCCAACAGGTTTGTTTCCGGAATCGAACCTGGGACCTGGAGCTGTGAAGCCATTGTGCTATCCACAATGCTACCATGCTGCCCCAAATTCACACCTCTTTACCTGGGGTTACCCCTATCTCTGGATCTGTAAAGATTTAATTACCTGCAAATGCTCGCATTCTAAGCATTGTCTGGCATCTTTGAATTTGTCTATATATATGTTTCTGGAAAATACCTCTTCATTCACCTGAGGAAGGAGCAGTGCTCCGAAAGCTAGTGATTCAAACAAACATGTTGGACTTTAATCTGGTGTTGTAAGACTTCTCATCATGACAGGATTAGACAGCGTCAACATGGATTTATGAAAGGGAAATCATGCTTGACAAATCTACTGGAATTCAAGGATGCAACTTGTAGAGTTGACCTGAGGAAGGAGCAGTGCTCCGAAAGCTAGTGATTCAAACAAACATGTTGGACTTTAACCTGGTGTTGTAAGACTTCCTACTGAGCTCACCCCAGTCCAACGCCGGCATCTCCACATCACTTGTAGAGTTGGTGAGGGGGAGCCAGTAGATGTGGTTTATTTGAACTCTCAGAAGGCTTTCGACCAAGTTCCACATGAAAGATTAGGGGGTGAAATGAAAGCGCATGGGATTGAGAAGGACAGAAAACTGATTGGCAGACAGGGAACACAGAGTAGGAATAAAAAGGTATTTTTTTCAAATGGCATGCAGTGACAAGTGGGTTACCGTAGGGATTAATGTTAAGGTCCCAGCTATTCACAATATATCTTAATAATTCAGATGAGGGAACTAAATGTAAATTTACAGATCACACAAAGCCAGATAGGAGGATGAGCTTTGAGGATGCAGCGATGCTTCAGTGTGATTTGGGTGTGTTGGCAAACGAATGGCAGATGCAGTATAATTTGGAGAAATGTGAGGTTATACACTTTGGCAGCAAAAACAGGAAGGCAGGTTATTATTTGAATGGCTATAGATTGAGAGAGGGGAATGTGCAATGAGACCTAGGTGTCGTTGAACACCAGTGCAGCAGGCGGTAAAGAAGGCAAATGGTATGTTGGCCTTCATAGCGAGAGTACAGGAGCAAGGGTGCCTTGCTGCAAATGTACAGGGCCTTGGTGAGGCCATAGCTGGAAGATTGTGTACAGTTTTGGACTCCTTATCTGAGGGAGAATGTTCTTGCCATAGAGGGAGCGCAGCAAAGATTTACCAGACTTATTCCTGGCGTGGCGTGGCGTGACTGACGTATGAGAGATTGAGTCGGTTACGATTATATTAGTTGGAGTTTAGTTGGGGGGATCTGATAGAAACCTATAAAGTCCGAATAGGTCTAGACCGGCTAGATTCAGGAAGATGTTCCTGATGGTGGGGAGGTCCAGAACCAGAGTTCATGATAAACTATTTAGGACTGATGCGAGGAGAAATTTCTTCCCCCAGGAGAGTGGTGAGCCTGTGGAATTAACTAACCACAGAAAGCAGTTGAGGGCAAAACATGGTATGTCTTCAATGAGTTAGAAAGAGCTCTTCGGGCTAATGGGATCAAAGAATATGGAGGGGGGGAGGGAGGGGTTGCAGGAAGAGGTTATTGAGTTGGATGACCAGCCATGAACACAGCGTAGCAGGTTCGAAGGGCAAATTACCTACCCTACTGTTGTTATTATCTTCTATGTTTCTATGCTTCAGGCAGCATATTCTAGAATCTAGATCATAGCAACTCATTGGATAGAATTATCTTCATGTTGTCTTTGATCTTTATTATCTTAAATCATTGTCCTCCGGTTACTAACCCTTCTGGAACTTAAAACATTTTCTTCCTTATTCAGTCAATCAAAACCCTTTATGATTCTAAACACTTCTATCACATTCCCTCATTTTTTGTTAATAATCTCTATTGTCACAAGCAGGTTTACATCGAGCCCCCCCCTCCACTCCGTCCCCCAGCTCTTGCCCCTCCCCTCCCCTCCTTCCCCAGCCCCTCCCTCCCCAGCTCCTGCCCCCTCCCCAGCCCCACCACTCCTTCCCCCAGCCCCTCCCTCCCCAGCTCCTGCCCCTCCCCTTCCAGCCCCTCCCCCAGATCCTGCCCCTCCCTCGCCTCCCCAGCTCCTGCCCCTCCCCCAGCTCCTGCCCCTCCCTCCCCAGCTCCTGCCCAGCCCCTTCCCTTCCTCCCCAGCCACTCGCCTTCCTCCCCAGCCACTCCCCCAGCTCCTTCCCTTCCTCCCCAGCTCCTGCCCCCCTCCTCCCCAACCACTCCCCATTTCCTGCCCCTCCCCAGCCACTCCCCCAGCTCCTGCCCCTCCCCTTCCTCCCCAGCCACTCCCCCAGCTCCTGCCCCTCCCCTTCCTCCCCAGCCCCTCCCCCATTTCGTGCCCCTCCCCTTCCTCCCCAGCCTCTCCCCTTCCTCCCCAGCCACTCCCCCAGCTCCTGCCCCTCCCTCCCCCAGCCCCTCTCTCCCCAGCTCCTCCCCCTTCCCCAGCCACTTCCCCGGCCCTCCCTCCCCCCCTCCCCAGCCCCTCCCCCCCCTCCCCAGCCCCTCCCCCAGCCCCCCCCCCCCAATCCCAGCTCTCCCTCCCCCCCCCCTCCCCAGCCCCTCCCCCTTCCCCCAGCCCCCCCCCCCCCAATCCCAGCTCTCCCTCCCCCCCCCCCCCCCGCCCCTCCACTCCTTCCCCCAGCTCTTGCCCTACGCCCCCAGCTCTTGCCCCTCCCCCCCAGCTCCTGCCCCTCCCTCCCCCAGCCCCTGCCGCTCCCGCCCCTCCCCAGCTCCAGCCTGTCTGCTGGCTGTTGCTATGGCTGTCTCGGGCTCTGCTCTCTGTGTTTTGCTGCCGCTTCTCCCCCTGCTCCTGTTACCGACCTTTGGATGCAGCTTCCTGGGCGCGCTGTGCGGGGCGGCGGCGGTGTGCGCGCTGCTGCTGGCCCGGGCCCGCGCCGCTCTGGCAGCTGCCCAAGGCCGCAGAGTGTGTGTACTGGTGCTCGGGGATGTGGGCCGCAGTCCGCGGATGTTGAACCACTCGCTGTCCCTGGCCAGGAGCGGCTTCAGGGTGACTCTGCTCGGGTATGGCGGTGCAAAACCTCATCAAGATGTTGTAAATAATGATAATATTAAGATTGTCTACATAACCGAGATGACAGGACTGAAATTTGGATCAAAGATTTTTCAGTATGGGATTAAAGTCTTTGTACAGACTTTACAGATATGTTACATCCTATTAAAGATTGATACACCTTCACACATACTCCTGCAGAATCCCCCGGGCCTTCCTGCTATTGCAGCGACATGGGCAGTATGTTTGCTAAGAGGAAGTAAATTTATTATTGACTGGCACAATTATGGTTACACAATTATGAGCTTGTCACATGCTGATCGTCACCCCATTGTGCTGATTGCCAAATGGTATGAACATTTTTTTGGAAAACTCGCTGATTCAAACCTATGTGTCACTGAAGCTATGAAAGAAGATTTGAGGGTGAACTGGAATATCAAGGCCATCACATTATATGACCGTCCGTCTCCTATTTTTAGAGAAACTCCTCTGGAATTGCAACATAAACTGTTCAAGAAGCTTGCTAATGATTTTGTCCCATTTAAAGGAAGGAGTGAATTTGTGCCTTCTGATTTGGAACAGACGGCCTTTACAGAACTGAATATTAGTACTGGCAATGTCACCCATATCCAAGGAAGACCTGCATTACTGCTTAGCAGCACTAGCTGGACAGAGGATGAAGATTTTTCCATTCTGTTGAAAGCCTTGGAAGAGTATGAAGGCTTCATAACCAGTGGTATAACATTACCGTCCCTTGTCTGTGCCATTACAGGGAAAGGCCCACTCCAGGAATTTTATAATCGTCTGATTACAAAATTGCATTTTAAATATATTCATATCTGCACTTTGTGGCTTGAAGCTGAAGATTATCCAGTGCTGCTCGGTTCTGGTGATCTAGGAGTTTGTCTTCATAAATCAACCAGTGGGCTAGACTTGCCTATGAAGGTGGTGGACATGTTTGGTTGCTGTTTGCCTGTATGTGCAATTGATTTCCAATGTTTGGATGAACTTGTGAAACATGAAGAAAATGGTTTAATATTTAAAAATTCCCATGAACTGGCAGTGCAACTGAAGCTTCTCTTTACAGATTTCCAGAATGGAAAAAGTGCACTCGGCATATTTAAAAGAAACCTGAAGGAATCTAAGATGGTTCAATGGGATGAGAATTGGGATGAAACAGTTCTTCCACTTCTCAAAAGTAATTGAAATTTGGGACTGTCACTTTGGGATAAGTTATCATTCCTGATCATCAAGTGATCATCAAGTCTGTTTGTTATTGTCTATGTAACAGGATTGTAGAACGTTGTGGACCAGAATCCAGTGTTCAGAATAAACCCAGAATATAAGTGCTGATCAAAATATTATTGCTTAATGTTCTCTGTGGACCAATAAATACCTAATTTCTGGATTATTCAAAACAAATAGGCTTACATCAATACTGCAATGAAGTTACTGTGAAAAGCCCCTAGTCACCACATTCCGGCACCTGTTCGGGTACACAGGGAAAATTCAGAATGTCCAAATTACCTAACAGCACGTCTTTGGGGACTTGTGGGAGGAAACCCACGCAGACACAGTGAGAACATGTAGACTCCGCACAGACAATGACCCAAGCGGGACTCGAACCTGGGATCCTGAAGCTGTGAAGCAACAGTGTCAACCACGGTGCTACTGTGAAGCTATCTTTCCCGCTCTTTAGAGAGCATCCCATTTCTCTAGTCTCTCCAGATAACCGATGACTCTTGTGTCTGGTACCATTTAAAAAAATCTGTTTTGCACCCTCTCCATGGCCTTGATGTCCTTCCTAAAATATGGTGCCCAGAAGTGCAGACAATACACCAGCTGGGGCCTTACCGAGTGTTTTTTGTAACAGTTTAGCATTGCTATGACCACTTGCCCATCTCAACTGTAATTTCAGTTCTGAGAAAGATCACCAATGTCAAAGTACCCACCTGAAAACTAACAGCAACATTCTCAGTTTTGATTTTTTTTGACGGCGTCCCTTCTTCTTTATGCATTTGGAAATAAAACCGCACCTTGTTGGCATGTTTTTTGCTCTTTAAAACAAAAAGCACAGGGAGGAAGTTTCAAAATATTATTAATTACCATTAAACAGAAAGAAGCAGCAATGAGTAAAGGGTCAATGGTGAGGCAGGGAGAAGAGCAAAATGGGTTGGGGGGGTCGCAGCCTACCATGGGGCAACATACAAGTAGAGAGTTTCCTCTCGGTTTTGCCACACTGATACTCGGGTTCCAGGTTAATCAGGTAAACCAACGCAAAAGAGCAGGGAATTTAAAATCTGAATCATACTCAAAATCAATAATGTTTGTGTTGTCCGCTGGTTCATATTCCTGATCAAGATCATCTCACTCAACTGGTCAAGACCACCCTCTTACCTACTGTGCTGGTTCGGAAAGGCTCATCAGATTGTGTGCATTTTCTTGGGCATTTTTTCAAAAGTCAGAAAAAATGTTTAATTTACTTTGAAACTGACTCACTGCTCCACTGAAAATATGACATAGTTCAGTGTGGCTTTTAAAGTCATCTTCAGTGACTTTAATTTTGATCGTTCACAGGTGGAGGGTTTGACATGTTCATTAAAAATGCTCTTTGTTGATAGACCTATTTTCAGCTGTGTTAATAAAACTTCACCAGGTTACCATTCTTAACTATAAAGAATATTTTTTTAATGGGAAGAAAAATAGACGATAAGCCCCCCATGGAGGATTTTACATTTGCAATTATGAGAACAAATTTTGAACTGTGGCCAAACCTGCACATCTTCAGTTGGAGTTTGGGCACAATTTCCTGAGTCTTCCCAAGGTGGAATCTCAGTCCGAACCATGGGATTTACCTCCTGATTAACGGCTTAAGGCATACAAAATCTGAGTGGATATTTTTACAGCACCTCAATGGAAGCATACTTCACAAGATCACAAAGAAAATGAAACAATTTTTCAATGAGTTAGCATCTAATTTACACAGAAAATAAAGAATGGTTTAGCACTTGTCCGTGACACACAAGAAGAACATCACGTTTCAATAGCAAAGCTTGACTGAATGACACATCCCTTCAAACTGAAGGCAGCACAATAGCACATTGGTTAGCACAGTTGCTTCACAGCTACATGGTCCCAGGTTCGATTCCCAACTTAGGTCACTGTCTGTGCAGAGTCTGCACGCTCTCTCTGTCTCTGCGTAGGTTTCCTCCGGGTGCTCCGGTATCCTCCCACAGTTCAAAGATGTGCAGGTTAGGTGGATTGGCCATGATAAATTACCCTTAGTGTCCAAAAAGGTTAGGTGGGGTTACTGGGTTACAGGAATAGGGTGGAGGCGTAGGGTGCTCTTTCCAAGAGCTGGTGCAGACTCGATGGGCTGAATGGCGTCCTGCTGCACTGTAAATTCTATGATTCTATAAGAGCTTCAGGTGCCCTGGAAAGGCATTTTACAACTTGAAACTGTTTACAATGGGGTCTTCAAAAGTTACTATTCTGGTGAATGAAACCAAAACAAGTGATGCACTTAAGGGGCAATATGTTGTTTATACATGTTTATTATTCAAAACCTATGAACTACCTCATAATGTGTGGTCCTTTGGACTTCTGAGATCAGCATGGCACAGCAAACCTTGCAGTAGTTATCCATGAAGAGTTCACCGTCATTGTGACCTCCCATTTTGGCTGAAAAGAAGAATTCAACATATCAATGGTGCTGTTTTGAAACCAATACAAGTCTATCGATATGTGCAGTCCACACCCGTCGATTCAAACTAATTTGTTTGCAGGAGAGGAAACACTTCAATTTTCCAATAACTGAAGTTAAGGGATGCAAATAACAGCAAAGTGGGAATTGTAGTTCTATAAAATTGACTTTGAATTAGGAGCAGATGATTATCTGCAAAGTGCTACCCACAAGAGCGAAAAAATGATTGTCCTCACGCAATTTTATCGGTTAAAAATATGTGAAGAGATTTCATACTAAATCAGACAGCTATTAATCCCCCTCATTATGTTCTTCACATTGATTAGAGAAAGACATTAGGAAGGATGATCGAAAGCTTGGTCAGAAAGGGAGGTAGAGAGTTATAAGGATGGTACTCCAGAGTTTAGGGCCCATGCAGCTGAAGGAATGGCCACCAAAGTGGGAACAATTAAAATCAGGAAGAGAACAGATTTGACAAAGCACAGAGATCTCGGAGGGAAAACCTAGGAAGACATTGCAGTGTGGCTTTTAATGCTGAATTTTCACTGGGCTGCACTCCGCAAGAAATAGTAAATTAAAACAGTCTGTTTGGCAGATGTTAAAGCTTTGCGGTACTATTTGAAGACTAGCAGAGGAGTTCTCCCAGTGTACTGGTCAACATTTGTCTCGCAATAAAAACCTCAGATTTTCCCGTGTGCAAAACAGCTACGAATGATTACAAAATAACAATGGCTCTGAATCAATTTAACGAATGCGAAGAAGTCAATAAGGTGCTATATTATGTTACAGCCATGTGAAGAGGGTTGAAATGGCTCCCCTATTCTCACACTCCTTGTTTGACCGCAACAGGGTTTAAAAAAAAATAACATCAGTTCTGTAAGCATCCCACAGTTTAGTGTTGAGGTTGTAGGGAATTACTCAGGTTGGTTCCCCTAGGTTAAACAAAGACTGGGGTATGCTTATTGAAACTATTACCAAGGTAAAACATCCTTCATACTGTGACACACAACTGTCTGTGCTCACGCACAAACAAGTACAGATGGCAGAGTAAGAGCTTGTTGGGCTTGTAATGAAGTCACAGTCCATGAAAGAAAAAATGGAGTATACAGTTAGCTCTTCTTTGGTCAGTCTCAATGCGGTGATCAAATGTTGCAGCCATTTAGCTTAGCCGGTCTCCTGGATGATGAAGTCTTATCAAACAGATTTCCACATTTTAAAAGATCTTGGTTTACGTATTTTTCTTCTCAGGGTGGTCACTTTACAAACTGGGAGCTCTTCCAGAGAGAGAGCGGGAGAAGGAGAAAAGGTAAGGGAGAGAGAGAAGGGATATGGCTCCCTCAGCCTGTTTCAGTGCAGCACTGTACTTTTCACTTTTTTCTTTTTCCTGCCTACATAGAAACATACATGGAAAATAGAAGCATGAGGATGCCATTTGGCCCTTCTAGCCTGCTCCTCTAGTCGTGATCATCGCTGATCATCAAGTTCAATACCCTGATCCCGCCTTCCCCCATATCCCTTTAACCCCAAGAGCAATATCTAATTCCTTCTTAAAATTACACAAAATTTTCACCTCAACTACTTTCTGTGGTCGTGAATTCCACAGATTCACCACTCTCTGGGTGAAGAAACTGCTCCTCACCTCAGTCCTAAAAGTTTTGACGCTTATCCTCAAACTATGACCCCCCTAATTCTGGACTCGCCCACCATCGGAAATATTCTTTCTGAATCTGCCCTGTCTAATCCTGTTCAAATTCTGTAAGTTTCTAGAGATCCCCTCTCACTCTTCCAAACTCCAATGAATATAATTCTAATCAATGTAGTCTCTCCTCAGGTGGCAGTCCCGGAATCAGCTGGTAAACCTTCGCTGCACTCCCTCCATAGCAAAACCATCCTTCCTCAGATAAGGACACCAAAACTCCACACATCTCCAGATGTGGCCTCAGGAATGCGATATTAAATTGTAGTAAAACAGCCTTACTCCTACACTCTTGCTATGAATATCATTTGCCTTCTTTACTGACTGCTGTACCTGCGTGCTTACTTTCAGCGACTGATGCACGAGGGCACCAAGGTCTTGTTGAGTAACCACCTCCTCTCCCAATTTACACCCATTCAGAAAATAATCTGCCTTCCTATTTTTGTGGTGAAAGTGGATAACCTCATATTTATCCACGTTATTCTGCATCTGCCATGCATGTGCCCACTCACTCAGCCTGTCCAAATCCCGCTGAAGAATCTCTGCATCCTCGTCACAGCTCACCCTCCCATTCAACTTTGTAACATCGGCAAATTTGTAAATACTACATTTAGTTCCCTCGTCCAAATCATTAATATATAATGTGAACAGTTGAGGTCCGAGCACAGATCCCTCTGGTACCCCGCTAGTCACTGCCTGCCAATCGGAAAAAGACCCATTTATTCCAAATTTTTGCTTCCTGACTGCCAACCAGCTTTCTATCCATCTCAAGATACTACCCGTAATTCCATGCACTTTAACTTTACATATCGATCAGCTATGCGAAACCTTGTCGAAAGCCTTCTGAAAGTCTAAATAAACCACACCTATCAGGTTTCCCAGGTCAACCCAACTAGTTACATCTTCAAAGAATTCCAATAGTATTATTTCCCTTTCATAAATCCATGCTGACTTTGTCTGATTATACCATTGCTTTCCAAATGCTGTGCAATGAAATCCTTGCTAACGGACTTTAGCAACTTCCCTACTACTGATGTTAGGCTCACTGGTCTATCGTTCCCTGCTTTTTCTCTACCTCCCTTTTTGAAAAGCGGGGTCACATTCACTACCCTCCAATCTGTAGGAACCATTCCAGAGTCCGAAGAATTTTGGAAAATGACCACCAATGGATCTATTATTTCTAGGGCCACTTCCTTAAGTACTCTGGGGTGAAGATTATCAGGCCCTGGAGATTTATCCACCTTCAATCCCAGTAATTTTCCTAAAACTATTTCTCTACTAACTCTAATTTTCTTCAGCTATTCAATAAAACTTCTGTTTATTAGAACATCTGGTACATTACTCATGTCTTCTTTTGTGAAGACAGAAGCAAAGTACGAATTTAGTTCCTGAGCCATTTCTTTGTTCCCTGTTATCAATTCCCCCATTTCTGACTGTCAGGCTCCAATGGGGTCAGGAGCTGAGTGGCTCTGACAAAACCAAAACCGAGTGTCAGTGAGCAGGTTATTGTTACGCAAGTGTCACTTGATGGCACCGTTGATGACCCCTTCTTTCACTTTGCTGGTATTTTTAAAAAATACAATTAGGGGACAATTTAGCGTGGCCAATCCACCTATCCTGCACATCTTTGGGTTGTGGGGCTGAGACCCAAGCAGACACAGGGAGAATGTGCAAACTCCACATGAACAGTGAGACAATGACCTGGGGCTGGGATCGAACTCCAGCTCTTCAACGCCATGAGGTAGCACTGTAACAACTGCACCAACATGCCACCCTTCACTTTGCTGGTTTAGCAGACACATGGAAACACCACCATCTGGAGACTCCCCACCAAGACTTGGAAATATATCATCATTCCTTCGTTGTCTCTGCGTCAAAATCCTGCAAACCTTTCCCTAACAGCACTGTGGGTGTACTTTGACTAGAATCTGTATTAATGCTACTGCTGAGTCTACTTGCTGTTTCAACTGGTTTAGCACTGGGCTAAATAGCTGGCTTTTAAAGCAGACCAAGGCAGGCCAGCAGTACGGTTCAATTCCCGCACCAGCCTCCCTGAAAAAGCGCTGGAATGTGGCGACTAGGGGCTTTTCACAGTAACTTCATTTGAAGCCTACTTGTGACAATAAATTTTCATTTCATTTCTTTTCATTTTCAGCTTCAACTGAGTTTTGTGTGTGTTTTATCCTGTCTGGGGTTTGAACTGACTGACTGCTATCAAGGGAGTTATTGCTCCTGTGTACCCTGTTATATTACTGGGTTTAAGCAATATATGGGGGAGGGGGGCAGGAAAGAGAGACACAAGCGAGTCATGGGACAAAGAGGGAAAGAGAGGGAGTGGGGAGGGGGAGCGATGGAGGTGGGAGAAAGGGGTGAAGGCACACAAAGAAAATGAGAGGAACAAAGGACAAAGCCGCAGGGGGCTGGCCCATGGGCAAGCTGAAGCCCAAACCAAATTATAAAAAGACATTTATAAAAACGTGCTCATTGTAACATATGTATGCCAGCCACGACCACAGTGGGAGGGAAGATCATTGCCTATAAATATATATGCTGATATTTGTTTGTCTTTTTTATTTTCCTTTCTTGCGCGGTTTTGTAATATCTAACATGAGCCGTGAAATAAAAGATGTGAAAACCCAATAAAAACATTTTAAAAATGAAAATGTTAACACTTACTGCTGCTACCAACAAATGCGTCTAGAAACTCATAAGTAAATATCTTCAGATTGTGAGAATCTTATGAAGAAAAGCTGCACAGGTTGGGCTTAAACCCCTTGAATATAGAAGAATGAGAAGTGATCTCATTGAAACATAGAAGTTCATGAGGAATTTGACAGAATATTTTTTTTAAATAAATTTAGAGTACCCAATACATTTTTTCCAATTAAGGGGCAATTTAGTGTAGCAAATCCACCTACCCTGCACATCTTTGAGTTGTGGGGGTGAAACCCACGCATACACGGGGGGAATGTGCAAACTCGACACAGACAGTGACCCAGAGCTGGGATTGAACCTGGGACCGGTGCCGTGAGGCAGCAGTGCTATCCACTAGGCCACAGTGCTGCCCTAGGAATTTGACAGAGTAGATACCATGAGACTGTTTCCACTTGTGGGAGAAACTAGAATCAGGGACACAGTTTAAGAATAAAAGGTTTACCATTTAAGATGGAGATGAGGAGACTTTCCTTCAAAGGGTTGTCAGTACGTGAAATTCTCTTCCTCAGGGAGTACTGGAGGTTGAGCCATTATCCAAGGCAAAGTTAGACAGATTTTTGATAGACAAGGGAGTCAAAGGTTATGGGGGATAGATGACAAAGTGAAGTTGAGACCACAAGCAAATCAGCCATATCTAATTGAATGATTGAACAGGTTTGAAGGGCTGAATGACCTACCCCTAATCCTAAACTCTATGCTCCCATGAATATACTCTTGTCAATCAAAGTTAAAAGCGAGGACATGGCATTTGCAAAGCTCTGGATCAAGTTAAGAATAAAATGACATGTTTCATGTCGCTGGTAGCTACACTGCTAATCAATGAAGTGACCTCTGGTGACAGAAACTGAAGCATATAAACTATTCAACTGAAGAGACCTGGGCCGAATATTCAGACAATAATATGTTTTGGGTGCAGAACAAAACAGCAGTGAGTTGATATGTAAAAGCTCACAGTATTTGGTGATGGAAGATTCCAACAAAGAAAATGATCATTTTAAAATTTATGTAGCAAATATACTGGAAGTAAAATAAAACCACAAAGTGCTAGAATTACTGGAAAGAGAAACAGAGCTAATGTTTTAAGTCAAATGTAGCTTTGCCAGAACTGAAGGAAGGTAGCAATAATTACTTGGTTGCAGAGAACTTGAGTACAACTGAAAACGAGGCATGCTGTCAAAGCTTTTCATCTTGGACTCATCAGGACAGATTCGCAAGAATATCAAATCTCAAGAGAAAAACTATTTTTAAAAAAAATAAATTTAGAGTAGCCAATTTACAGAAAAAACCTATTTCTACTGCACCCTCTTCTCATGCAGTTTAAATTGTTCCTTTTGAGATTTGGCATTCTTACGAATCTGTCCTGATAGGTCCAAGGTGAAAAGCTTTGATAGCATGTCTAGTTTATCAGCAATACTGACAGTAGAAATGTAATGGGTTTAATACCATTGGAATTAGAGACGGGCAGTAAGCAGGGTCAAAAGGGAAGGTTTAGGATAGAGTAGAGGGTGTGAAAGATTAAATGTCGAGGATGTCACAACACAAAGGCAAAGTGAGTGGTAATGATTGTGGTAAAGAAATAAAACATTGGTCCAAAGTGAGTGTGAATAGCAGAATAATGAACAGCTATCCTCATCTCAAAGCTGTCCTGGTCCACAGACTCATTTAATCTATTGTCTCATCTAACACAAAATATTTGCTCTATCTTTCAAGTGTTAAGGAAAGCAAGCTCCAATACCCCTGGACAGCAACACCCCTCCAGATCACCTTCTTCTTCATTGTTAGGATTATATTCATTAGAATTTAGAAGTGAGAGTGTTGCAGGAGATGCAACACCAATCCCTTTATCCCCTCTCCCTGTCCAAGGCCCCAAACAATCCTTCCAGATGAAGCAGTGATTTGCTTACAATTTAGTCTACGATATTTGCTGCTCACAGTGCAGTTTCCTCTACATAGGGGAGACCAAATCCAGATTGGGCGACCCCTTTGCTGAACATCGAGAGTCAGTCCACAATCATGACCCAGTGGTTTGCCATTTTAATTTATCACCTTGCTCTCATGCTCACACTTCTGTTCTCGGCCTGCATCAATGTTCCAGCACAAGCTTGGAGAACAGCACCTCATCTATCTATTCAGCACTTTACAGCCTTTTGGACTTATTACGATCCCAGACCAGCCCTCAACACGGGCTAGGATACTGGACAGAAACCCCAATATTTTACTTTAATTTTCTAAGACTGTGAGTAAAGGATATCTCACTCCAGGATTGATTACACAAAAAAATAGGGATATGGTATATTAAAACAAACTTTATTACTAACACAATATTAAAATCTTTAATATCACACCAGAAAATAGGTTACAATTACCCTTTAAAGAATGCTACTCAATACAATTGCTATCTTTATTCACACTTAAGCAACAAGAAAATAAACCATCTCATCTCTCAATCCACTAACCACAGTAAGAAGTCTTACAACACCAGGTTAAAGTCCAACAGGCTTGTTTTGAGTCACTCGCTTTCAGAGCGCAGCTCCTTCCTCAGGTGAATGAATCTTCAGGTCTTTCCTCAGCCTTCAACATGTCAACAATGAAGATGAACATCTTGCCATGGTCATCCCCACCCCCCAATATTTGCCTTCAAACAACCGTGCAACCCAAACAAACCATTGTTTGCAGAAAACTACCCAGCCTTCAGAACAGCGACCACGTCACCACACAACCCTGCCATGGCAATCTCTGCAAGACGTACCAGATCATTGACATGGGCAACACCATGACACGTGAGAACACGACCCACCAGGTACATACTCATGCGACTCAGCCAACGCTGTCTACCTTATATGCTGCAGGAAAGGATGTCCCAAAGCGTGGTACATTGGTGAAACCATGCAGACGCTGCAACAACGGATGAATGAACCTGGTGTTGTAAGACTTCTTACTGTGCCCACACCAGTCCAACTCTGGCATCTCCACATCATCACTGTAACTACCTCTGTCACAAAGGAATATTTGCTTTACACAGATGTTCTTTCAGAAAGAGAGATCTTTTGACACTGTTTTAAAGAAAAAAATCTGACTCCTGTCAGGCCCATTTGGAAACTCTGGCTGTGTGTCTTCAGAAGCTGTTTCTCAGCTCGTTTCAGTTCCCCCTTGTTCTGATAAGTCTACACTGCTTCAAAGACTGTTCATCTCTTTTAACTGAACTGCAGAGAGCAAACTTTTTGACTTCTGGTCACAGTTTCATCCGGAACTGCACTGCTTTACCTACAAAATGCCTGATGCCTCAGCTCCACACAGCAACGACATCACCGTACTAAACTGAAATCTAATTAACTCCACAGGGAACCCCCTTAATAAAAAGAAAACTCCATTAGCCCAAGCTTTTTACAATGCTTTAATTGCCCCCCTGGCTTTCAAACCAGGATTTATTTGAAAACATTTTTTAAAAAGTCCAATTATGGGGAAATTTAGCGTGGCCAATCCACCTACCCTGCACTTCTTTGGGTTGTCGGGGTGAGACCCACACAGAAACAGGGAAAATGTGGAAACACACGGACAGTGACCCAGGGCCAGGATCAAACCTGTCCTTGGCGTTTTGAGGAAGAAGTGTAATTTATTTTAAACATGACTGCAGCAGTCACACTTTAACCCGCGGGCAGCACGGTAGCACAGTGGTTATCACAGTTGCTTCACAGCTCCTGGGTCCCAGGTTCGATTCCTGGCTGGCCACTCTCTGTGCGGAGTCTGCACGTTCTCCCCGTGTCTGCGTGGATTTCCTCCGGGTGCTTTGGTTTCCTCCCACAGTCCAAAGAAGTGCGGGTTAGCTGGATTGGCCGTGCTAAATCGCCCTTAATGTCCAAAAAAGGTTAAATGGGGCTACTGGGTTACAGGGATAGGGTAGATAGGGCTTGAGTAGGGTGCTCTTTGTAAGGGCCAGTGCAGACTCGATGGGCCGAATGGCCTCCTTCCACACTTAAATGCTATGAATCTATGAACCCAGGCTATTAACTCTGCTGCACCAAATACCTATAATACAATACATCTGAAATTCCTACATTCATCACAGACTCAACACTGAGTTCAACACTTCCAGACCATGAACTCTGACCCCATTTTGATTCTGTTGTTTTGCCATAGGTGTGGAACTTGTTTTTCATGATTTGCTTTCTCACGCACCTGTTCGTTATTCTGCCATTCATACTCACACTATACAAATGTTTTGTTTCTTTACTGCAACCATTACCACTCCTTTGTCTTTTGTTTCATGGCATCTTTGTAATTTAGTCTTTCCCACCCCCTAATAATAATAATCTTTATTGTCACAAGTAGGCTTACATTAACACTGCAATGAAGTTACTGTGAAAAGCCCCGAGTCGCCACATTCCGGCACCTGTTCGGGTACACAGAGGGAGAATTCAGAATGTCCAAATTACCTGACAGCACGTCTTTCAGGACTTTGGGAGGAAACTGTAGCACCCGGAGGAAACCCACACAGACAGGGGGAGAACGTCCAGACTCCAAACAGACAGTGACACAAGCCGGGAATTGAACCTGGGACCCTGGAGCTGTGAAGCAACAGTGCTAACCACTGTGCTATGTGCTGTCCGTGCTCTACTAAAGAAATAAGGAATCCAAAGAACAGTACATCACAGGAACAGGCCCTTTGGCCCTCAAGCCTGCGCGGAGCATGGTGCCTGTCTAAACTAAAACCTTCTGCACTTCCAGGATCTGTATTCCTCTATTCCCATCCTATTCATGTATTTGTCAAGATGCCTCTTAAAGGTCGAGATCCTATCTGTTCCGATTCCTCTTAATCGTTGCTATCGTATTTGCTTCCACCACCTATGCCGGCAATGTGTTCCAGGCACTCACCACCCTCTGTGTAAAAAAACTTGCTTGCATATCTCCTCTAAACTTTGCCCCTCGCAACTTAAACCTTTGTCCCCTAATAATTTTCCACCCTGGGAAAAAACATCTGACTGTCCACTCTGTCCATGCCCCTCATAATTTTGTAAACCTCTATCAGGTCACCCCTCAACCTCTGTCGTTCCAGTGAATATATAATATACAATACTTTATATCTTCCCTTTTGTTCTTCCTCCTCTTTCCCCATTTCAACAGAATAAAACGCATCACATTTCTATCTTCCCGCAGTACTGAAAAGTCATATTTAACTTGAGACGTTAACTCAGTTTCTTTCTTCACAGATGCTGTCTGACCTGCTGAGTATCTCCAGCTTTTATTCAGATTCTCAGCAGCTGCAATATTTTGCTTTCATATTGGTAGCTAATTATGTTCACTGGTTATCTATCTATTATCTAACCTGACAACACACTATTTCATAGTTCATAGAATCCCCACACTCAGAAGGAGGCCATTTGGCCCATCGAGTCGGCACCTACCCGCTAAAATAGCACCTCACATAGACCCACTCCCCCATCCTGTCCCCGTAACTCCACCAAACGTGCACATATTTGGACAATAAGGGTCAATTTTAGCATGGCCAATCCAATTAACCTGCACAACAGGAGCACCCAGAAGAAACACATGCAGACACGGGGAGAACGTGCAAACTCCACACAATTATCCAAGGCCAGAATCGAACCTAGGTCCCTGGGGCTGTGAGGCAGCAGTGCTAACCACTGTGCCACCGTGCTGCCCACATAAAATGTTTGGGTCATTGCTGCAGATGTCATGTGGCAGAAAAATTCTGGTCAATCGTGAAAGCTTAAAAGGATTGTACACCTACTGTTGTAATCTGTCAGCAGCTGCTGGTTGAATAAAAAGGGCTGGAAATTGTACATCGAACCCGTTAACTTAAAAAATATACTCTGAATCCAGCAATGGAGATTTTGGTTCTGAAGATCATAGAAGACTCAATATGCTTTCACGTTTTGGATTAACTTTGTTGCAGACTTCAATTCCCCAAGATTTCCTTTCCAAGGCACTGACTGCTGGTGCAAAGTCGCACAAGCAGTGCGCTGTTTGAAATGCCAACCTTTTCTTTTTCCTTCTCACAGATTGGAATTGCACAGCAAGTCTATATATTTTTTTGAGGTTTGTGTTCTTGTTAAGACTGCAAAGCTACATCCTCTGCGTTTACATACACTGAAAGACTATCATAAAAGCAAATTACTGTGGATGTTGGAATCGGAAACCAAAGAAAACCCCTGCAGGTCTGGCAGCATCTGTAAGGAGAGAAAAGAGCTAAGGTTGAGTCCAGATGACCCTTTGTCAAAGCTGAAAGACTATTACTTTCTTCAAGCTTAATTGTGAGAGTGGAAGTTGTAGCCTGCTTTGTATCACTCTTTGCAGGTTGACTGGCTGTAAAATTGGCTGCAATCCAATCTCACATGCACTGCGTAACTGACTGGATTCACAGGTGCTGAACCCATGTTGCCGTAATGTAGATTCAATTAGATATGATTTTACACTGGCAAAGGTTGAGACACATACTGAATGAATTTAGTAGAAATGTAGCAACTTTGATAATCCGCTCAGCCTTTCGGCACACTCGGGTCAATGACAACAGTGGCCTCTTGTGGTAACTCTTCTAACTAAACTTTTAAAAAATGGAACCCAAGCTATCCATTGCTGCCTCTGCACCTATGTAGGATCAACCCCTCTGGGCTATATTGTATATCACCACATAAATATTATTTTATCCAGTTGGGCACCAGGAGAGCTGGATCAGTTGATTTAGAGTAGCACACCGTCAGACCACTTACAATTTCTAACATGTAATTTGTAAGAATAATATTCCGTCCTTTTTTTGGTTTTACTTTTTCCCATCAAATCAATGTTTTCCAATCTGCAGTACTACGAGAAAACTTGTATCTATATAACACCTTGCATTATCTATCAGAGACATCTAAAATTCTGAATGTATCATGTCTACTCTGAAAGGTGGCAGCTACAAAAGGCTAGTCTCTCCTGACACATGCTGCTAGTTTAAACCTTAGAGTGGGATTGAACCTACAACCTCTGATTCAGAAGGGGGGATGCAATCCATTGAACCACAATGGCCTTCGCTCTCACAAGGCAAAATGCTGCAGATGCTGCAGACCTGAAATGGATAATGCTGGACACCCTCAGCTGAGCAGTTAGTACTTACTTCTGGAGGGAGAGATAGTTAATATTTTGGGTCACTGACTTCTCATCAGAGTTTTCACTCTCTTCTGTGTTGCACAGTGTGCGCCATATTCAAAGCACATAGTTTAACCTTTCAGAACTCATTAAGATGATCAACATCCCCATAAAGGCACAATATTATCAAAAAGGTACAGCTTCGTATATCAATGTGATTATTAAATAGACAGTAATGATTCTACTAATAATAATCTTTTATTGTCACAAGTACGAAGCTGTGAAATGCCCCTAGCCGCCACATTTCGGTGCCTGATTGGGTGAGCCGGTACAGGAATTGAATCTGCGCTGCTGGCCTTGTTCTGCATTACAAACCAGCTGCCTAGCCCACTGAGCTAAACCGACCCATACTAAAATAAATCCTGGATGTTCATGGTAAAAGGTTTTGATGTGATATTCCGAATTGTTTTTGACACTTTCACAATTATCGTGGGATTTTCACTGAAACTATTGCTGATCAAATGATTGTTTTATAAAATGCCCGATATCTTTGCTTATACTTATAATACATCATCTGCTTTACGAGATGGTACAATAGTCACCGTTATCAAAAGTAAATCCGCTCTGACAAACGAAAAAGCCATTTGGATTTTAATGCATAAATCGAGATTATACAGTGCTTATCAAAAGACTTTTGGATACAATTCTTGTATTTGTTAGCAATGTGCATCTGAACATCTGGTGTTACTATGGGTGGTTTATTGATGCATGATAGAAAGAAAAAGAGGACACACTGTGTACTACACAAACAACAAGGGTAATTACTTCAGATTGTAAAATGATAATGCTCTCATTATATGAACAAGGTAACTAAAAGGTCTATTTATTCCCACTCCCATAATGATTTCATATGTCAAACCCCAGAAACCCCAAATTGTTGAAGCAATCGGTACAGGAACAGATTCTCTTCATTCCAACAACAGGCAAAGATGAGAAGGGGCAATTTAGCCCCCTCAAGTATCCTGCTGCATTTTGAAATTTCTAACTATGATTATTGTTCTTGTTTTTTTTTCTGCTCAACTCTGTCAGAGATTACTATGAGACAAATTGAACACTTTCTCGCTTCCAGTGCTGTTGGCTAGCATTCGAGGAACTGGCGAAGATAAATGGGCTGAACTTTTCTGAAAACTTATGCAGTAGTAATGGTGCAGCTGTGTGGCATGTCATTATTATAACACAGCGTGATGGTGATGTTACTGAACTAGTAACAGTAACTGAACTAGTAACTAGGGCAGCACGGTAGCATAGTGGTTAGCACAGTTGCTTCACAGCTCCAGGGTCCCAGGTTCGATTCCCAGCTGCTGGAATTTGAGTTCACTCAATCAATCTGGAGGATAAAGCTAATCTCAGTAACAGTGACCATGAAGCTATCATCAATTGTCAAAAGTGGTAGCACAGTGGTTATCACTGTTGCTTCACAGCTCCAGGGTTCCAGGTTTGATACCCGGCTTGGGTCACTGTCTGTGCGGAGTCTGCACGTTCTCCCCATGTGTGCGTGGGTTTCCTCCGGATGCTCCGGTTTCCTCCCACAGTCCAAAGATGTGCAGGTTAGGTTGATTGGCCATCCTAAAAATGGCCCTTAGTGTCCAAAAACGTGGGGTGGGGTTATTGGGGATAGGGTGGTGATGTGAGCTTGGGTAGCGTGCTCTTTCAAAGGGCTTGTGCAGACTCGATGGGCCAAATGGCCTCCTCCTGCACTGTAAATTCTACGATTCTATGAAAAACTCATCTGGTCAGTAATATCCTTTAGGGAAGGAAATCTGCCATCCTCAACTTGTCTGGTCGACATGCGACTCCAGACCCATATCAATGTGGTTGACTTTTAACAGTCCCCCTCTGAAATGGCCTAGCAAGCCACTCAGTTCAATGGCAATTAGAGATGGGCAACAAATGCTGGCATTATCATAGAATCCCTACAGTGCAGGAGGAGGTCATTCAGCCCATCGAGTCTGCACCGACTCTCCAAAAAAAAAAAGCACCCTACCGAGGCCCAATTCCGCTATTCCCATAATACAGCAGAACTTTTTGATACTAAGAGGCAACTTAAAATCAACATTTAAAACTCACATACCTTTGGACTGTGGAAGGAAACCAGAGCACCGGGAGGAAACCCTTGCAGACACGGGGAAAATATGCAAACTCCACTTAGTCGCCCGAGGCCGGAATTGAACCTGGGTCCCTGGAGCTGTGAGACAGCAGTGCTAACCACTGTGTTGGTGTGCCACTTTTCCTGTGACACCCACATCCCACGAAAGAATAAATTTTGAAAAGTGCCAGGAAATTTGGCAGAGGTATGCTACGCTAGCTTTTACACTGTGCCAATATTTCCTGAACCGCTTGCACCACCTTTACCCTCGCCCAAACAATATCACAACACTCCACCCATTAAGATCAATCATGATCTCAAAATTCCTGAAAGTTTTATAAAGATATTAAAACGATAAGTAGGTAAAGTTCAGCTGGTTCATCACCTCTTCCCACCACTCAGCTTGCCCAGAGCACTGTGACCAGACATTTCCTACCCTCCACCCCCCTGAAGCCGTGTCAGCTCTGCAGTGAAACCAAAAGAGAACTGGAGAGAAATGTTTCTTGCCCCTAACTCCAGAAACAAAACTAAATGGCTCAAATCTTGCTTCTACCATATACAAGTATTAAACTGTATTGTCTGCACATAAGTGTCTAAAAGTGCTGAGCTTTTGCGACTAACCATTTGGTGCACTTCTGGTTTCTGGACCAAAGACAGATCGTTTCCAATTTAAGATGCTCACCCGAAACTCACAACAACACAAATACAAAAGTCTATCGAAGTCCAGGCAATATCATGCAGAATGGGCGTACTTCCTCTTCAATTAAATCCTTTGAACTGAGGTCCACCTTGATGCATAATAGATGTAATTTCCATCAGTACAAGGTTGAGACAAAATTTGGTTGCACAGAAAACAGTGGGAAAAGTTTAAAACATTCCAATATGAATTGTGCCATTTGTAGCCTTATTGCTGAGAAGGGAAAGCTAGATTGTGTTCATCATTGGGTGGCAGCAGAGTATTATTCACCATGAACCGAGATCAGCCAAGCACACCACAGTTGCTACATGATAAGCATTCCTCCCACCCTTTAAGCAACAGACAAGTGTGCAATTGCTTTTTAGCAATTGCTTGCTTCAGTGAGTGCCCTCTTTTCCATCAGGAGCAGCCAACTGTTGAGGGATGGCACCTTAAAGGTCAGCGATCAGAAGGGAGAAGGAGAATAAACAATGGGATGTTTGCTTTATTTAAATCCTGGAAATGGTACTAAGAGCCCAGATTTTGTTTCGGATATTACGTCAAGGATGAATGCGCATGACAATACTAATGTGTAAACAACCCAGCAATTCGTGGTGAATTGATTTGCATTATGAGTCGCGAATTGCCGCAAGTTTTGTGCTGCTCCAACATTCATCTCAAGAAACAGTCACTCACCCTCAAACTCACTGAGTTTAAAGAAACGTCTCCATTTGCCCAGTGAATTCAAACTACACTTGACACATAAAATTAGGGCTGGTACTTAACGATGAAAGTGAAAGTCACCATAGTCCCCTTTTTGAGAGAGAGCTGACTGGTGGTGATTTAACCCGAGGGTCACCACACCTCAGGCAAGGGGCAAGGGGCAAGGTTGAGAAGGCAGAGTCGTGGAGAATCTCAGCGGTACGGGAATTGAACCCGCGCTACGGGAATTGAACCCGCACTGTTGGCATCGCTCCGCATCACGAACCAATCAACCGTTGGGACCCTACTAATTACGAGGCTTTTCGATTCAACCACCTGGGCACATAAAGCCTGCATTTGAAACTACGGAACTTCAAACCTGCAAGCAGCAAAGTCTTCTTCAAGATTCTTTCAAATTGTAATTCTTTTTCTCACTTTTCCATACGGTCTTTTCTTTTCTCTCTTTTTTTCTATTTTTATTAATTTAGAGTACCCTATTAATTTTATTCAATTTTTTTTGTTCGGGGCAATTTAGCGTGGCCAATCCACCTGCACATTTTGCGACTCAAGCACAAGGGTTACGGGTATAGAGTGGATAAGTGGGTTTGAGTAGTGTGATCATTGCTCGGCACAACATCGAGGGCCGAAGGGCCTGTTCTGTGCTGTACTGTTCTACATCTTTGGGTTGTGGGGACGAAACCCACGCAAACATGGGGAGAATGTGCAAACTCCACACGGACAGTGACCCAGAGCCGGGATCGAACCTGGGACCTCAGCGGCGTGAGGCAGCAATGCTAGCCACTGTGCCACCGTGCTGCCCCTTTTCTCTCTCTCTTAATCCGTTCTTCCCTATCCTCTCGTTAGTTGTCTTTGTATTTATTTTGACTTGAATTCATTCTTCCCATTGGTTGCGAAGGTAGGCTTTTGGTCGCATCATTCACCAAGATTCCAGATGCCCTGATAACCTCGCCACACCATCATCGCCTCACAACTGCAGCAAGCTGAGGGGCAACATTTTTTCGAGCTGTACTATTGGGGGCGGGGGGGGGGGGGGGGGGGGGGGGGGGGGGGGAAGAGAAGGAAACCAACAAGATGGCCCACTCCAGAAAACCCTGGGCCAATATCTGTGTGATCAGCAATATCAAATACCTCTTTGGAAAATAGAAAACATTACTGTTCTCTGCAGGGTATGTTCTTACATGATGTGTCTCTAATCTTTTTTTTTTAAATAATTTTTATTGACATTTTTCGATACAAACATTTACCCCTACTACATTTTAAATTATAACACAACAAATCCCCCCTGGAAAATCCTCCCCACGCCCTCCCCCGCGCGCATCCCCCCACCCTCCCCGCGCTACCAGTCTAGCAACCAAACCGTTTTTCCCTTTCTGCCGATGGCCTCGGGCAGTCATTGCCCGCGACCCCCCGCTGACGTGCTCCCTTCGTTGCTATCCCCCCCCCCCCCCTCCCCCCCCCCCCCCCCCCTTTCTCCCCGGGTTGCTGCTGTTTCGGCCTCCAGTTCCTATCTCTGATCCAGAAAGTCAAGGAAGGGCTGCCACTGCCGGAAGAACCCCTGTACCGACCCTCTCAGGGCGAATTTGATTCTTTCCAATTGGATGAAGCTTGCCATGTCGTTTAACCAGGTGTTAACACTTGGTGGCCTTGTGTCCCTCCACTGAATCAAGATCCTTCTCCGGGCTACCAAGGACGCAAAGGCCAATATACCGGCCTCCCCTGCCTCCTGTACTCCTGGCTCCACCCCAACCCCAAAAATCGCTAGCCCCCACCCTGGTTTGACCCTGGTTCCCACCACTCTCGATACCGTCCCCGCCACCCCCTCCCAGAACTCTTCCAGTGCCGGGCACATCCAGAACATATGTACATGGTTCGCAGGGCTTCCCGAACACCTAACACACCTGTCCTCACCCCCGAAGAACCGACTCATCCTAGTCCCCGTCATATGGGCTCTGTGCAGCACCTTAAATTGGATGAGGCCCAACCTTGCACACGACGACGACGAATTGACCCTCTCTAAGGCATCCGCCCATGTCCCATCTTCTATCTGCTCTCCCAGCTCCGCTTCCCACTTGTCTCTCAGCTCCTCTATCGATACCTCCTCCACCTCCTGCATTATTTTGTAGATGTCCGAGACCTTCCCTTCTCCGACCCAGACCCCTGACAGCACTCTATCACTCACCCCTCTATCGGGAAGCGAGGGAAATCCTTCCACCTGTCGTCTGGCAAATGCCTTCACCTGCAGGTATCTAAACGTGTTCCCCGGGGGAGCTCAAATTTCTCCTCCAGCTCTCCCAGGCTCGCAAACCTCCCCTCTATGAACATGTCCCTCAGTTGCCTGATGCCCGCCCTGTGCCAGCTCTGGAATCCCCCGCCAGTGTTCCCCGGGACAAATCTGTGGTTCCCTCTCAGTGGCGCCGCCATCAGACCCCCCACTTCCCCCCTGTGTCGCCTCCACTGCCCCCAGATTTTAAGGGTGGCCGCCACTACCGGACTCGTGGTATACCTTGTGGGGGGGAGCGGCCATGGTGCCGTTACTAGCGCCCCCAGGCTTGTATTGCCGCAGGACGCCCTCTCCATACGTTTCCAAGCTGCCCCCTCCCCCTCCATCACCCACTTGCGCACCATCGATGCGTTCGCCGCCCAGTAGTATCCGGAAAGATTGGGTAGCGCTAATCCTCCACTGTCCCTACTCCGTTCCAAGAAAATCCTTCTCACTCTAGGGGTGCCATGTGCCCACACATAGCCCATAATGCTGCTAGTTACCTTCTTGAAGAAGGCCCTGGGGAGAAAGATGGGCAAGCACTGGAACAGAAACAAGAACCTCGGGAGGACCGTCATTTTGACTGACTGCACCCTCCCTGCTAGCGACAGCGGTACCATGTCCCACCTCTTGAACTCCTCCTCCATCTGCTCCACCAGCCTTGAAAAGTTCAGCTTGTGGAGCGTCCCCCAGTTCCTTGCCACCTGCACCCCCAAGTACCTGAAGCTCTTTACTGCTCTCTTAAAGGGGAGCCGCCCAATTCCCTCCCCCTGATCTCCCGGGTGTATCACAAAGACCTCACTTTTACCCACATTTAATTTATATCCCGAAAAGTCCCCAAACTCCGCTAGTATTTCCATTACCTCCGGCATTCCCCCTTCCGGGTCCGCCACATATAACAACAAATCATCCGCATAGAGTGATACCCGATGTTCCTCCCCTCCCCTTGTCAGTCCTCTCCACCCCCCTGAACCCCTCAGTGCCATCGCCAACGGTTCGATCGCTAATGCAAATAGTAAGGGGGATAGGGGGCATCCCTGCCTGGTACCTCGATGGAGCCCAAAATACTCTGACCTCCTCCCGTTTGTAACCACACTCGCCATCGGGGCCGAATACAGCAGCTTCACCCACTTGATAAATCCCTCCCCAAACCCAAACCGTTCCAGCGTCTCCCACAGGTATTCCCACTCCACCCTATCGAATGCCTTCTCCGCATCCAGTGCTACCACTATCTCAGCCTCCCCCTCCACTGCTGGCATCATAATCACATTCAACAGTCTCCGGACATTTGTGTTAAGTTGTCGTCCCTTTACGAACCCCGTCTGGTCCTCATGGATTACCCCTGGCACACAATCCTCTATTCTGGTTGCCAGGACCTTTGCCAACAGTTTGGCATCTACATTCAAGAGGGAGATAGGCCTGTAGGACCCGCACTGTACAGGGTCTTTGTCCCGCTTCAGGATCAAGGAGATCAGGGCCTGTGACATTGTCGGGGGCAGAACCCCCCCCCCTCTCGCGCCTCATTGAAGGCTCGCACCAGCACTGGACCCACCAAGTCCACATACTTCTTATAAAATTTCACCGGGAACCCATCCGGCCCCGGCGCCTTCCCCGCCTGCATCTGGCCTATCCCTTTAACTAGCTCCTGCAGCTCTATCGGCGCCCCCAGCCCCTCCACCCGTTCCTCCTGGACCTTTGGGAACCTCAATCTATCGAGGAAGTTCTCCATTCCCCCCCTCCTCCTGGGCGGCTCAGACCGGTACAATTCCCTGTAGAAATCCCTGAAGACCCCGTTCACCTCTTGCCCCTTCTGCACTACGTTCCCTCCCTTCTCTCTCACTCCCCCAATCTCTCTGGCTGCATCTCGCTTGCGCAGCTGGTGTGCTAGCATCCTGCTCGCCTTTTCCCCGTACTCATAGACCGCGCCCTGTGCCCTTCTCCATTGCGTCTCCGCCTTCCTAGTGGTCAGTAGGTCAAACTGGGCCTGTAAACTGCGCCGCTCCCTCAACAGCCCCTCCTCTGGTGTCTCCGCATATCTCCTGTCCACTTCTATAAGTTCCCCTACCAGTCTCTCCCTCTCCTGCCTCTCCTTCCTTTCTCTGTGTGCCCTTATGGAGATCAGCTCTCCTCTGATCACTGCTTTCAGGGCCTCCCAGACTACCCCCACCTTCACCTCGCCCGTGTCGTTCGTGCCCAGATATCTCTCAATGCCCTTCCGGACCCTTCCGCACACCTCATCGGCCGCCAGATAGCCCCACATCCAGGCGCCACAACGGGCGCTGGTCCCGTGCTTCCCCCAGTTCTACCTCTACCCAGTGTGGTGCATGGTCCGAAATCGCAATGGCCGAGTACTCCGTGTCCTGCACTCTCGAAATCAGCCCCCTGCTCAGTACAAAAAAGTCTATTCTGGAGTACACCCTGTGGACGTGGGAGAAAAAAGAATACTCCCTCGCCCTTGGCCTGCCAAATCTCCAAGGGTCTACCCCCCCCATCTGCTCCATGAACCCCCTTAGCACCTCTGCCGCTGCCGGCCTCCTATTCGTCCTGGAACTCGATCTGTCCAGCCCAGGGTCGAGCACTGTATTGAAGTCCCCCCCCATGATCAGGCCCCCTGCCTCCAGACCCGGAATGAGGCCCAACAGGCGCCTCATAAAACCCGCGTCATCCCAATTCGGGGCATACACATTCACCAGCACCACATTCTCTCCCTGCAGCCTACCCTTCACCATCACGTACCTACCCTCCTTATCTGCTACCACCTGCGCCGCCACGAACGACACCCTCTTTCCCACCAAAATCGCCACCCCCCGGTTCTTTGCGTCCAAGCCTGAGTGGAACACCTGTCCCACCCACCCCCTTCTCAGGCGCACCTGGTCTACTACTCTCAAGTGAGTCTCCTGCAACATTGCCACATCCGCCTGCAGTCCCTTTAGGTGTGAAAAAACCCTTGATCTCTTGACCGGCCCATTCAGCCCCCTCACGTTCCAAGTAATCAACCGGGTCGCGGAGCGACCCGTCCCTTTCCCCTGTCTATTAGCCATGTCCTGTCCCCTGTTCGCCCCGGGTCGACCCTCCCCTTCTGACCCGTTCCCCATGGCGATGGCCCCCCCCCTCTCTCCTCCCGTTCTTCCCTTCCCGTCCTCGGCCTTTCCAGCAGCAACCCGGTATCCCCCCCTAAACCCCCCCCCCCCCCCCCCCCCCCCCCCGGCTAGGACCCCTCCTAGCCGCGGTGTATCCACCATCGTACTCCCGAGAGTCAGCTGGTTTTCGCTGACCCGGCTGCCCCTGCCACACTCCGACTCCTCCCGATGTGGGGGGGGGAGGGGCCTCCCCCCCCCCTTGCCATCCCTCTCTGACCCCGCTTCAGCGCGGGAAAAGCCGCCATTGCTGGCCACACCCCACTCTTCTCTCCTCCCCCTTCCTCCGTCCCGCGCGCGGGAAACAGGGGAAAGCCCGCGCTTTCGCCCGGCCACACCCTACCCCGCCATCTTCAATTCCACCCCCGTCCCCATCCAAGCCCATAAAAAAGCCCCCTTAAAACGAGAGGAAGAAAAAAGAGAAAAAGAAAACACGCATAACCAACTTGCACCCCCCCCCGTCCCGCCTCCCCAACTTAACAATATAACAATATAAATAACAAATCTCAAATAAATACATAAATACATAACTATGCCTGCATAACTAAATAACTACCCAATAATAACGTATTTAACCATCACCCTCCATCGAACAGAACAGTAACCATAACCCTTAAAGAACAGATCAAAAAACAGTAAAAAGCCCCCCCTACAACAACAATAATTAAGGGAAGTTGGCAACGGGAAGAGACACACAAAAAGGAACAAAGAAACCCCCCATAACACAAGTTTCAAAGAAACCAAACGATCCATCAACTTTAACCAAGTTCCGACCTGGCCTAAGAAAGACATGGGCCACTTGATCAGTCAAGGGTACTCGGGCGGCCTCGACCGCCGGCGTTCCCAAGTTCTAGTTCAGGTCCAGCTTTTCCTCCCGAACAAAAGTCCATGCCTCCTCTGGGGTCTCAAAGTAATGGTGCTGGTCCTTGTAGGTGACCCACAAGCGCGCTGGCTGCAGCATTCCGAACTTGATCCTCTTTGCGTGCAGCACCGCCTTCGTCCGGTTAAACCGGGCCCGCCGCTTTGCCACCTCCGCACTCCAGTCCTGATATATCCGCACCGTCGAATTCTCCCATTTGCTGCTTTTCTCCCTCTTGGCCCACCTCAGCACTTTCTCCCGATCACAGAAACGCTGGAATCGCACCAGCACCGCCCTCGGGGGCTCGTTCGCCCTAGGCCGCCTAGCCATGACCCGATATGCTTCTTCCAGCTCCAGGGGCGATGGACCGGCCCCCTCTCCCATCAGGGAGCTCAGCATCTCCGCTACATATTTCGGGAGATCAGGCCCCTCCAGGCCTTCTGCTAGGCCCAGGATCCTCAAGTTCTTCCGCCTCATTCGAGTGTCCAGCTCCTCAAAGCGGCTCTGCCATTTCAGGTGGAGTGCCTCGTGCACCTCCACCTTTCCCACGAGGACCGTGGCCTCCTCCTCCCTTGCAGTCATCTCCTGCTGCAGCTCTCTTATCGACGCCTCTTGGGTCGCCTGGGCCCCCATCAGCCTTGTGGTCGTCGCGTTCATAGACTCTAAGAGTTCCACTTTCAGCTCCGTAAAACACCGGAGGAGAGCGGCCTGCTGCTCCTCCGCCCATTTTCTCCAATCTTCTAGTGCGCCACCGGCCGCCATTTTGGTCCTCTTCCCCCGCTTTTTTCGGGGAGCTGCTGCCGCTTTTTTTTGTCGCCCCACTCCGAGTACCGACCATAAAGTTGGTCTCACTCTCCTCAGGGAGCCTTCCCCCACCGGGATTCGTCTTTACAGTACCGTCGGGGCCCTCCAATCGGCCCTTAAACACCTTTGTCGCAGGAGCTGCCAAATGTGCGACTTAGCTGGTCATAGCCGCAACCGGAAGTCCCTGTGTCTCTAATCTTGACATTACAGTGAGTCCTAGGCCAGTATGGTCATCAGAGATTAATGAATTAGATCCAGAGAATGTGTTCATTTCTCTCCTCCTGGCTTTGTTGATGATATCATCCTCCTACAAGGTTCAGGAACACTCATTGGTTTGTCTAATGGTTAATTTCAACAAACACTGACTTCCATTAGTTCAGCGAGCTGTCAAAAACTAAACAAGGCCAAGCCTGCTTTTCAAAATCTCCTTTTACTGTTAAGTTGCTACACGGGGTTTGTGTACTGACATTGGTCGACACTTTTGAGGATAAATATTTGTTGAAAATATGTTGCCAGGTTACCATCAAATTGGGTTTTGGGAGTGGAGGAGAGTGCTGGTGAGAAAGGTGAGGAAGTCTGCCACACTTGTGTAGTTTGGAAAGTTAAAATAAGATTAAAAAGGGAGAAGTACTCCATCCTGAATAATCACATGATGCTACTGTGTTCCTAAATATATAACTTTCTGGAGGGAGCCGCCTGTGTAGTATAAGGATTTTTAGAAAAAGACCATTTGAATCAGCAAGGTTTAGTCTTAGTGGATTTTGTTTGTAATAGCTGTTCCCCTATTGAGTGAACATGACTGTCCTTATCAGACTCCTGAATGACCCACTTCTGGACTGAACTGATCGCTCTTCTACTGTTGCGGCACTATACCCCTTATGCTTCACCCAATGTCTATGTATTTACATTGTGGATTTATCGTATGTCACAGAGGACACTGAAAATCTGCTTAATAATAATAGTCTTTATTAGTGTCACAAGTAGGCTTACATTAACACTGCAATTAAATTACTGTAAAAATCCCCGAGTCGCCACATTCCGGCGCCTGTTCAGGTACACGGAGGGAGAATTCAGAATGTCCAATTCACCTAACAAGCATGCCTTTTGGGACATCTTTTGGCAGAGGGATATAGATGGTTTAAGTGAGTTGGCAAGAGGCAGATGGAGTACAATGTTGAGGTCAACCATTTTGGTCTGAACAACAGCAAAATGGACTATTATTTAAATAGTTAAGAATTGCAGCCTGCTGCTGTGCAGTGGGACCTGGGTGTCCTTGTGCATGAATCACAAAAAGTTGGTTTGCAGGTGCAGTAGGTAATTAAGGCGGCAAATTGAATTTGTCCTTCATTGCTAGAGGGATGGAGTTTAACAACAGGGAGGTTATGTTGCAGCTGTATTGGGTGCTGGTGAGGTCACTCCTGGAGTACTGTGTACAGTTTTGGTATCCTTATTTGAGAAAGGATGTACTGGCACTGGAAGGGGTGCAGAGGAGATTCACGAGGTTGATTCAGGAGTTGAGAGGATTGACTTATGAGGAGAGACTGAGAAGATTGGGACTATACTCAATGGAATTTAGAAGATTGAGGGGGGATCTTATAGAAACATAGAAAATTATGTCGGTAATAGATAGGAAAGAAACAGGGAGGTTGTTTCCACTGGCGAGTGAAACCAGAACTAGAGGGCATAGACTCAAAATAAGGGGGAACAGATTTAGGGCTGAGTTGAGGAGGAACTTCTTCACCCAAAGGGTCGTGAACAGGCTCGAGAGGCTGAGTGGCCTACTCCTGCTCTTTATTCTGTGTTCATATGTAAAGACTCACTACTACAAAGAGAACATAGGTTTTCCTTCTCTCGGTCTTAAATTGGCGATCCCCTATTTTTGAACAGTGACCCCTAGTTCTAGATTCTCCCACAAGAGGAAACATCCTCTCCACATCTACCCTATCAAGACCCCTCAGGATCTTAAACATTTCAATCAAGTCACTTCTTACTCTTCTGAACACTAACGGGTACAACCATAGCCTGTCCAATCTTTCCTCACAAGACAACCCAACCATTCCTGGTATTGGGCTAGTAAACTTTTTCTGAACTGCTTTGAACATATTTACATCCTTCCTTAAATAAGGAGACCAATACAGTACACGGTACTCCAGATGTAGTTTCACCACTGCCCCGTACAACTGAGGCAGAACCTCCCTACTTTTGTAATCAATTCCCGTTGCAATAAACAATCACATTCTATTAGCTTTCCTAATTACCTGCATACTAATCTTTTGTGATTCATGCACGAGGGCACCCAGATCCCTCTGTATTTCAGAGCTTTGGAATCTCTTTCTTTTATAAACCAGGCAATGCCCAGGGTGCCATTTGCCCCCTAGTCAACAACTTACAGCACTTTTAATGTAATAAAGTAACCAAAATGCTTCACAGGAATGAAACTAGACACAGAGTCACATTCGGTCAGATGACCAGATGCTTAGTGAATGATATAGGTAGGTTTTAAGAAGTGCCTTAAAAGAGGAAAGGGAGAAAGCCTCCACCTCGTGTGCGAGGTTGCGGCTGATACAGCTGAAGGTGGTGTATAGAGTGCACCTTACAAGGGTGAGGATGAGCCGGCTCTTTGAGGCGGTAGAAGATGTGTGTGAACGTTGCTGGGGGGTGCCCACAAACCACGTTCATATGTTTCGTTCTGTCCAAAGTTGGACGATTACTAGAAGGAGGTGTTCAGGGTAATCTCTAAAATGGTGCACGTGAAACTGGACCCTGGCCCTCGGGAGGCCATATTCGGGGTGTCAGACCAGCCGGGATTGGAAACAGGTGCAGAGGCAGATATTATAGCCTTCGCCTCGTTGATCGCCTGAAGGCGGATCCTGTTAGGGTGAAGATCAACCTCTGCACCCTGTGCCCTGGTGTGGCAGGGGGACCTGCTGGAATTCTTGACGCTTTTAAAGGTCAAATTTGAACTGAGGGGAAGGTTGGAGGAATTCTACAATTCATGGGCATTATTTATTATGCACTTTCGAGAATTGGATCACATCGAACATTAGGGGGGTTGGGGGCTGGGAGTGTTGGGTGCAGGGGGAACTGTATGTGTTAATGGTGACTCCTCCTCTTTGTCATTTGTTTATGTTAACATGCGGGCTAATGTTTGGGGGTTTGATGGGAGGATGGGATCGTTGTTATTGATATGGGAATTGACTTTACATTCGTTGCTGATTATTGTTTATTGTTGGGTGTAAATTTGGGAGAAAATGTGAAAAAGGAGAGTTAAAAAAAAGAGGAAAGGGAGATATAAAGTCAGAGAGGTTTAGGGAGTGAAAGCCAGAGCTTACAGCCGAGACATCTGAAGGAACGGCGACCAACGGTGGAGCAATTCAAATCAAGGATAGTCATGTCGCAATAATCAAGGAGTGGATAGAGGAGCTGGAGGAGTTTACAGACATAAGGAAATGGTGAGCCATGGAGGGATCTGAAAACACAGGTCAACCAAAAATCTAGCTAACCCAGTCTTAAAAGTACTCAATGAGGGCAGCATGGTGGTGCAGTGGTTAGCATTGCTGCCTCACAGCAGCAAGATCCCAGGTTCGATCCCAGCTCTGGGCCACTGTCCGTGTGGACTTTGCACATTCTCCCCTTGTTTGTGTGGGTTCTGCCCCCACAACCCAAAGATGTGCAGGGTAGGTGGATTGGCCACGCTAAATTGCCCCTTAATTGCAAAAAATGAATTGGGTACTCTAAATTTAAAAAAAAAGTATTCAATGTACCTGCCTCCAGCATCCTCTGGTGAACCTCCAAGAAAAAAATTCTCACCTGTCTTAAATGGGAGACCCCATATTTATAAACCGTGTCTCCTAGTTCTAGTCTCTCTCATAAGGGAAAACACCCTCTCAGTACCACTCTGTCAAGTTCTCTCAAGATCTTCTGTTTCAATAAAATCAACTCTCATTCTTCTCAACTCCAATGGATACTGCCTGTCCTGTCCAACCTTTCATTATAAAATAAGCCCTTCACCCCAGGAATGAGTTGAGTGAACCTCTGAACTGCTTCATAGAAACATAGAAAATTGAAGCAGGAGGAGGCCATCCGGCCTTTCGAGCCTGCTCCGCCATTCGTTATGATCATGGCTGATCATCCAACTCATTAGCCTCATCCCGCTTTCCCCCCATATCCTTTGATTCCTTTGGCCCTAAGTGCTCTAACGGCTTCTTGAAAACATACAATGTTTTGGCCTCAACTACTTGCTGCAGTAATGAATTCCATAGGTTAGCCACTCTCTGGGAGAAGAAATGTCTCCTCATCACTGTCTTAAATCATTCACTAAAAGCAGTTATATCTTTATTCAAATAAGGAGACGAAAACTGTACTCAGTATTCCAGATGTGGTCTCACCAAGGACCTGCACAATTGCAGTAAAGCTTTCCTACTTTGATATTTCATTCCTCTTGCAATGAATGACAGCATTACATTTGCCTTCCCAATCACTTGCTGTACCTGTATACCAATCTTTTGTGTACCAGGACACCCAGATCCCTCTGCACATCAGAATTCTGCAAGATTTCTCCATTTAAACAGTATACTGTATTCTTCCTGCCAAAGTGGACAAGTTCACATTTTCCCATGTTATCTCCATCTCTAAATTTTTTACCCATTGTCTTAGTCCATCCATATCCCTTGCAGATTCCTTGCCTCCTCTTGACAACTTATTTTCTTGCCTATTTTGGTGTCATTGATATAGATTGTAAAAGGTTGAGTGCCCAACACTGATCTATTTGGCACTCTATTAGCTACAGCTTGCCAATCTGAAAAAGACCCATTTGTCCCTATTCTCTGCTTCCTAAACATTCTGCCACAGTAACTCTGCTGTCCTACTAGTTACTAGTTCACCATAGTAAGCTTTGTCTTCACACCCTTTATTTGGGTTAAAACACTAGTCATACACCCACACTTCTCCCCTTCAAACTGAACATGAAATCCTATCATGTTATGATAACTATCAGCAAGAAGCTCATTTACTATTCAGTTATTGATGAATCCTGACTCATTGCACATTATCACCAGGTCTAGGACAGCCTGCTCCTTGGTTGTCTCTAGAATGTACTGCTCTAAGAAATAGTACCGAGGTGGTGGCACAGTGGCATCGTCTCTGGGCTGGCGATCCAGAGACCCAGGGTAATGGAGACCAGGGTTCAAATCCTGCCATGGCAGATGGTGGAAATTGAATTGAATAAATATCTGGAATTAAAAATTTAATGATGGCCATGCTCGCCATAAAAAACTCACTAATGTCCTTTAGGGAAGGAAATCTGCAGTTCTCACCTGGTCTGGCCTACATGTGACTCCAGATCAACAGCAGTGTGCCCTCAGAAAACTGTTACAAAGTTAATAAAAAGGGAAAGAAACCAGAAGGACCATCTGGCATCTTCCTTACTAACATCTGACTTGTGCTGTCTCACAGATTAGTCAAGCAACAGCCTGACATAGTCATACTCACAGAATCATCCGGACACCACTATCACCCGGTCCCACCGGAAGGGAAGAGCCAGCAGAGGTATACGAGAGGGAGTTGCAACTCCAGCAACATTGAGTCGGGTCTTCAGCTCTTCTATGAGGATACCCTCCATCATGTTATGTGAATTACGATTGTGCTAAATGAAATAGATTCAGAACAGCCATAGCAACCCAAGGCGAAGCCATGAGGCACTGTGGGCCATCAGCAGCAGCAGAATTGTACTCAA